>NC_090447.1:187420428-188068004 GCF_031143425.1 Pleurodeles waltl
GAGCCCTCATGTACTACATTAATAGGACTAAGACTTTTAGAAAGGCACAACAACTTGTTGCTTTCCCAAAACCCCATGAAAGGAAAGCTATAGCCAAGTTAGGGATTGTCAAAAGGATAGTTAAATGCATTCACCCATGTTATGCTAACGACAAAATAATTCTACCCCCCCTCACTCTACCGTATAGAAAGGAGCCCCTCTGTCCTTCCTGGGGAACATCCCAAAAGCTTATATATATATATGGAAAGCAGCTACCTGGGCTACACCACACTCTTTCACAAAGCACTACTATGTGGATGGTCTAACCCCACAACAAGCTAATATTGGTCAGACAGTTCTTCATACACTTTTCTAACCAACTGCAACACTCACAGGCTAGCCACCATTTCTACTTTGCAGTCTGTGCACAGCATGTGCATTTACAGCCACATATGCCTCAGACAGAAAATGTTTCTTACCCTGTAAGCATCTGTTTGTGGCATGTAGTCCTGAAGATTCACATGCACCCATCTTTCTCCTAGGATGCATTTGACTGTTGCAGTATCTTTTACTCTCTTTCCTCTTATGTATAACACCTCTCTATTTATCACTTCGCTTCACATTCCATCCTCAACTGCCGTGCGGGAAACCAGTCTTAACAATTTAGTCATTCTACCTCGTAACTCGAAACACTTGTTTGAAGAAAAACAACTTTCACACATGCAGGCCCAACACTTGATGGCCGAAGTATGCATAGCATGTAAATCTGCAGTAGTCCATGCCGCAGACAGATGGTTGCAGAGTAAGTAACATTTTCCTTACCAAACTAAATGCCCTAGTGTAATGCTTGTCCTTCCACGAAACCAGGTGAAAGTTATCTTATAATTTTAAGAGTGTTCTTTATCTGCTACTTTATTTTCAGCTGTATCAATAGTAGTTTGTAACCTGGAAAAAAGAAAACACAAGGGTGAGAGGTGACGCACCTCTAGGTAGTAAAACAATATTTTTTCTTGAGTAGGTATATAAATTGAAGCAACGTCTGGTGCAACCTGGCCGAGTGCCTTACTACCCAGTAGGCACCACAACGGGTACCGGAGTACCCAAGGACAAAATGGGTCAAGATGGCCACAGCACACAGAATAAATAGTCCAACAGTGTGGCAAGGATAGAAGATCCCTGATAGTGTGTTGTCGGTTGAAGGAAGTAAGAGGTTGAAAAAAGTCTTAAGGCTTGGTTGTAGATGGTGTCTTTATTTGTAGGTGCTAGAAATCATAGTGCCATCATCAAGATACAGCCAACACGTGTTTCGTCACACAGGTGACTTCATCAAGGCTGGGCCGTCCGGCCAGAATGGTAAGTAAAGTGGGTGCCTGGTGATCAGCTAAGTGGGCTATAGGAAATGAAATGAATCTATTCAAATAAGTAGACCTGTAAGTAATATGGTTGCCCATGCAGAAACAGGTGAGTAAGGTAATGGGCACGTATGGTGTGACAGGTGTAGGAGACCCTGATAAGTCTGGAATCAAAACCTGTGAGAACCGGGTAGAGAAGTGTAGCGCGCGGTGTCAGGAGTAGTTTGTATTGACATAACAAGGCTTTCACCTGTTGCAGGGGATCCGCTCCTAAAGAGTATGAAATACCTTAGTTCGATGGCATCTGTCGCTGTAGATACGCATGTTTTGCAATAGCTCGCCATCTGGTGTTGGGCCGGAGTGTTACAAGTTGTTTTTCTTCGAAGAAGTCTTTCAAGTCACGGGACCGAGTGACTCCTCCTTTTGTCTCCATTGCGCATGGGCGTCGACTCCATCTTCGATTGTTTTTTTTCCGCCATCGGGTTCGGACGTGTTCCTGTCGCTCCGAGTTTCGGAACGGAAAAATAGCTAATTTCAGAAGATTTTCGTCGGTATTGTTGCGTTCGGGGTCGGCGTAGTTAGATTCAACACCGCGTCTAAGATCGAAGAGCTCCGGTGCCCTTCGGGGTAATTTTTTCGATCCCCCGTCGGGGCCTGGTCGGCCCGACCGCGTGCAGAAGAACGCCGATGGAACAGACCCCGTTCCGTTTCTGTCCCAAATGCCACAATAAATACCCCTATACAGACCAACACTTGGTCTGCAACCTGTGCCTGTCACCTGAGCACAGCGAAGACACCTGCGAGGCCTGTCGTGCGTTCCGGTCCCGAAAAACTCTCCAAGACCGTCGAGCCAGAAGACTTCAGATGGCGTCCGCGCCGACAGCCCACCGGGAGTTCGAGGAACAAGAAGAGGAGGGATCCTTTTCGATCCAAGAATCGGACTCCGAAAGATTCGACGATACACAAACCGTGAGTAGGACGTCGAAAACCACTCAAAAGAAGATTTACAAGGCCCAGGGGACGCCACTGCCATCAGGCCATGGCTCGACCCATAAATTCGGTGACCGACCGTCGGCACCGAAAAAGGCCCAAACAGTGCCGAGATCGTCCGACTCCGGTCGAGACACCGGCACGCAGCCTTCTCGGGACCGAGAAAGTGCTGGAGACAAGCATCGACACCGAGATACCGGTGTAGACACGGCTCGATGCCGAGACAGCGGCACCGAAGAAGATCGACGCCGAGAGGTTTCGGCCCCGAAAAAGAAAAAAGTCACCTCGGAGCCGAAAAAAGATGCAGACAGGGTTTCGGTGCCGAAACAAACTGCAACCGACCCAGTTTCAGGCTCTTATACAGAAGAGCACTCGCTAACCTCCCAAATGCAAAAGCATAGGTTTGAGGAAGAACTACACTCAACGGATGTAGACCATACGCAAAAGCGTATTTTCATACAGCAGGGGACAGGAAAAATAAGCACCCTTCCCCCTATTAGAAGAAAGAGAAGATTGGAGTTCCAAACTGAACAAACACCACAAACAAAAGTGGTGAAAAAAGTTACCCCACCACCCTCTCCTCCACCTGTGATTAACGTCTCACCAGCACAAACTCCATCACATTCCCCAGCTCACACCACCATGAGCCAGGGTGACCAAGATCAAGACGCATGGGACTTATACGACGCCCCAGTGTCAGATAACAGTCCGGAGGCATACCCTACGAAGCCATCTCCACCAGAGGGCAGCACAATTTCACAATGTAAGCCTCCACTCAGAACAGGTCGAGGATGACTTTTTATTCAACACACACTCCTCCACCCACAGCTCCTACCAAAGCCTGCCTATGCTCCCTGGTATGCTCCGGCACGCAAAAGAAATCTTTAAGGAGCCGGTCAAAAGTAGGGCAATCACACCAAGAGTGGAAAAAAAGTATAAGGCGCCTCCTACAGACCCGGCTTTCATCACTACACAGCTGCCACCAGACTCTGTCGTCGTAGGAGCAGCTAGGAAAAGGGCCAACTCCCACACATCTGGAGATGCACCACCCCCAGATAAAGAAAGCCGCAAGTTCGATGCAGCTGGTAAAAGAGTCGCAGCACAAGCTGCAAACCAGTGGCGCATCGCTAACTCCCAGGCACTACTTGCGCGCTATGACAGAGCCCATTGGGATGAGATGCAACATCTCATTGACCATCTGCCCAAGGACCTACAAAATAGGGCAAAACAAGTGGTTGAGGAGGGACAGACCATTTCAAACAACCAAATCCGCTCCTCCATGGACGCTGCAGATACAGCTGCACGGACAATTAATACATCCGTAACTATCAGAAGGCATGCATGGCTCCGAACGTCTGGATTTAAACCAGAGATTCAGCAAGCAGTTCTCAATATGCCTTTTAACGAAAAAGAACTGTTCGGTCCAGAAGTGGACACAGCGATTGAGAAACTCAAAAAAGACACGGACACTGCTAAAGCCATGGGTGCACTCTACTCCCCGCAGAGCAGAGGGAATTACAGCACATTCCGTAAAACACCCTTTAGAGGGGGGTTTCGGGGTCAAAGCACACAAGCCAGCACCTCACAGGCAACACCGTCCAGTTACCAGGGACAGTACAGAGGAGGTTTTCGGGGACAATATAGAGGACGGCAATTCCCTAGGAATAGAGGAAAATTTCAAAGCCCCAAAACCCCTACTACTAAGCAGTGACTCACATGTCACTCACCCCCTCCACACAACACCAGTGGGGGGAAGAATAAGTCATTATTACAAAGCATGGGAGGAAATCACTACAGACACTTGGGTTCTAGCAATTATCCAACATGGTTATTGCATAGAATTTCTACAATTCCCTCCAAACATACCACCAAAAGCACAAAATTTGACAAAACATCATTCCAGTCTCCTGGAGATAGAAGTGCAGGCACTATTGCAAAAGAATGCAATCGAATTAGTGCCAAACACACAAATAAACACAGGAGTTTACTCACTGTACTTTCTGATACCAAAGAAGGACAAAACACTGAGACCAATCCTAGACCTCAGAATAGTGAACACATTCATCAAATCAGACCACTTTCACATGGTCACACTACAAGAAGTGTTACCATTGCTGAAACTACACGACTACATGTCAACTTTAGACCTCAAGGACGCGTATTTCCATATACCAATACACCCATCGCACAGGAAATACCTAAGGTTTGTATTCAAAGGAATACATTACCAATTCAAGGTACTGCCTTTCGGATTAACAACCGCACCAAGAGTCTTTACCAAATGTCTAGCGGTAGTCGCTGCACACATCAGAAGGCAGCAAATACATGTGTTCCCATATCTAGACGACTGGCTAATCAAGGCCCATTCGTTAATAGAGTGCTCAAATCACACAAATCAGATCATACAAACCCTCTTCAAACTAGGGTTCACCGCCAACTTCACGAAATCCAACATTCTGCCGTGCAAGGTACAACAATACCTAGGAGCCATAATAGACACAACAAAAGGAGTAGCCACTCCAAGTCCCCAAAGAATTCAAAATTTCAACACCATCATACAACGCATGTATCCAACACAAAAGATACAAGCAAAGATGATATTACAACTCCTAGGCATGATGTCTTCATGCATAGCCATTGTCCCAAACGCAAGACTGCACATGAGGCCCTTACAACAGTGCCTAGCATCACAGTGGTCTCAAGCACAGGGTCATCTTCTAGATCTGGTGTTAATAGACCGCCAAACTTACCTCTCGCTTCTGTGGTGGAACAACATAAATTTAAACAAGGGGTGGCCTTTCCAAGACCCAGTGCTACAATACGTAATAACAACAGATGCTTCCATGACAGGGTGGGGAGCACACCTCGATCAACACAGCATACAAGGACAATGGAACGTACATCAAACAAAACTGCATATAAATCACCTAGAACTAGTAGCAGTTTTTCAAGCACTAAAAGCTTTCCAACCAATAATAGTTCACAAATACATTCTCGTCAAGACAGACAACATGACAACAATGTATTATCTAAACAAGCAAGGGGGGACACACTCCACGCAGTTAAGCCTGCTAGCACAAAAAATTTGGCGTTGGGCAATTCACAACCAAATTCGCCTAATAGCACAATTTATACCAGGGATCCAAAATCAACTCGCAGACAACCTCTCTCGAGATCACCAACAGGTCCACGAATGGGAAATTCACCCCCAAATTCTGAACACCTATTTCAAACTCTGGGGAACACCTCAAATAGACTTGTTTGCGACGAAGGAGAACGCAAAATGCCAAAACTTCGCATCCAGATACCCACACAAACAGTCCCTAGGCAATGCCCTATGGATGAACTGGTCAGGGATATTTGCTTACGCTTTTCCTCCTCTCCCTCTCCTTCCTTACCTGGTAAACAAACTCAGTCAAAACAAACTCAAACTCATATTGATAGCACCAACTTGGGCAAGGCAACCCTGGTACACAACGCTGCTAGACCTATCAGTAGTACCCTACATCAAATTGCCCAACAGGCCAGATCTGTTGACACAACACAACCAAAAGATCAGACACCCAGATCCAGCATCGCTGAATCTAGCAATCTGGCTCCTGAGATCCTAGAATTCGGGCACTTGCAACTTACCCAAGAATGTATGGAAGTCCTAAAGCAAGCCAGAAGGCCATCCACCAGGCACTGCTATGCAAGTAAATGGAAGAGGTTTGTTTGCTACTGCCATATTCATCAAATACAACCTTTACACACAACTCCAGAACATGTAGTGGGCTACTTGCTTCACTTACAAAAATCTAACCTGGCTTTCTCTTCCATTAAAATACACCTTGCAGCAATATCTGCATACCTGCAGACTACCTATTCAACTTCCCTATATAAGATACCAGTCATTAAATCATTCATGGAGGGCCTTAGGAGGATTATACCACCAAGAACACCACCTGTTCCTTCATGGAACCTAAATGTTGTCCTAACTAGACTTATGGGTCCACCTTTTGAACCCATGCACTCCTGCGAAATACAGTTCCTAACCTGGAAGGTTGCATTTCTCATCGCCATTACTTCCCTAAGAAGAGTAAGCGAGATTCAGGCGTTTACAATACAAGAACCTTTTATACAACTACACAAGAATAAGGTCGTCCTAAGGACTAATCCTAAATTTTTGCCAAAGGTTATTTCACCGTTCCATCTAAATCAAACAGTGGAACTTCCAGTGTTCTTTCCACAGCCAGATACCGTAGCTGAAAGGGCACTACATACATTAGATGTCAAAAGAGCATTAATGTATTACATTGACAGAACAAAGAACATCAGAAAGACTAAACAACTATTTATTGCATTTCAAAAACCTCATGCAGGAAACCCAATATCAAAACAAGGTATAGCCAGATGGATAGTTAAATGCATCCAAATCTGCTACCTTAAAGCTAAACGACAGCTGCCCATTACACCAAGGGCACACTCAACCAGAAAGAAGGGTGCTACCAGGGCCTTTCTAGGAAACATCCCAATGCAAGAAATATGTAAGGCAGCCACATGGTCTACGCCTCACACATTCACCAAGCACTACTGTGTAGATGTGTTATCCGCACAACAAGCCACAGTAGGTCAAGCTGTATTAAGAACATTATTTCAAACGACTTCCACTCCTACAGGCTGAGCCACCGCTTTTGGGGAGATAACTGCTTACTAGTCTATGCAAAACATGCGTATCTACAGCGACAGATGCCATCGAACTGAAAATGTCACTTACCCAGTGTACATCTGTTCGTGGCATCAGTCGCTGTAGATTCGCATGTGCCCACCCGCCTCCCCGGGAGCCTGTAGCAGTTTGGAAGTTAGCTTCAACTATTTGTATATGTATCATCTCAACCTTAAATAGGTACATACTTAGTCACTCCATTGCATGGGCACTATTACTACAATTCAACTCCTACCTCACCATCTGCGGGGAAAAACAATCGAAGATGGAGTCGACGCCCATGCGCAATGGAGACAAAAGGAGGAGTCACTCGGTCCCGTGACTCGAAAGACTTCTTCGAAGAAAAACAACTTGTAACACTCCGGCCCAACACCAGATGGCGAGCTATTGCAAAACATGCGAATCTACAGCGACTGATGCCACGAACAGATGTACACTGGGTAAGTGACATTTTCAATTTCAATGAAGTTAGACCAGACAATACTTTGAAGCATGACTTCTTTGGAGGTCAATTCCAGTGTTTTTGTTATTTATCTATTTCTTATTCATCCCCTACCTTACCTTTACATGATTTTGGGAGAAAGGGGTCATCTTTGTGTAAAAGTACAATGTGCCTTATTTACTCTCCTTGGACGAAAACAACCACCAGAGAGAGGAGTGAAGCAAATCTTCATTTAATTCATAAACCAAAGTCTCCTCCCCAACAGAACCACAGTAAGAAAACTGCAAAAAATGAGGTTAAGTGCTCTGTCCTTCAAGTCACTGTCACTGACCATAGCTGACTATGATTCAGTCCTAGATTGTGGCGTTCGTTTTGCAGCCTTAAAATGAGCACAGTGTTTCCTATTCGAGGCTTCATGCCATTAAAAACTATGGGCCTGATTCTAACTTTGGAGGACGGTGTTAAACCGTCCCAAAAGTGGCGGATATACCACCTACCGTATTACGAGTTCCATAGGATATAATGGACTCGTAATACGGTAGGTGGTATATCCGCCACTTTTGGGACGGTTTAACACCGTCCTCCAAAGTTGTAATCAGGCCCTATTTCCTTTATTTTAGTCTTTTTAAAAGGGAGTGTAGCAAAATGGGCTCCACCCTTGTAATCTGCTCAGATTTTTCTTTTGATCACTTGTTTTTTGGCATTTTGTACTGTTGGTGAGCCTCAGAACAGGTGACTCACATGGTAAAAGGACTGCAGGTTTTTATTGTCAGTGTCTGCCATTTAAGATAAGGCTGCTTCAACGCGGCAAAGGCAAGGGGCACTTAGCCGATGACACGTGCACATGTGAGGACTGTGCGTGTGAGACTGCTGTTGTGCTCAGCCCAGTAACTGCACACAGGAGGTATGGTGCAAAGGGAACTCTGCAGGCTTAAATATTGTCCTGGGTTAAGCCTTACAGTATAGAAGGCACTCCGAAGGAAAGTCAGTATGTTTATCTGTTTTGTCTCTAGTGATACTTTATTAAATACATGGAGGAAATCAACCTTTGAGCGCAGTTTTACTTCCTTTGGCCTACAAAGTCCACTGAGATATCTAACTGGGGCGGATATGTGGCAATATCAAATCTGCAAGTTCCTAAACTTATGGGTCGTCCAGAATTATCCTCTTCACCTATTTCTCTAGCAGAGAATCCGAGGCCATGCCTGTTGTCTCCTTGCTGGGCCAGGTTAATTACATTGCTCTCCAGCAGCAGCAGGAACAAAGGCCTTCATACAAAGAGGGCAATTAACAGTGCTTCATTATTCTCCTGAAGAGCAAGGGGTGGGACGAAACTCTGAATCCATTATTTAGCTGTTAGACTGTCCCAGGGATGGAGGCGACCAGATCTCTGGAGCCAGCACAGGAGGGGGGCTCCTCTTTGGAGTTTTGGTAGGGTAGGCCCTGGCAGTGATGTCGGCATGCATTTCAGGAGGGTTGGCAAAGGGTCGCTGGGTGATGTGGCACCCTAGGATTGGCAAGGGGTGCCTGGTTTCTAGTACTTTCCTCTTTACTGAAAAACTCTTGCACAAGGGGGAGTGGTGTTTTTGTTTTTTTTGTTTTTTGTTTTTTTGGAGCTAGAGTTTGGAACTGGAAGGCAGCAGTCATAGACAACTGGAAGGAGGAACCTCCTGGTGTCCTCTTTAACTTAGTACTTCGATTGCAGTTGACCCCAGGGCCAGTGGTTTTCTCTCCTGGATTAGATAAACTGTCTCCCTTACACCCCATAAGGACCAGTTTGGAGAGAGGCTACTGCATCTAGGAGGAGAGAAGCATCACAGGACAGGAAAAGGAGAATGTCTGGGACTGGAAGCCAGTGGAACTACTGCAAAGTGTGCTGCCTTAGAGGCCTGAGTAAAAGGCTCCAGGTGGCTAGGGCTCACCACCCGGAGCATAATTAACAGCAGATTGTATGAAACAACTCAGCAGGGGGCTAAGTTAGCGAATGGAGAACTGAATTGACAAATGACCCACTACAACTGAGGATTAGAATGTTTGGAGCTTAACTGCTAAGCCCTTGAAACCCCCGCAGTGGGCCAGGTCCATGGGGTAGGTGAAAGGAGCATTTTTCGATTGTTAATCCTGGGAAAGGACTTGCATGAGGCGCCCTCCCCAGAGCTCCACAAGCCAAAGGATCTCGACTCCTGGGCTGACTTATGATTACAGGGACGTGTGACCCCCCCATCTCCAGGGCTGCAGTTCCCTCCTGCCCCCAAACCATACACTCCCTCCAACTCCCACTCCCCTGCCCCTCTATGTAGAAGAATGGAGCCCAAAGACATTTAAAAACAAAGGAAAAAGTAAAGGAACCCGCTATTCAGCACAAAAGAATGCAGCTGCGACCATTCAATATGCTTGTTCCCAGGTGTAAGCACCCCATAACAACCTGCAGAGCTGTTCAAGCCTAAGGCTTTCCCAATGTTGTGGCCTCAGAAGGGCAGGGGCACCACCAGTGGCGAGGAGGGAGTGGGGGAGGTGCTACAGGCGTGCAACAGCTCTCCCTCAAGGAATTCTGAAGATAGTACTGACTCTACGTAAAGAAAATCAAAGCAACCAGGGCCATTATAGACTTCATGCATTTGCAAGCACTCCTGAGGCTGGAGTTTGCTTTATTATTTGATGGATTACGGATACTGAATTTAGTGATGGAATGAGGTGTTTGGACATGTGATTCTAAGCTCCAAGTGTGATATTGTTGACCTGATGTAAAGTCACACCTCCATATATGACCCTTTAGAGGTCAAATGTAATATAGCAGACAGCATTTCCACCAGCCTCGTGTAAATTTGTAAATTACTACATATGGTTTGAATGTGTGTGCTTTTCTAATGAAAGAGCACAGACTTGGGCCATCATTACTTGGGTGTTATGTTCTAGCGAGCGGGGATTACCAGCTTATACCACCTTCCCTTAGTAGGCCGTGGAATTCTTCACTACCTGGAGAGAGTCAATTGCTACAACGGGGTGTTTGGTTCCAAGTGAAGGGGTGAATTTGGGCCCATTACTTGTGCAGGCCACAGAACTAATGGCCAGTTTACTTAACAGGGGAAATTAATGACTACAAATCATGGTAAGCAATGCTGCTAGAAGCTTTTTTAAACCCAATTTTTATTGTTTACTCTTGTTCAAATATATTACAAAAGGTCAATAGTGCAAAACAAAAACTGGCTTCCAAGGATTTGATTTTTCTTTGTTGATTTTTTTATTTTATTTGTTTTTTGATTAAGTTGGAGAGCATTTTTCAGTTTTAAGTGTTCCCTGATCCTGCACATGGACAGAGTTAATTGTTACAAATTAAATGAAGATTGTAAGGAAATGCCTCCTTGGCATGGTTGCCCCCTGACTTTTTGCCTTTGCTGATGCTATGTTTACAATTGAAAGTGTGCTGAGGCCTGCTAACCAGGCCCCAGCACCAGTGTTCTTTCCCTAACCTGTACTTTTGTATCCACAATTGGCAGACCCTGGCATCCAGATAAGTCCCTTGTAACTGGTACTTCTAGTACCAAGGGCCCTGATGCCAAGGAAGGTCTCTAAGGGCTGCAGCATGTCTTATGCCACCCTGGAGACCTCTCACTCAGCACAGACACACTGCTTGCCAGCTTGTGTGTGCTAGTGAGAACAAAACGAGTAAGTCGACATGGCACTCCCCTCAGGGTGCCATGCCAGCCTCTCACTGCCTATGCAAGTATAGGTCAGTCACCCCTCTAGCAGGCCTTACAGCCCTAAGGCAGGGTGCACTATACCATAGGTGAGGGTACCAGTGCATGAGCATGGTGCCCCTACAGTGTCTAAACAAAACCTTAGACATTGTAAGTGCAGGGTAGCCATAAGAGTATATGGTCTGGGAGTTTGTCAAACACGAACTCCACAGCACCATAATGGCTACACTGAAAACTGGGAAGTTTGGTATCAAACTTCTCAGCACAATAAATGCACACTGATGCCAGTGTACATTTTATTGTAAAATACACCCCAGAGGGCACCTTAGAGGTGCCCCCTGAAACTTAACCGACTGTCTGTGTAGGCTGACTAGTTCCAGCAGCCTGCCACACTAGAGACATGTTGCTGGCCCCATGGGGAGAGTGCCTTTGTCACTCTGAGGCCAGTAACAAAGCCTGCACTGGGTGGAGATGCTAACACCTCCCCCAGGCAGGAGCTGTAACACCTGGCGGTGAGCCTCAAAGGCTCACCCCTTTGTCACAGCCTAGCAGGGCACTCCAGCTTAGTGGAGTTGCCCGCCCCCTCCGGCCACGGCCCCCACTTTTGGCGGCAAGGCTGGAGGGAACAAAGAAAGCAACAAGGAGGAGTCACTGGCCAGTCAGGACAGCCCCTAAGGTGTCCTGAGCTGAGGTGACTCTAACTTTTAGAAATCCTCCATCTTGCAGATGGAGGATTCCCCCAATAGGGTTAGGATTGTGACCCCCTCCCCTTGGGAGGAGGCACAAAGAGGGTGTACCCACCCTCAGGGCTAGTAGCCATTGGCTACTAACCCCCCAGACCTAAACACGCCCTTAAATTTAGTATTTAAGGGCTACCCTGAACCCTAGAAAATTAGATTCCTGCAACAACCAGAAGGACTGCCTAGCTGAAAACCCCTGCAGAGGAAGACCAGAAGACAACAACTGCCTTGGCTCCAGAAACTCACCGGCCTGTCTCCTGCCTTCCAAAGAACTCTGCTCCAGCGACGCCTTCCAAAGGGACCAGCGACCTCTGACGACTGCCCTGCTTCGACGACGACAAGAAACTCCCGAGGACAGCGGACCTGCTCCAAAAAGACTGCAACTTTGTTTCAAGAAGCAGCTTTAAAGAACCCTGCAACTCCCCGCAAGAAGCGTGAGACTTGCAACACTGCACCCGGCGACCCCGACTCGGCTGGTGGAGAACCAACACCTCAGGGAGGACCCCCGGACTACTCTACGACTGTGAGTACCAAAACCTGTCCCCCCTGAGCCCCCACAGTGCCGCCTGCAGAGGGAATCCCGAGGCTTCCCCTGACCGCGACTCTCTGAAACCTAAGTCCCGACGCCTGGAAAAGACCCTGCACCCGCAGCCCCCAGGACCTGAAGGACCGGACTTTCACTGCAGAAGTGACCCCCAGGAGTCCCTCTCCCTTGCCCAAGTGGAGGTTTCCCCGAGGAAGCCCCCCCTTGCCTGCCTGCAGCGCTAAAGAGATCCCTTGATCTCTCATTGACTAACATTGCGAACCCGACGCTTGTTCTAACACTGCACCCGGCCGCCCCCGCGCCGCTGAGGGTGAAATTTCTGTGTGGGCTTGTGTCCCCCCCCCGGTGCCCTACAAAACCCCCCTGGTCTGCCCTCCGAAGACGCGGGTACTTACCTGCAAGCAGACCGGAACCGGGGCACCCCCTTCTCTCCATTATAGCCTATGCGTTTTGGGCACCACTTTGAACTCTGCACCTGACCGGCCCTGAGCTGCTGGTGTGGTAACTTTGGGGTTGCTCTGAACCCCCAACGGTGGGCTACCTTGGACCAAGAACTGAACCCTGTAAGTGTCTTACTTACCTGGTAAAACTAACAAAAACTTACCTCCCCCAGGAACTGTGAAAATTGCACTGTGTCCACTTTTAAAATAGCTATTTGTGAATAACTTGAAAAGTATACATGCAATTGAAATGATTCAAAGTTCCTAATGTACATACCTGCAATACCTTTCAAACAAGATATTACATGTTAAATTTGAACCTGTGGTTCTTAAAATAAACTAAGAAAAGATATTTTTCTATAACAAAACCTATTGGCTGGATTTGTCTCTGAGTGTGTGTACCTCATTTATTGTCTATGTGTATGTACAACAAATGCTTAACACTACTCCTTGGATAAGCCTACTGCTCGACCACACTACCACAAAATAGAGCATTAGTATTATCTATTTTTACCACTATTTTACCTCTAAGGGGAACCCTTGGACTCTGTGCATGCTATTCCTTACTTTGAAATAGCACATACAGAGCCAACTTCCTACAAAGATCCCATAATGAACTGCTGTTATGTAGAAATCATTTTGTCTTGGGCATCAGTAGACGCTTTTGTTGCTAAATTGATCATGCTTCTTTTCACCATTGTCTGATCCTCCACATTCAGTTATGAATGGGCAGTCTAATGGTGTTTTCTAAGCATTTCTGTGATTTAATGATAATAGCGATAGGGTGAGTTGAAAGGATTCGCAATCTGACTGGCTTTCCCATTGTCCAATTAATGTATTAGACATTTCACAGTTTCAAATCAGTGCTACTATTGTAATTGAGCATAGTTAAACTTCCGTGTGACTTAAGCTGTAAAAGTAAAAAATCTTGTAGACAAGCTAAATTGTTAGGTAATGGCAACAAGGAAAAAAATGAGTGGATGTCTACTGTGGATATTGATTTGTGCAATTATGAGGCAGAGAAAGAAATGACATACTTTTGTTTCCACAAAAGTAAGCTTAAGTCCAGACATGGGCAATGGGAGTGCATTTTTTTTTTTAATTGATTCATTTTCAGTGTGCTTATCTTGTTACATCCAATTGACTGTTTTAATTCAGATGTCGGAGGAATAAAAATGCAGGTTATGCAATACCAAACTGTTTCTCTTTGTTCTCCGTTTTTTCCAGCTACTTAATTCCTTCCACATTTGAGATGTTTTCCTCGATGACACTTTCATATACTAACCCTAAGTTTAGGGATTATCAATCAGGAGACTTGGAGGATAGGTCTGAGACCATTTATTTTTCCTGAGCTATTTCTAGCTACATTTTGTTTTCTTGGCGCTTCAGGTAAAATGCACCTGATCTGTGCCTCATGACGTCTCCTTTTTTTTTTTTTTTTTTTTTCTTCTTCTCTACTGGCCGTGACTATCTTTTCCACTGCAGAGAGCTAGACAAACATATGGATTTTAGAAATTGTCCTGCCTTGAGCATAACTTGCAGTTGAAATGTTATGAGTAGCACCCTGATGAGAAAGTTAACTTCTGCTCTTTAAAAGCCTAAGAATATGTTGGTGTCGCTCACAAAAAATCACCATCCTCCCCACCAACTAGATGAGTGCCTATGAATTGGCCTGCATTACTTAGACTAGATCTTCCCTGGTGTACTGTTTAAGGTAATTTGGATACCTCCTTCCACTGGGTACCACTGTCATCATCTCAGTTTCAAAATGAGTTGGTTCAAGCTCCTCCGGTTCAGTCCACAATGGTATGGGTTAGGGCAATATATCGGAGAAAGCATAAACCTCTCAGAGACTACCCATTTAAAGAGAATGAAATAATTGTTAGTAGTCGTGGTGCATTCTGTTACGAACTGCTGACCAGTTGAGAGATATCAGTTGTGTGATGTACTCATCAGTTAATTTTCCCACAACCTAGCTTCTCATGAAGGCAGATAAACTCTATTTTTACTTGGGTAACATGACCGAAGCTTCATGTAGGTTTCCCAGGTTTCACCACAGTATAGTGGAAGTCCAGAAACCAGGTAAAGCTTTTGTTCCTTGTAGGCTTCCCAAAACTTGTGTGCTGTGCATCCAGGCAATCTACTTACTACTGGCCTCAGTGAGGCAGTCTATATCATCCTATGGTGACCCAAGTGGGAAAATCGAATGATCAAGACGCTTTCTTATTGAAACCATCATACTCTCATCCAGTTCTGGAGAAGCTAATCTTCATGGGGTTGTCCAAGTTATTCCGAGTGTGTCACAGGTCTGACAAGTTTGGACTGGTAACTTTTTTCTTTTTCTTTTTTTAATTATAGGTCAGCCTAAGCTCTGCATCTGGCTGTTATCTCAGATGCCAGTTCCCCACTTTTTACCAAATCTTGGGTAAAAAAAAAAAAAAAAAACTCTCTTTACTTTTATGCTTCATGTATTAAGTGAAGTGGCCACTGTTTGACGGAGTGTGCCCTTCACCCGAGAGTCACCAAGACATATCCTCATATTCTACAGATAACGAGCATTGGCAAAGACCATAGTTCTTTGCAACCTGAGAGGTATTAGCGCTGTCAATGTTTTTTTGCCCGTTGATTTGCAGCACAGCAGTTGTTCTGCATGGCTGAAAGTCTTGTAAAAATGTGCTATTAACAAGTGTGTGCTGTTTTCAGCACTCAGCTTTGCAAGCACTTTAATGTGCAATACTGAAGTCAAACGTTTTGGTTAAGAAATATATCTGTGCAAGAGCACACATTTTAATTGAGAAAAGCCATGATTTATCCAGGTTTTCTGGTTTCACTTTGTACCACTTAGCTAGGAAATAAGTATCCATTTTTCTTTCCTTATGTTAAGGCTTTGTTTTTATCTGTTCCTTCATTTTGCATGTGTAGCTGCAGAGACACGTGCTTATGTATAGGTCCTGCCATCTAGTGTCGGGCTTGGAGTGTTACAAGTTGCTTTTCTTCGAAGAAGTCTTTTTCGAGTCACGGCATCGAATGACTTCTCCCTTCGGTGATAGTGCGCCTGGGCATCGACTCCTTTGTTAGATTGTTTTCTTTCCACTGTTGGGTTCGGACGTGTTTCTTCTCGCTCCAAGACTTTTGAATCAGAAGCTTTATAATAACTTTATTTTGCCATCTGTATTGTTTAGATCGTGTTTCAATCTGTAATCGAGCCAATAGTACAGTCGGAAACCAGGAAGCTCCCTGTTGGGCGCTTGCGCCCTACTCAGGCCTGTTAAGGCCTGCCAAGCCGGAGCTTGATGGATCGGACTCCATTACGATTCTGTCTTCGATGCCACGCAAAATTCCCCTACACATATCAACACGTGGTATGTAATCTCTGTCTCTCTCCCGAACATCGAGAAGGAGACTGTGAAGCTTGTCGGTCGTTCCAGTCGAAATAGACACTGCATGACCAGATAGCAAGGAGACTTGAAATGGCGTCAAAACATAAAAAATCCACCGACACCATAGAAGAGGAGCAGCCACAGACGGCTGTTTTGATCCAGGACACCTAGTCCAAACCATAATCGGATGAAGACAGCCAACCGATCCCTGCGGCTCAGCATGTGAGTACACCTGCCCCTACGCCCTCTTCCAAGAGACCTTTTAAGGCCTTGGGTGCACCACTGCCAGAGAGCCATGGTTCCACTCGAAAGAAAATCACAGTTGACCGACCTTAGGGTTTGGCGCCGAAAAAGGCCACACCTGTTTCGATGCCAGAGTAGAGTAAATCTTTTAAAAGCTCCACATCAGACTCAAAGTCCACTCTCTTCGGAGTAAAAAATGCGACATCCTGCTATGGAGCCGAAACCCCAGGCGCTATATCTTCAGGACCGAAAAAGTTATCCACCATTTCGGAGCTGAAAAAAATCTTCTTATACAGAAGAACAAGGACTTTCGAGCCGATTAAATCACAGCTCAGACAATTGATGATCAATCCTCTAAAACAGCTAGAACATTATGATATATTTCTGAAGAATCAGATATTCAGCCTGTCCTTGAAATCATTGACACCAAACAAAGAAGGACACATATCCAAAAGGAGACTGGGAAGATCATTGCTTCACCTCCTCCACAAACCAAAAGAAAGCTGGCGTTTCAAGAGACTCTTGACACTGCTCCACCTTGAGCAAATATATTTAAAAGGAAGGGGAAACTATCACCTTTACAAATTTCTCCACCACATTCGCCCCAACTTTTTCTCTCCACCACCTGCTACCCCACCACCATTGTCTTCACCAACACATTCCCATACATACTCGTTTGGAGATGCAGTTGACCCCTGGGACTCATATGATCCAGACCCCATACCACTAAATGACCCAGACCTCTATCTGTCCAAACCTTTGCCACTAGAGGATAGCACAGCTTATACACTGCTCATTTCCATGGGGTACAAATGCATGCTGAGCCCTTTGGAGGAGGATTTTCTTTTCAACACATTGTCCTCTACCCACTCACAATACCAGTACTTGTCGATTTTGCCTGGTATGCTTAGACATGCAGACAACATATTTAAAGAACCTGTTAAGGCTAGAATTTTAACTTCAAGAATAGACAAAAAAATACAAGCCTGCACCAACAGACCCAGTTTATATCACACAACAGGTACCACCAGACTGTTGTAGTCAGCGCTGCTAGGAAAAGGGCCAATAGCCAATCTTCAGGAGATACCCCCTCCCACTGACAAAGAAAGCAGAAAGCTTGATGCTGCTGGGAAGAGGGTAACTACACAAGCACCTACCCAATGACGAATTGCCAGTTCACAAGCCCTGCTAGCAAGGTATGACTGGACTGACTTCCCTGGACCAATGAGACTGGATGGTAGTGTTTGACTTGCAGGGTGCTTACTTCCACATTCCCATCCGCCCTGTCCACAGACATTACTTGCGGTTCATGGTAGCCCACGAGCACTTTAAATTCACCCCCTGCTGACTTACCAGTGCCCCTTGGGGTGTTCACCAAGTTGATGGCAGTGGGTGCAGCTCATCTGCGCAGGTTAGGAGTTTCAGCCTTCCTCTACCTGAACGACTGGCTGTTAAATGCGGGCTCGTCCCAGGCTGTTGTCTACCACCTTCAGACTGTCAGACCTCCTGTATTCGCTAGGGTTCACTATGAACATGCCGATTTCACAGCTTACTCCCTCTCAGATGTCCCCTTTCATGAGAGCTGTCTGGACACAGTGCATTTTCAAGCTTATCCTCCCAAACGGCGAGTCCAGGATGTTCAGGCTATATACTGAAGCTTCAGCCTCTATCCTGGATTTAAGTGAGAATGACTAGGCTTCTGGGCCTTCTGCATCCTGCTGTTAACACATGCCAGATGGCATATCTGCAGTGGGACCTGAAGCTTCAGTGGGCTCAACATCAGGTATATCTCTCTGACATGGTCCAGGTCTCGGAGGGAACTGCATGAGATCTGCAGTGGTGGCTAATGAACTGCAATCGTGTCAGAGGCAGATCCCTCTTCCTTCCCCAACCAGATCTGACAGTAGTGACAGATGTCACTCCTGGGATGGGATGGACACCTGGGGGAGACAGAGATCAGAGGTCTCTGGCATAGTCTGGACTCCACATCAACCTCTTGAAGCTCTGGGTGATCAGACTGGCATTAAAAACACATTTGACGTGTAGCTGTAGATGTGCATGCTTTGCATAAGTCACCATCTAGTGTTCGGCTCAAAGTGTCAAGTTGTTTTTCTTCAAATAATCTTTTTGAGTCATGAGATCGAGTGACTCCTCCTCTCGGTGATAGTGCGCATGGGCATGGAGTCCTTTGTTAGATTGTTTTCTCTCTGCAGTCTGGTTCGTAAAACACTACCACCATGTGGTACTGCAACAAGCAGGGAGGAGTGGGGTTGTCAAGAGTGTCTGCGCCTCTGGACATGGTGGGACCAGCAGAGCATATCCCTGGTCATTTAACACCAGGTACTCTGAATGCCAGAGCAGACTAACTCATCTGACAATGCCTCGTCGATCACAAATGGTGCCTCCGTTAAGAGGTGGCCCAAGATCTCTTTAAGCAGTGGAGAAAGCCTTGGTTACATCGGTTCCCCTCTGCAGCGAACGCGTAATGTCAGCAGTTTTTTGCACTGGAGTTTACAGGGCGGCTTTCGCTCGACGCTTTTTGTCAAGTGGAATTCAGGCCCTCCTGTATGCCTTTGCACCCATACCACTCCTGCCCAGAGCTCTCAAAAGTAGGAACGACCAGGCCCAAGTAATCCTTGTGGCTCCGGACTGGGCACAGAGTCTTGTATCCTGAGCTGCTGAGCATGTCCATCGATCTTCCGATGAGACTGCCTGTTAGGGATGATCATCTGTTGCAGTACCATGGGAGAGTTCTTCATTCAAACCTGTCTACTCTCCTCCTGTGTGGATATTCAGCTGTGGCACTGGACAGCTTTTGACCTTCCTCCCAAAGTCTGTAATGTTGCCTTGGCAGCCAGGCGACCCTCCACCAAAACTGTACATGCCTGTCTTTGTAAGAAATTTGTGGCATAGTGCACTGACAAGTCTGTTGATCTCCTTTCTGCCCCGCTTTCTGATGTTTTACTTTTCTTTCTTTCCCTTGCGCATCAGGACTTTGATTTGTTGTAGCAAAGTGCCCTTTTTATTGTTATGCTTACTCCCATTTTCTGCCTGTTTGTGTGTTTGACCGTGCCTACTGGGATCCCGCTAACCAGGATCTCAGTAGTTATGCTCTCTCCTGTAGACTTATGCTAACTGTACCTTTTTCTTCCCACAATTGGTATACTGGTCCTCCCATGTAAGTCCCTAGTATATGGTACCTAGGTACCCAGGGCATTGGGGGTTCCCGGGGATCCCTATGGGCTTCAGCTGTTATACCACTCAGAGGGAGCCCTGCAAAGGGTTCTGCAGGCCTGCCATTGCAGTCTGCGTGAAACAGGTGCATACACCTGTTTTCACTACAGGGCACTGCACCAGGTCACTATAAGTCACCCCTATGGTAGGCCCTCTCAGCCCAGAGGGCAAGGTGCAGGTACCTGTGTGTGAGGGCACCCCTGCGCTAGCAAAGGTGCCCTCACAAACTCCAGATCCATTTTCCTGGACTTTGAGTGCGGGGATGCCATTTTATGCATGTACTGGACATAGGTCACTACCGATGTTCAGCTACATAATGGTAGCTCCGAATTTAGGCATGTGTGGTATCAAACATGTCAGAATCATACCCCAATACTGTTGCAGGTATTAGAAGTATGATTCCATGCACTCTGGGGGCTCCTTAGAGGACCCCCAGCATTGCTACTACCAGTCGTAGTGGGTTTTCTGTGCTGCCCAAGCTGCTGCCACCCCTCAAAGTTTTCTGACCTCCTGCTGCTTGATATTCTCAACTCCAGGAAGGCAGAACAAATGATTTCCTTTGGGAGAGAGAGGTAACCCCCTTTCCCTTTGGAAATAGGTGTGCCTTGCTTGGGAGCGGTAGCCTCCCCAAGCCACTGGTATGCTTTGAAGGGCACATTTGGTGCCCTCTGTGCATAAACCAGTCCACTTCAGTTCAGGGACCCGCCAGTCCCTGCTCTGGCATGAAACTGGACAATGGAAAGGGGAGTGACCACTCCCCCATCCATCACCACCCCAGGGGTGGTGCTCAGAGCTCCTCCAGTGGGTCCCTGGGTTCTGCCATCTTGTTTCCAAAGTTGTCCGGAAACTCTAGGAGCATCTGAGTGGCCAGTGATGTCAGAGCCCCCTCGTGAAAGGTGCTTACCTGGTCAGGAGACCAATCCCCCTTTCAGGGCTATTTAGGGTTTCTCTCATAGGTGGGGTCCTCCGATTCGGCTTGCAATACTCCAGCAGGATTCCTCTGCAACTTCCACTTTGACTTCTGGGCACTGGAACAGCGACTGGACTTTCCAGGAACCAACAACACTGACATCAACGAAGAAGACTCTTCTAAAACTTTGTTTCCAAGGCTCCTGCCAGCTTTGCAACATTTCCCCAGCCGTACATTCTCAGAAGACAGCTACATTTCAGCCTGCACAAGAAGAAGGAATCTCCCTTGGAGTAAAGGAGTCACTCCCTTGCATCCGCAGGCACCAGCTGCAAACGACGACCGATTGCGTGGCTCTCCTCTCATCTTGAGCTGTATGGATCCTGCATCACTTGGTCCTCTGCCAGCTTTCCAACTTTGGTGGCGGTAAGCCCTTTGTAAGGAAATGCCTCCTTGGCATGGTTACCCCCTGACTTTTTGCCTTTGCTGATGCTATGTTTTGATTTGAAAGTGTGCTGAGGCCTGCTAATCAGGCCCCAGCACCAGTGTTCTTTCCCTAACCTGTACTTTTGTTTTACACAATTGGCACACCCTGGCATCCAGGTAAGTCCCTTGTAACTGGTACCCCTGGTACCAAGGGCCCTGATGCCAGGGAAGGTCTCTAAGGGCTGCAGCATATCTTATGCCACCCTGGGGACCCCTCACTCAGCACAGACACACTGCTTGCCAGCTTGTGTGTGCTGGTGAGGACAAAACGAGTAAGTCGACATGGCACTCCCCTCAGGGTGCCATGCCAACCTCACACTGCCTATGCAGTATAGATAAGTCACCCCTCTAGCAGGCCTTACAGCCCTAAGGCAGGGTGCACTATACCATAGGTGAGGGCACCAGTGCATGAGCACTGTGCCCCTACAGGGTCTAAGCCAAACCTTAGACATTGTAAGTGCAGGGTAGCCATAAGAGTATATGGTCTGGGAGTCTGTCAAACACGAACTCCACAGCACCATAATGGCTACACTGAAAACTGGGAAGTTTGGTATCAAACTTCTCAGCACAATAAATGCACACTGATGCCAGTGTACATTTTATTGTAAAATACACCCCAGAGGGCACCTTAGAGGTGCCCCCTGAAACTTTAACCAACTACCTGTGTAGGCTGACTGGTTCTAGCAGCCTGCCACACTCGAGACATGTTGCTGGCCCCATGGGGAGAGTGCCTTTGTCACTCTGAGGCCAGTAACAAAGCCTGCACTGGGTGGAGATGCTAACACCTCCCCCAGGCAGGAGCTGTAACACCTGGCGGTGAGCCTCAAAGGCTCATCCCCTTTGTTCCAGCACCGCAGGGCACTCCAGCTAGTGGAGTTGCCCGCCCCCTCCGGCCATGGCCCCACTTTTGGCGGCAAGGCTGGAGGAAATAATGAAAATAACAAGGAGTCGTCACTGGCCAGTCAGGACAGCCCCTAAGTTGTCCTGAGCTGAAGTGGCTCTAACTTTTAGAAATCCTCCATCTTGCAGATGGAGGATTCGCCCAATAGGGATAGGATTGTGACCCCCTCCCCTTGGGAGGAGGCACAAAGAGGGTGTACCCACCCTCGGGGCTAGTAGCCATTGGCTACTAACCCCCCAGACCTAAACACGCCCTTAAATTTAGTATTTAAGGGCTTCCCTGAACCTAAGAATTTAGATTCCTGCAACTTACAAGAAGAAGAGGACTGCTGAGCTGAAAACCCCTGCAGAAGAAGAAAGAAGACACCAACTTCTTTGGCCCCAGTCCTACCGGCCTGTCTCCTGCCTTCTAAAGAAACCTGCTCCAGCGACGCTTTCCCAAGGACCAGCGACCCCTGAATCCTCAGAGGACTGCCCTGCTTCAAAAGGAACAAGAAACTCCAGAGGACAGCGGCCCTGTTCCAAAAAGACTGCAACTTTGTTTCAGAGGAGCCGATTTAAAGACCCCTGCAATCCCCGCAAGAAGCGTGAGACTTGCAACACTGCACCCGGCGACCCCGACTCGACTGGTGGAGAACCAACACCTCAGGGAGGACCCTCCGGCGACTCCGAGACTGTGAGTAACCAAAGTTGTCCCCCCTGAGCCCCCACAGCGACGCCTGCAGAGGGAATCCCGAGGCTCCCCCTGACCGCGACTGCCTGACTCTAAAATCCCGACGGCTGGAAAAGACCCTGCACCCGCAGCCCCCAGCACCTGAAGGATCGGAACTCCAGTGCAGGAGTGACCCCCAGGAGGCCCTCTCCCTTGCCCAGGTGGTGGCTACCCCGAGGAGCCCCCCCCTTGCCTGCCTGCACCGCTGAAGAGACCCCTTGGCCTCCCATTGACTCCCATTGGAAACCCGACGCTTGTTTGCACACTGCACCCAGCCGCCCCCGCGCTGCTGAGGGTGTACTTTTTGTGTGGACTTGTGTCCCCCCCCCCCAGAGCCCTACAAAACCCCCCTGGTCTGCCCTCCGAAGACGCGGGTACTTACCTGCTGGCAGACTGGAACCGGGGCACCCCCTTCTCTCCATTGAAGCCTATGCGTTTTGGGCACCACTTTGAACTCTGCACCTGACCGGCCCTGAGCTGCTGGTGTGGTGACTTTGGGGTTGCTCTGAACCCCCAACGGTGGGCTACCTTGGACCCCAATCTTAACCCCGCAGGTGGTTTACTTACCTGCAAGAACTAACATTACTTTACCTCCCCCAGGAACTGTGAAAATTTCAATAAGTGTCCACTTTTAAAACAGCTAAATGTGTTTTATGTAAAAAGTATATATGCTATTGTGATTATTCAAAGTTCCTAAAGTACTTACCTGCAGTACCTTTCAAATGAGATATTACATGTAGAATTTGAACCTGTGGTTCTTAAAATAAACTAAGAAAATATATTTTTCTATAACTAAAACCTATTGGCCTGGAATTGTTTGAGTGTGTATCCTCATTTATTGCCTGTATGTATGTACAACAAGTGCTTAACACTACTCCTTTGATAAGCCTACTGCTCGACCACACTACCACAAAATAGAGCATTAGTATTATCTCTTTTTGCCACTATCTTACCTCTAAGGGGAACCCTTGGACTCTGCGCATGCTATTCCTTACTTTGAAATAGCACATACAGAGCCAACTTCCTACACAACCCCTGCACACTAGCCTCTGCTTTATGGAGGGACTGCTTTACAGTCAATGCACAGCATGTGCATCTACACCTAAACATGCCAACGAACGGAAAATGTTACTTCCCAGTAGACATATGTTCGTGGCATGTAGTGCTGTTTCTACACATGCCCTCCCTCCTCCCCGGAAGTGTGTACAGATTGCAATTCAGTGTTCTATATGTATATAAATGTACTTATGTAAATACATTCCATGGACATCTTTTCTATCCTACTATATATACTTTTCACTACTTCACTCCCCCGCCTGCTGAAAAACAATCTAACAAAGGACTCGATGCCCATGTGCAGTATACTAAGAGGGGGAGTCACTCGATCCCATGACTCAAACGTTCTTCGAAACAAGAGCAAGTTGTACTACTCTGAACCCAACACTAGATGGTGAGCTTATGCACAGCATGTGAATCTACAGCACTTCATGCCTTGAACAGATGTCTACTGGTAAGTAATATTTTCCTTTCAGGGTATTGAACATCATTTTCATTGTGCAGTCATGGGTGAGTTTTTCCCATGTTCCTTGTCTTTTTACCAGTTCTTTTCCTAATGAGGATGTTTTTCGAGCACTAACTCAGCTTTCCTTCGGGATAAGGCTTCCACTGTGGTTGTCGCTTCTGACACATGATTATCATGCTAACGTGGATAGGTTTGTTCTCTGCTCTAACTAGATGAGCTTTCCGTGCTCTCCTGTTTTCTGGTCTGATTCACCTGTGCTTACTTCCACAGGTGGAGATGTAGATTGTTTTTATTACCCCTCATTTTTTTTTGTCTTCGCCTGTCTTTTACTCTTGTTCTCGACCAGTTTAATGTCACAATTCGCAGTCCCTCCGACAAGGTTTTTTTATGCTTTGGAATCCGATAAGTTAAGGAATCTGCGGCTAGATGTCTCTATCAGATGAAGTTACTTACCTTTGGCAATGTTGTGTTTGGTAGAGACAGGATCTAGCTGCAGATTCCTTAACGACCCTGCCTGCACTGTGAACCAAGTTCCTCTGTGGTTTCCATAGATTTTATTTTCAGGCTTAAGTAATAATTGGCACAAAGGTGTCTTTATTTTAGCATACTGTTTCCATTGCAGTTTGTATTGTGGCTCCACGTTCTGAGTGCGGTAAACAGTCACAGAAGAAACTGGTGCCAGCGCGTCTGCTGGGAAGTTATATAGGCTCAGTTGACATCACATCCGGCAGACGATGTAATTGCGGAGTCACGCAACACCCAGACATACTAATGGGAAAAGGGTTCTGGATCCAGACTGACACTGGGGGGAGGGGGAGGATTCTAATTTAAGGAATATGCGGCTAGATCCTGTCTCTATCAAATACATAGTTATCGAAGGTAAGTAACTTGTTCCTCAGTGACACGTCCTGTATTTGTGTGTAGTCGCTTGTCCCCATTCGTTACTTACATTTATGTAGGGAATAGAGACAGTTGGTGTAAAGAAATGGCTCCCTGTTGCAGTTACCCCCCACTTTTTGCCTGATACTGATGCTGACTTGACTGAGAAGTGTGCTGGGACCCTGCTAACCAGGCCCCAGCACCAGTGTTCTTTCACCTAAAATGTACCATTGTTTCCACAATTGGCACAACCCTGGCACCTAGGTAAGTCCCTTGTAACTGGTACCAAGGGCCCTGATGCCAGGGAAGGTCTCTAAGGGCTGCAGCATGTCTTATGCCACCCTAGGGACCCCTCACTCAGCACAGACACACTGCTTGCCAGCTTGTGTGTGCTGGTGGGGAGAAAATGACTAAGTCGACATGGCACTCCCCTCAGGGTGCCATGCCAACCTCACACTGCCTGTGGCATAGGTAAGTCACCCCTCTAGCAGGCCTTACAGCCCTAAGGCAGGGTGCACTATACCCCAGGTGAGGGCATAGGTGCATGAGCACTATGCCCCTACAGTGTCTAAGCAAAACCTTAGACATTGTAAGTGCAGGGTAGCCATAAGAATATATGGTCTGGGAGTCTGTCAAAAACGAACTCCACAGCTCCATAATGGCTACACTGAATACTGGGAAGTTTAGTATCAAACTTCTCAGAATAATAAACCCACACTGATGCCAGTGTTGGATTTATAAAAAAAATGCACACAGAGGGCATCATAGAGATTCCCCCTGTATTTTACCCAATTGTTCAGTGCAGGACTGACTGGTCTGTGCCAGCCTGCTGCTGAGAGACGAGTTTCTGACCCCATGCGGTGAGAGCCTTTGTGCTCTCTGAGGACAGAAACAAAGCCTGCTCTGGGTGGAGGTGCTTCACACCTCCCCCCTGCAGGAACTGTAACACCTAGCAGTGAGCTTCAAAGGCTCAAGCTTCGTGTTACAATGCCCCAGGGAACTCCAGCTAGTGGAGATGCCCGCCCCCTGGACCCAGCCCCCACTTTTGGTGGCAAGTCCAGGAGAGATAATGAGAATAACAAGGAGGAGTCACTGGCCAGTCAGGCCAGCCCCTAAGGTGTCCTGAGCTGAAGTGACTCTAAGTTTTAGAAATCCTCCATCTTGCAGATGGAGGATTCCCCCAATAGGGATAGGATTGTGACCCCCTCCCCTTGGGAGGAGGCACAAAGAGGGTGTACCCACCCTCAGAGCTAGTAGCCATTGGCTACTAACCCCCCAGACCTAAACACGCCCTTAAATTTAGTATTTAAGGGCTCCCCTGAACCTAAGAATTTAGATTCCTGAAACTACAAGAAGAAGAGGACTGCTGAGCTGAAAAACCCCTGCAGAGGAAGAACAGAAGACACCAACTGCTTTGGCCCCAGACTTACCGGCCTGTCTCCTGCCTTCCAAAAGAAACCTGCTCCAGCGACGCTTTCCAAGGGACCAGCGACCTCTGAATCCTCTGAGGACTGCCCTGCTTCAGGAAAGACAAGAAACTCCCGAGGACAGCGGCACTGCTCCAAAAGAACTGCAACTTTGTTACAGAGGAGCAGATTTAAAGACCCCTGCAAATCCCCGCAAGAAGCGTGAGACTTGCAACACTGCACCCGGCGACCCCGACTCGACTGGTTGAGAACCAACACCTCAGGGAGGACCCTCCGGCGACTCCAAGACCGTGAGTAACCAAAGTTGTCCCCCCTGAGCCCCCACAGCGACGCCTGCAGAGGGAATCCCGAGGCTCCCCCTGACCGCGACTGCCTGAACCTAAAGTCCCGACGGCTGGAAAAGACCCTGCACCCGCAGCCCCCAGCACCTGAAGGAACGGAACTTCTGTGCAGGAGTGACCCCCAGGAGGCCCTCTCCCTTGCCCAGGTGGTGGCTACCCCGAGGAGCCCCCCCCCTTGCCTGCCTGCACCGCTGAAGAGACCCCTTGGTCTCCCATTGAAATCAACAGAGAACCCGACGCGTGTTTGCACACTGCACCCGGCCGCCCCCGCGCTGCTGAGGGTGTACTTTCTGTGTGGACTGGTTTCCCCCCCGGTGCCCTACAAAACTCCCCTGGTCTGCCCTCCGAAGATGCGGGTACTTACCTGCTGGCAGACTGGAACCGGGGCACCCCCTTCTCTCCATTGAAGCCTATGTGTTTTGGGCACCTCTTTGACCTCTGCACCTGACCGGCCCTGAGCTGCTGGTGTGGTAACTTTGGGGTTGCTCTGAACCCCCAACGGTGGGCTACTTTGGACCCAAAATTTAGACCTGTAAGTGACTTACTTACCTGTTAAAAATAACAATACTTTACCTCCCCCAGGAACTGTGAAAATTGCACTGTGTCCACTTTTAAAAACAGCTATTTGTGTTTTATGTAAAAAGTATAAATGCTATTGTAATTATTCAAAGTTCCTAAAGTACTTACCTGCAATACCTTTCCAATGAGATATTACATGTAGAATTTGAACCTGTGGTTCTTAAAATAAACTAAGAAAATATATTTTTCTATAACAAAACCTATTGGCTGGATTTGTCTCTGAGTGTGTGTTCCTCATTTATTGCCTGTGTGTATGTACAACAAATGCTTAACACTACTCCTTTGATAAGCCTACTGCTCGACCACACTACCACAAAATAGAGCATTAGTATTATCTCTTTTTGCCACTATCTTACCTCTAAGGGGAACCCTTGGACCCTGTGCATGCTATTCCTTACTTTGAAATAGCACATACAGAGCCAACTTCCTACAGTTGGTGTTTGTTGTTGGTGCGGCCACTATAAGGGAGAGCAACGTTATTTCATACAGCTGGTGAGAATCTTTGCTACAGTAACCATATTGCTTAAATTATTTAATGATGATGAAGATCCAAATCTCTGTAATCCTCTTCTGCTATATGTTAAGCATGTAAAGCTTGGATCTGAACACACTTCCTGAATCCAACCCTTTGGAGGCTCACCTCTTAAGGGCAAAATAGGGCACCAGCGGGTGTCTGATTTAGCACACTGCTTGTAAATAATGTACTTGACGCTTTTTGCTCTCTCAAAGCAACATGGAAAGGGAGCCTGGGCCCTGTATTGGACGAGTATTGGTGAGGTGCCAGGATGGCCTCTTATTTGATTGCTGTCGCCATGCAGTATCAGCTGTTACTAATCTTACATAGAACCTGCATTACTCGATCTAAAGTGTGGCAATTTGGGAAGGTCCCCTTCCTGATTGTTTGCGATGTGGGGATGGGTATGGCGATTTTCTGCGCATGCTTTGTACCTGCCCAGCGCTGGAGTGCTTTTAAGTGGGCAGGAGGGGGTTCTGGCAATACTTGAGGAGGTGCTTGGTTGCTCCTTCGACCAGAACCTAAGCTGCTCTACTGCACATCACTGAGGCTCTTGATTCAGGTAGGTATGTGGAGCCCTTCCTCCACTTTGAGCTACTGGTGGCAAAAAGAGAAATTTGCCAGAGTGTGGGTGCGGTTTGTCATGTCCATCTCTTTGAGAGATGGACTTTGGAGCTAGACCATTGCATGGCTATCGAGTTGCCTGTCTACAATCACCTTCGGGCACACTTCATCAGAGCGTTTACTGTGGACCTGGTTAGAGGCATTCCTTTGTTAGAAGTCTGCCAGGCTGCTACATGTACGCCCGTCCACACATTCACCACGGACTACTTAGTTGACTGTCGGGTCTGCAAGGAGAGCGATTCTGCGTGCCCAGTCCTGCAGAACTTCCTGATTTGAAGTCTCTTGCTCAAACCCTCTGCCTTTGATATTAATTCATAAGAAGAACAAGCTACTTACATTCGGTATCACCCTTTCTGGTGACTACTCTAACTGCTGATTCCTCACTACCTGCCCTTCTACCCATTCTTTAGAGGGAATTTTTTCTTTTAAAAAGTTACACTCATGCCAATTGCTTGAATATTTCAGAGACTGTATCCCACCCTTTATTTATAGTCTTTCGCTTCCAAGCATAAATATTGATCCTATATTACGTGGTTAGTTTTTCCATCTATTTCAGAGTCCTCCAAGTCAATTTACAATGTGTTTTTCTAGTGTGATTCTCTGACTGATGAACTAGTTCTTTATTTCACTAAGATTCATCAGTTACCATCACAGTCTAAAATTCTTTTTTCTTATATACCTAAGCATATTTTCACTGACCTCACAGGCCATAGGTTTTTCATTTGATTTCATGTATGTATTTTAGACCATGAGCTTGGTTAGACTGCAGAAGACTGACACAGTGCACAAACGTTTGATACCTAAAACCTGGCAGATTTGGTAAACCAAATGGCATATTGTACCTTTCTGAGTGTACCTCTGACCTGAACGTTTATTCGTAATTTGCATCGTACATTTACACTGCCCACATAGGTTAGTCTGATGTATGTCTGTCTGCTTTGCAGCCCTGTGTGTCTGCAGTGTAAAACAAACTGCAGCTAAACATGTAAAAAGAAAATGTTTCACAAGTGTAAAATCCAATTTTTTGCATTAGCTAATTCGTCACTCAGCAGCCCATTGAAGCTGATATAGCATGGATATGCTGTAGTGTAGCCATTATTAATATCGCTTCATACGTGTTAGCTTAACATATTAGGCCTCTGTGCACTTTGCCCTAGATACATTTTATTCAGCCTCACACTGTTATTTTACAATAACCAGTTTTACAGTCTTGTTTTAATTTCCTTCTATCACACTGTTTAGCTTAGTTCAGCACTGTGTTCTCAAACAATGCATTCTTGCTCACTCTGTGCTTCAGTCAAGGCTACAGTCTGGTACATTGCCGGTAAACGTGGTAGAAGTTTAGTCTCTAGTGTTCGTAGAAAATACACCTCCTTACGTAGGGACATTTTCTTAGAACATCTGCGTGTTAGTTATAAAAACACTTTCTAGTCCTAGTACACGTCAGAGGGAGATTCCGACCAGGAACCTACAACTAGATGCTGACTGCCCCGTTGCAGATGCTGATGCACATCACAGACCTTTGCTCCGGTATGAGGGTTGATGTCCTCCCGGGGGAACCTGAAAGGGAGCTTCACATGCTGTGCTCAGAATATAACTTAGAGAGAACCTAATCTAGATGCACTATGATAGCCTTATTCTTGTGCTTCACTCTCATTATTACTATTTTAAATCTACTTTGTTGTGTAGTCCTGGTTATTGCAGCTCACGCTTTGCTATCTAAAATGCAGTCGTTTTATTAAATCAGTCTTTAAAACTTAAACTGCTTTTGTCATTAATATATGAGACCGTACTGTGTATGAGTGAACCGGTTGTGACCTGAGTGACCACAACTTCCCTGGGAAGTACTAAGATGTCATGCGCTCGGCTGCCCAATTGTCTCTTCCCCTTGAGAGAGATGAGGCACTGCTAGTTAGCCGGAGCAAAACCCGGATTTAGAGTGACATGGGTCCTCCACCTTGGGTCAGACTTAGTCCCCCACACTGTGGACGATCTTGCCGCTCAAAATCCAGTAGTCTCATTAGGTTAATGAGAGCCTACGCGACATGGCGCCACCTACGTTTGATCAGGCTCTAATTTTCGGGTCCACAGGTATATCTCAGTCTCATGTAATATAATGATGCCTCAGTTCCGTATACTGAGACGTCCGTGGTACTGAGGATTTCCACCATTGCCGTATAGGAAACCCTATTTACAGCGGGTGGTTGTTCAAGCTTGAACCTTAAAAGGAAAACCCCAACATGGTGTGCCTTCTCTGAACCCTTGGTGCTTTTATAATGGCGAATCCCCAGATTGTACAAATAGCTCTTAACATGAGACAACTGCTCACAGCACATTTGCTAGCACACAGCCTTACGGCGCAGGGCGGTCCAGTCACTTTTGTGGTGGACGCCCATGCAGCCTATAGAACAGAACTTTTTTACTCTTGGGTCACATTTCTAGCAGTTGATGGGAACACCAATACATTCCATACATATACAGTTGCGAACGCGCCTGGACAGTACAGGGCGTACTCATATTTAGAGATACCTCTATCTTATCAAGAACATAATAATTGGTTTGATGGCGCCCTACCCCATACAATATTACCAGTAAGGTTTGGTCCACTAAGTAATGAAGGTCCTACCTGGCCTTTATTGGCCACATATACACCTCATTCTGCGGTTGCAAATATGGCTGTAGCTGAGGTTCGATGCTTATATACTGAATTAACAGATATATATGGACGATTAGTACAATTTGTAATGCAGACACTAAATACAAACCCAGCGCCTGCTGCTTTAGCACAACCACATGCAGTAACACCAGGTATAAATCCGGTGACTGTACACTTTATTATGGGTAAAATCCCAGCAAAACAAGAGGAGCCTCCGTTTTGGCTGGCACAAAAAATTAATACGCTGGAGGCAGCATTTCCCCATACGGGACCTCAGGACAAACACAGAATATTAACTATGTGTTTACCCTTTGGGAAGGTGAAACATTGTAATACATTGGGCACGTTGTTTGCCGCGCTCTATACAACGGCACACGGTACACGGACACTAGCCAACTTACCAGAAGTGCTTAAGCAAATTCAAGATGAATACGGGGCTGCCCCAGCCTTAGATTTAGGAATGCAACTGATGGGCAATTTTGCCACGGTTTCTACAATAATCCTAAGCAATCTTAAAGGGGAAGCAGTTGCACTTGCAGTGCGCATGCGTCTTCCTGACGTTCCGCAACAAGATCAGGAGCGGGAACTGCCTAAAATAATAGCGGAAACATATTCCAGTATCGGTCGAGATAGCCATGGGGCTAGACCACAAAAACCTAAATTTCAGGGAAAAGTTAATAAAGACGATACTAAACAACAACCTGAGGGTAATAAGAAGCGCTGGGAGAAAAAACAAACACCTAAAAAAGAAAGGGGAGAATCTCCACGTACGCAGACCCCGCAGAATATGCATAATCTCAGAAATAGAGATAATATAAAAACGCCTGATAGATATCAATATACTGATACACACCAATCTCGTTCCATTCAGGACTCATCGGAAAAGAGAAATGAGAGAGGTGAGCGGACAGAGCGGAGAACAGAGTACGTGAAACCCAGACAGGAATTACAACGCTCTTCGGAGGTTTCTGTCAAGAAGAAAGAGAAACCGGTACAACAAAAACAGTTTAAAAAGAAAAAAGTGGCAGCAGTCTGTTAGGCATGCCACTCAGGAAGAAGGTTCTCTTGAAGAACAAGAAATGGGCTCTAGCACTGCTAGACAGCGCGGCAGAGGTCACAATAGTTCGCCGGAATCTTCTAGAGCATCTGGAGGTGAAAGCAACTGATGACTTCATACAACTAGAAACAGCAGATATGCGTGTCTCTGAACCCGCTAGGGTGTATAGAGTAACTTTACATTTAGAAGGAGACATTGAACGCACTATACACCCAATCTTCTGGGATCGTGTAGTTAAGATATGACATTTTGCTGGCCGAACAAGATTGGCTGCTTGATTTTGTCCGCACCTGCCCAGCTGGGGAGGAGGTTATCAAACCTTCCTTCTCACCCCTTGTTCCAGAGGAACTCGCTGAGTCCTATTCAGTACAATGGGCTCTCGCACAAGCACCTGCGTTATATAGAAATCACGTAGAGTGGGACAGGGATTCTTCATATCATGTAATCCCCATTAAAGGTGAACCTCAGTCACAACCGCAGTATCCCATGAAACAAGGGCACCGGTGAGAGAAATACTTACACAATTAAAATACCAGGGGGGATAATCGAACCCTGTGTCTCGCCGATGAATAAACCCTTATTCCCTGTAGCTAAACCAGACCATTCATATAGAATAGTCTTAGACTACAGACATTTGAACAGACATACACGTACGTATGCTATACAAAATTCACATAGCACTGCACTAATGAGCAACATTGTGCGGAAAAAATATAAAACGACTTTGGATATCTCGAATGGATTCTTCTGCCAGAATATAGCACCTGAAAGCAGAGATTCTGTTGTTTGCCTCAGGGGTATAAGAACAGCCCAGGACTGTTTGCAGCTCGTGTGACTGCTATTTTGCACGAGTTAGACCCTGAAGCGTTGTCATATGTGGATGATATATATCTCACGGATGACGAGTTGCTACAACATTTAAGACGGGTAGCCCGCATTGTTGTAGGGTTTGACGATGTTGGCTACAAATTTAATTTCAAGAAATCAAAAATTGCCTTCCTCAGCGTCCTGTTCCTGGGATATGAGCTGTCGAATGAAGGGAAGAGCCTAGCGCCACAATTCTTAGAAAAGTGTGCACAATTGCAACCACCAAATACGATTAAGAAACTCCAATCATTGTTGGGCTTTCTGAATTTTGGCAGAACATACATTCCGGATTATGCTACATGCATAAAGCCTTTATATGAATTAATACGTCCTGATTTTTCAAGCAAATTCTGGACAATAGAATAGAAACACACTCTTCGAGAGTTACAAGCAGATATGCTTGCAGCGAAACATCTACACACACGGGGACAATAAGACACATTTGGTCATCAGGGTGATAGCTGGGGCCATTGGAATTACTTATGTCACATTTAATGAAGGTGAGACAGTCCCAATAGCATACAAGTCACACTTGTATTCCGCTGCCGAATAACGATTTGCACCCACAGAGAAAATTCTCACTGCTGTACAGATGGCTGTTACTAAAGAGAGACCTCTGGCCAAGGGAAAACGCATTATTGTCATTTCTCCTATTCCGGCCCTTGAGGCTCTAAAAAAAAAAAAAAAGAAAAAAAAAAAAAGCTAGCGTCCTGAACGCAAAAGCACTCCACCCGAGATGGATACAATGGGCTACGTCCTTGACAGCCACTGATGTAGACTACATTTTTGACCCAGAGTTACAAACTCAGGAATTTTTACAATATGAAGTTGAATATCCAGTTCCCGCTGACACATTGCCTATTGATCAATATCAAATAGTCATGTACACCGATGGCTCTGCGCAACCAGCGATTGGAACAAAACATCAATATTCTGCTGCATGTGCGGTTGTGAGCGGCTATTTGGAGGCGGTAAAATTCTGTCCCCCACATACCTATATACAGACCTTAGGGAATCGTACTGTGCAATTGGCTGAGCTAAAAGCTCTGCTAATGGCTCTAGAACATACAGATCCGACACAGTTCACACTGATTGTTTGTGATTCTTATTATTGCGTCCAGTCTTTTAATGAATACCTACAATACTGGCGCTTAAATGGGTTCAGAGATTCGAAAGGCAACACCATAAAACACAGACTACTGTGGGGGAAGGAGACGCTACCTAAAGTCCATGTTGTGCACACACTTGGACACCAGTGCGTTGGAATACACGTAGCTGGAAACACTATGGCTGATGAAGCCGCAAAGTCGGCAGTGGCAGTTGCCACTGTAGCTGCAGTGACTCGTTCGAGTTCCAAACCAGACACAGACATTATGGCTGCCATAAAAGCTACGGTTGCTGGCACGCCTTATCCTAAAGGATTTCCTAATAAATACCAATACTTGATGGGAAGTATGCTGAACGCTGAAGTTAAAATTTCAGGCGTAGCCGTACGCGACATCCCCATTAAAGATGTAAGATCACAATTGATTAGAGCAGCGAATGAGGGTGTGGCATCTGCACATGCTGGCGTGGCTGCTACAATTTCACTCTTACAGGCCTGTTATTGGTGGCTGGGTCTCTATAAAGAGACAAAGCAGTATGTCCTTTGTTGCGACATCTGTCAACAAATTAAAGTTTCAACAGCTAAGCGTCCGCCGCAGACACCCCTCTTAATATCAAACAGACCATTACAATGTGTGTACTTGGACCATTGCGGCCCATTAACACCTAGTGCATTCAAATATATACTAGTCGCTGTTGATTCCTGCTCTGGATGTGTGGGTGTGGCCGCAACACTCGGCTGACGCTCGGACTGTTATTAAAGATTTGCGAGTCTTTGTCGGTACATATGCAGTTGCGGCATTCCATTCGGACCAGGGCTCTGCTTTTGCCTCAGGGGCATTCAGGGACACCATGGCTTCGTTGGGGGTCCAGCTGCAGTACTCGTCTACATTTCATCCTGAGGGAAATTCTGTTGTGGAGCGATTAAACCACGATTTAAAGCAACCCTTAACAGCCAGAGTCTTAGGTACGGGTCGTAGTTGGCTATCCCACCTGTATGGAGTTTAGAGAGCACTTAATAACCTGCCTAGAAGGTACACAAATGTTTGTTCCGGATCTTGATGGTCCTGGTGTGGAGGCGGCGGAAACACCTTTTGACATAAATGATCGTGTAACTGTTTTACAGGAATTACAGCAGTTCCGTGAAGATAACACTTCTAAAAGTGCGCCGTCCACAGGAATTAAGGATGTGCCAGTAACTCCTACCGGCTGGATTCCCAGGGTTGGGAATCTTGTGCGTGAAAAGGTTGCAGTTAAAAAAGAATTTGGCCCTTCTTATCGTGCACCAGTCCCTGTGTTGGGGATACACGGAACCAGAACTGTTTTTCTACCCCCGTTGCCAGGTGCCAAAGAAAATCGCTTTGTTTCTATTGACAATGTCAAGGTACAACATGTGGCCGATCCTACACAGCCGACCCAGAGGAACATCCGGTAGTTCCCGAATCTCTCTCACTTCAGGAGAAGAAGTTCTGCTTCAAGTTGTCTATACCAACACTGTTGGCTCTCTGAGCTTGGGGAGGGTGGATGATGATCTTGCATTAGTTCCACTAACAACGGCCAACTTAGAAACATTTGATCAAGTCACTATGACTACAAACGTGACGGATGGTGCTGTCTACAGTGTACCACCGCGGGAAACACTGACTCCTCCATTGACTACGGCAACGCCTTTTGCACGAACTGCCTCTGGTTACTTTGCCGACAACAACGATGGTCTATCGGACTCGTTTGCCTCTTCGACTGCTGACCTGTCAGGTCCACGTAAGCTGATACATTGGCTTAAAGATACATATTTTGTTTTTCCATGGAACTATTGGTGGCTTTTATTGACTATGCTAGCATTTATTCTTTGGATTGGGTTTGTCGTTACCTTTTTTCTGTTGATACATGGTCATTTTCTTCCCGAGAGATCAGCGGTTGAACAGGTGGAGGAGGTGTTGAAACCACATTTTTCATCACATAAGGCTCGAAGAGACTTGTCCTTTGTGAACATTTCTGCAGTGGCAATTCCAGATGGGATTGTGTGGGATAAAGTAATGTTTGATATATACGGTCCCACTGAAATAATTCAAATACCATATGTGCTAAAGTTATCTATGAATGATAGTCATACCAGGCATTGTATCTGATGATTGGGATGTGAAGACAGTTGACTCAATTATGACAGAATTGCAATATTACACTGCCTATGAAAATGAAGGTGTTTACCAGTTTAGAGACAATTATGGTGATATGTTTTGCTATATTTATTATGGGCACCACTTCATACATGAAGCCAGAAGTCCAAAAACAATATTTGACTATACGTAATCGGAACATTGCCCAACTCCCCTGCAAGGGAGTTCCAAAACTTATTTTGACAAATTTACGTATTTTTCTGGGCATCATCAAAACAATGCTGAGTCATATTATTTTAACTTAATTCTGACTAAGCATAAACAAATGTTATTGACCAACATGAAATTTATATATTCGGACTCCTTTGTTTCCCGGTTATCAATTGAAGGTTATGAATATTGGTCGAAAAATGTTGATTTGAATAGTGTTTGGGGAACAAAACAATTGGCAAACTAAGGGTAGACAAACATTGTTTAGAGCATGTCTCATTCCCGTTCAAATGATTTTTTTAAATGAAACAGTGAAACAGACCAGCTGCTTAGGTTTAGCTACAATCAGAGAATTAAACCTGCCTAGCATACCTGCCCCTGCAAAGTGTAATGACTGGCAAAAGTACACAAATGCAACCTTTAGTGAGCTTACTGAATGGGTCCAGAATGGTACATTTAACACTTCACTGACAAGTCCAGGCGGACTGGCGGGTGGTTATTGTGGCCAATAGATACCAATGGATGTCATCAACGTTTTGTCACCTCCTCGGGGGGGTTTCCAAACGAGTGGGTCAGACCTTCGCTATATATCACCAGAACATGCTGAAATAATTACGACATATAGTGTGGGAAAATTGTGCCAGCAATGGCTAAAATCATCCTCGCTAGATGCAGGCAAGACACTTCGCACTCTCCTGTCTAACAATACTGACTTACAAGATTTTTTGTCAGGCCCGAAGAAACCACATAGGAAGCGTTTCTTGTATGAAGTATACAATGAAATATGGAAACTTTCCCAACAAGAGGCTGCAGCCCAGTTAAGGCAGATATATCAGGAAAATCTGAAAAAAGCATTAGCTGTTGTGGATAATGGCATTCACACCTTGTCCGACCGGATGTATACAACTAACAACATTGTTTCTTCTGCTATAGACATTATACTATCTGATATGTCGTCTTTATATCATGGACAGTCAGACCAGGTCCATTATGCAGTTGGGTTGGACGCTTCAGACATAGAAGGCGGGTCGCGTTCCGTGGCAGCACATCAGTGCCATGGAAATATTTTTTTCCTTTAATTTGACGCGACAACTAATGGCTAAGAAGGAGGTGACTTATGTCATGCTCAACATTGAAAAGTTAGAAAGATTGCCTTTTACCATGGCCGAGATTCCCTCAGCAGAGTGGTTGATACACTGGGTTATTAATCTGCCTGTTTCTACATTACAATTCACTTCTTGTTTGAAACATGTTCCGGTAGGCAGATATGAAAAGCTGGGAGATAGTTACATCCATGAGGTGTGGGAGCATCCCTTCTTGTACAAATGCCTCAATGGCATGAAAGAGGTCTTTCTTAGCGGCAGTTAATGTGAGACTTCAGTCAGCCATTCAGTGATTTGTAAGCAGCTGTCCTTGCATGGGGCGTGCAATGCCTCGGTTGCGAACTTGGCTTGCTATCTGAAGGGAGTTCCAGTCCCCTTGATTACACGCACGTTCCACTAAAATTAGGGTAGCAGACATTTGTCCTAACATTGCTACTTCCAAAGTGAATTTTGACAAGTTAAGCAGACTGAAGGCTTTGTTGTTTCAGGAGCATGTGGCCTTTACATCTGCACGCGAGACCTACGCACTTCAGGTGGCAAGGTCATCGGCGGAAATACAGTCCCTGTTAAATACAAACTTTCCGAGCCACTTTTGTGAACTCGTGGGACGTATATTTAATGCTTCCAGCACGGCTGGAGTAGCACATTTTTTCAAAGCTGTTGGTATTGGTTTCATTCACACCTTCTCTTTCATATTCCTTTTAATACCTTTGGCTATTCATTCAGTTTTCTGAAGCGTTTTTGGGGGATTTCCCGATCACTTTGGCTTTATTAGCCAGCATTTTGCTGTTGCTGTTGTTTTTCTGCAATGGCTGTCCCGCCGCAACAAGGATGAATGTGGGCGCTCTCATCAGCGCAGCTGTGTCGTGAACGCATGATGCAGTACTTTGGAGCAACACTCCTGGAACAGTTGGCGTATAACTGGTCTCTGTCATTCTGACCGGTTTTGGATTGTGTGCAGTCCGTGTTTTGGTGCAGTTGACGCTCTTTTGAACATGCACTGGACGTTTGTCTCTCACAGCAACGCCCCCCAGTGGTTGAAGCTGATCTGTTGATGTTCTCGATGAGGGCTCATTACCAGACATGCGCACTGCGGCTGTGTTTGCTTAGAGAAGCTGATTACGAGATACCCTTCCTGGAGGAAGTTGATATTAACTCGTTCAAAGGCACTGCACGGGATGCCGCCTTGGTTGACACTGGGGCTTTGGAACACACCTGCTCCTTGATAGTCTTTGGCGTGGATTTTCTGGTTTTGTCATCTGCCGAGGTGGAGAATCTCCTGCTTTCCATGACCAGTGCTTGATTTGGACTTATTCTAAATTGACATTATCCTTTGAAATCGGCATTTGGCCTCATGCTCATATTTTAAATTGAAAATGACTATGCTTGTGTGTCCTCTTAACTTGTTGAAACTGAATAGGGTTTTACTTATATTTTAGTTTAGGGCATTTTAGCTTCGGCTTAAACCACTTTCTACCGACAAGGGGAGGGTGTAGTGTAGCCATTTTTTAATATAGCTTCATGCGCGTTAGCTTAACATATTAGGCCTCTGTGCACTTTGCCCTAGATATATTTTATTCAGCCTCGCACTGTTAGTTTACAATAACCAGTTTTACGGTCTTGTTTTAATTTCCTTCTATCACACTGTTTAGCTTAGTTCAGTACTGTGTTCTAAAACAAGGCATTCTTGCTCACTGTGCTTCAGTCAAAGCTCCAGTCTGGTACATTGCCAGTAAACGTGGTAGAAGTTTAGTCTCTAGTGTTCGTAGAAAATACACATCCTTACGTAGGGGCATTTTCTTAGAACATCTGCGTGTTAGTTATAAAAACACTTTCTAGTCCTAGTACACGTCAGAGGGAGATTCCGACCAGGAACGTACAACTAGATGCTGACTGCCCCTTTGCTGATGCAGATCACAGGCCTTTGCTCAGGTATGAGGGTTGATGTCCTCCGGGGGGAACCTGAAAGGCAGGCTTAGAGCTTCACATGCTGTGCTCAGAATATAACTTAGAGAGAACCTAATCTAGTTGCACTATGATAGCCTTATTCTTGTGCTTCACTCTCATTGTTACTATTTTAATCCTACTGTGTTGTGTAGTCCTGGTTATTGCAGCTCACGCTTTGCTATCTAAAATGCAGTTGTTTTATTAAATCAATCTTTAAAACTTAAACTGCTTTTGTCATTTATATATGAGACCGTACTGTGTATGAGAGAACCGGTTGTGACCTGAGTGACCACGACTTCCCTGGGAAGTATTAAGATGTCATGCACTCGGCTGCCCAATTGTCTCTTCCCCTTGGGAGAGATGAGGCACTGCTAGTTAGTCTGAGCAAAACCCGGATTTAGAGTGACAAGGGTCCTCCACCGTGGGTCAGACTTAGTCCCCCACACTGTGGACGATCTTGCTGCTCAAAATCCAGCAGCCTCATTAGGATAATGAGAGCCTACGCGACAGTGTAACTTGTAAGAGTGGGACATATTCTTACGTGTAATGGTCTTGCCCCTAGCAACAATGTTAAAGGTACCATTTCACTGTATAGACAGCTGTCTCCCTGTCAAAAATACCTGCTTTATAAAAACAAGCATTGGCAAAGCCAGTATGTCTCACCTTTTTGACTTATTGGATTTTCCAAGCTCACACTTTTTCCCAATGCTGTACAGCATCTGCAAAAAGCAAAATTGCCAATGAGGTGCAGCACTAAAAGGTAAAAAAGACAAATAGGCTTGATGTCACGGCCATATCTCGATACACAGGTACATGTGATGACGTATGCATACCCTTGTGAAATAAATGAGGAGGGCACTACTTGGATTGGTAAACTAAAAAGTTTAATTTTACTTCAAAGCATATTTTGACATGCAGAGCACCAGATGGTAGCTGCGGGCCTTCAGACATCTTCAGAATATTTAACCCATTCGCTTCCAGGCCCTTTCCCCTCAGGTGGCAGGCCTTTTTTGGGGGGCTATTTGGGGCAGTTCGAGCTTAGGCCCTCATAATTGTTTGTCCACATACGCTATCCACGGCAAATTTGCGCCCTTTTTCTCTACATCCTAGGGTTTCTAGCGGTACCCAGACTTTGTGGGTTCCCCTGAAGGAGACCAAGAAATTAGCCAAAATACAAGGAAAACTTCAATTTAAAAAAAAAAAAAAATTGGAAAAAAGGGATGCAGAAGAAGACTTGTGGTTTCTTTTCCCCTGTAAATAGCATCAACAAAGGATTTGCGGTGCAAAAATCACCAGCTTCCCAGCTTTCAGGAACAGGCGGACTTGAATCGGAAAACCCAAATTTCAACGTAATTTTGGCACTTTACTGGGACATACCCTATTTTTACTATATTTTTTTTTGGTGCTTTCAGCCTCCTTCCAGTTAGTGACAGAAATGGGTGTGAAACCAATGCTGGATCCCAGAAAGCTAAACATTTCTGAAAATTAGACAACATTCTGAATCCCCCAAGGGGTAATTTGTGTAGATCCTACAAAGTTTTCCTACAGAAAATAACAGCTGAAATAAAAAGAATATTGAAATTGAGGTGAAAAAAAACAGCCACTTTTCTTAACGTTTTACTCTAACTTTTTCCTGCAATGTCATATTTTTTAAAGCAATATACCGTTACGTCTGCTGGACTCTTCTGGTTGCGGAGATATAGAGGGCTTGTAGGTTCATCAAAAACCCTAGGTACCCAGAGCCAATAAATGAGCTGCACCTTGCGATGAGTTTTCATTCTATTCCGGGTATACAGCAATTAATTTTCTGAAATATAAAGAGTAAAAAATAGGTTTCAAGAAAACCTTTGTATTTCCAAAATCGGCACAAGATAAGATGTTGAGAAGCAGTGGTTATTTGCACATCTCTGAATTCCGGGGTGCCCATACTAGCATGTGAATTACAGGGCATTTCTCAAATAGACTTAATTTTTACACAGTGTCTTACATTTGGAAGGAAACAATGTAGAGAAAGACAAGGGGCAATAACACTTGTTTTGCTATTCTGTGTTCCCCCAAGTCTCACAATTAAAATGGTACCTCACTTAGGTGGGTAGGCCTAATGCTCGCGACAGGAAACACAACATGGACACATCACATTTTTACATTGAAATCTGACGTGTTTTTTTGCAAAGTGACTAGCTGTAGATTTTGGCCTCTAGCTCAGCCGGCACCTAGGGCAACCTACCAAACCTGCCCATTTTTTTAAAACTAGACACCTAGGATAATCCAAGATGGGGTGACTTTTGGGGCTCTCACCAGGTTCTGTTACCCAGAATCCTTTGCAAACCTCTGAAGTTTGGCTAAAAAACACTTTTTCCTCACATTTCAGTGACACAAAGTTCTGGAATCTGAGAGGAGCCACAAATTCCCCCAAGCCTCCCGATAAAAATGGTACCTCACTTGTGCAGGTAGGCCTAGTACCCGCAAAAAGAAATGCCCCAAAACACTATCTGGGCGCATCAAAATTATCAAATACAAAACTACTGTTTTTGCGGGGGGCACCTGCGTTTTTGGTCCTGGGCTCAGCAGCCATCTAGGGAAAACTACCAAACCCAGACATTTCTGAAAACTAGACACCCAAAGGAGTCCAGGGAGGTGTGACTAGCGTGGATCTCCCAATGTTTTCTTACCCTGAATCCTCAGCAAACTTGAAATTTAGCTAAAAGAACATCACATTTTCCCACATTTCTGTGTGGGATCACCACACCGGGACAAATTTCCTACACCCAATGTTCCCCTCAGTCTCCTGGTAAAAATGTTACCTCACTTGTGTAGGTGGGCCAAGTGCCTGTGACAGGGAAGAGCCAAAAACTTGAGAAATTGAGAGGGAACCAAAGCAGATCCAGAAGGACACTTTGGAAAAAAAAAAAAATCATTTTTAGTCTGACAAGTGCAGCAGAATTTTTATTGGTATAGATGACAGTGCCGGGTGGTAGGAATTTTGTGGATTCCGGAAGATTCCATCACAAAAATGTGTGAAAAATGTGTAATTTCCAGCAAAGTTGGAGGTTTGCAGGGCATTGTGGGTAAGAAAATGGTACGGGTGCAAGTGAAGCACACCACACTGGACTCACCCAGATGTTTCGTTTTCAGATGTGTCTAGGTCTTTTGGATTTTTCTACATGGCAGCGTCCCAAAGTCCCAAAAGTGCACCCTCACCAGTCCAAGTGGGGCGATTTTGAGAGTTAGCCATGCCCTGATGGCCCAAATGTCAAACCAAAACCCAAAATAATCAAATGTCCTCTTGCTTGCCGTGGGATAAGAGATTTTAGTGTGCGGAGGCAGAGCTGAAAGACTGTTACCCTCTTAAGTTGGGGTGGGGGCATAACCAGGCCCATACTGGTTGCCACCAACCTAATAGTTTTTTTTTTTTATTCCCTGGCATGTAGTATGCTTTCTGCCCCGCCCCGGGAGTGGATCCGGGGTCATTGCCCCATCTGCCCACCGGTGGGTAGAACAACTTTGGCCCCATTAATGGGGGGGGAATCTTCCCTGGTCTCTGTAGGCTTTCTGCCCCCCTTGGAGGCAGATGGGCCTTCCAAAAATAGACTGATCTGCCCCGGGGGAGGTGAGTGACCCTTGACCTTTATGAGCTAATTTCAGTTTTTTTTAAAATAAACATTGCCTACCTTCTTTAAAAACAATGTGCCAAATTAATTAATGGGTTAAGATCTAGTCTCTGGAAACAGAAAGCATTGTTTAATGGTTGGAAAAATCTAGAATTTGGTAAGACATTTATTGTACTCTGCAAGGAACAACATAGAACCAAAATATGTACAAATTGGACCCCAATTCTTTTGACAGTGGTTTGGTTTTTGAATATTTTATTTTTATAAATGAATGTAATTTACATTTTACCCGTCATTCAGAGATGTTGCGGAGAAGCACAATATCTATTTGATAGTCTTTTAGGTCTGTCATTAAATCTTAAAAGGTAAACAGTTTAAAGTCAGTTCGTGATCAAAGCTGAAACTGTTGTCTATGGCACAAGCACTTGGACTCTGTATATTAAAACTTGAGAAGACCTGGATTAATTGCTTATAAAAAATATAATCGCATCAGTAGCTTTTAGTCTCTTCAACCCTGCAAGTATTTAAACTATTTATCTACTCCTAGCCCTGTTGTACCATAGACTGGATAGATATTTGGTGAATTAATAAAGCTACAATAGAATTTCTAACCAGCATCTACATTTTTTCTCACCAACAGCAACAGAGCATCTAACGTAATAGTGGAACAGGCAAACTGCTGCTCCATTATTTACTCTCTCCTGTAAACATTTATGAAGCCCATTCTGATTGCTTGTTAATCCCGTGTACGTTTTGATGCAAGTTCACTTACCTTTCTGCAGCTGCTTCAGCTGTGAACTGTACTTTGGAGATTTGGTATTGTCTCCTTAAATTGCATTTACTTCATGATTATCATTTTTCTTTGCGTATAGTAGAGCATGGGTAAACCATTTTAATAGAAGCAGTGTTTAAGTCTGATACTTAACAGGGTTAGTCCTGCAAACCCTAGCTTAAAAACTGGAAATCACATATGAATTTAATGTTTTCATCCTTAATTTGTAGGTTTCTTTCCTCGTGGTCCTCCTGGCCACATTCCTCCACCAGTCTCTCTTCCTCCTGCATCCGGAGTAAACATCTCTACCAGTAAGTGCTTTGCTTATCGTGAGGGGTAATTTAACTGAGAGCAATTTTGAAAGAAGCAAACTGTGTATCCGTATATTTTTCTTTGTAGCTTCTGCAGCTGTAGTATCTGATGACGATAAAAAAGAGTCCTCTCATGAGAGCCCAGTTACACAGATGACTGGCACTAGAGATACTAATGCAGAATCTGTGGAAGGAGTTAATACATTTGGGCCTATTCCGCCAGCAAGGCCCCCTAATAATCCCACACCTCCAGGTGCACCCATAGCTCTTCTTGGTAAGTTAATTTCATATGTTCATTCCTTTATTCTTCGTTATATTAATTTGGTTTCTGCAGCAGTAGTTGTGTTTTTGAAACTTGGTCTGAAATTATTTTGTTTTACTAGCAAAGTAAATCAAAATGTAATTTAGCATTACAGTGCAAACGTGATGGAATTGTAGCAGTCACAATACCGAGTTTGTTTTCAGTACAAATACAGTAAATGACATGTTTAAAGCCACTGTTTGTAGACTAAAATGGTGATTGTGTGAGTGGCAACCTGATACTTTCCATATAGTTTACTCTAGAATTAGTTGTGTGAATATATATTTTTCCTTTTGGTCTAGTAAAGACTGGTTCAGCTAATATTGCACATAGATATTAAAATCTGATTGAATAAAGATGTGTTTACTTTTTATTTTAAATGTAATATCAATATTACCTATTTCAAGTATGTACTGCCAATTCAGCAGTGAATACGCATTTGTGGTGCTATTAAGTGCGTCATTGTGATTTTTCCTTTTCCTTCCATATTCCTCCATGACACTCAAATATTGCTCTGTGTTTGCCTGCTGAGATATTGGTTCATTCTCTGTCTCATCTTGGCTATAAGTGAATGAACAAACCTTTATGTCTTAAACTAGAATTGTCGCAAAAATCCTGGTAGCATATTTATTTGCGGTCTCTTCTTTGTTGCAGATCTGCATTTAAAAATGTAAGTTAAAAACTGTCTAAGTACTCAAAATGCAGTATCTCTCATTCCTGGGACCAAACCTCAGTCAGGATTTAACTTTCCTTAGTTACTCGGGTAGCACCTGTAAACATTGCCTTCTGCATGGTGCCACTGTGGATATACTGTGTGCTGTCTCCATGTGGAAATGGGATGGAAACAATTCATGTTTAATCCAGAAAGGTTTGTGTGCTAAACCACCCAATAGTAGACTGTCGCAGAAAAGTCTAGCTTCTTTTGTCTCCTCCTTACTTTGGTACCTCAGTATTTTTCATCAGGATCTCACACCCAGAATATTGCATACAGCATGTGAAAAATGAAGCAGAACGCATGGCCTGCCCCACTTAATAGCACCACTCACTGCGTGCTTTAGACAGAACTTGCTCTCTTGTTGCCCTAGTGAAGGACTTGTTTTCTGTCTAAGCCAGTTGAAACGGTATTGAGTCTATTCTACTGCAATTAGAAGGGCTGTTAGTTAATGTTATAGTATTTCCAGTTAAATGTTAGATGGTGCTTTGGTGATGTTTTCAGCATTTGAACTGAACCAGTTAGGCTTTTATCTTTCTAGTGCATCCAAATCATGTAGGTTAACATCTTTGTAAGAATAGTGGTCGTCATAGTTTGGCAGTAGCAGTAATGTAGCCTCGCATCTCCCTCCCTAACCCTTCCCCAATCACACGTTATCGTGACAAAAACACATATACCGTATCCTGTGAACATCTTGCACTCAGTCATCCGTTTCAGTGGTGTCGAGTTGAGTAAGATTTGCTTCATCCTAGTTTTCACTCTTACATTGTCTCAAGTGTTTTCCCTGTTGCTGTAATACATGATTTTAGAGCTGTCTCTGAATATAATGGGTGTTCTTTCTGCTTGCGTTGCAATAAAACCATTTTACAGTTGATTTAATTTGTCCTATGTACCAGCGCCCTCAATATAATATATTATGTTTTCCTGTTAAATCCGTGTCTGTCTGGTTGCAGAATAAATTTCCTGCAAAGGGGTTAAAATATTTGTAGCCCGTTGAAGGTGTACACTGCATGAAAACGCTCAGGCAAGCAGGAAATTCACACGTCTTCTGTTACTGTCCCCTGCCCTACCCACCCTGATCAATTTACCTGCTGGTCTGCATGGTGTGGAAGGTTTTGGTGGAAGTTAGAACCTGGGGTTAATAAATATGCTGCCCCTCCTTTCAGTAGGTGCTGCAATTTCCATGACGGCTCATCAAGGAGTGCTTCAGAAGGTACTGCATGCCATGCTATGGCATTCATTTTGCTTCTTTGTCTACAGTATAATTCCAGAGATCAAGGCTTCACCCTATGTTACTAAGGTGGTTGCTCTCATGACGCCCCATAATGTTGACCCAATGAAGGCTTATTCCTAACAGGTAGTATTTCAACTGCTTCAGACCCTGGGCTTGTTAGGAGCACTTGTTCTGTGCTATGGTGAAAGCACTGTTGCGGTGTAATGGTGTAGGAGTGCTAGTTCTCCTCGATAATCTAGTAGTAGCCCTGGATTTTTGTGTTGTGTTTAGAGATTGTGGGAACATGCAAGTGCTGGTTCTCATGACCAGCATTAGCACTGTGGGATTCTTTATGTACTCAATCTCTTCAAAATCTACAGTAACTACCTTTAGCTAACAGTAGGCAAAGGGGTAAAGACCATCTGCATCCAAGGTGCTGTTTTAAGAGTAATAGTGGGGCAGTAGTTCTTGTCAGGTTATTTGCATTTGCTGTATTTGCCTAAATTATGGAATTGTGGTAGGGGAGAGCAATAGGGTCTAGATTACTTGTGAGAAAAGGTATGTATATTGGCCTGAAGTACTGATAATTTGTAGACGAAACTGAATTGCACCTGACAATGGTGGGAGAGTGAAAAAAATGGACATTATGGCAGTAGTGTCATACAATCCAGTACAGGAAAGCACTTAAAACGGTTAGTGAATGGCTGAATGAGTGTGATTTGTCTGTGAGCGCACCCTAGTAGAAAGAAGGCTAGCATTGCAGGAGTGCATCTACAAAGGAGCGCAGTTCCAAATATGAATCAGTGGAGAAAAAAGTATGTGCTCAAAAGACGTTTGACCCAGAACATTCAGTGCTTTTTGAGAAAATGTTGAGGACAATATAAAAAATGTGTCCGAAGCTCAAGCCGCAAAGCAGAATGTGAGGGGAGAATGTGTTCACCTAAATGCTACCTAAACCAGGTGCGAATTAGGATATAATAATATGTTTCAGTTAGACCAGGTATTGACTGGTCCCAACGTGAAAAGTGATCATATCAAAGTACTAATTTATATTTGAAATGCGAATATCGATTAGGTGCCACACTTTTCATGTTGTTCAGACCTCTTTATTTAATTTATAAAGTGAAACTGTTGTCACATTCTTGCTTAGCATTCGATTTGTGCCTCAAAAAGTCTCTTAGCGTTTTACCACTTTTTGCTTTCCTAGAGTGCAGCAAGATGCAAATACTTAACTAAAATTGGTGATAAATAGAATCCATCTGTGCCGAAAAGGGTTAGGGAGCAGGCTGAAGGAAATCCAGGCTTAGATCAGTGTTTCCCTAAAATGTTGCATGAGTTTGTGTTTATACTATTGCAATTTCCAGGTTAGGGTGGGTGAGCGCTACTCTGGGCTGAGGAAGCAGAAGCAAAGACTTGAGATGCTCTTCTGAAAAATACATTTTTTATGTCTGGGCCATTCTGCCTTTGCCGTTATGGCAACCCTGACTTAGCTCAACTAAACCATTATCACATCAGCTAAGATAGATTTTAGCTGTTCGCTACCCCTATGATATGTTATATCATGAAATTCTCTGGAATGCATAGAAACCCTGGCATTGAAATGTCTCATGTTGCCCATCCCGTTGCAAATGGCAGATGATATAAATTATGGACAGATTTATATTTGATCCACTGAATTGTAATTGATGTGAAAGAAATTTACATAGTGACGGCTGAGATGTTTAAATATTGATAAACGTTAATTTAGTCATTACTTAAGGTAATAATATGCTCTACCGCGTTTGTTTAACCAGAGATTCAATTAGCGAGACCACTCCGAACCACCATAGGCTCTTGAGCCTCATGGGTCTTGTGCTATGGTTGAGAACCTCGCAGCAATTGAATTTACATCAATGGAAGAATTCCTCCCATTCCATTGAAAAACTGCCTCCTCGTTTACTTTTTCTTTAATCTGACATTACAGAAGAATGTCTAGCACAAGGCCCTGCATTTTACATCACCTAATCTATTTCTGATTAAAGCTGTGTAAGCTCCTACCAAAGGTTCAGAATTTATTTTATCAACCTAATGAACGACACTAATGTTTTCTTACCCTTTGACAGGAGTGGTAGATCGGAGATGAGTTCTCTCCTTGCTTTTAACCATTCTTGCCCATCCTCTGTCCAGACATCCACCTCCACGAGAAATGTTCTCAAGCACACATATCACCGCTCTGAGTGACAGGTGACTGATAATAGACTGGCTGTATTGAGTGACAAAAATGTTATAAGTGAAGGTCCCTGAAATGGTTTCTGTTGAATGATGACAGGACCGGTAACGAGGTAACTCTAGATTGTACTGATCTGCATCTCAACGTCTTACTAAAGGAAAATCTTCCAAACTGTACGGTTAGGCTTAATTCATGTGTTGCCCTACCATTACTGCACCTTTTGTTTCTTCCACCCCAGACTTTCCACTACTAGAATGAGGGAAAAAAAGAATCTCTTTATCGTTCTGCAGCTTTTAGTACATGAAGGCCAAGAGCAGAACACAACACTGCATCTCCTTTAAGCCCCTCTGTGCTGTAATCTTCTGTGATTGCAGCAGATCCCCAAAGCAGAATTGCAGTTGTTTTCTTGCTGCTGGTTATGCACAAGACACAACTCCATCACAGTGAGATGAGGAAAAGATCCCAATTGGCCACATTAATTGTCCCTTATCCTACCCCTTAGGGTCGTCAAGAATGACAAATTTCTCTAGATCACAGCAAGTTGGTTACTCCTGTTGTGAGTATCGGAAGATCCCTGAGCCATACTGTTACCACCCGCCTTAGCATCTGTAGTTGCCAAAACCACCACACTTTAATGCAGTTTTCTTAAACCCTATAACTCCGTGAGAAGAGGTAGAACCCCTGTCACGTCCCAGCTCGGAGCCACATCATAGCATGACAAAAAGTATTTTGTTACACACAAGCATGGGTGTTGTATTGTTGTCGCACATTTATAAATGTGAATGCTGTAACCCCTACTCTCTTCAACTCTCAGTTGATTGCATGTGATTCGGCATCTCTGCTGTGTGAATTGCAAGTGACAACCTTCAGACGATTTCTGCGATTGACCTGTTTCAACTAAGTCTGATCTGGGAATAAGCTTATCAAGCCAGGGTCAGGTAGGTTGGATTTGGGTTTGTGAGAGAGCATGGGCTTCAGTGGTGTCGTTTGTTTTCCATTTTATTTTCTGGTCTCCTACACCACGCTGGCAGCTTATTTTATTTTTCCAAACATCTTTTTTTACCAGCAAAGTAAATGAGAAGAACTGGCTGGGTCTTGGGGTGCTAAAGGTAAACCCCGCTTAAATCCAGTCATCAACTGATGGATGGTCTCATTCAGAACCTTCGGAAGCAAATTGGCAAATATATCGCTCCCACAGCACACCTTGAACTCATTCTACAAATCTCGTACAGAAGTACTCTGATAACATTGCCCTAGTGGAAATGTGTAGACGTGCAAATGTTTCTGTATGTTCTGCAGACTTGTTCTCCTGGACACCTATTGATAAGCAGATGTGCTTACCATGGGCGAATATCTTACAAAAAAATCCTTAAATTAAGTCCTCATCCACGTTCGAAAGTACATGCTATACAATGTGATGTGTTCACTAAAAGCACGTTTTAGTTTAAAATGAGTGTCTGACGGCTGGCAATGTGTTCTCTTTTATGGATGTTCTGAAAGGTGATTAAAAACCCACCGTTTTAGTCGACGAATGAGGATAAATCATTCCACGCCTGCTGAACAGCCCTGAGGGTTGGTGAGTTTATGAAATTCATAAAGTCTGTGTCTGAAACGTCTGTTAATTCAAGCTTCTAAAAACGTTTATAAAACATGCACCTGCCAAGGGATACTTCAGTTGGAGAACTAACGGAGTATGAGGGGACCAGTGGAGCAGCAGGTGCACTGGCAGTGGCTTCACTGCTATGAGGGCCCCCCTGCTTCCCAAGTGTAGCTGCGTTTCACTGTCCAAGTAGGAGCAAAAAGGGATCTTTTCATAGCTGGTGGTAGGGCCTGTAGCAACTTTGCTACGCCACTTTATGGATCCCGTGTTATAAGTAGATCATCTTTTCAACCTAATCTGCTACTTAACCTCTCCCAATCGTGCTTTTAAGGGTGGTTGCAGTTGCTACATCTTTGGTTAAAATCTGTTTCTTTTTCTGAACTTTGAGCATTTATTGGAATTTTTATTGTGTGATCTATATGCGGAGCATGGCAGGGATATACATTGATGGAGGTGACTTTTCGAAAGGTGGTGTGCATCAAGTGGAGGTTCACACATTTGAATTGCGAAGTGCCTCGTTAGATAATTTTACACGTTTACAATTTTAAGCACATGGGTATAAAGTAATTTGTCAAGAATAGCACAATGTTTAATCTGCTGCTAGAACCGGGCCTGGAAGCTAGGTCACCAGTTCGGCAGTGTAGCTACTGGACTATTAATCCCCTAAGTATCAAAAAAAGAAATCTGCAAAATACTGAACATCCCCTTTCATTTATCCAGCGTCTTGTAAAAATGTATAACCACATCTTACCGAAATGAGAATGTAGTTGGGAAATTGGGCTGATAAACCATATAAAATATTTTTTCCAAAACTTTCTTCAAGTGCATTTAAGTTGCATTCGCTTTGTGTATTTGCCTTGCATCCATAGTTGAGTAAATTATTTTCCACAAGCTGAATATCCACTGCAGGAGTAATATAACGAATCTTGCTGCAGTTATTTACGCTTGTCAGAAATGCTTTAATAGATGTGAGTGACCTACAGAGCAATTCTTTTTTCCTACACCAAGCTCACAGAAAAATCCTCAATAAAAAGAATTGGTCTTTCTTTAAATGAATTATCTGAAGTAAATCACAGAAAAATAACTACATAGTGTCCTGATTGTAGTTTATTACCTCATATTATTTTATCACTTTAGGGACATTTTCCCTATTTACGATTTTTGATTGTTACTTGATTGGATAACTGATGCGGCAGCAATCATTTTTGAATAACAACTTTAAGCTTTAAAGCAGACTTCATCCTTTTTTGTACATTTTGCCATCTTTCTTTCCCTTCCCTCCTGGCGATTCTTTTTTGATGCTGCATGCTGTTGTTAATGTCATGTTCATGCTATAGAGAACACTACTACCTTGAAATGTCATTTGGTGCAAACTGAAACCTTTTGCAAAAGTCAGAGGATCTACTTCCTGAACCTTCAGACAACTTTGTTCTAAATTCATCTGAACCATTTAAACCATTTACCCCCTGGTGTCTTTAATTCAGTACTCCAGCACACCCTCCTTATTTTTGTGGTGTTTTAATTTGTGCTTGCTCTTTATGCTACACCATCCTTATTCATCTGCTTTGTGTCCACCTCCATTGCTTATCTGTGATTTTTCAGTCCCGTCTCTCAACATCTCATCTTACTCGCCGCCTATTGAGTAACTGCTTCCAAAATTATGTATAAAACCCACTCCTAGTAAGCTACTTTTAATTGTATTTATTTCACATGCAAAATTGTTAAAATGGCTGATTCCTAAGCCTCTGGTGGCTCCATCTTAATGCATCCTCGTTTTTGTGCATTCTGTTCTCTTACATAGTGCATGCTGTTCTACCGAGGAAATGAAGTAGGTGGAACGGCTTGTGTTTCTTGATGCTTGCTAATATTGTCCTTTTCTTTCAGCACATTAGTTACATGTATGTACTATATTTGGAGCTACTTAAGTATCTGTTGACAGTTTTTTTTTTTTTTTCTATGACACCGAGTCATATTGTATTTGTTTTCGGTGCATTGTGATGTTTATATTTTAAGGATGAGAGAAAAATATACTCCTACACTTCAGTAGAATACCTGCCCTTTAGACATTGCTGTGAACGCAATTATTTTTTTTCCTTTTAATACACAATGACTCAAGGATAACAATCGCAACTTAATAGCAATATTTTATTACTGTCTCGATTATTCCCGCTAGACTCTAAAGCATCCAGAGAAACACCTTAGAACAGTGGCCTCCAAACTTTTTAACGCCGCAAAAAAATGTCACAATTATTTTATAAAGATGGCGATGTTTAAATATGTCTAGCTGTATTTAAACATTGCAGTTAAATACTGTTTCCTTTTTAAAAATGCAATAACATGTTTATGCTTAAAACAAAATACTGTTATTTGTGTAATGACTTTTTGACCAGAGCTTGTCGCGCCCCCTAGGATCACTTTGGGCCCCCTATGGGGGGCCTGCCCCCCAGTTTGAAGACCCCTGCCTTAGAACATATCACATGGGCCCCACAGTGTCATGATATGCTTGTAGTTTGCTATCTTATCACTAAAAAACACATAAATAATATGCACTGCCATGCTCAGAGCAACACTCGTCAACACACACGCACACACTTAATAGTGCTTATTAGACCACTACCCACACCCACACATTCAGCAGTGATTTATGATATAATTATCACCATGCTCTCAATATCTCTCCTCTCTAATCACGTCACACACATAAACAGTGGAACACATTGGAACATTAAGCTCACGTCCAGCACAGATGTGCCTTATGAATATTGGTTACTGCGTTGCAAGATGTTACATCTAGAGCCTTTACTTATCTACTTGCGGTATGTACAGAGGAAGGAGTACCCTTGCATTGCAATTTCTTTGTATGGCAGGTAAGATGGTAAGTATCTAAACTTAAAATATATATATATATATATATATATATATATATATATATATATATATTTTATCTCCCAAAAAAAAGTTACAGGGAATTTATAGGTAGGTTCACATTTTTTACCCACACACAGCCAGATATTCAGAAGATGTAGTTATACTCTTACTTTTGTTAAACTATATAGCATGCACCCAACCCTAGGCTTCGCACTGCCTTTGGCTGTGCGCATCGTGAATGAGAGTAAGTTTTTCTTTTTTCCATTGGGCTTCAGATCTGCATATCCATTTACACAGGGGAGTTGCGCTGTGTACTGCCATAATCTGTTAATCAGCCAAAAAAAAGGGCAATTTGTTGCTCATAAGGGGTCCCTTAGATACCCCTATGTGTCTTATGTGTTTCTATTTGTTTTCTTTTCTCCCCGGGGACGCAGCCAAGAAATAAAATGGTGGCTGCAACTTTCTTTTAATTTTACGGCCAGCCAATCAGGGACTGGCTTTTTGCTCCAATCCGCAGAAGATCTTCATCACTAAAGATGTGTATATATTTTTCAGTTTAATAATACAAAAACTACTGAACAGATTTACACCAAATCACAAACAGCACAATCTGCGGACCAGTATCTATCTTCCTGACAAATTTGGTGTAATTTTGTTCTTCGGTTCTGGTTGTAGCTGTCGTTAAAGATTACAAAATACTCTTAGACCCCCCTTTTTCTTTGCCTTGCTTGACTAATCACTGAGAATATTTCCAGACAGTAGCTAAAGTAACTTGTACACTACTTTTTAAAATTCTGTGAAGGTTCGTCAAAAGGCTCCAAAGTTATTATAAGGATAAAAAATGATTCATCAGTGGGAAAAGATGGTCCTAACTATAAATTTGTGTTTTCATAGCATGTGTAGCTGTATATGCAAATGCCGTGCAAACCCCTGCTATCCTGTTAGGCCCAGATGTTTACAACTTGTTTATCTTTGAAGAAGACAGTCACAAGGCCGGTTTTTGACTCCACCCTTAATCCACAGTGCTGCAGCGCACTGGTTCCTCTTCAGATTTTCTTCCATCAGTCTTTGACATTTAGGAATGCTGCTCTGAGATAGACATGTTGGCACACCAGTTCTTTCTTCTAGTTTCCAGCAGTTTGCCTTTGACCACAACAAAAACAACATTACTGCGATAAAGGATCTATCTGTCGGGCACACTGGAACTTAGGACCAGAACATCACCAATCTGTGCTCTTCATTGCACCATCGCACCACGGCCTCAAACTGCCATTGATTTCTAATCCTCACTGGTGCCACTTGGAGAATGCACATAGGGTAAGGGCATGAAACATACTCTCTTCCAGTTCTTCCCCCATGTGTAATACGAAATAGCCTTGGAGCGACCATCACAAGGGTTGTAACCTCCGTCACTCCCCTGAACAATTGGAGATCTACTGTAAAGCCTACCTCGCTTTCCCCAGCAGGAAACCCTTATAGTAACAGAGGGAAAGGAGATGGGCTCATCACAGGAGGCAAAGATCGGCTTGATCAGACACACCTGGCATTTTTGTGAACTGAAGATACGTCAGGATTGAGGAAGATGAATTCAGCACCTCTGACAATACAGTGGACCAACCCAGGGTTCTGCAAAGTTGATCCTGGAGAGCCGGGTCCATGCCAGATTTTTAGCATATCCACTTTAAGAAACAAGATGTTTCAGAAATCAAAATTTTTCTAAATGTGGATATGCTAAAAAGCTGCCATGGACCTGGCTCTCCGGGACAGACTTTGCAGAACCCTGGACCAACCATAGGAGAGTCCAGGGACCATCTTCTCCAAGGGCCTCCAACATCGAAGCGGAGATCAGGGTCCTCAAACCAGCGGTGCAAAGCACACCAGCCTCAAGCCGAAGACAAAATTAAGGCAACCAGTCCCAAGGTCTGCCTCAAGCCCCAAAATGCCAAACCACTGAGGCAAAGCACCACTGCGCGGGAGGCAGACATAAAGCCCTGAGTTTAGCCAGAAACTGCACAGACATTTGAGTTCTGCTCATTTTTGGACACCCTAGACTCAAAAGGCAGGCTTGACACCTGTGAAAATCTCATCTAGGGGCAGAGACCAACATTGTGCTTCAGTGCCACCTCGGTCCTAGGACTCTGAAAAGCCACATTTAACACCAATACCAGATGCCTGGAGTCCTTGAAAGGCCATACTCCAAGTGAAAATCGACACTTTGGAACGGGTATTGAGGCCAGTGCCAAAATGCGCTCAACTCCGAAATAGGGCACCACAGACTCCATCTTGAAAAAGGTAGCGAAAGTCCTAAATGTAGAGCAGAAGGTGATCATCATCCACCCAGACACATGCAAAATTCTGACCTCCAGGACTCGGATCCTGAAAAAACGCCGGCTGGACTTTGAGTTGGTGACAAGGATTTGATTCTTCAAGCCACTAGCTGTATACTATACTCACCACTGATACCCACTCTCACGGCCACTGCCTCTACACACTGCTCCACCAGCACCCACAGGACACTCATACAAAGCCAGGGAGCCCTCACTTCCTGCAAGATCCCTAATACAGGCCCTTTAGCCCCTTGAAGGAAGATGACCCCTGGGAGAACTATGTGATAGACTCCATAAACAACCCAGACATCGAGCCCTACTCTGCCAAACCAGCCCGGCGTGCTATACTACTGCATTCGATGTATAATCTTCTAGTAGTACAATCTTCTGTAATGCAGAGGACTGCACTGTATCATCAATTCAAACTACACTATATAATATGTATACGTGTGTGTGTGTGCGCATACACACACACACATACTTGCCTGTAATGCAATGACCTCCTGACGTACTTACGATGCTCTGACTGTTGAAGTCAAATGCATGTTAAAGACGGCAGGCCATGCCATATATGTGGTTGTCCGAGTTCTCAAACCATCACTCCAGACCAGGACACACTAATAATTTTCTTTCTCTCACTGCAGTCAGAAGAACTCTTTGGCACCAGATTTCTTTCACACATCTTGATCTTGCTGCGAGTGTGCACACGTACTGAACTAAATGAAACAATGTATTATAGCCATCTGGTTTCGCCCATCAAACTCCCATAACATTGACCCACAAATAACGGAATACAACTTCCAAAACTGACACCTCCAGTCACACAATTGTCAGCACATTGGCGTATTTATCATGAAAAGTCAGAAATAAAAAGTTAGCGAGCCTTACGTAGCTTATTAAACTCAAACCTCTCCACTTCTGCATACAAACCATCTCGACATACGTGAGATGCGTCTGTTATAGTGTTAGGGGAAAAAAAGTGTGTGCCATCAAAACACATGTGAATGCACTTTAGAAAAATGCTATTTAAAAGTTAATTGAAAGGAGCTAGGAAATTGGATGCACAAAGGGGAAATGCAAATACACTACATTTGATCCTAAAGCCCGTTTTCCATTCACCTCCTTTCCAGACATTTTCAAGCTGATGAGCCTTGTACAGGCATTATTTGTAGATCGTTAAGGTGCCAACCTGTTTCAGCAGGATTGAAATCAGGGGAAGGGTTCATGTTTTTATTGTAATATGATTTGTAATCTGTAGAAATCTGCAAACTGCTGCCTTTTTTTGGTAATGAAAAACAAGGTATTGGTATGGAGAGCCTGATGAAGCAGTTTGTTGGTATTTATTTTGACAGACATTTATCGATTCTGTTTAATAGAATAGCTTGTGTGGACAGGGTGTAAATTCTTCTAGGTAAACTAGGTGTCCCGTGCTAAGAAGCAATTTCGGATTTGAAGTTCTGGTATCACCTTCATTACTATTTTTGTTTGCCAGGACCATAGAACATGTTGCTCTGAGGACCTCATTCATTGGAAATTACGAGGTATCTATGGTCTTTTGTGCCGATCAGTAGGCTGAGAGCCAGCTCGTGCCTAATATCAATCTAAACTATACAGCATCTTGAGTTCCGGAAGGCACTCGTTGGTGTCCCAGCCTCAAACATTTAATGGTATTTTTAGCCAGATGTGATCTCTTCCAGTGGCCCCAAAATAGTCATTACAGAAAATTGTTGTAAAATCATTGGGGGAAACAATAAGTGTAAGTTCACAGTATTGTGGTTTGCAGCGACCTGAAGGGTGTCCTTCGCTGATGCTAGGTGGAATTTTCCATTAATTCTTTGGTTTCCTGGTAAAGTTCTTGACACACTGTCTTTCTTGATCACAATGCTAGGAGAGGTTGTTTTCTCTTAATTTGGGGTCTGGCCAGGCATGTTTAGTTATTTTCTACATCCATAAAGGTCTTTTGGTTTGCAAGCTTCATCCATCTTTTAAACTATCATTCATATTTTCCTTCCTCCCACCACAGCATACATCATGAGGAAATGGGTTAGGACACTTTCTCTTCTGTTTGAGCATCTGCACAAAGCCTGCGTACATTGTTCACATCCACCTAAAAATAATTACATAATTTCTCTTTCGTAACAAAGCTGGTTTACAGTGTGCTTTTCTCTTCATTGTTTTTGTCTTTAAATAACTTCATTTGTTTTGCCTGCACTGTGGGTGATTTACTGTCTACTTGTTAAAGTTGCTGTTCTAAAGTGCGTACATAGAATTGTAATGCATCTGCCTGCAATTGAAGTGTTAAGTCTGTTTAATCTTCTCTACTTTACAAATAATAAAATGTATGACACATCTAAAAGACTTGTTATATAAATAAATCACTGGTAAAATAGCATTATCAGTGAATTTTTTAGCTTCACATTTTTATTGCAAGCACATGACAGCCACGTTAAGGGGGCAGCACGTTTTATTTCTATTTTTTTGTTGGATATGCTTGCATTGAAAAAAACCTGATAAGAGCAGATATTTCAACTTTGCTCGTGATTATTTGCTTTGGTGAACACAAGTCACTCCTAATTTGCATGAACTGCGCAGCATGAGCTGAGCATGTTTTGTTGGAATTTACTGAAGCCCCATGTAATTTCTTCGCCTCTAATCTCTACAAGGCAGTGAACCTGTAGCAGGTTCATTGTGATCAAGGCACCTAATTTCACTGAACAGTTTGCAGTCAGTCCCGACTAAAATAAGAGCTTTTGCCCTCAGAAAAATCAGCTTATGTCACCAAATGGTGAAACTGTATTAAATCGCTCTGACGTTTAACTGCCGTTCTCAAGTCCATGAGTTAGGTATTGACTGTTACAGTCATGGTTATATAATCAGAAATTTGTTACAGCTCAGCAACAAAGAAGTCAGAATGGCATCAAATATGCCTGTGTAAAACTGGGGGAATGTTCCAGTCTATTGTTTCCCATGAGGTTGGCAAATCAAAGGCAGCCTTATCTACAGAACTGGAAAACCTGTCTACCTGCACAAAAAATGTAAACACAGGGTCAGGATAGTATTTAACGTGTGTGAGTGACCTCCACCCTTCTCACAAGTGGTGAGTCACCGACACCTTTCTCATGAGAGGCCAAAGAAATCTCTAAGTAATTTGCATTGTCTTAAGGAACTATGGTTAAGTTAGCCATGTAGGACCCTGCTGAACCTCACCCATAAGGGTAGGCTGAGAGGAACACCCATGTGCCCTTGCAGCTGCTGCTGTACATTGTTTTTCCAGAATATGAGACATGTTTTTCATGTTGGTCCTTTCAGTATGGTCCCCACACATGCCAACTCTTAATATGTCTAAATCCTGTAATATTGTTATCTGCAGGGACAACTTGCCCATCACTGGTTAACAAGAGTGGTGTTGAACCTGATAACCTCATCAGAGGGGGTTGAGAGCAAGCTAACACCACCACAATAATGCAAAATGATTCAGTGCTTGGCGTGCAGGAAGATACAAATGGGTCTACTGCATTTACCTAGAGTTGTTACTGCGCATTGCCTCCCAGTTCCTCTGCAAGATTCCTGCCTTAGAGTTGTTGACTGCTTCAGCAACATTGACTTAACAGAATACAAATTCCATTGTTTTTTTTCTGGTACACTTACATCTGTTGGCCTAGAAGAAAAAGTTTAATTTCTAGAAGCCTAATCATACACACATAAAACACAGTGGTTCTGTTACTCATGAGCAAGTAACTCCCTCTGTTACTTCCACGCATAGTGAGTCATGACAAATATCAAGGATGAGAACTAGGAACATGTTCTTTTGGTTTAGTTACATAGTTCTGATTCCCATAGTACATAGGCATTCAATGGGTATAGTGCAGGCAACATGTGTTCGTGGTTACTTGTGACAGTAAAGTGCTCTGCTGTGGGCACTCTCAACGGGTATTTGTCTGCAATCTCTGCTTTTTAAGGTTGCCTGATCAACATTTTTTGTTTGCATCCCCTTTTGTAAATAGGTTCCTTTGAAGGCCTTACTCATTTTTCCTCCATCCCCATTCATTATTCCCAAATGGGATTTGAATTTGGTTTTGCAATTATTGATGTTTGCTCCTTTTGAGCCTTCACAACTGTCCTCTCAGGATTCTCACATTGAAAAAAGCCTTCCTTGTGGCCGTCATATGTGCCCGCAGTGTAAGTGAAAACCAAACTACCTTTATATTTATCCTGACTGTGGTGCTTCGCACTAGGGCCTCCTTTTTGCCCAAAGTTGTTACGCCCTTCCATGTAGGCCAGTTTATCACCTTACCTACTTTTTACACACCCTGTATCCTTCCAAGGAAGAGTAGACTCCACTGCGTAGACCCAAAAAGAGCATTGACGTTGTACATTGATCGTACCCAAGAGCTCTGGGTGGATTATCAACTCTTTGTTGGTTATGTGGGTGCGAGGAAAGGGCAGGCAGTGCCGAAGAGGACTATCTCCAGATGGCTTGTTCTCTGAGAGGACCATCTCCCGATGGATCGTGCCCTACACTAAAATATGCTATGCACTGGCTAAGAAGCAACCTCCTGAAGGTTTGCATGCTCATTCTACCAGAGCTAAAGCTGCACCCACTGTATTAGCACACAGAGTTCTGGTCCTTGACATCTGTCAGGCAGCAACCTGGACATCTGTGCTCATCTTTACCAAACACTACAGCTTGGAGAGTCAGGTCCATAGGGGCAGGCACTTTGCCTATACCGTCCTGCAGGACTTTCTAGTATGATCTTAGTTCACAGTCCCACCTCAGGGGATGGTATTTGCTTGGGTTTCTTTTTTAAGTTAGGGAATCTGCAGTGAGATTGCTCCATCAGGTTGACAAGTTACTTACCTTCGGTAATTCTTTATCTGGTAGAGAAAACATCTAGTTGCGATTCTTTACCAACCCATCCATCCTCCCCGCTCTCCCAACTGATTTCTAGGGACAGGAGCTCCCTTTCAGGGCCCTAGTTTTGACTCACCAGTGGTCATTGATCTTCATGGCTCTGTGCTACTGGTGTGGAAAGTTGTGAAAAGAAACTGATGTCAGCGTGCCAGGGTGGCACCTCTATAGGACCTGCAGCGTCATATCCGGTGCAGCCAACGACTGATGCAGAGCCGATCGATGCCATGTAACCACACGCAGGAGTACTGCTCTAGAAAAATCTCTGGATCCAGACAGACGCATGGGTAAATTCTAAGGCAAGGAATCTGCAGCTTTATATTTGAAGGTAAGTAACTTGTCCTTCAACTCATAGGAGGCAGGCACTATCATGTTTCTCCTCAATGATTGCTCGTGATGTTTGCTTGACATATGTTGATGGGGGGAAGAGAGGAAGTTTTCTGCTTGGGCCCCAGATGCTTCTAAGCATTCCTGACAGATGTCCCTGATTCCTGTGTTTGTTGCTTCTTAGCATGCTTTTGATTTTGCATGAGTCTTGGATTCTTAAATGTCTGTTAATTGTGGACCAGTTGTAGAAAATTGGAGATTCTGAAGAAGGACCAGGTGTTCTTCAGTATTTTTCTAAAAGTTAGTAGAATGCTAGTGCCTTCAGTTCAAAGGAGAGGGTGGACAGATGGTGACTGGGAAGGTGGTGCTGCAGTTTTGAAAGTAGAAATGTCTGGGAGAGACGTGAAGAAGTGAGTTGGTTGAAGTTAAGCAGGGGTGGGGTGACAGAGTAAAATTTAAAAGTGAACACTTTTTATAGAGCCCTAGAGACACTTTCCAGTTTTTCAAAGAGGTGATAATGAAGGATCTTAAGACGCCAAACAAAGTTAGTTGTAGACAGGAGCATTCTTAAAAACCATCTAGGAAGCTGTTAAATCTGTTAGTTTCTTCTGGATAGAAGTGTTGATTTTAATTTTTGCCAAGTGAACTTTGGGACACCTCTTGTGGGTTTTAAGAAAGCAGAGGTGGAGATTTTTGATGAAAGATGTTTGACTTTCAAATTCAAGAGCTGTTTCTGATGGATACTGTAGTCCTCACTTTGGGAATATTTCCCAGGTATCAGACTGGAGCTGTAAACTTTTTGAGTAGTACTAGTGCCTGCCAGTAGGTATCATTGTGTGGGTCTATGCCATTGTTGTTCCACTCTGGAAATGAAGACTTGAGCCTCATATAAATGCCATCAATGCACGCTCATATCAGTACTTTTCTTTTTCATGCCTTCAGACACTGATCCGGAGCTATTCCTTGGTCACTTCAATACCCTTTTTGCAAACGTTTACCAATCTGCAAGGAAATGTATCACCTCCCAAGACAAGTGAGTTCAAGCACTGTAATGACAGATGCAAACAGATGGCTGCATCAGGCCTCACGTAGTATCTCTATGGTGCTCTCTTCCTGCCACTCTTGAACTTCAGGGAGAACGCAAGGACATCAGCGTGCCACCCAGCCTCGCTACATATCTTTATTGTTGCCGATTGAGAGCCTAGTTCCAATACACCCCTAATTTTCCGGTCCATCTCTGACATTAAGGCAAAAGGAGGCCTCTATGGAAGCTGATTTTCAGCACTTCACCAGTTCCTTCTGGTGCACCGTCAGACCTCAAGAATCTGCAAGGCCTCCAGTCATGCTTCTGTCATTGGGTCTGTCCTCGGCGCAGTCTGTGCCCCTCAGACCTGTTTTGGGTTCAGCGCCAACTCCATTGCTGACTTTTGCCGCCCACAGTGCTGCTTCCCTTCACATTGCAGCTGGAGGATTTAAAGCCCATTGAGCTTTCCGACTGTGAACAAAATCCACATCAACCCCCCCTCCTCCCCCCCCTTCCCCCCCAGCCCCTGATCCCCAGCTTTGACCAGGGCCTCACTCTGTCCCCATCAGAGCACAGCCATGTGGTAGGGCCCAGGCTTTGCACAATCTTCCCAGCACTGATTCTAACAGACAGTTTTGATTTGGGGTTTGAACCTGTCTCCTGGTATGACGTGGAAAACTAGTAGGAGGAACTACAACATGCCAGTGGCCTGGATACTTTTCCAGATACTGGCTTAATTTTCCCTTAAGGCCCTGCCACCTAAGAAAGTTATGTGAAGGGCAGCAGAAATACTAGACCTACAACTCCTATGCAGGTGAAAACTAATGTTCTTACAGGGGGGTACGCTAGCCTTGTCAAGCACCTACAGAACAGCTGATCATCCACTGGGGCCCTGATGGATACCCTCCTAGGCAAAATCATTTTCAGGACCACCAGTTAATAGGTCACTTGGCCCCATTGAGCAGCACCAGGCACCCCTGACTTTCCTACACAACATTCCTCACCTAAAATTTACACAGGAAGGGAAATCCCAGCGCCTTCCCCTTCAGTCTAAGAGTATAGACATTTGGTAAGCCCATATTTCCTTCTGCGGACCTTGCTCAGCAGTCAGTAACCGCCAGCCCTCTCCTAGTCTGTTACTTCCATGCCATATGGAACATGGTGGCCCAAGATTTACCACTATTTCCAGATCTCTGGGTATCCCCGGACCAAGCTATCCAGAAACGTAGCAAAATTTGTGATTTGCTCTGGCTCGGACATGACTGACTGCTTAGGTCAGGCGATGGTTAAGAGTGTGGCACTTTGGCGTCACACTTGGATGAGGTCTGCTGGCTTCTCCAGGGATATCCAAGCATCCCTGATGGACATAACATTTGATGCCACTAGCCTTTTTGACAAGAAAGCAGATTCTGCCCTAAAACGTTCTAAGAAAGAAGGAACACAGCATGCTCCTTGGACATGTGTGGCCTACTCACAGTTCCATTATCAATTATGTCACTCTCTAGGCTCCGCTAGTGCTTTCCAATATCCGCAATGGCAGACCCGGCTGCTAAGGCAGTGCCCAGGACATAAGGGACAATGGGCAGCTCAGTCCCCTACTTTCCTCAGCTAGTGCAGCTGCAGACCTAATTGAGTGTTTCTTGTGCAGCATACACCAACCTTGCTGATGGCAGGATCCAACATTTTCTCCACAGGTGGCAAGTCATTACATCAGGCTAGTGGATCCTCAAAATTATCATTTGGGGCTAAGCCCCTCTGGTGCACCCCTTATTACCCTCCCATCCCCTGATCAAATGGGCCATTCAGCTTGTTCCAGCCTCGCAAATATGATATTTGGAGTTAAACCACTGCTTCTTTGTGTACAAAGAAGGACCAAGGGCTTCGTCCTATTTTTGAGCTTTGCCCCCTCAACTCTTTCATGAGTAAGGACGAATTCATAATGCCTCTGCTGGCCCAGTTCCTGTGTGCTCTAGACCCCAAAGATGGTGTTGGACCTGCAATACTCTTATTTCCATAATGCCGTCCTGCAGGCCCACAGGTGCTACCTGAGGTTCATAGTAGGCCAGGAGCATTTTCACTTCATAATCCTCTTTTGGCCTCACTACTGCTCCTCGAGTGTTCACAAAGTGACAGCATTGGTAAAAGCACACCTTCAGTGGTCGGGGGGTTGTCTCAGTCAGTCTTCAGGCGCCTCCAGATAACATTGTTGGACTTCACTATCAACATCGAAAGACGCCCTTGCTTCCTTTGCAGACCTTTCTGTTCATCGTAGCCATTCTTTATATGGTATAGTTTTTGTTTTCACCCTAGGGTGCTTTAAATTTGGTTCTTACGTGTTTTTTTTTATTTATTTTTTTATAAATGTTTACTCCCTCTGAACTGATGCCTAGTTGTCCATTATGTCCCCTGACCTGCAAGGCGAAGCGGAAGCGGACCATCTCTTGGATTGTGCTCTGCATCTGTATCTACTATGCAGTGGTCAAGAAGCAGCCTCTGGAAGGCTGACACCACTGCATCAGCTCCAAGAGCACCCGTTCTGGAGATTTGTCAGGCGCTTTGTGGGAGTCAGTACACACATTCACAAAACACTACTTCCTTAATAGTCCAGTCCATCTAGATAGGCATTTTGCCAGCACAGTCTTGCAGGTCTTCTTGGGTATGAGTCAGTGCATAGACCCATCACCTGGGGAAGCACTGCTACAGTATTTTATTTACAAAGTGAGGAATCTGCGGTTGGAAGTATGCATTAGAACAAGTTATTTGCGTTTAGTAACACACTTTCTGCTGGATACTATAACCTATTTTTCCTTATGGACCCTCCCACATCCCCGTTCTGTGAACTGGACTCTTTCATCTAAAAAGGACCTTGAAAATTAATCTGGTCACTAATCATATCAGCCTGCTCTCCACCTGACAACCGTTTTAGAAAGCAGCTGACGTCAGCGTGCATTTGTGGTGCTTACATGCTGTTCTGCTCATCACTTCCAGATCAGAACAACGTAAGCACGGAGTCACACAACACCACCTACTGACATACACAACTGTTTCTCTAAACGTTTCCAGATCCAGTTTGACACCTGCAGAATATTCACGAGGTGAGAAATCTGCAGTTAGAGCATCCACCAGAGACAGCTACTGAAGATAGGTAACTTGTTATTCTGGATTTCATCAAGTGTTCGTGTTAATTACATGTCGCAGAGATTGTGTCTGGATTGCTTTGGATACCTAGATTGGGAAATGGCCTGGTTTGTGTTTGCTGCATGGTGCAATTGTAGAAAGTTGGCTCTGTATGTGCTATTTCAAAGTAAGGAATAGCATGCACAGAGTCCAAGGGTTCCCCTTAGAGGTAAGATAGTGGCAAAAAGAGATAATACTAATGCTCTATTTTGTGGTAGTGTGGTCAAGCAGTAGGCTTATCCAAGGAGTAGTGTTAAGCATTTGTTGTACATACACACAGGCAATAAATGAGGCACACACACTCAGACAAATCCAGCCAATAGGTTTTGTTATAGAAAAATATATTTTCTTAGTTTATTTTAAGAACCACAGGCTCAAATTTTACATGTAATATCTCATTTGAAAGGTATTGCAGGTAAGTACTCTAGGAACTTTGAATCATTACTTTAGCATGTATACTTTTTACATAAAACACAATAAGCTGTTTTAAAAGTGGACACTTAGTGCAATTTTCACAGTTCCAGGGGGAGGTAAGGTAAGGTTAGTTTTAACAGGTAAGTAAGTCACTTACAGGTTTCAGTTTTTGGTCCAAGGTAGCCCACCGTTGGGGGTTCAGAGCAACCCCAAAGTTATCACACCAGCAGCTCAGGGCCGGTCAGGTGCAAAGGTCAAAGAGGTGCCCAAAACACATAGGCTTCAATGGAGAGAAGGGGGTGCCCCGGTTCCAGTCTGCCAGCAGGTAAGTACCCGCGTTTTCGGAGGGCAGACCAGGGGGGTTTTGTAGGGCACCGGGGGGGACACAAGTCAGCACAAAAAGTACACCCTCAGCAGCGTGGGGGCGGCCGGGTGCAGTGTGCAAACACGCGTCGGGTTTTCAATGGTTTCCTATGAGAGATCAAGGGATCTCTTCAGCGTTGCAGGCAGGCAAGGGGGGGGCTCCTCGGGGTAGCCACCACCTGGGCAAGGGAGAGGGCTTCCTGGGGGTCACTCCTGCACCGAAGTTCCGTTCCTTTAGGTGCTGGGGGCTGCGGGTGCAGGGTCTTTTCCAGCCGTCGGGAAATGGAGTTCAGACAGTCGCGGTCAGGGGGAGCCTGGGGATTCCCTCTGCAGGCGTCGCTGTGGGGGTTCAGGGGGGACAACTTTGGTTACTCACAGTCGTAGAGTCGCCGGAGGGTCCCCCCTGAGTTGTTTGTTCTCCACCAGTCGAGTCTGGGTCGCCGGGTGCAGTGTTGCAAGTCTCACGCTTCTTGCGGGGAGTTGCAGGGGTCTTTAAATCTGCTCCTTGTAACAAAGTTGCAGTTCTTTTGGAGCAGTGCCGCTGTCCTCAGGAGTTTCTTGTCTTTTTCGAAGCAGGGCAGTCCTCAGAGGATTCAGAGGTCGCTGGTCCCTTGGAAAGCGTCGCTGGAGCAGGTTTCTTTGGAAGGCAGGAGACAGGCCGGTAAGTCTGGGGCCAAGGCAGTTGGTGTCTTCTGTTCTTCCTCTGCAGGGGTTTGTCAGCTCAGCAGTCCTTCTTCTTGGTAGTTGCAGGAATCTAAATTCTTAGGTTCAGGGAAGCCCTTAAATACTAAATTTAAGGGCGTGTTTAGGTCTGGGGTGTTAGTAGCCAATGGCTACTAGACCTGAGGGTGAGTACACCCTCTTTGTGCCTCCTCCCAAGGGGAGGGGGTCACATCCCTAATCCTATTGGGGGAATCCTCCTTCTACAAGATGGAGGATTTCTAAAAGTCAGAGTCACCTCAGCTCAGGACACCTTAGGGGCTGTCCTGACTGGCCAGTGACTCCTCCTTGTTTTTCTCATTATCTCTCCTGGACTTGCTGCCAAAAGTGGGGGCTGGGTCCAGGGGGCGGGCATCTCCACTAGCTGGAGTGCCCTGGGGCATTGTAACACGAAGCTTGAGCCTTTGAAGCTCACTGCTAGGTGTTACAGTTCCTGCAGGGGGGAGGTGTGAAGCACCTCCACCTAGAGCAGGCTTTGTTTCTGTCCTCAGAGAGCACAAAGGCTCTCACCGCATGAGGTCAGAAACTCGTCTCAGCAGCAGGACGGCACAGACCAGTCAGTCCTGCACTGAACAATTGGGTAAAATACAGGGGGTAGCTCTAAGATGCCCTCTGTGTGCATTTTTTAAAAAAATCCAACACTGGCATCAGTGTGGGTTTATTATTCTGAGAAGTTTGATACTAAACTTCCCAGTATTCAGTGTAGCCATTATGGAGCTGTGGAGTTCGTTTTTGACAGACTCCCAGCCCATATACTCTTATGGCTACCCTGCACTTACAATGTCTAAGGTTTTGCTTAGACACTGTAGGGGCATAGTGCTAATACACATATGCCCTCACCTGTGGTATAGTGCACCCTGCCTTAGGGCTTTAAGGCCTGCTAGAGGGGTGACTCACCTATGCCACAGGCAGTGTGAGGTTGGCATGACACCCTGAGGGGAGTGCCATGTCGACTTAGTCATTTTCTCCCCACCAGCACACACAAGCTGGCAAGCAGTGTGTCTGTGCTGAGTGAGGGGTCCCTAGGGTGGCATAAGACATGCTGCAGCCCTTTTAGACCTTCCCTGGCATCAGGGCCCTTGGTACCAGGGGTACCAGTTACAAGGGACTTACCTGGGTGCCAGGGTTGTGCCAATTGTGGAGACAATGGTACATTTTAGGTGAAAGAACACTGGTGCTGGGGCCTGGTTAGCAGGGTCCCAGCACACTTCTCAGTCAAGTCAGCATCAGTATCAGGCAAAAAGTGGGGGGTAACTGCAACAGGGAGCCATTTCTTTACAGCAATTGATTAATAGCACCGAAACAATTGTTCACTTTTGGGGATCAGGAAGATGTTTTCAAGAGGGGGAAGGAGAAGTTCAGATTTCAGTAGGAAATGAGTGGCAGGAGAAAACAAAGAAGGTGCTGAAGTGTAACAACACAACAGAGTAAAGGTTAATTTTTTGGAGGATACCCACTGGTGGTGTAAGACATGTGATTAGAAGAGCAACATGAAATGGAGTACAATCCATGTTGTAGGTACCAGGTGAACAAGCAGGTGCTCTGTGGAGAATGTCTAAGGTAAATATGGGTTTGCAGGGTTTTCAGGTTGACTTTGTAGAGTTTGGGTTCTGTTGATATGATGAAAGAAGTATTGAGAAGATATATTTGTGGAAAGATGGGGTGATACATAGGCAAAGCCTGTCTATAAAGTGCCTATTGTAGGAGAGGTAGCAAGTATGCTTGTGAATGACTAGCCTCTCAAAAATGTGATGTGTACTTGACAAGTATGGAGGGTTGGAACGACTTTTGACGTGGGAGAACATAAACTGGTTGTCCTCAGTGGGGGGGTCCCAGCCATGTCTGTTGCATCAGAAGTTTGTACTGAAGGTTTATTTTAAGTGGATTTAGGGATCTGACAGTTTGTGGGAGAAAAGGCGTCAGAACCTCACATGGGAAAATTGGGATGAGGAGTGAATAGATAAGAGAAAGAACCACAGTGAATCATGATCAAGCTGTTATGAAAGGCGGGGAATGTGCTTGTTGTTTTGATTGCATTACAATGGACTGTTGTAAAGTAATTTTCCATGTGTGTCAATTCCATAATGAGTGAGTGAGGAAAAGAGACCATTAGGGCTGTGTATGGTTAGCTGAGCCCGTAACGGAGAAATATCAGCCCTGGGAATTGGGAGACTGTCTGTCGACAGGGGTGTCGCTTTGGTGGGGGCATTTTGGGGTGTTGGTGTTATACCCCCCTAATAAATGTTTTTTTTTAATTTTTATAAATAGTTGGGCACAGATTCCTTCAGTCTGGTATTGTGAGATGTCTGCCGAATTACAGCAGGAATTTTTACTTGCACTCCAGACAAAAAATGCACACACTGTTTGAAAGTCATCAAAGATATTGGTATCTTACAGAATATTGTGTTTTCTCTATTACTACTCCTACCAAACCACATTCATCTCCCTGTCCACCTCCCCTTAGCCCTTTTCATGTGCCCTGTTTGTCGTATAATGTATGTAAACATTACATTGCCAGCCTGATTGTCAGAAAATCTAAAACTCACCCCCCCCCCTCACCCCTCCAGTCTTAATGACCAGGCTACGCCTCTGTTTATAGGATGCAGATACTTGAATTCTTTGCCACATTTGATGGTGTAAATGTATTTTTATTTTTATTACATGGTTATCTGGTTAGTGGATGAAAGCTCTGTGGATAAAAGTCCAGGGGGAGTAAAGTATGCATCAAAGATTTAAAAAAAAGTTTGTGGTTAAATGTCAGAAAAGGGGCTTGTTGGAATAAATAGGGATCCCATACAGATAGTGGTGAGGTGAGATGATCCGTTCGTGGAAAAATCTGGTTCTCTTCCAGGGGTATCCTCATCAAAGTCATAAACATTGAATATTCCCGCCCTTGTGCGGGGACCCCGGAGCATATATATATAAAATACATACATATTATCATGTGTAAAACAGCAATGCAGGCTATAATCATAAATAGGCTAAAATGCTTTATTTCTATGCAAGTTTTTTTTTTTTTTTTCATATTATAAAATCACAATAGATCATAAATATCTACCTAAGCCCCAAAAACTGGACTTAGGGAAGTAAACAGCAGTAAATAGCAGAGAAAAATAGAAAAAACCACATTGAAAAACAATGAAGCATTCTTAGCCAATAGGCTGCATGCAGGTTAACACAGGAGAACCATAAAAACTTTGGCACCGTGCCTTTAAGACCCTGAGCACCTCCAGTATCCCACCATGCCTCAGGGGTGAAGGGAAGGTGACAGTTGGTTCACAGTTAGGTCAGTTCTTTTTTCCGGCTTCTTCTGAGAGGATCCTGGAGCATTGAGCTCTCAGTTTTTCTGAGTTTTTCTTCAGAAAAATCCCTAAAAATAGTGTTTTTCCTGTTTACTCGACAGATAACATCTTTTGTCTGAGTTTGGCAGTCTTTTCTGACAGAAAATGCCATCTCTTTTTGTAAAATGTCCTTCTTGTGGGAAGAAGAAAGCCCAGTCAGACCCACACTCTCTGTGTATTGTCTGCCTGCCACAGAGTCACTGTCCTGACACCTGCAAGTATTGTAAGAAGATGTTAAGGAGGACTCTCAAAGACAGAGAGAAAATCCGGCTGCATGGGCTTCAGGAGAGGAAAAAGTCAACATCCTCTTCACTTCCCAGGCCTCCAACGGAAGGAATGGCCAGATCGACGTCGACAGGTAGGATTGTGCCTGTTTGTTCTCCATCGACGTCATCGTTGCCACCGTCTCACCGGCATAGATCGCCGTCGACGGTGTCCAGACCGACGTCGAGGGACAAAGCGTCGAAGCATGGACAGCACACGGGTACATCTCCGTCGACGGCAGGCCGCCGTTCGGCGTCGAGCCATCTCCGGCGCTCCCGTTCGCCGTTGAGAACGTCTCGCCCCTTGGCGTCGAAGGACAAGACGTCAAAATCGCCACGACGGCATGAACATCCGCCGTCGACCACTCGCCACTCAACGTCGAGGCACACGACGGCGAGTAGGTCCAGATCGACGCTCGGCTTCGAGACATTCAACGTCAAGGCTTTCGACATCAAGACCTTCGACGTCGAGAACAGCCGAGCCATCGCATCTTTCGACGTCGAGGATGCAATCGACGTCGACACAACCTTCAGCTGTGTCACAGGCAGTAGAGCCAGCGGATAAAGCTCCCTCACCGGTGGTCTCTATACGGAGTGCATCATCCCATTCCAGAGCGGGCTCATCGGGGCATGTTTCTCCCATCACTCTATTACCTAGATGGTTAGAGAGCCTGAATAGACCGGCAGCATCCCCGGATTCCCAATACTCTAGGATGTATTCTCCTACTGCCTCATTACCTAGAACGCCATCGCCTACAGCTAGAGCAGGACGGGCTCGTTCTGCTCCTCGTCAGCCGACCACAAGACCTGCACACTCTGCTACAGCTTCTCGTAGCAGGTCTCGTTCCCGAAGGAGAACCAGGTTGCGAACACCACACAGAAGATCACCCTCTTGGTCTTCTTCAGGATCGTCTGTTGGGCGCTACTCCCCCACACTGACAGATTCTCCACCTGCTAGGATCTCACCGGTGGATGATATCACCACTTTTAATGAGGTTCTTTTAAGGGGAGCGCAGAAACTAAATATTGAGGTACCGGAGCCGGCCACCTCATCCTCAGTTATCTTTGAGACTCTACAACACAGATCAGTCTCGAGAAAACTGCTGCCACTAGTACCGGGTTTGCTGCAACCTACTATGGACACCTTTCTGACTCCAGCCACTCTCAAGTCTGCCCCGGCTAGGATTCAAAAGAAGTACAAAGCTCCGGAGCAAGATCCTTTATTCCTGCGGAAGGATCCGCCACCAGACTCTGTTATCTTAGCCGCAGCCAGAAAAACACACTCTGTGGCATCATCTTCCACAGTCCCCCCGGATAAGGAGAGCAGACACCTAGACTCCCTGGGGAGAAAGATGTGCGGTACGGCGGCATCTGCTATGAAGGTCTCCAGCACCTCAGCACTTCTGGGCTGATATGACCGCTCTCTGTGGGACTCACTCCACAGATTTACAGAGAAGTTGCCCAGGGAAGATAGACAGGACTTCCAGGAAATCTTGCAGGAAGGGGGCCTAGTATCTAACCAGGTCATCAGCGCGGCGGCGGACGGGGCGGATTTGGCTGCGCATGGGTATGCGCACGGAATCTGCGCTAGGAGGTCTTCCTGGCTACGGCTCACTGGTCTGAAACAGGAAGCACAACAACGTATTTTAAACCTCCCATTCAGCGGGAATTCGTTGTTCGGTACCCACGCGGATGAAGAGATGGCCCGAATGAAAACAGAGGTGGACACTATGAGGGCAGTGGGCCTGGAACGTAAGAAAGACTTCAGGCGGAGGTACAGGCCGTACGACAGACGCCCATTCCAGCAGAGGGTTCAAACCCCTCACTGGTCTCAGAGGCCACAGCAACGACAGGGGCGTCCCCTGTTTCAGGCGCGTAGACCCACAAGAGACCGAGGGGCAAGTAGACCTCAACAGTCTACAGCAAAGACACCAACAAAGCAATGAAGCATTGCTTCCCTCAGCACTGTGCACCACTCCGGTGGGGGGAAGTATTACGCATCATCTTCACGAGTGGCACTCCATCACAAAAGACAAATGGGTGCTCAATATTGTCGAACATGGCTATTCTCTTCTTTTCAAAAAACCTCCTCCACACTTGCCACCAGCAAGATGTTTTCCTTCTCATCTCAGCCTGCTACGCAAGGAAGTTCTTGCACTCCTACAAAAGAAAGCTGTAGAAAAGGTTCCACCGGCACAAAGAGGAAAAGGGGTGTACTCCTGTTACTTTCTGGTGGCGAAAAAGGGTCAACAGGGCATCTTCAGGCCAATTCTGGACTTACGGCTCCTGAACAAGTACATAAGAAAACAGAAGTTCAGGATGCTAGCCCTTCACCAGATTGTTCCGCAACTGCATCAGGGAGACTGGATGTGCTCCATCGACCTACAGGATGCATATTTTCACATCCCAATAGCATCCAAACATCGGAAATTCTTACGTTTCCAAATAGCGTCACAGCACTACCAATTCAGAGTCCTACCATTCGGCCTGAAGTCTGCACCCCGAGTCTTTTCAAAATGTGTAGCAGTGGTAGCGGCACATCTTCGAAGACAAAAAATATTCGTCTACCCCTACCTGGACGACTGGTTATTGAAGGCTTCCTCTCCGGATCAGGCGAGAAAACATCGAGACATTGTACTAAGAACTTTCGAGTCTCTAGGTCTTCAAATCAACCACAGCAAGTCAACCTTGATTCCAACACAAAACCTCCACTACCTGGGAGCTATACTAAACACAGAGCTCCAAAGAGTGTATCCTTCGGAGGAACGACTTTTATCGATCCACAGGAAGTGTCAACAACTATTAAAAGCCGATGCACCTACTGCTCGTCAGGTGACATCGCTTCTGGGCTCCATGGCTTCATGCATCTTCATTGTCCCGAACGCCAGGCTACACATGAGGCCCCTTCAGGAGGCATTAGAGAACAACTGGAGCCAAAAGACTGGTCGCTGGGACGACAGAGTACGACTACCAGCAGCGGCTTTTCAATCACTACAATGGTGGATGCACAGACCTCACCTGTCGATAGGTTCTCCGTTTCACCAGACAATTCCAGCCGACACTCTGGTAACGGATGCGTCTCTTCAGGGTTGGGGTGCTCATCTGGGTTCCTTCCAAGCTCAGGGTCTGTGGTCCGACAAGGAAAATAACTATCACATAAATCTACTGGAGCTCAGAGCGGTCCATCTGGCTCTCAAATCTTTCTCTCCATTGGTTCAGGGGAAATCTCTCCTAATTCAGACAGACAATACAACCACAATGTATTATCTGAACAAACAGGGGGGAACAAGATCACTACCTCTATCTCGAGAGTCCCAAACGATATGGCATTGGCTCCTGGCCAGGGGAATGTCTATCACAGCGGTACACCTGCCAGGTCAGCAAAACGTAGAGGCAGATTTCCTGAGCAGACATCTAGAAGACGCGCACGACTGGGTCCTACACGACGAAGTCGCCGAGGACATCTTCGGTCAATGGGGTCGACCCCAGTTGGATCTCTTTGCAGACGAAGTAAACAAAAAATGCCCAGACTTCGCATCCAGGTTCTGCCGTCCGGGATCTCAAGGGAATGCCCTGTTGATCAACTGGTCAGGGATATTTCTCTACGCCTTTCCACCGATTCCCCTCATACCGGCAGTAATCAACAAACTTTACAACTCCAGAACCAGAATGATTCTGATAGCGCCACAATGGCCCCGCCAATTCTGGTACACGGATCTACTCAACTTATCGGAAAAACCTCACAGGAGGTTGCCGTGCAGACCGGATCTCCTGAGCAGAATGGAAGGCAGAATCCTACATCCCAACCTTCCCTCTCTGAGCTTGACAGCATGGCTCCTGAATTCCTGCAGTATGGGCACCTAGGGCTCTCACAGGAGTGCATGAACATCTTGAAAGAGTCAAAACGACCTTCCACGCGGCGTTCTTTCGCTTTTAAGTGGAAGAGATTTTACATCTGGTGCTCTCAACAAGGTATAAACCCCATACGAGCTCAGGAGGATGTCATACTGTCCTATTTGCTTCATCTGGCGAAGTCTGGTCTGCAGGTATCATCTATTAAGGTACATTTGTCGGCAATTACAGCTTATCGTAAGTCGCCTTCTCAGGAATCCTTCTTTACGATACCTGTAGTCAAGGATTTCTTAGAAGGCTTGAAAAAGGTTTTTCCTCCCATTCGGAGACCTTCTCCTCCATGGGAACTGAATGTAGTCCTGTCAAAACTTATGGGCCCTCCCTTTGAACCTATCCACAAGGCCTCTTTACAGCACCTTACGTGGAAGACGGCTTTTTTGGTGGCCATTACTTCAGCGAGGAGGGTCAGCGAAATTCAGGCTCTGTCTTGCAGAGAACCGTACACGGTTTTTCACGATAATAGAGTGGTTCTGCGAACTCACCCATCTTTCCTTCCGAAGGTGGTGTCAGAATTCCATATCAATCAGACTATATCTTTACCGACTTTCTTTCCCAATCCGGAGACTCCGGCTGAGAAAGCATTGCATTCTTTAGACTTGAAAAGAGTGCTGAAATTCTATTTGGACAAAACAAAACCGATTAGACATTCTAACCATTTGTTTCTGAATTATGGTCATTTAAGAACAGGAGAGGCAGCGTCTAAACGAACGATATCAAGATGGATTGTGTCTTGTATTGTTAACACTTACCAGCTGGCTAATAAGCAATTACTGGCTAGGCCAAAAGCGCATTCCACAAGGGGAAAAGCGGCTACTGCTGCCCTCCTTAACAATGTACCAATTTCCGAGATTTGTAAGGCTGCTACATTGAAGTCTGTGCATACCTTTACTAAGCATTACTGTTTAGACTCGGATGCAAGAGCGGATGCCCAGGTGGGGCAGGCCTCTCTTAGAAATCTATTTGCATGAATATATATTCTTTCCTGCACTTCTTTCAGACAGTCCGCAGAGTCTAGGGATGGGCTTGCTAATCTATTCAATGTTTATGACTATTGATGAGGATCCCCTGGAAGAGAAGGATAAGTTACTTACCTGTAAATCCTAGTTCTCTTCCAGGGGTATCCTCATCAAAGTCATAAACAACCCACCCTCCTCCCCGGACTCAAGTCTCCTAGAAGTGCAGGACAGATTATCTTTCTGATCAGTTACACAGATTGTCACCGTAAAAAAGTACTGACCTAACTGTGAACCAACTGTCACCTTCCCTTCACCCCTGAGGCATGGTGGGATACTGGAGGTGCTCAGGGTCTTAAAGGCACGGTGCCAAAGTTTTTATGGTTCTCCTGTGTTAACCTGCATGCAGCCTATTGGCTAAGAATGCTTCATTGTTTTTCAATGTGGTTTTTTATATTTTTCTCTGCTATTTACTGCTGTTTACTTCCCTAAGTCCAGTTTTTGGGGCTTAGGTAGATATTTATGATCTATTGTGATTTTATAATATGAAAAAAAAAAAAAAAAAACTTGCATAGAAATAAAGCATTTTAGCCTATTTATGATTATAGCCTGCATTGCTGTTTTACACATGATAATATGTATGTATTTTATATATATATGCTCCGGGGTCCCCGCACAAGGGCGGGAATATTCAATGTTTATGACTTTGATGAGGATACCCCTGGAAGAGAACTAGGATTTACAGGTAAGTAACTTATCCATTTGCACATTGACCCGTCATAATGTAAGGGGTGAAAATAGGTGTGTTTGTGTGTGGTACCCAGTCACAAGAAGTCAGTTGAATGGGGAGCTAAATTAATTTTATGTACTTTTTTTAAAACATTTGTTTTACACGTTTTGTACACAAAGTGGTTTTTGGGTTAATACCCTGGGATATGTCTTAGAAGGACATCGCCGTTCAATATTCTTTACTACTTTAATCGGTTCAACCAGGTTATTTTTGTTTGTGTCTTTTTAATAACATTGTCAATACTCTGCCTTCTCATTAGCAAAATGTTTTTCTCAGTCCCAGAGCCTATCGGTCAGCATGGCAGGACGACAAGAATATTGTCTCCTAATCAGTGGGAAGCTGGTATGTCGATATTAGGCTCCAGCTTCTATTCAGATGTTGACAGTTGCTGCAAAACCAACCAGCCACTCGGAAGAAGAGTTATACTCAAATATTTTGAGAAATACAACCACTATAGTCAGACTCCTTTTGTGTGGTATACAGATATGTACAATCCTATAATAGTTGCTGTCGCTTGTGGAATCCTACAACATAGCCTCCATCTCACTTGAGACTCTTGCTAGGGTTGTAGTTTTTCTACGTTAGCTGAATTCAAAAGCTGTGCGGGGATGGGAGGTAAGCACAGAGAGATATCTTTGAAGAGGAACTGTACTCCTTGTTAGCCCATATTTTTTTAAACCGCAAATAGCCAGAACTGAGGAAATGGTATGATATCCTGTACTCCTAGGTGAAAGTAAAGAGGGATTGCGTGGATTTTAAACAAGGAAAACGAGTCATTACCTGTGAGGCGAGTGAAAGGTCTGATCGCCATCTGTGTTTAATCCTCTGTTATCACTCATTCAGGAAGTCATTTTTGACATTTATAGCTCAAGCATTACTGGACCTTGGTTTTTGGCAATAACAGAGCGTGACATTCCAAAAAGTAAATTTTGGTGGTTGTTCCTACCCGTTTCACTGTCGTAGGATAAGTGGTTACACATCTTCTGAACACAAGAATATAGTTTTTACATTTTACCTCTAGAAAATATTTTAAGCTCCAAACCTTGTTTTTCATCCTGTATATGAATGAATGTCTTAATCTAGTTAGTCAATTCGAAATAGCTCAGTCTGTTTTTCATGATTCATATTATAAAGTGTTCGATACTCTGAAACTGCTTATAATCAAATTGCTCATTTTAGTCGAGAAACAGCTGAAGACACCCGCTCTCTTTAAACCTAGACAATGGATCACTTGATCCCGGAGAGTGCTCTTGATTCATCATTTTTTCATATAACCATTTAACTACAGAGCTTACTTCAAACAAATTCAACTAAACAATCCACTCATCAATTACGCATTGATTAGTAATAACTTTTTTCCTTTTCAAATTCATTTACAAAGCACACTTACACCTGGTTCCTCCAAAAAGAACTTTAAGTAGGTAAATAGCTCAATATTTCTGTTACCCATGACTGTCGCATGAAGAAGTACCTTAATTTCCATTTTTTTAAAAAGCCAAGTCTGTTTTCTTTGCCTTGTCCGTGACGGTTTTACTCTTTCCAAATGCCCAGTTCTGACAACTTGACAATCTTTTTCATTTAAAGGTTTTTTTTTGGGGGGGGGGGGGGGTTTGAGTTATGATGCATGATTTGACAGAGCAGCGATTCTGCCAGGTAAATAATACAGTTGAAAAAAAGCATTGGCAAAGGTAGTAGATCGTCTTCGGGACCTACTGGCTTTACCAATACCTTTCAAGCCATGCTGGACAGCATTTGCAAGCAGTGAGAAACTAGTGGTGGAAATGGGGAAGCAGCACTCGAGGGAGAAAAGCAGACAGATGGTATGTGTAAGGAGCAGGGAGAAGAGCACAGATAAGAAAGTAACAGAGCAAGCAGTGGAAGAAGTACAAGGAGACAGCTGGGAAAAAAATTAACTCTGCTTAACCAGAAAGAACAATCGCATGAAAAGTAAGCAGTGGAAGGACACAAGTAATGAGACTATGCTCTAAGGTGGGATGAACACAAGAAGAGGAAGGAAAAACCACATTAGCTGGCCAATGGAAAGCGAGTAAATGAGAGCGAGAATAAAGCTAGCCAATGGTAGACAACGACCAGGCTCAAAACCCACTGTAGGCTGACAGTGGGTCTTTTCACAAACAGACAGCTTGCCCTGTCTGGGAGGCAAGGTGTTGAAAATAAACAGTGGTATAACAAAGGCCCCCACAGCCCCAGCTGTGTGTGTGGGGGGAGGGGGCGTCAACACTGTGCATGGGTGGCAGGCCACTGATTGGGTCCAGGGGATAGGAAGCCCCCTACATGTGATTTGCAGGGGGGCCCCATAAGTTTTGTTACACCACTGAAATTAGAAGGGTGTTTTTATTAGCAGATAATTATGACGGCTCTTCAGTCCAGATAAGATTAGTTGCATGGAGATGAGGATTGTTTTGTTAGTTAACTCTTATTAAGACTAAGAAATGTGGGTTAATTAAGTATAATTTGTTTACTACCTTTAGCTCAACTTTTATTTCATAAATGAAAATCCCATTTAGTGTTCAGTTCAAATCCTAAGATGCTTTAGCTTTACTCTTGCATAACTAAAACCACATCTGAAGAATATATTTGACCTTGACATTTCTTTTTCTGTATCGCCATCTTAAGCCTTTCATTTTTCTTAAACAGAATGTGCATGTTGCTGATTTTGCTATTAATTAATACTTTCCTGCCCCTTTTGTTTACAAGTGCGCTTAATGTATTCTGATCATATTCTACATGACATGGCTTATTTCTAGTCTAGTACATTTTCATGCCTAAATATTCTGCAGATAATTAATTTTGATGTTATAAAAAGGTAGCTTAAGAATATAAGCACCCGTTGTACAAATTGAATGCGTGGATAGGAGCATGCGATTGTCATTGCTGTTCAAACACCTATGCAGAACACATCCTCAAGTGATTATTCTTATAAAGAGAGCTCCGATTGGGAGTTTTACTTAGGGTGATTCTTAATGTACACTGGTGGAATGATCTGTAGAATATGACTAAGGTAATGTGTTTATGTAATTTATGGATGTAGATTAGACTCACAAGAAAAAAAATACACTGTTCCTGAAAAATTTTGACATAGAGCAAATTAATTCAAAGGGAAACCCTTGAGTTAGAAGCAAAAGCCCTCACACACCCAGTTTGATGTCATGCTTCATCATTGGGCATGCTCCTCGTCAGACCGGCGCTGCAATGTCAGACGGGCCCCCCATAAGGGGGCTGTTTATCGGAGATCTTCTTTGCAAAGTATGTGTGCCGTAAAGAGAGGTGTAGTGCACAATACCAACCTACCAGCACAATATGATCAGGAGAGCAAATAAAGAATAAAATTGGCTCAATGCCTAATACTGCATCACACATTTATTAGATCAACAAGAGAGTATTGGCCAAGATTAAAAAAAAAAAAAAAAAAAAGCAGGTAGACAAGTGGAACTAGAGATAATGCTCTATCACTCACTCAAATGTAAGGGGGGGTGTCTTACACCCTCTAACGATAGGTCAACATGTTTCGTGTCTCAGGGGTCCAAAAAGATCCAGCGACACTTCATCAGGACCAATAGAAAACAAAAAGCTTCTCCTTTTGAAATATTGCACAGACCAAAAAGTGTATAAATTAACAGTCAACTAGACTCCAGTCACTTACTCAGAAGAACTGCACGTCAGGCCAGTCTGGTGAGAAAAAGGTGGTCGCCCTGTTGAAGAATAATAAAAAATGGCAAACATCTCAAATACAATGTAGGTCACATTATGTTATGCACACATGAATACTAAGTGACATTCAGTGAGCAAAAGTGCAAGTGTGCTTCGTGATAGTGTGGAGAGATGACGAATTATTGGTTTACCATCCCAATTCGAGATTATGGCACCCTAGGTATACACTTGCCCACAGACAGGTGCGATTGCTAAAAGAATACAAATCAAAGTCAGCAGGGAAAAGATACAAATGGCTAAAGAGATAAAAAGTTCAAAAATTGTAGTTGGAAGGGCATAGTATTAAGAGAAACCGCAATGGCCCTTAAATGTATCCAGCACTGTCAATAAATGCATAAATTTTCAATCCCAAAGAACCAAAGGTTCGATGGCATCTGTCGCTGTAGATACGCATGTTTTGCATAGCTCGCCATCTGGTGTTGGGTCGGAGTGTTACAAGTTGTTTTTCTTCGAAGAAGTCTTTCGAGTCACGGGACCGAGTGACTCCTCCTTTTGTCTCCATTGCGCATGGGCGTCGACTCCATCTTCGATTGTTTTTTTTTTCCGCCATCGGGTTCGGACGTGTTCCTGTCGCTCCGAGTTTCGGAACGGAAAGATAGCTAATTTCGGAAGATTTTCGTCGGTATTGTTGCGTTCGGGATCGGCGTAGTTAGATTCAACACCGCATCGAAGAGCTCCGGTGCCCTTCGGGGTAGTTTTTCGATCCCCCGTCGGGGCCTGGTCGGCCCGACCGCGTGCAGAAGAGCGCCGATGGAACGGACCCCGTTCCGTTTCTGTCCCAAATGCCACAACAAATACCCCTATACAGACCAACACTTGGTCTGTAACCTGTGCCTGTCACCTGAGCACAGTGAAGACACCTGCGAGGCCTGTCGTGCGTTCCGGTCCCGAAAAACACTCCAAGACCGTCGAGCCAGAAGACTTCAAATGGCGTCCGCGCCGACAGCCCACCGAGAGTTCGAGGAACAAGAAGAGGAAGGAACCTTTTCGATCCACGAATCGGACTCTGAGGAATTCGACGATCCACGAACCGTGAGTAAAACGTCGAAAACCATTCAGAAGAAGATTGACAAGGCCCAGGGGACGCCACTGCCATCAGGCCATGGCTCGACCCATAAATTCGGTGACCGGCCGTCGGCACCGAAAAAGGCCCAAACAGTGCCGAGACCGTCCGACTCCGGTCGAGACACCGGCACGCAGCCTTCTCGGGACTGAGAGAGTGCTGGAGACAAGCATCGACACAGAGATACCGGTGTAGACACGGCTCGACGCCGAGACAGCGGCACCGACGAAGATCGACGCCGAGAGGTTTCGGCCCCGAAAAAGAAAAAAGTCACCTTGGAGCCGAAAAAAGATGCAGACAGGGTTTCGGTGCCAAAACAAACTGCACCGACCCAGTTTCAGGCTCTTATACAGAAGAGCAATCGCTAACCTCCCAAATGCGAAAGCATAGGTTTGAGGAAGAGCTGCAATCAACTGATGTAGACCATACGCAAAAGCGTATTTTCATACAGGAGGGGACAGGAAAAATAAGCACCCTTCCCCCTATTAGAAGAAAGAGAAGATTGGAGTTCCAAACTGAACAAACACCACAAACAAAGGTGGTGAAAAAGGTTACTCCACCACCCTCTCCTCCACCTGTAATTAACGTCTCACCAGCACAAACTCCATCACATTCCCCAGCTCACACCACCATGAGCCAGGGTGACCAAGATCAGGACGCATGGGACTTATACGACGCCCCAGTGTCAGATAACAGTCCGGAGGCATACCCTACGAAGCCATCTCCACCAGAGGACAGCACTGCGTATTCTCAAGTGGTGGCTAGAGCAGCACAATTTCACAATGTAAGCCTCCACTCAGAACAGGTCGAGGATGACTTTTTATTCAACACCCTCTCCTCCACCCACAGCTCCTACCAAAGCCTGCCTATGCTCCCTGGTATGCTCCGGCACGCAAAAGAAATCTTTAAGGAGCCGGTCAAAAGTAGGGCAATCACACCAAGAGTGGAAAAGAAGTATAAGGCGCCTCCTACAGACCCGGTTTTCGTCACTACACAGCTGCCACCAGATTCCGTTGTTGTGGGAGCAGCCAGGAAAAGGGCCAACTCCCACACATCTGGGGATGCACCACCCCCAGATAAGGAAAGCCGCAAGTTCGATGCAGCTGGAAAGAGAGTCGCAGCACAGGCTGCAAACCAGTGGCTCATCGCTAACTCTCAAGCACTACTTGCGCGCTATGACAGAGCCCATTGGGATGAGATGCAACACCTCATTGAACATCTACCCAAGGACCTACAAAAGAGGGCAAAGCAAGTGGTTGAGGAAGGTCAGAACATTTCAAACAACCAGATACGCTCCTCCATGGAAGCAGCAGACACAGCTGCAAGAACTATTAATACATCTGTGACCATCAGAAGGCATGCATGGCTACGAACGTCTGGGTTTAAACCAGAGATACAGCAGGCAGTTCTCAATATGCCATTCAATGAAAAAGAACTGTTCGGTCCAGAAGTGGACACGGCGATAGAAAAACTTAAAAAGGACACTGACACTGCTAAAGCCATGGGCGCACTCTACTCCCCGCAGAGCAGAGGAAACTACAACACCTTCCGCAAAACACCCTTTAGAGGGGGGTTTCGGGGTCAGGCCACAAAAGCCAGCACCTCACAGGCAACACCGTCCAGTTACCAGGGACAGTACAGGGGAGGATTTCGGGGCCAATACAGAGGAGGGCAATTCCCTAGGAATAGGGGAAAATTTTAAAGCCCCAAAACCCCTACAACTAAGCAGTGACTCACATGTCACTCATCCCCTCCACACAACACCAGTGGGGGGAAGAATAGGTCATTATTACAAAGCATGGCAGGAAATCACTACAGATACTTGGGTTCTAGCAATTATCCAACATGGTTATTGCATAGAATTTCTACAATTCCCTCCAAACATACCACCAAGAGCACAGAATTTATCAAAACATCACTCCGAGCTCCTGGAGACAGAAGTTCAAGCACTATTGCAAAAGAATGCAATCGAATTAGTACCAAGCACACAAATAAACACAGGAGTTTATTCACTGTACTTCTTAATACCAAAGAAGGACAAGACGCTAAGACCAATCCTAGACCTCAGAATAGTAAACACATACATCAAATCAGACCACTTTCACATGGTCACACTACAAGAAGTGTTACCATTGCTGAAACTACACGACTACATGACGACCTTAGACCTCAAAGACGCGTATTTCCATATACCAATACATCCATCGCACAGGAAATACCTAAGGTTTGTATTCAAAGGAATACATTACCAATTCAAAGTATTGCCTTTCGGTTTAACAACAGCACCAAGAGTCTTTACAAAATGTCTAGCAGTAGTCGCTGCACACATCAGAAGGCAGCAAATACATGTATTCCCGTATCTAGACGACTGGCTAATCAAGACCCATTCGTTAGCAAAGTGCTCACACCACACAAATCAAATCATACAAACCCTCTACAAACTAGGGTTCACCGTCAACTTCGCAAAATCAAACATCCTGCCGTGCAAGGTACAACAGTACCTAGGAGCCATAATAAACACAACAAAAGGAGTAGCCACTCCAAGTCCACAAAGAATTCAGAATTTCAACAACATCATACAACGCATGTATCCAACACAAAAGATACAAGCAAAGATGATATTACAACTCCTAGGCATGATGTCTTCATGCATAGCCATTGTCCCGAACGCAAGACTGCACATGAGGCCCTTACAACAGTGCCTAGCATCACAATGGTCACAAGCACAGGGTCACCTTCTAGATCTGGTGTTAATAGACCGCCAAACTTACCTCTCGCTTCTATGGTGGGACAATATAAATTTAAACAAAGGGCGGCCTTTCCAAGACCCAGTGCCACAATACGTAATAACAACAGATGCTTCCATGACAGGGTGGGGAGCACACCTCGATCAACACAGCATACAAGGACAATGGAACGTACATCAAACAAAACTGCATATAAATCACCTAGAACTGCTAGCAGTTTTTCAAGCACTAAAGGCTTTCCAACCAATAATAGTTCACAAATACATTCTCGTCAAAACAGACAACATGACAACAATGTATTATCTAAACAAGCAAGGGGGGACACACTCAACGCAGTTGAGCCTGTTGGCACAAAAAATATGGCATTGGGCAATTCACAACCAAATTCGCCTAATAGCACAGTTTATCCCAGGGATTCAGAATCAACTCGCAGACAATCTCTCTCGAGATCACCAACAGGTCCACGAATGGGAAATTCACCCCCAAACTCTGAACACTTACTTCAAGCTCTGGGGAACACCTCAAATAGACTGATTTGCTACAAAAGAGAACGCAAAATGCCAAAACTTCGCATCCAGATACCCACACAGGCAATCCCAGGGCAATGCCCTATGAATGAACTGGTCAGGGATATTTGCCTACGCTTTTCCTCCTCTCCCTCTCCTTCCTTATCTGGTAAACAAACTCAGTCAAAACAAACTCAAACTCATATTAATAGCACCAACTTGGGCAAGGCAACCCTGGTACACAACGCTGCTAGACCTATCAGTAGTACCCCACATCAAATTGTCCAACAGGCCGGATCTGTTAACACAACCCAACCAACAGATCAGACACCCAAATCCAGCATCGCTGAATCTAGCAATCTGGCTCCTGAAATCCTAGAATTCTGACACTTACAACTTACCCAAGAGTGTATGGAAGTCATAAAGCAAGCCAGAAGGCCATCCACTAGGCACTGCTATGCAAGTAAATGGAAGAGGTTTGTCTGCTACTGCCATACTAATAAGATCCAACCACTACACACAACTCCGAAGGATGTAGTAGGTTACTTGCTTCACTTACAAAAATCTAACCTAGCTTTCTCTTCCATTAAAATACACCTTGCAGCAATATCTGCATACCTGCAGACTACCTATTCAACTTCCCTATATAGGATACCAGTCATTAAAGCATTCATGGAGGGCCTTAAGAGAATTATACCACCAAGAACACCACCTGTACCTTCATGGAACCTAAATGTTGTCCTAACTAGACTTATGGGTCCACCTTTTGAACCCATGCACTCCTGCGAAATACAGTTCCTAACCTGGAAGGTTGCATTTCTCATCGCCATTACTTCCCTAAGAAGAGTAAGCGAGATTCAGGCGTTTACAATACAAGAACCTTTTATACAACTACACAAGAATAAGGTCGTCCTAAGGACTAATCCTAAATTTCTACCAAAGGTTATTTCGCCGTTCCATCTAAATCAAACAGTGGAACTTCCAGTGTTCTTTCCACAGCCAGATTCCGTAGTTGAGAGGGCACTACATACATTAGATGTCAAAAGAGCATTAATGTATTACATTGACAGAACAATTATTTATTGCATTCCAAAAACCTCATGCAGGAAACCCAATATCAAAACAAGGTATAGCCAGATGGATAGTTAAATGCATCCAAATCTGCTACCTTAAAGCTAAACAACAGCTGCCCATTACACCAAGGGCACACTCAACCAGAAAGAAAGGTGCTACCATGGCCTTTCTAGGAAACATCCCAATGCAAGAAATATGTAAGGCAGCCACATGGTCTACGCCTCACACATTCACCAAGCACTACTGTGTAGACGTGTTATCCGCACAACAAGCCACAGTAGGTCAAGCCGTATTAAGAACATTGTTTCAGACTACTTCCACTCCTACAGGCTGAGCCACCGCTTTTGGGGTGATAACTGCTTACTAGTCTATGCAAAACATGCGTATCTACAGCGACAGATGCCATCGAACTGAAAATGTCACTTACCCAGTGTACATCTGTTCGTGGCATCAGTCGCTGTAGATTCGCATGTGCCCACCCGCCTCCCCGGGAGCCTGTAGCAGTTCGGAAGTTACCTTCAACTATTTGTATATATATCATTTCAACCTTAAATAGGTACATACTTAGTCACTCCATTGCATGGGCACTATTACTACAATTCAACTCCTACCTCACCCTCTGCGGGGAAAAACAATCGAAGATGGAGTCGACGCCCATGCGCAATGGAGACAAAAGGAGGAGTCACTCGGTCCCGTGACTCGAAAGACTTCTTCGAAGAAAAACAACTTGTAACACTCCGACCCAACACCAGATGGCGAGCTATGCAAAACATGCGAATCTACAGCGACTGATGCCACGAACAGATGTACACTGGGTAAGTGACATTTTCATTACAGATTACAAATACTCAAATCAGCATAAATATCCAGTCCTTCACTTGTGTCATATGTTATCAAGAAGCCTCCAGGCTGTAAATTGCCCTATGGTGGGGAGAGACTTCCGACGGGATCTAAAGTGTAAAAAAAAAAGAGGCACTCTGGTAATAGTAGCTAGGGTGCTAAGTCACAAGGTCTGGTGTGTTTGCTAAATTGCAGGCCAATTCGTAGACGGGCAATCTAGATAAAGCAAACAAGTGTCAAAGGAAACATCAAAAGAAGAAAAGCTTGTAAACGTGAGCCGGTACTCACATTTGCACCACCAGTCTGTCACCGAGGACCTACCCTGGGGCAATGTTCCTGCAGATGTAACAGGAACGCAATCGGCAGTGTTAGAGACGCAGGCACCCGGAAGTCGGGTCCACTCAGTCGAGCACTTGATTGGTGCTCCATCATCATATGGTGAGGAGTTAACAAAACATAAAACAGACACCGAGGGGGAAGGTTCCCTCTCCACAAGTGTCATAGAAACAGAGGAAGGACTCATCAAAGGCAGCTACAGTCCAACATCAATACTGAATAAATGACACAGAACAGCCAGCATTATTCAGAGGCAAGCAAAAAAATTTAAAAAAATGATTTTTCAAAGAAACATCAAAAAAATTTAGTAACTGTACAATATGTCGGGTATTAGTGGGTGTGCTCACAGAATTGGAAGCACATACTTCATTGTATTAACAGATACTGAAGCAAAAGGAGGGTGAAACAAGGATGCAAAAGGAGGGTATGTAAGGGTTGCAACAGTGAAAGGGATCACATCTTGACCAACAATATACTCAAGATAAAATCAATGTGAAAGGTATGACCTTGGGATTTCATCATTTAACCCATGGGTATGCGTCCCTGATTTAAACACCCAACGCTGTTCAATCTCAAAAAGGGCCCTTGAATCACTTCCCGGCAGTCTAGGGGAGTCCAGAACTACCCACCACAAATCGTCAGGTCCATGGTTCAACTCAGAGAAGTGTACACCCAGTTTTGTGGTGGCACGGCCACACCGGATATTACTCCGATGCTCGTTAATCGTGATTTTGACTGGTCTGGTAGTCATGCCGATGTGGCGTAGGTCACACGGGCAGGTAATCATATAAAAACAATTACGTGTGTTACAATTAGTGTGTTTGACGAGGCACCAGTTGCCTATTGGTGCCAGGTCAAGAGTATCCAGATGTCTAGTCAGGGGGCAAATGTTACACATACCACATGGGTAACACCCTGAAATAGGGGGAAGATTTCAAAGCGTAGTTTGTTTAGAGTTCTCTTGGTCTTTTTGTGGCCAGGTGTGGACCACCATGTCTTTGATATTGGTTGTCCTCTTAAATGCAAACAAAGGTTTTGGAATATATTCACCTCCACTATCTAGAATGGACCTTCTTTTGTTGACCAACTTCTTAATGGTGTTAGACAAAGGGGTGTATGTGGAAACACAAGTCAGGCGGGAGTCAGGATCCTTCATGGGGGCCATTAATAATGCGTCTCTGTTGTTCCCTGCCATTTTGCGGGCAGTGTTAACAGTGTGAAGACGATAATGTAACTCGCTTGAGACTCAAACAGCTGTGTTGTGCTACAATTATGACGTAGCCGTAGAAATTGTCCATAAGGCAAATTGTCACGCAAAGATTTTTGGTGATGGCTCTCATAGAGCAGCAAACTGTTACGATCTGTAGTCTTATGGTAAGTATGAGTGATCAGTTTGCCTTTATCAATACTAATCGATAGGTCAAGAAAGGCAATGTGTGTTGATGAAACAGAAGAAGTGGAATTTTAAGAAAGGATCTACCTTGTTGATCCATAAAATAAAGGGATTAAAATCTCCTAAAGATCCTTGCCATACAATGAAAATGTCACCAATGTAGCGTCGCCACAGTTTGATCTTCTCGTGAAAAGGATTGGAAATGGGGAGTATATGCCGTTTCTCAAAATCATACATGTATAAACAAGCCAGACTTGTTGCAGAGGTACTCCCCATTAAAGTGCCCTGGATCTGATGGAAAAATAAGTCCTCAAATTGAAGGGAAAAAAAAATTCAGTCATGGCTAATGTAGCGCACTGCATAATGAAGTGAACCAGTGTTGGGGAACTCCAGGGGCCCTCAAGGAGGGCATTCTTAACTACTCGCAATATAGCTTCCTGGGGTTTGTTGGTATAGAGGGCTTCTACATCAAGTGTTATGAGTGCGTGGACCTCAACCATAGCATTGATTGACTTGATCAAATTCAAAACATCCTTTGTGTCTTTTAAGTGTTGGAATCCTTTACTAGTGGTTGTAAAAAAAATGGTCACAGAACACCGAAAAGGGTTCTAAAATAGAACCAATCCCGGACACTATGGAGCGTCCGGGAGGAGGCCAATACCCTTTTGTTGATCTAATAAATTTATGATGAAGTATTAGGTGTTGAGCCAATGTTATTCTTTCTTTGCTCTCCTGATCATATTGTGCTGGTAGATTGGTATTGTCCACTTCACCTCTTTACGGCACACATACTTTGGGAAGTAGATCTCCAGTGAAGAGCCCCCTTTATGGGGGGCCTGTTAGAAATTGCAGCACCGGTCTGACAAGGAGCATGCCCGATGATGAAGCATGACATCCAACTGGATGTGTGAGGGCTTTTGCTTCTAACTCAATGGTTTCCCTTTGAATTCATTTGCTTTATGTCTAATTCTTTCTGGAACAGTGTATTCTTTTTTTCTTATAGAGTACCTTTGGGAGACTATACACTGGACCCTTAATCTCCCTGTTTGTGTAATAATTAGACTCACAACCCTGATTCCTACTCAGTGAAAACATTCCACAGGGCTAAATCTGGCTCCTGCTTTTTTGTGTACCCACCCTGTGCTCTTCACTACTCCTTCATCCCAAGACACTGAATGCCAAAAGTGGTTGCCGAGCAGGTATTGTAACATTACAAGGTGTCCCATGTGTATGTCTGTGGCTGTTTGGAAAGTGATACTGTAACCGTCTGGACGGGGTTACTTATACTATTTTCCCTTTGCAAAGATCCCTCATCTGGCCACCAACAGATTTGATCCAGTGCTCAGATAAACTTAGTCTGCCGATAGCAGTTTTGTTGAGCATGAAATAGTCAATTTCAGGTAGAAGAACAGTCAACTCCAAATAAAGTATACAGTTATGGCATTTGAAGATTGGTCACACCCAAACCTGTTGTGGGCCCCTTTTAGTTTGCTTGGGTGTACGAATTCATCTTAGCTTTGGCTTGCAGGCCTGTTCCCTTTTACCTAAATAAACATGCTCTGTCTCTCCTTTGTCTCTATAAAGCCTGATTTGGAGACTGGAGGCCGACCTTGTTCTAAGGTAACAAGGGTTGGGGCACATCTCATGGACATGGCTTCAGCAGATTAGGTTTATCAGACCTTGCTCTCTTTAGGGTAGAAAACACAATTTAAAGAAGAATTTGCATATTCATGTGTATTGCAATATGCTGTGACTTTTCATATTTACATCGATTTTCACAATCCTGATTTTGCCACTTGTCATTATCCTGATCATTCCAGCTCATACATTTTCTTGTAGACTGCAGACTTTTCAGTAAATGTATTGAATAGTATCCTACATCTTATTTTAGCTTGTGTGTGTAAGAGATTCATTGCTAATGAAAGAAAAAGCTAAGACTTGTTCCACCGCAATTTTCCTTAGAGAGTTTCAGAGACCTTGTGCAAGGCTACCAGAAATCACCTTTACTATTTGGGTTTTGGTGAGGTGCTGCTAAAGACCGGAAAGGATTGGACTGACAGCTGCCAACTGGTGTAGGAGTGACTCAGTCGCCAACAAGCAGAGGTGTTGCCACCCCTAATCCAGCAGTCTTGTAGAGTTATGAGAATCTCACCATCTTAGAAAAGATGTAATCCCGGTAGCTCTCTATGCTGATATATAGGACACATGACATGAGTTAAATTGACAGTCTTAGTCACACCTACAACACTTAAGCAGATTGAGCAGATGAATCATGTTGTACTTTGTTTTATTGGATTTTACACTGAGGCCCTGCATCCCAGACTTCTGCTAAAGTCCTAGGCCTCTGGCTGGTTCCCACCCATCCCCAAGTCTTTTCATACTAATTATGCTGTGCTTTTATTTTACCACAGCTCTCCGTGACTTGCTTCCTTTCCGATGATTTAGGTAGATGGAACAATGCAGTATTATTTACCTCTTATCCTCTCCAAATTACGAGGTTGAATTTCTTTGTAGAAATAGCCTGGGTAGTGGAAGCAATATGTTCGATGGCATCTGTCGCTGTAGATACGCATGTTCTGCAATAGCTCGCCATCTGGTGTTGGGCCGGAGTGTTACAAGTTGTTTTTCTTCGAAGAAGTCTTTCGAGTCACGGGACCGAGTGACTCCTCCTTTTGTCTCCATTGCGCATGGGCGTCGACTCCATCTTCGATTGTTTTTTTTCCGCCATCGGGTTCGGACGTGTTCCTGTCGCTCCGAGTTTCGGAGCAGAAAAAATAGTTAATTTCGGAAGATTTTCGTCGGTATTGTTGCGTTCGGGATCGGCGTACTTAGATTCAACACCGCATCGAAGATCGAAGAGCTCCGGTACCCTTCGGGGTAGTTTTTCGATCCTCCGTCGGGGCCTGGTCGGCCCGACCGCGTGCTGAGGAACGCCGATGGAACGGACCCCGTTCCGTTTCTGCCCCAAATGCCACAATAAATACCCCTACACAGACCAACACTTGGTCTGCAACCTGTGCCTGTCACCTGAGCACAGCGAAGACACCTGCGAGGCCTGTCGTGCGTTCCGGTCCCGAAAAACACTCCGAGACCGTCGAGCCAGAAGACTTCAAATGGCGTCCGCACCGACAGCCCGACGGGAGTTCGAGGAACAGGAAGAGGAAGGTACCTTCTCGATCCAAGACTCAGACTCCGAAGGATTCGACGATACACAAACCGTGAGTAAGACGTCGAAAACCACACAAAGAAACATTTACAAGGCCCAGGGGACGCCACTGCCACCAGGCCATGGCTCAACCCATAAAATCGGTGACCGACCGTCGGCACCGAAAAAGGCCCAAACAGTGCCGAGATCGTCCGACTCCGGTCGAGACACCGGCACGCAGCCTTCTCGGGACCGAGAAAGTGCTGGAGACAAGCCTCGACACCGAGATGCCGGTGTGGACACGGCTCGACGCCGAGACAGCGGCACCGAAACAGATCGACGCCGAGAGGTTTCGGCCCCGAAAAGGAAAAAAGTAACCTCGGAGCCGAAAAAACACGCAGACAAAGTTTCGATGCCGAAACAAACTGCAAGCGACCCAGCTTCAGGCTCTTATACAGAAGAGCACTCGCTAACCTCCCAAATGCAGAAGCATAGGTTTGAGGAAGAGCTACAAGCAACTGATGCGGACCATACGCAAAAGCGTATCTTCATTCAGCAGGGGACAGGAAAAATAAGCACCCTTCCCCCCATTAGGAGAAAGAGAAGGTTGGAGTTCCAGACGGAACAAGCACCACAACCAAAAGTGGTGAAAAGAGTTACACCACCACCCTCTCCTCCGCCCGTGATTAACGTTTCACCAGCACAAACGCCATCACACTCCCCAGCTCACACCACCATGAGCCAGGGTGACCAAGACCAGGACGCATGGGACCTATACGACGCCCCAGTGTCAGATAACAGCCCAGAGGCATACCCTACAAAACCATCTCCACCAGAAGACAGCACCGCGTACTCTCAGGTGGTGGCTAGAGCAGCACAATTTCACAACGTAAGCCTCCACTCAGAACAGGTCGAGGATGATTTCTTGTTCAACACACTCTCCTCCACCCACAGCTCCTACCAAAGCCTGCCTATGCTCCCTGGTATGCTCCGGCACGCAAAAGACATATTTAAGGACCCGGTCAAAAGTAGGGCAATCACACCAAGGGTGGAAAAAAAGTATAAGCCGCCTCCTACGGACCCGGCTTTCATCACAACACAGCTGCCACCAGACTCTGTTGTTGTAGGAGCAGCTAGGAAAAGGGCCAACTCTCACACATCTGGAGATGCACCACCCCCAGATAAAGAAAGCCGCAAGTTTGATGCAGCTGGTAAGAGAGTCGCAGCACAAGCTGCAAACCAGTGGCGCATCGCGAACTCCCAGGCACTACTTGCGCGCTATGACAGAGCCCACTGGGATGAGATGCAACATCTCATTGAACATCTGCCCAAAGACTTCCAAAATAGGGCAAAACAAGTGGTTGAGGAGGGACAGGCCATCTCCAACAACCAGATCCGCTCCTCCATGGACGCTGCAGATACAGCTGCACGGACAATTAATACATCTGTAACTATCAGAAGGCATGCATGGCTCCGAACGTCTGGATTTAAACCAGAGATTCAACAAGCAGTTCTCAATATGCCTTTTAATGAAAAAGAACTGTTCGGTCCAGAAGTGGACACAGCGATTGAGAAACTCAAAAAAGATACGGACACTGCCAAAGCCATGGGCGCACTCTACTCCCCGCAGAGCAGAGGGAATTACAGCTCATTCCGTAAAACGCCCTTTCGAGGGGGGTTTCGGGGTCAAAGCACACAAGCCAGCACCTCACAAGCCACACCGTCCAGTTACCAAGGACAGTATAGAGGAGGTTTTCGGGGACAATATAGAGGAGGGCAATTCCCTAGAAATAGAGGAAGATTCCAAAGCCCCAAAACCCCTACTACTAAACAGTGACTCACATGTCACTCACCCCCTCCACACAACACCAGTGGGGGGACGAATACGTCATTATTACAGAGCATGGGAGAAAATCACTACAGACACTTGGGTTCTAGCAATTATCCAACATGGTTACTGCATAGAATTTCTACAGTTCCCTCCAAACATACCACCAAAAGCACAAAATTTAACAACACACCATTCCAATCTCCTAGAGATAGAAGTGCAGGCACTATTGCAAAAGAATGCAATCGAATTAGTGCCAAACACACAAATAAACACAGGAGTTTACTCACTGTACTTTCTGATACCAAAGAAGGACAAAACACTGAGACCAATCCTAGACCTCAGAGTAGTCAACACTTTCATCAAATCAGACCACTTCCACATGGTCACACTACAAGAAGTATTGCCATTGCTAAAGCTGCACGACTACATGGCAACTTTAGACCTCAAGGATGCTTATTTCCATATACCAATACACCCATCGCACAGGAAATACCTAAGGTTTGTATTCAAAGGAATACATTACCAATTCAAGGTACTGCCTTTCGGATTAACAACCGCACCAAGAGTCTTTACCAAATGTCTAGCGGTAGTCGCTGCACACATCAGAAGGCAGCAAATACATGTGTTCCCATATCTAGACGACTGGCTAATCAAGGCCCATTCGTTAATAGAGTGCTCAAATCACACAAATCATATCATACAAACCCTCTTCAAACTAGGGTTCACCGTCAATTTCACAAAATCCAAAATTCTGCCACGCAAGGTACAACAATACCTGGGAGCCATAATAGACACATCAAAAGGAGTAGCCACTCCAAGTCCACAAAGAATTCAAAATTTCAACACCATCATACAACGCATGTATCCAACACAAAAGATACAAGCAAAGATGGTATTACAACTCCTAGGCATGATGTCATCATGCATAGCCATTGTCCCAAACGCAAGACTGCACATGAGGCCCTTACAACAATGCCTAGCATCACAGTGGTCTCAAGCACAGGGTCACCTTCTAGATCTGGTGTTAATAGACCGCCAAACTTACCTCTCGCTTCTGTGGTGGAACAACATAAATTTAAACAAGGGGCGGCCTTTCCAATACCCAGTGCCACAATACGTAATAACAACAGATGCTTCCATGACAGGGTGGGGAGCACACCTCGATCAACACAGCATACAAGGACAATGGAACGTACATCAAACAAAACTGCATATCAATCACCTAGAACTTCTTGCAGTTTTTCAAGCACTAAAAGCTTTCCAACCAATAATAGTTCACAAATACATTCTCGTCAAAACAGACAACATGACAACAATGTATTATCTAAACAAGCAGGGAGGGACGCACTCCACGCAGTTAAGCCTGTTAGCACAAAAAATTTGGCATTGGGCAATTCACAACCAAATTCGCCTAATTGCACAGTTTATACCAGGGATACAAAATCAACTCGCAGACAATCTCTCTCGAGATCACCAACAGGTCCACGAATGGGAAATTCACCCCCAAATACTGAACACTTATTTCAAACTCTGGGGAACACCTCAGATAGACTTGTTTGCGACAAGGGAGAACGCAAAATGCCAAAACTTCGCATCCAGATACCCACACAAACAATCCCAAGGCAATGCCCTATGGATGAACTGGTCAGGGATATTTGCTTACGCTTTTCCTCCTCTCCCTCTCCTTCCTTACCTGGTAAACAAACTCAGTCAAAGCAAACTCAAACTCATATTGATAGCACCAACTTGGGCAAGGCAACCCTGGTACACAACGCTGCTAGACCTATCAGTGGTACCCTGCATCAAATTGCCCAACAGGCCAGATCTGTTGACACAGCACAACCAAAAGATCAGACACCCAGATCCAGCATCGCTGAATCTAGCAATCTGGCTCCTGAAATCCTAGAATTCGGGCACTTACAACTTACCCAAGAATGTATGGAAGTCATAAAACAAGCAAGAAGGCCATCCACCAGGCACTGCTATGCAAGTAAATGGAAGAGGTTTGTTTGCTACTGCCATATTAATCAAATACAACCATTACACACAACTCCAGAACATGTAGTGGGTTACTTGCTTCACTTACAAAAATCTAACCTAGCTTTCTCTTCCATTAAGATTCACCTTGCAGCAATATCTGCATACCTGCAGACTACCTATTCAACTTCCCTATATAAAATACCAGTCATTAAAGCATTCATGGAGGGCCTTAGGAGAATTATACCACCAAGAACACTACCTGTTCCTTCATGGAACCTAAATGTTGTCCTAACTAGACTTATGGGTCCACCTTTTGAACCCATGCACTCCTGCGACATACAGTTCCTAACCTGGAAGGTGGCATTTCTCATCGCCATTACTTCCCTGAGAAGAGTAAGCGAGATTCAGGCGTTTACTATACAGGAACCTTTTATACAACTACACAAAAATAAAGTCGTCCTAAGGACCAATCCTAAATTTTTGCCAAAAGTTATTTCACCGTTCCATCTAAATCAAACAGTGGAACTTCCGGTGTTCTTTCCACAGCCAGATACCGTAGCTGAAAGGGCACTACATACATTAGATGTCAAAAGAGCATTAATGTATTACATTGACAGAACAAAGAACATCAGAAAGACTAAACAACTCTTTATTGCATTTCAAAAACCTCATGCAGGAAACCCAATTTCAAAACAAGGTATAGCCAGATGGATAGTTAAATGCATCCAAATCTGCTACCTTAAAGCTAAACGACAGCTGCCCATTACACCAAGGGCACACTCAACCAGAAAGAAAGGTGCTACCATGGCCTTTCTAGGAAACATCCCAATGCAAGAAATATGTAAGGCAGCCACATGGTCTACGCCTCACACATTCACCAAGCACTACTGTGTAGACGTGTTATCCGCACAACAAGCCACAGTAGGTCAAGCTGTATTAAGGACATTATTTCAGACTACTTCCACTCCTACAGGCTGATCCACCGCTTTTGGGGAAATAACTGCTTACTAGTCTATTGCAGAACATGCGTATCTACAGCGACAGATGCCATCGAACTGAAAATGTCACTTACCCAGTGTACATCTGTTCGTGGCATCAGTCGCAGTAGATTCGCATGTGCCCACCCGCCTCCCCGGGAGCCTGTAGCAGTTTGGAAGTTACCTTCAATTATTTATATATGTATCATCTCAACCTTAAATAAGTGCATACTTAGTCACTCCATTGCATGGGCACTATTACTACAATTCAACTCCTACCTCACCCTCTGCGGGGAAAAACAATCGAAGATGGAGTCGACGCCCATGCGCAATGGAGACAAAAGGAGGAGTCACTCGGTCCCGTGACTCGAAAGACTTCTTCGAAGAAAAACAACTTGTAACACTCCGGCCCAACACCAGATGGCGAGCTATTGCAGAACATGCGAATCTACTGCGACTGATGCCACGAACAGATATACACTGGGTAAGTGACATTTTCATTCCTATACATAAGCAGTACTAGCTACCTGGGTTTCTGCTGGCTGTATTTCCATATGCACAGATTCCTTTCCCATTTTACTTTACTTTTGTACTCTATTTAGATCCTAGCACACCCCATCAACCCGATCGATTCCCTAACTATCTCCCACCTTTTCTCTTAGCCTCGCTTCCCTACACTATACACCAGTTCTCTGACAGCTGTTCAATTCATAACCTATTGCAGTATGCATGACAGTGATTCTATACTTCAGTACATCTATCTCCTCTGTTACCTAACAAACTTCCCAGTATTTTCTACTGTTAGCTTAGCTTTCCATGTGCTCTGCCCATTTTTTTTTTATTGTTCTTTTTTGACAATAATGAAGACAAAGACTAAGTCGACAGTTTTGTTTGTTTCTTATGATGCCTATACCACAATGAGGTCAGGGGAATGTATTGTTTGCACTACTGTAATCAATGGATCTGTTTTTCTTCTGTGTTTTGTTGTGTTAGGGGGTGGGGGAAATGTTTAACCTTAGAGGCATGTATGAGTGAAAACATGTTTCTTAGATTTTGTTCTAACTTTGTCAACAATTTAGCTTGAATGAATACACAGTGTGTAATCTCTACTGAAGGCTGTCAGGCCTGTTCCAGATTCTGTCCTCGGACCCTAAAGACGCAATGGAAACAGCGCTGGGAACACAATGCCACAGCACATATAAAACTATACTCTGGGAAAGAATTGGGGTTATCCTCTGTTTAGGGCTCTATCTTTTAGGAGGCAGAACATCTCAAAGGGATTAGGGTGGATCAAATGTTGAACAAACTGTCAGCAGAACTAGAAGTTGGCATATTGGTGTGAAGAAATAATAATTCAACTCTGAAAAACTATTGGTCTACAATGCCTCAGAAAGGCAGCCCTTCCAATCTGACAGGGTCAGAATTTCAGGCTGACAAAGCTTTCAACACAGACAAATAATTTGCAATTGAAGGAAGTTGAAAGAAATATACCATTGTGGGCAAACCTTATGACTTGGAAGCCAAGGAAAAGGTAACTGAGATGAGATAAACACCTCAAGGCCAATTGGGTGCATTGCTTCAAAAAAGGAAGACATTTCAAGAGTTCCTGAACCCCTACAAAATTCCTTCTAAAATTGGCAATAAAAGATCTGGAGAGGAACTAGAACATCAAAGGAAATAATGCACCCCCTTCTACATTTTCTGACTCTCTATAGGAGTTACTTTTCCAACACAGTGCTCAGCACTTATAGTCACCAGCAGTGGAGCACCAGCACCGGGATAAAATAAAGGAAATGATGCAGCATCTCCTACAGGAATATTAAAAAAATGGGCTAAGGGTGTAGTATGGGAAGGAATGGCTATAGATAACACTTGCTTAAAATCTTTCGTGGGTGCTGCAGATGCAGAGTCCGTGCACTGATAAGATGTTGAGAAGGCATTTATGTTAGAATCAGGCCTTGTGTACAAGCCAATATTTTTACCTTACCATTTAGAGATGATCTGTTCAGCTGGGCAGTCAGTACCTCCTGGGAATAGCTCAAGATGGCTAATGGCAGTGCAAGAGTCATCAGTGCCTTACAAGCTAGAGAGTCCTTTAGGTGGATGACACCTCATTCACTCCTTTTTCAAAAATTCCACACAGGACAAGAGACATGAACACTACTTTTAGCATCACAAGAGGCAGCAAATATGTCCACAGAGAGAGTATTTTTGAGGCGGGGACAGGTCAGTTGTTAGACCCATAGGTACTAGAGTCAGTCTAATAAATGCCTCTAAACATATGAAAACACTATTTGTGGAAGGATGGAAGATTTTCTGCAGAAGCGGCGGAAAATAATTTCCAACAAGTAAATTCTAAATGCTGTAAATCCCAAATACTGCACTGCATTGGAGAGCACGCCTTCCATTATACCACCAAAGAGATCATGTTTCTAAAATGAAAATTTCCAACACGAGGTAAGGATGCTTCTTATCAAAGGGGCAGTGCAGATACTACCAAAGGAGGAATACAACAAAGGCATACACTCACTTTAATTCCACATTTTCAAAAAAGACTTAACTATAACGCAAAGGATCTAAGACAGCTACGTGGATTTGTTTTAACTCTAATGTTCCAAATATAACCTTCAAAAATGTTATCCGAATGCTGGAAGGAGAAGACTGTCTGGTGACAATAGATCGGATGCTTCCTTTCACAGACCGTGAACTAGGACATTGGGAATACCTTAGATTTGTGCTGGGCGAAGTCACTACCTATACATCGTCTTAACTTTACAATAAAATCAGCACCTAGAGTGTTTAATTGATATCTGGCTATGGTAGCAGCATGCTAGCAGCTTCAGTTGAAGGGGGACTCTTTCAAATAATCCCAGAACAGCATAAACCAGGTCATTCAGGCTCTATTAAAAACTGGAGTTTGCCGTCAGTATGAAACAAACATCTACAGTGTTAATAGGTATGGTGTTAGGCGCCAGCCTATGGCTTCATTGGTGCTTGTTTTGTCCTGGTTTTTACTAAATGATAATGTTCAAGGAGCTGCCAGGTCCTCATTAATCAAACAAAAAAATTGGCTAAAAGCAAAAATGTTTTGGGCTTGAAAAGCACACATTTGTTGGCACTGAAGTGTGGATGTGCTCTTTCTGAAAGGGCAGATTGCCATCACTCTTGGTGACATTATCCAATGGCAGAAGTGGGTAGACTCAATGTCACTGTCGGAATAAAAATATGAATGACAGCACAAAGCACCTATTGGTCAGTTTTTGTATCTCAGTCCATTTAAGTATTATACCTATAGTTCTGTTGGAGACTTCTACTGCAGATACCTCAACTGTAGAATATTTTCCAGGTGCTAGACTGGATCCAAAGGTTTTTCTGTTCTCTAGGCGGCTCATGGGGCTCAGCGTCAACCTCGTTCTGCCCCTGAGTGACATAATTATGGACCACACCTGTGCACTGAAGTAAATTAATTGTTTGTCTGTGCATTCAAACAAGGTTCTGGAGCTGTACTTACTTTCGGTCTTTTAGCAAATTTCTTCTGAAATTCTAGAAAGCTGTGTCCTCACTGAAGACTACAGGGTTTAAACCACGACTTTTGGAAACTAATGTTGGTGACTCACCAGCACCAAATGTGCCTCTATTGTTGGGGCTTGGGGCACAAACCCAAGTTGTGCAAAGAATGTGCCCTCATTTACTCAGAAGTAATCCTCCCGGATCCTCCCATGATGTAAAGACCGAACACCGTAAGAAGTCACTGATCTCTTATAAGTCCCACTCCAAGTCAAGAGTGACAGGTTCTCTGTCACCTGGTAAATCCAAATCGAAATCTAGAAGACGTGTAAGAAGTCGAAGCAGGACTTGACCCCTTCCCACCACACACTGTCCAAAGTTGGGAGGACTTCAAAGTACCAACGGATCTCACTCCCGATACTTGATTGGGGAGCAGTTAACTCAACTGGACCGGTTGTACACCAAATTTCCAGAGACATCGGTGATGCCACAGGAGATAGAAACCTGTTAAGAGGCCATGCTGTGTAAGTTTGGCTCTGTTCCGTCTCCCTATGATGCATATTCGGGTCCCAAGGATCTTCAGGGGCCTTCAGTTAGATTCCCATCACCTGATCCTTCCTCTGCTCCGTCTGTGCCCCTCAAACCTTCCTTGGGTTGTGCACCAACTCTGGTGCTGAAGTAGATCCTGGCTTCCAGATCTGCACGGGTCCCTGCCCCCATTGATGCCGATTTCAACATTGCTGGAGGTTGATCTTTCGTCGACTGATATAGATTCTTGAAAAGTAGCCCAGAAGCATTCTCCGTTTGCTGTGCTCCCCTTCAGCCTCCCCAGCATTCGTAGTGTGTTCTCGAAAATAATGGTGGTGGTTGCCACCTTTCTTTGAAGGTTGTGGGTACCGGTTTTCCCCTACCTTGACAATTGGCTGTTGAAGACTGGTTCACCACAAGCAGTCATAGACCACTTTCAGACATCAGCAAGCCTTTTGACATACATCTTTGAGATTCCCAGTCAAGGAGCCCAAGTCCCAGCTGGCTCCTTCAGAGGTTTCTTTTTTCAGACCTCTTCTAGGCATGGTGCAGTTCTGGTCGTTTCCTACTTAACGACGAGTTCAGGACATTTGGGCTGTGGTCGTGTTTCAACCCTGGGCCTGAATCTTGGCGAGAGCAGCTCTAAGTCTCCTTGGCTTGCTGGCATAGTGCATTCTTCTTTTCCATTTCAGTAGGTGAGATATATGGGCTCTGCAGTGAGGTTTGAAGTCTTAACAAGACAACCTGTTGGACGTCATACAGGTTTCAAATGAAACTTCTAAAGATCTGCAGTGGCTGCTGCTCAACAGCAACCTGACACGCAGCACACCCCACTCCATTCCCCACTCAGAGCTGACTCTGGTGAGCTGTGTCCTTGCTGGGCTTGCAAGGCCGCCTGTTGTTGGTGATGGTGGTCTGCCTCAAATCAGCTTTACATAAACCTTTTTGATTGGAGGACCGCCTGCTTGGGATTGAAAGCCTTCTTGCTACCTGTCAAGGGAAGTCAGGTATAGGTTCTCGTGGACAGCACAACCTCCATGTGGTACTGCAATAAGCAGGGTGGAGTGGGGTCCTGTGCCAACAGGCACAGTGTCTTTGGAGTGGCTGGAGATCAGAGGAACCCCCTGATTGTGAACCACGTAGTAGAATCTTTAAAAGAAAGGGCGAACAGGCTCAGCCGGTGACTCCTGGCAGATCACGAATGGCAGTCACATCCCAAAGTGGTTCAGGATATCCTCCAACAGTGGGGAAAGCCCTGACTGGATCTTTTCACTACCGCCAAGAACATGCAGTGTTAAACATTCTAGGCACTGCTTTCAGGATAGAGTGGAGCAGTGGACTCCTGTAAACCTTTCCATCGCTGCATCTTCTACCCGGAGTACTGAAGATCAGAAACTACCAGGCCCAATTCATCCTGGTGGCTCTGGATTGGATCAGGAGAGTGGAGTACCTGGAATTCCTGGCCAGGAGCCTAGGTTCTCCAGTCAGGCTACCACTTTGGGAGTAACTTCTGTTGCAGCTGAAGCGCAGTGTTCTGTACCAGAAACATCGCATTCTACAACTCCATGCTTGGAGATTGGACAGCAGCAGTTGACTTTCTTCACTGTAACTCCTCTGGTTGTGGGTGTCCCCCTCACATCTAGGCATCCCTGTACAAAATCTGTTCACGCAGGGAACTGGGGCACATTTGTGGCCTGGTGTAGAGTCCCTGGAACAGACACCTACCAGCCAACTACTCACGGTTTTGTTGTTTTTTATATTTGGATCAGCAACTTAATGCAGTGGGGCACCTTAAAAGGTGATTTGTTTTCCCTTCCGGCCTTTTTGCATTTGATGAACTAGTTGTCCTTGTTTAAATCACCTGTTGTGATACAGTTTCATTGCGGTTTGACACACGTTCCCTCCTGAACAGTTTGTGATGTCACAGTGGCACCTTAATTTAGTCCTGGTGTTCCTTATGTAAACCCCCTTTGAGCCAATGCATTGCTGCTTGTCGCATCTTCTGGCTCTCAAAACTATCTTTCTCATTGCAGTCACTTCAGTTTGTTGTGTTAAGTGATCTCCAAGAGTGTTGTGTGCAGCCACCTTACACCTTTTTTTTCACAGACAAAATCATGATGCCGTTTTACATTAGGCAATCACCCTCCCAATGTTCATCGTGCATCCACGCCTTTCGAAAGAGAAGGAGAGAGTCAATTAACTGGCCACCAAAAGAACTGTAATCTTTTACACAGAATCCTACCAGAGACCATCAGTGTACAGTTGGGTTTTTGTGGGCATAATCGGGGGCAAAGAAAGGTGAGGCAGTGTCACCATCGGACTTTGTCAAGGTGGATATACCTCTGAATTAAGATCAGCTGTGCATTTGCCAAGAAGCATTAGTCTGTTAGCATATCCACCAGAAAGAAGGTTTTTGTATTCTAATCAAAAGGGCCTGGCTAATAACTAAAGACCTAAAAATCATCACCTCCTACATCACAGCAGAACGGGCCCCTTTGGCCAAAAAAGAGACAGACAAGGCCGTTGCTTTTCCCATACAGTAAAGAATTGTAGCATCACAGAACAGGTTTGCGTTTAGAGTTTGTAGTCTCGGAAGATAAGAACTTTAATGAATATGTTAAGGATGATTGGTATCCTGCGTTCAGTTGATACATTGATTGATACATACATGAAAGACTCTTCATGATTGCTATTTAGGAGTGCCTCTCGAGATAGTGGTCATACTGAGTTTGGGACAGCTTAGTTGTCACAAGCCAGGTACTAAAAACTGAAATGGTGGTCACAGGTAAAACACGATGAAAGGCAGTGAGTGCCAAAACCCAAACCCCTCTTCAGTGACTGTTACCACAGAAACATCACACACTGTACGGGAAGGGCACATGTGTAAATCGAAGGTCAGAAGACCCAGCAAGAAGCAATCCGACATGAATGTCCTGGAACTAAAGGCTGGTCCTAGCACTCGAGACCTTCTATGCCCAGGTGAAGGAGAAACTAGTGCAGGTGCACACAGGGAGCACTAATGCAGTGTTTTATCTAACCAATAAGGCATAAGATCCTGTGCCCTCTCAAAACTATCACTGGAGATTTGACTTGAGCCTGTCCAAGTTTATTGTGGTTGTAATCCACCTACCATGTGAACAAAACATTGAAGTAGACAGGCTAAGCAGACAAGATAGGGTGCTACATGAATAATGGTTAGAACAAGAACTTACAAACATGAGTTTGCAAAACAGGAGGGATACCAGAAATAGACTGGTTTGCAATGCAAGGAAACACAAAAAGCCATGATTTTACATATGTATACCCACACACCATGTTAAAGGTGAATGCACTACTAATAAATTGGTGCATACTTTTATCTACACTTTTCTCCTGGTAACAATTGTGTTCAACGGACTCGGACAGGCAAACAGGAGAGACATGTTATTGGTCCCAAAGTGGGCATGTCAGACATGCGTTTCACACCTAATGACATTGGTACAAACCTGAATATAAATCCCAAGCGTAATAATCTTAACAGACAGCAAGTATTGTGTTGTCACCTAGACCAAGCCACTCTCAACGTGGTAGAATGGCCCCTTGGCACCTAGGGTTTGGTCACTGGCCTTTGCCAAACGAGGGCCTGAAGCTGATCAAGGAGGCGAGAAAGCCAACCACTCAAATGTTGTGCCACAAAATATCTATGGTTTATGATGTGGAGTACATGCCAACAAACCTAGGCAGTGTTAACATTTGACTTATTGTGAAATACCTCATACATTTACTGAAATGTAAGTAATCATGCCTTTTTGAGCATCCTTTCAACTGCAGTGGCTTACTCAGGTAACACTACAGGCAAAAACCACTCAGGTAACACTACAGGCAAAAACTTATTCACAACCCCAGAAATTTTAAGATGTTTGGAAGGCATTAGGAGAATTCACCAACCTCCAGTGTGAACCACACCCATGAGTTGTCACACATAAATGACACACCATTTTGAACAAAACCATAAATTCTGCTGAAAGCACCTCACATCAAAGATTGCATTTCTCACAGCTGTCACATCCTTACTTAAAGTTCCAAGTGCCATAATATCCAGGAACCATATTTTTAAATACATAGACAATCCCCTTTAGTCCTGAAGATGGTGTCCACTTTCACATCTGTCAATCACCCACACACATTGTCTTGACAGCCACAGGTGAGACAGAAAGAGCTCTGTACACAGTAGTTGTAAGGTCAGTCAATGATGTACCACTTACAGGAGAACAGACCTCAAAGAAAGACATTATTGCACATTATACACAAAGCTTCGTGATGCATGTGCCCAAGCAAATCATAGTGAAATTAACTTTGCATATCTGATACTTACGCTGCTCGCTCACTGGGGACATTGGAGAAGGTAAGACAGTGGCCCATTTACTTGTGAAGAAAGGGCTGCCCTTGCATATATTGCAAATTAATGTTTAAATTATTATTTAGATATGTATAGTCAATTGGATAGCTATAGTTAACTATAACTCAGACCTCGGCCACCAGGGAACATAGGTTTGTTTCCGTCCGATGGAAGCAGAAACAAAAGCTGAACTGCTGGGCGGGAACAAACCAATGGAGCCAGCTACCATGGGGGAGGACAGAGAATCGGGCTGGGCCATGTGTTTCTTTTCTTTCTCCCGACACCCTTTTCTCAGGTCTGTGGGTGCCCTGGGTGGCATCCACAAACAAAACATTGCTGGTTCCTGCTGGTAACCAGGATGAGTGGAGGTTGAGGGCACATGGGGGCTTTAGGCCTTTTTTTGGGTGCCCTGGGCCATCTAAAATATCAAAATTTAAAAAACAAAAAATGGATATGGCTATGAAATGAGTAGAATAACAGCACTCATTTCATATTCTGTGCTCCTAGAACAGTGTGTGCCAAGAGCCCTACAGGCAGTTTAAGCAATATGTGTTCCTTTCCAGTAGCTCTGTCTGGGAGGGAAGCCTGCCAAACCGGAATGGGGCAGCTGGGCTCCAGTTCGCTTTTAGATGGCCCTCCATTGTTTGTTGCTGTTTACAAACTCCTGGCCACGTCCTCTTACAGGTGGTCTACTTAAACATGGGCATTGCGCTTCAGCGCAGCGGACGCGTGCCAAAGGCGCACCTAAGGCAAGCCTTTCCACGCCTTGGGTGGTGCCAGGGGCCAGCCCCAAAGTACTATACGGCCTAGGAGATAATGTCCTTGCCCCGATTGAGCAGAATGACTGTCTTCACTCGCGGGTTCAGTCTAATACAATCTGGTTCTGATGCACTTGATAGGGGATGGCCACTCTACTTGCCCATACAGCACAGTGCTTTACCATTAATTGCCATTCCCTCCCCAAGCACAAGGCTTGGGGATGCATACTTTCTTTCTGAAACCCAGCTAACGGCAGAGTTCAGCCCCTGACATTCTGCAGGCAATTCCAGTAGGATATGCCATATTGAGGCTGGATAAACAGTCCCAGAGAGGAAACAGTCCCCCCCTCACCCCCCCCCCCCCCCCTCCTCTCAATTTATGTTAATTGTACTCTGGCGGACTTACTAATTTATGGTCCTCCTGTCTCCGCTGCAGTTTACTTTTAGGACTCTACGTGCCATAGTGCCATGGCACTAGTCGATGACTTAGCAGCCAGCCATCTTTCTTAGCTGGTACTTAGCCCAGCACATAGGCTTGGACACATTAGATCCGATTTTCACCAACTCTGCCTGTGTGTGTGTGGCTCCTCCTCTACCCATTATGTGGTTGGACCATTTTGTCCTTCCTTTTTCAATCAAGCTGTCCTCCCCTATAATCTCCTTAGTTAAAGGGTGATTGTACAAAGCTCGTAAGTGGGGCAGGGTGACACCGGGTTCCTTTATTGGGGCTCTGAGGGTTTCTTGTCCCACTCGTAGCGATTGTGATAATATTGCTAATTTGCAACTTGAGAATTGGATTAGCATGGATGGTCTTGCTCCAGTAACCACGCACACAGTGACTCATTCTAAACCCTCAGCAGAATGGTGTAATGAAGAACTATGAGCGCTTAAAAAGATCTGTAAGCGGCTCGAGCGCCAGTGGCGCAAAAACTACTGTGCATCAGACAGAACCTGAAACGCTACCATAAACAGATTGGAGTCTCCCGAAGCCAGTCCTGTGCTCAGAAAATTAAGTTGGCTCAGAATTCTTCATGTGAGATATTTACCATAGTGAAATCCTTATCCTCTAACTGCAATTGGATCGCACGATTGTTCTCTGACAAAGTGGGTAAGATCTATGCCCCTTTCCCTTGGAAATTCAGAGACGCTGGTTGTCCGGAATCATGGTTTACCTCCCTCGATTCCGGAGGTATCCAAGTTTGAAGTTCTGTTTGTGACAAACTTGCAGCGGGTCACATCTAAGGTTAAATCAGGGGCTTCGACCGGACCCTGCCCCACCCAGGATTCTGGAACAGAGCATGGAGGCCATTACTCCAGTACTCTGTGATCTGTTAAACCTGTTTCTTTCCACAGGCCTGAGCCCCTTGAAATTGAAACAGGCTACAGTGGTTCCCTTCCTGAACAAAAATCTACGCTTGATCCTGCCAAACCCGAAAATTTCAGGCCCTGCTTCAATAGCCGAAAAATGTGTGATTCTGCAACTTATGCACTTTAAATCCAATGACCTTTTACACAAGACTCAATCGGGCTTCCGTCCTTAATATAGCACAGCAGCTGCTTTATTGCTAGCCTCCGAGTCTCTGAGATGTATTGCTGATGAAGGAGACACCACAGCGCTATAATGTTGGATCTACGTGCAGTGTTTGACACAGTGTCACGGTGTCTCACGACAGACTGCTGGAACGATTGTAGTCTTTTGGTATAGGGTGTTCTGCTCTGCGGTGGAAAACCTGTTTTCTTCAGAATCACACTTTGCAGATTAAGCAATCCTGCTCTTCTTAGGACTGTCCGTTGCAGCTGGTCTCCCCCTTACTCAGGATCAGGGCTTCTCTGCTGCTCGTTTTAGATCTTGCCTAACTGGACTAGTGGATGGGTCGCAGCTGTCCCAAGGTGAATGCAGAGAAAATCGAGGTGGTGGGGAAACCGTCCTCTATCTGGTCCTGGGCCTCGTGGCTGGATGCTTTGGGTTCTGCTCTGGTTCTAAAACAAGCTGTGAAAAATCTTGCCATCCGATTCGATACTAACCTTACCTTTGAAAAGCACATTTCTGGTCTGAGTGCCACTTGTTGCAGCTTTCTGAAAATGCTAAGGAAGATTTTAGGCTTTCTTCCCAAAGTTGCTTGAAAAATGGTAGTCCAAGCCCTGATCTCTTCTAGACTGGTCTACTGTAAGATACTCTATTTAGGTGCTACTAGTGTCAGAGAACAAAAACTTTTTTTTGGCGTAACTAGGCACTTTATAAAACCTTTAACATAACCTATATGTCCTATTCTGGCAATACTGTAGATTAGTGAAATAGTTTGTTATATATAAAATATGCTTCACTTTTATTCAGTGATGGGAAAGGAAATATTTTTCTCTGCATATGGAATAAATCTCTATTTTAATTTTTAATTTTACTGGATACTAGTGTCCACTCAGGTCCTGGTCCCTCGGCTGCTTAGGATGGCTCCCTAGCAGCAGGTGAGTCGACGGGTATGAGGGGCACTTTGTACTCCAATTAAAGCAGTTTTTCATATCGCCTGGGGTGATTTCGCCTGTTTGCTTTAGGGTCTAAGGCACCCCTTCTACACTTGCCGAGCATGGCTTTGTCACACTGTTGAATTTCTCAGCATGGTCGTAGACATGCCACAGACAGTTCCCCATCTCCCCGGAGAACTTACACATAAGCTACACAGTGACATCAATGAAACAATCCTGCTGTGGCTACAGCTCAGTGTTCATTAGTACCCCACATTTTCTTCTGCAGACTAGTCCGCCAGAGCCCCAGGCTCTTATACCTTTCTGCACAGGATATATTTTACCAGTGAATACAAGAGTGTAACTAAAACCCCCACCATGGGCTTAGTTGATTTCCCCCTGAGTTGAATGAGTACAGAACTTTCAAAACTTAGGGTTTCATGAGTGTGTAGTCCTTCCAGGCAGTTTTTTTGTTGCATTCTCATACTTGAGGTCCTGTTTATCAAATATAAATTCAGTAGTACTTGTATAAGGAAGTAAAAAATAACTCTGATCTTTTATCAGGTGGAGCAGGAAACCCAGCAAAATGGGTCACCATTTAGGAAGGATGTGCACAGTTTAATGAAGGACTGTGCTCGTTTTATATAATAATTAAAAGAACTGCACTGATTTTGCCCTGTGATAATAAAATGATGGCCAATATATTAAACAGTAATGTGTATCTACTGCACTCCCAGCTCCTGTTTGTAAATTCTGGGGTCATGTACATTGGCTCTGGAAACGTGCCTCAATCTAAATGTCTTTCTTCCTAAAAATAAAAGTAAACATCATTAAGAATCTAACAAAATCAAAACATACCAACACAAAGCACTACTGAAACGGACTAACCTGACAAGCAAACTCCAACTGAAGTCAAGATACCATGATAATGCATGAATGTAAGTAAAATACTGCTGCAAGTACTTCCTGTGTGACGTGTAATTATTTTTAAAAAAGCAACACTTTAGATGAACTGCCGGTTAACTTTCCTTAAAAAAAGAAAACGGCTTAGTAAGAAATAACTGCGCTTCAGCAGTAAGGTTGGTGTTTTTAGAAATAATTTGAGGCAGAATCACTTACTGGTTGCTTAACAGGTCGTCATATAATTATAAACTCATGTCTCCTCCTTTGCAAGCCATCCTGTAACACTGCTGCACGTTCTGAGGGATGTCATCTTGCAAATCTCCCGCAAAGACTCAACATGTCCAAACATTTGCTCACCTTAAACAGCACACAGTGCTACTTGTTGGCACCTCTTGTGTGGTGCTTGTACTGTAACCTGATGACTCAGGATGAAAAAAAACATCCTGCAACACACACACACACACACAGTCACACAGATCTGGGTTAAATCCATCATTCTCTTGCTCATCATGCCACCCTAGTTTGCACCCAGCCATATGCAGCCTTCACCATGGGAACATTCCAGCCAGAACTGCCAGGCAAGGCCACTCGGGACTGGAAAAAAGCATCCTAGGACCGGTTTTGGGGTATCACCCCTTATCAGCCAGGCTAGCTTGAATTTAGTGGCACAGTGAGCAAGGGACCCACATCTGGGCATACACTGGCCACTTAGGGCGAATATAGCAACACAACAAGATGTTGAACGGAGTGCTGAAACATTTCAAATTCTCATCCCCGGTCACAGATCTGGGTTTAATCCATTGTTCTTTTGCTCACCATGCCGCCCCAGTTTTGATCCAACCATATGCAAATCAGTCTTAACCCTGTTCCCCGTGGGAACAGCCCAGCCCAAACTGCCATGCCAGGTCTGCCCTGGACCACAAACTCTCCATCCATCATCTTTGTGTGTTGCTAAAAAAAAAAAAAAAAAAAAACAACCTGGTAGGTCTGCGTGTATGCCAGGCCCCACAAAACAACAAAAGACACCTGAATCCATTGGAAGCTAGGTCGGGCGTGCTTGCAGTTTATTAGAGGCACCTTTGGTAGCTGGATCCACGTGGCCTGGGTAGGACGGTCATGACGTCCGTTCTGATTTTTTTTCAGGAACATGACATCTGCGCTGGCAGCTGCACAGGGGGCTACTTTGTTTTTAATTACTGTATCATATAGTCTCTTGTGACTGTAACAACCCAAGTGTGTCCCAGACCCGGCCGGCTGCATAAATTGCCTGGCAGCACCTGCAGCAGCCGAGCATGCCGGCTTTGTTTTGTTCAATTAAATGTAATGCCTCCTGACCTCATAATATAAGAGGAGCTCTAATTAGGCATGACTAATTTTAATCCATTGAAGTGGACACCTGCATTTAAATGCGTTAGTCTAACCCCTGATGAATGGTACTTGGCAGAGCTTGATACAACGGCCCCAGTGGTGGAATGTCACTCATCCTGAATTACCTCATACATTTTCAATACATCTGTGTTCTCGTCAGTCAACAGACCTCCCCCTCCCTTCCTATAAAACATTGCATGAACAGCTTCTCGCATTGCATTAGGTATCCCTAGACACTCCCCTTCTCCTGTCTCACTTTGTTTGTCCCTGCTCTCCTATCGTTCCCTCCTTTTAATACCTGTAACTCAAAATGACTGTCACTATCGCATCCTTTTCTACCCTTCTTCCTGCATTCCAGCATTGAGGAAAATAACCATTGGCTGCCCAGTCACCATTGTTACAACGTGGACTGACAAAGAATGCAGCAATTTGTTATTTTTATAATAAAGAAAAAACGTTTCCGTGATCCAGTTCTACATAATTGCCAGGTAAAACCCCCCCTATTCACCAAGCATGGTCTTACACAAGCTTTGTCTATCTCTTTCCAGCCGTGGAAGCAATCACCTCGGCAGTCAACTCAGCTTAGATGCAAGATTCTCTCTGCGCTTTTTGAGTGCACTCAGATCTGTCCGGGTTTGTGTCAAGCCGCACTGCCACACACAAGCACAGTACAGACTTGGTCCACTGTTGCATGACCTTCATGATCCCCTTTTGCCTGCAACCCATATGCCTATACAAAATCTCACCGGCATTCGCCCTCCCAGCTCAAACATGTGAATGATACATAGTAAGGTACATGTGCCTTCAACCTTGCCCACCACACCTTGTACTCCACAGCTGCATATACCAAGCCTTCCCACCAACATAAAGGCAGAATAGGTTCGGCATGCAAAAAACACCTAAGCTTGACAATGGGCTGACCCAGCAAGTTGAACGCTTGCAGCTGAAAGATGTTCTGATATACAGAGCACGAGGTTGAATGTTGGTAAGGTTTGACTCATCCATCATTCTTCCACTATCAGTAAATTGAGCGCCAGTAACTTGGGAACATCTGCTAGTTAAAACACTTAGCAACTGGAAAAGTGTTGTACACAGCTCTTCAGAAAAGCAAGTTAACATTACACATTGATACATTTCTGCACCGTTGCCTAGGTGTATACTCATTGTACGCATGTCAGCATATGCTCACAACACTTCCTCTTCAATCTGATTCCTCCTAAACACAGAAATGGACCCCTTCAAGTGTTTCTTCAGTCTAGTTCAACGTAGTGTTCTGGTGACAGCAGGTTTCAGAAACCGAATTCGTGGCCATGCATATCATGAGCCCCCTTCCTGGGGCAACAGTTACGAGAGCTAGATGGATAGATGCATTTGGATACAGAGAGAAATATGGATAGTCAGGTCTGCGTTACCATGGTAATAACTTTGGTGCCTTTTGACATCGTCATAAAACTATCCCCAAAACAAATCATGCATCTCTGCTCCTTCCTGGAAAATTTCACCGTGATCTGTGAAGCAGGGGCCGAGCAAAAAAGTTGGTTCCCAAAACCACACTCCCCTATGTATTTTCCATACACATAGATACCGCAAAAACTGCTGAACAGAATTACACCAAATTTGGCAGCATCCTAAATCTTGGCCCAGAAGCTATGTTTTGTGATTTTGGTGTAAATCTGCTCAGTAGTTTTGAGAAATTCAGGTACAAAAATTTTTTTTTTGGATGTTTGGTTTTGAGGGACTATATATAACTAATAACGTTCTGATTGGCCTAAGGAGCTTTTCCCTCCCTTAGCCCATTTCACTCCTGTGGGACTAAAGCTCCCCACCCAAGTGCTTGTGAGGGGGCAGAGGGACCTCCGAACACCCAAATGTTAAGAAAAACTCAGAGGTACTTCAGCGGGATCAAGACAAAAGAAATGTTTCTCGCCATTTATTTTTTGAAGTGATATGACCCACGGGGTGTGCCAGGGCTATTGGGGTCAATATATATTAGTATTTGGGGGAGTGGTGTCCCTTTGCACCCCCCTCTCCCCCACCCCCCACGAGCCAAATAAAGCCCTAGGGCCAATATTTGAAAAAAAAAAAAAATTGAGGGGGCGCATAACATCTGCCTCTCCGCCGCCCTTCCGGGCACGTGCCAAGGGGAAGGTGGCACGTGTCCTCCTCCACTCCTCTCACCCCATTCCCTGACCCGATAAAGGCCCCAGGGAGCCAATACCATCTTGACTCAACTCACCACCCTGGGGCACTTTTTACCGGACTGTAAAAGCTTTTGCGAAAGGGGAGACTCCGATTGCTCCAGCCCAGCAGAAGCATGCAAAAACACCTGCTCCTGCCAGGCAAGAGAAACTCCAGCTCTCATCACTTTACCCAGAATAGGTGCATGCGGGGAGCCGGCGGGGCTGCGGCCCCAACATTGTTTGTTGAAAGTACCCTGGGAGGGCACCTGGGCACCCGCATTAGTCCCTGAATGATGGGGTACCCAGGGCCTTGAAGGTTCAGGGAAGTGAGAGCGTGCACCCCTTTCTCCATACAAAAAAGGGCCCCAGGGAATGGGGTGCACTGAGCTGTAAAGCCCACGCTCCCACCTCTACAAAAAACAAAGGCCCTTAGGGATGGGGTCCCCTTAGCCTTTCTAAGGGGTTGGGGGAGGGGGGGATGCCATTTACTCCACTGATTAGGGCACCCCTAGATGGCTTTCAACCTAAATTGTGTAGCTGTAATCACTGTCACATTTAGTCTCCCATTTTTCTGTCATCGTCTACTATTCTTTCTCTATAGCTGTCCTTGTTTCCCTGACTTTGCCTTGTCTGTGCAGTACCTCAAATGTGTCTTCGACTCTGTCCCGTCTTTTTTAAATGATGGTCTTTTTCAAGTCTTGGTAGGACTGAAGCAACTTAAGTGGGTAATCTATAGGACAGCCTAGCTCCTTAATGCAGAAAGGCAGTATGTGTGCTCATATTTCTACATAGTATGTTAGTATACTTGTAGATTCATACCTTTTTATACTTCAGTTTACAGCTTGACTGTAAGTTCCAGAACCTCACATTCTACAGACTCATTTTGCTAATATATTACTCCTTTTGATATGTGAATTGTTTCCGCCCTACGATGTGCATGTCTCTTACAGTTTTTGATCGTGACTCGTGAATGGATGCGCTGCTTTAATATCATTTGGCTTAGCTTTGCATTTTTGGTAAGTATTTATTTTCTTTAAGAAGAAAGTTACATAGAATTATACATAGCCGTGTGTTTCCTTTAATTGACTTGAGGTTTACCCAAATGATAGACCATGCGTGGAGAATCTGTCAAGGTGCGTTGTGTTTTGTTTGTGATGCCTGTACACTAGAATATCGGTATGTATGACAATAGAAAATACCTCAATGGTTGAAGGGACACGTTAAAATAGTTCAATAAAATAAAAACAATTTATTATTTGCAATCATAAAGGAATCAAGTAAACATACAGTCAACAAGCTTTTAAAACAATTTAAAGTGTAAAAATGTTTGTTTTTTTTTAAAAGATGCGGTAGATGTATAATGCAACTTGTCAGTGAGAAAAGATGGACATGAAGACAGTTGGGAACAAGGTGGTTGAATATAGAATGGTGAAGGGCAGAGGGGAGCTGGTGGGCCGAGTAGAGTATGGATTTTCACAAATACATGAAGGAGGTACTGCAGTAGTGGCTAACACACAGTGCATAAGTATATAGTTTTTGTATTGTTGTCCTTGTCCTAAGTTTTGTCAGCATTCGGATGCACTCGTTTGATTGTGTTCTTTAATGTAAATCGACTGTGACAACTAGTGAATCAAGCAATTAAATTAGTTTAGAGGACTATGTGCACCACATAAGGCTTGTTTGTGACAGAACCTCTTGCATCATACAACATAAGTAAACATCATCAAAGCATACTCGCATCCTGATTGTAATATCCTTTTTATCCTTGTGCGTATTAATAGGCAAGATTTATGCATGACTTATACTGGTACATTTGAGGAGCATTCACTTTTGATGACTTTGCGTTGATCGTCTCCTTCATATGTGACCTGTACTGTTTTATTTAGCCACGTTATTGAAACCATTTGTATGGTGTGGTGTTCTCAAAGATGTCAGTTACTCTGGTCACAAAATGTATTACACAGAAACACAAAATAATCTGAAACGGTGTATTCTTGCTTGTGTAGAACAGCTTCAAGTTGCAAGTACGCAGAACTACACATTTTCTAAACAGTCAAGAGGTAATACGATACAGTTGCAAAAGGTTTTTTTTTTGTTGTTTTTTTTTTTGTTTTTTTTTGAAAGGTGAAAATTCATCAGACGGCATAGATACATTTGCTGATCTATTTTTTTTTTTTCTGAAAAAGCCTCTGTCTTGAGTAAAACAGTTGTCCCCCACCTTGCAAAGCCGGAGCTGTCAGCAGCGAATGTGTATGCTTTGTGTGGTTAGTTGAAAATTTCCAGCAGAAGCTTGCATTAATCCTCCTTCGTTGTTCACCTGCTGACTGGTGAATGATCGTGCTTTTAACCCTGGAGAAGATTCCCAGGTAAGCTAGACATTCAAGGAGCAGTTTTCAGCTTCATACCCACGAGAAACAAAAAATTGTGTTTTCTGTGCCAGCTTTATCAGGCTTAGGTACACACCGCTACACTTCAAAAGAGAATATGTTGTGTTTTCTTGTGATGTGCCATTTTGGAGAAAGTGGTCTTTAGACTGGGAGTTTATCAGACGTTTTAGCCTCTTACTAGTTCCTAGCAATACAATCACTTTCTCTCAACCGTATCTTAAGCAAGGAAATGCGCTCTTTAAAAACAGATGTTAAATTCTGCGCTGAGGTCTATATTACCTGTGATTAATAAACTATTTTATTTGAAGCAATTCAGTTCTCAGCCTCTGTCTGTACACATTTATTATTGATTTTGTTTTCATTCCTTCAAGTTCCACTTCAACAATCGTGAACAAGCCCATTCAGTTCATTCATCACCAACCAGTGTTCACAGCCGATATTTCCATTTGTCAGTGACCGCAATGGATCCTTGCACTTGTTTGTATTTATTCATTCAAAGAGAATGTGTGCCTGTATTTCCTTGTTAAATCTTAATCAAAGTCTTACTGATTAATTTGTCTTGGCAAAGAGCCCTACGCAGAGAATAATTCTTGACTTGTGCATTTCTTACATTAGCATGGGTTTCAAGCTTCCTAAGGGTGAGCAATATTAAGGCCAAGAACACAGGAGAAAACAGCAAAACATTTTCCCAGATATCACTGTTGAAAAGTGTATTCTTCCCTCAATAAAACACCTAATGTAGCACCCCCAAAGAGGAGACTCTGGCATTCTAGAAACCGCGCTGCTGGTCAGACATGGTTCCTGTGAGTAATTAAAAGTTATATTTTTTATGTTTTGGTTAGTTACAACCTGGTTCTTCAAAGCTGGATATTCAGAAATGGGCAAGTGGGTCCTCATTCATGCTTTCACTCTATCCGGCCTGCACTTTCACTGTTGGATGTTGTGGTGATTTCCTTCCCCAAGGCATCCTTGTTGAGTGTGGCCTTCCTGGTTAATGCTCAACACAGCTGACGTTAGAAGGATTTTTACACCTTGCAGCAGAATCCAGAGGCGTTTCAACCTGACTTGCTTGAAAAGAGTATGTGTACGTTCTATAGAAACAGTTTCCTGGTAAAAAAGAAAATATATATATTTTCATTGTTTCTAGATTTATCACTTTAGTGGCAGTGACTTGAATAGACATACTTATTCGGGTTTTGGCTGACTCCAAGAAAGTGTTGCTTGTTGACTAGGAATGACAGACCTCTATCTTGCCTCATGTAATACTATTTTGCAGTTTTAGTTACATTCTGCAATGAATGGGTTATTTACGCATGCTGTGACGGCTGAGTGTGGTATTAGAAAAGTTTGAGGCATTTGATAACCTGTGATTTGTTAAGTGTAGCCCTGTAACATATTTCAAATGTCTGGTACTCAGCTGAGCCTTAGTATGTAGATTTCTAATGAGTCCTTCAACAAAAACTGCATATTCAGCAAGCACTCGCCTCAAAAATCCTTGTCTTAAAGTGAATAACTCTTTCCTCATTTGACGATTTTCCTCTGTCAGAATGGGGAGGATTGATCAGTTGATTTTATTTTGTAAATACATAGTGATGAGGTTGATGGAAGATGGCATGCTGGTCTCTAGACAATTCTTGAAAACCGACCTAGAACATGCTTCACAGTTATCACTTTTAAAAGTTGTTTTTAGCTTTTGTACTAAAAACTCAGTGGTCATCTAATGAATTCTTACCTATGCATGAGTTGGCCCTGTCATCTTATGGAGATGGTAGTTGACCAAAAACCCTTAGCAAAAAGAAGATAGGTGTACATAATTGATCTATAGCTCAGTTGAAAAGAAAATGGGGTTTAGGAGCTGCATCTCTGATTATTGCTCTTGAGCGACTAGTGGCTTTTCAAAGTTGGGAGTAGTTTTTCTTTTTAACTTTTTTTTATTTTTATATATAGCTAGTACATTCATTTTTGTCTGACAGTAGTACTAATTCCAGGAGATTGTATTCATGCACTATAGTAATGTCTGGGTTGCTTCACTTTTAAGCAAAGCAGCAATGCTGCTCTACGGTAAGGAATAGGAGACCAAGTCAAATCGTTAGAGTATTGGTAAGTGCATGGTCTGTTCAATGACCACATTCAAGGACAAGCGGGGACTGGAATCCTAACAATGTGCTTGTCTTGCAAGCCAGCACTGCAAAACCATGAAAGGAGAAAACAGTAGGAACGCATACAAGAACCATTATATTATAATACAGTCAAGGTTGTGGTGATGGTATAAAGACATCCAGTGTTTTGTTCAAGTATCAGATGACATACACAGTAGCTACACTTCTGAATAATGATCGTTTAAATCCGATCATTACAGATATAGTGGTATGGCATGGTGACTTAGTTTTCACCTCATGCAGTGCTATATATGGCCTGAAATGCATATATATGTATGTGTATATATATGTGTGTGTGTATGTATGTGTGTATATATATATATATATATATATATATATATATATATAGTGTGTATATATATATAGACACGTGGACATGGTTTCAGTTACATAAACATTTTCGCAATTAATACATTTTACAGATTTGATAAGACATGAAGCATGATTCGATGTGGATTGCTTAAATTGATATAACAAGGAGTAATACATTATTAACAGTTTGGAAACAAGTTTTCTCAAATTTATTTACAAAGGACATTGAAGTAATTACAATTAGGGAAGGTTGTGCCCCGTGCTTTGTAGCATTCTGAGTAAATGACTCCCATAGGTATTCTTGATAATGTTTTAAAAGATATCCTTTAACCTCTAAGGTAGCCTTGGAAAATAGAAGATGGACTAAAACCTTAAAAACTACTGATACTTGCCTTTGCTCTTTGTGCAAACTCCTTATGGCAATGTCCCTCCTTTGGAAAGATCATTCAACTCGAAAACACAATAAAGTCACTTGAGCTGTAACAGATTAGAAAATAGATAAAAATGTACAGTATTGCTAACCATTGCAAAGTTCGGTCACACTTACCTAGCTGTTTTATTATTAGGACCCTAGGGCAAACACACTTTTACTTCAGACATTTTAAACATTTGATTCCCAGGTATTTTTCCTACCTCATCATGAAGTTATCTAGGCCTTCAGGTTAAGCCTTCACTCTATGCCCTTTTAAATCAGACAACCGTTGTCATATATTTGTGTCGATCCTCAGCTTAAGAAAACATTTGTTGGCAGCAGTCATTGAGTTTATGTGGCTTGCAAAAGTTATGTAATGGAGGATTAAGTTGTGCAATTGTTATTTCTAAACAAAATGTTTGTTTTAAGTAACCTCTGTTGAAGTGTGTGAAAAGCTTCTCACTGGATTTTTCCGAAGTCTGAAATCTTACACGCACTGTTAATTTATCATGGATAAGTTGTCATGCAAGCTTAAGGTAGGTTACTGAAATAGATGTACTCTTCACACATTTGAAGAATTCTCGGGAGCGGTTTGTATAGCTTTCCAAGGACTAATTAATGCAACTTTGCGGTAGGTCATGGGAGGGAACGTCTCATTTGTGCAGAACACTTGCAGCTCCGACGCACATCTGAGAAAGAACTTTCCATGACACCGATGGATTTCGTTATGTGGCTCTTTACTGCAAATGGATTGTGTGCTACCCTTTTGGGAGAAAAGTGGAAAACATTCTTACTGTTTCACAGCTGCTCAATTTTTCCTTTGCTCGAAGGAACAATGAAGACTGCTCAATAATTGCCATTTGTTACAGTACTTCAAAAATCATAGATGATCGGAACCCTTAATTCAATGTCAGAAACATGCACATTTGTATCTAAGTATAATTTCTGTTAGTAAATGGCCCAGGTAGGAATAAAACCTATTGAGTTTCTTTATCAGTTGGCTTATGACCAGTACGTTATTAAGTAATGACTATGGTTTTGCTTTTTATCACCAGTAACTCATTAATTTTCATTTATTGGCCCTCGTACCATAAAACTCAATGAAATTAACAACTAGTGATGTTCAGTTTTCTTAATGTCTAAAGTTTGGTGTACATCCCCATTTTAAAACATGTTTTGAAAACTGTTCATAGGTGCCCGCACTTCACTTGTGCACTTTAATGATTGATTACAGATAGTCTAATGTTCCCATGTCTAATAACGTCTGTGTACTGTGTTGTAAATTCATCACCTTGGACTTTTTTATAGGTTGTAAATTCATCATCTTGGAATTTTTGTAGGTTACAAAGTGTTTTCAAATGCTTATGTTTAAAGTACCTGCACGTAATATATTATACACATCATTTTTTTTTTAATATTACATGTTCCACTGCACCAAATTATTTGATGAAATAGAAATTTTGATTCCTAGCAAACAACTTGCAAAATTAGGTTGATAGGCAAAATACTGCACTATTATCCCTTCATGGTCCAAGAGCATGAATCCTAATTTATCAGGGCGCATGAAGAAGCCATCCTCGAGGAAAATCATCCCTACGTTTTGCAACAGAAGACCTGGTCACAGAAAGTAAGTGATAGAAGGTGGCTTGGGGTGATTCTATTTCGATATCCTGAATTGTAGACTTTGTACTCAAATATGTCCTTCATATTAATAAAGATTCATTTTGTACCAAAAGCCTGTTTCATTTATTTCAAACGTTAGGTGTTATTTGCAAGCTTTCAGCCTTTGGAATGTGAGCTCCTTATGAGTCAAAGCTTTTTGAAAGTAAATCGTGAATAAGTTTTCAAATTGCTAGTGTCATTTTGAAAGCTGCATTGCTTTTGTCCTGCGTTCTTTACATAAGCTGGGGATATTATTTAGAAAAACACTAAATCACAACTCCTTAAATGTTTGCATGCCTGTTTACGTACGTTTAAAATGTTTAAGACATTTTACATCCAGATCTACTCTTTATTTTCACATTTTATTTGTAATAGTCAAACCTTAGGTATTCGAGCATGTGGCTATATTGACTGCCTAAAACGGGTCCAGTTGTGACACTTTGAAATTACCAGCCTGAGTCAATTCTAGAGACAACCTGGACATTAGCAACATAAATCTAGTTATATATATATATATATACATATATATATATATAGAATTTTGTTTACGTGTCAGTTTCCCCTTGTCAATATTCTCTTTTTAATTCACATTCTGATTTAATTTATATATACTACATAATCTTAAACTGTGCAGTTGCCTCTTGAACAGTCTGGTGTTTTCGAACAATGTTTTTTTAAACCGTTTATATCTTAAATTATGCCTCAACCAGTAGGTTGGCATTAGAGGCTGTTTCTGGTGCTTCACTTGCCCCTTAGAAAGCTTGGGCTTGTTTAAAGAATTGTGGTAAAAAATGCTTGCACCTTTTATGTATACACGTAATTCTCAGAGTGTGCTACAGGACAAGCCATGCTAAATAAAGACAGCTTATCAGGTTGCTCTTGGAAAATAGCCAGTAGAATATAACACTACTTGGGGTAAAAGCCCCAATAAAACGTTTGTTGATGTGCCTCTGTGGCAACAAAATGTTACATTCTCCTACGTGATTGCTGTGGTTTATTGGTTTTTTAAAAATCTCGTTAGCAGTTGAATAGTAAAAGGAATTGCAAATTTTTTACATGAGCAGGACTTTCTTTGTTGCTGACTTCAGTGTGTACAATCCCACGCCTAAATTTAGGACATTAGTGTAGTTAACCTTGGTTAAGCGTAGGGTTAACAAATAGGCACCTCTACTCAAACAACGTGATGCACAAATTATTTTGTATCAGTGCATTGTGATGTCATAAACCTCATTGACAAGAAAGGTAGCTTAATCAGTCCATTTTCCATATATTCTTTTTTTGGGAGACCACCAGTGTCCAGAGTTGTATTACTCTTGTATTCATACATGTATTAACCCATGGCCGAATGAAAGGAGTAACATGTTTAGTTTAGTGAAAGAGGTAAATATATTTTCTTGTCTTACATGCATAAACAAAATTAGAAGAAGTGAGGCCTGAAGGTCTATTGGAATATACTCGATCAAAAACAAACAAATCGAGACATCAATGGAAAATTAGCCACTACTAACATTCAATCCTTTTCAAATACCAGTTTGTTAGATGCTGTGTTTTTATTCCACTAGTTAAGTTGTGAGATTTAAGTTTTTTGAGTTCATGCCACATGCTTATCATGCTCCTGTTTGAAGCCCTTATTACTGGCTATAGAGTTACCATTCAGTCTCACCATTTAATACAATTAGTAAGGGAGAAGTTCAAATAGAAACAAATGCTATTTCTTCAAAAGCTAATTTCAAAGTTTGATTGGTCAAATAATTGCTAGCCTCTTATCTGTACGAATAGCTAGCAGGCTTTCACTGAGGAATGGCCCCAAGTGGTTAATGGGAATTTTTGCTCCTTCGAAAGGATTTGGTCTTCCACTTAATTTTGATTTAAGTCAGCCCTTCATTCATGCGGGTTCAAACATCATATACACAATTGCAAGATTTAAGTATCTCACTTTTAATCCATGGAATTTGTTTAAAAAAAAATATATATAAATATGTGTGTATATATTATACAGTTAAGAAAATGATTTTTTTTTTTTTTAAGAACTTGGTGAACTCTTAAATTATGCAGTTAACTCAAAATTTGACAATGTATATGTCTGCTTATATGAACAAAACTGCCAGTTTTTGAAGGATAACCACTGCAGCCAAGTGTGGAGGCCGGCAGTTGTGCAGACAAACTTTGGTCCGGAATCTTAACTGCAGTACATTTCCTTACTGTGGAACTGAGCGATTCCATGTTGGTATCCCTCTTTAAGGATTGATGTCACTTTTAAGTCTCAATAACAGGTATGTTGTCAGAACTGGATCTCGTTGCGGAAAAACATGTAGTGGTGCACTTACACTTACAGCTGAGAGCATCATGTGCAAACGGAATTCACGGGTGAGTTATGTTTATAAGCTTTACTAATGTACTCTTTCAGTGATGTATTTAATACTCTGCCCAGACAAGTGAACACTTATGATCTGCTGATCATACAATATTAAGCTACATAGGAGATACTGACAGGTGGGCATCTGACTAATACACAGGCTTCAAGACACTGCCAGCTAAGTATGTATGGCACATTTAGGGTAGCCAAAATGGGTCCCATGTTCTATGCTTGTGATTTCTGAACATACATAGCTTTGTATACTGTGGGTTACTTCATTTCTGTATAATGCCCCCTTTTTGATTTTCTTCTGTCCCTTACTTTATTGTCCAGAACCTTGAATGAGGCTACTTTCAAGCTCTGCTTGCTTATAAACATATATTTTTAATGCATCATTAGCCAGGCATTGCTTGCTTTATACTACCATTACAGTCACCTGACGTCTTCATTTAAAGTACTTTTGTTGCTTGTAGGGTCTGATTTTAACATAGCAGTGGGACATAGTATAGTCAAGTCAGAAAATCATTGGATTACTGTGATGTGCTTTGTACTTGCCATTGTGGGCCACGTAAAGGCTAACGGTCACCGTTTAAAACGGAGACGGCTCTGCATTTATTTGTTCAGTGGCTACTACTGCTATTGTTTACTCTCTGATTGTTGAATGTATGAATGGAATTACCTCCATTCCACTTCAAGTTGGCAGGATGAGCTTTTACAAGAGTAAAGTTGATTTAATTACGGGCTTAGTACGTGCCAGCTGTTTGTGAATACTCATTAAAAAAAAAAAAAAAACACAAAATGTATGTGTTCATTACATTTTACATGATCAACCCTCACAACCACTTCTCTTTAATATTCCACTTTCCTGGCGCAGCAGTTATCAGCTGTCCTGGCAGATTGTTTGCATCTGTTTGTCTAATCTGCAATCAGAAATGTGGAAATGGGAATTTCTGCCTGTACAGCTACATATTTTTGTGCAATTGTTCCCCCAAGTGCACACAGTGGCCAGGATTAGAAACTAGCATTAGCCAGTTTAGCGACTACACTGTCATTTTCCTCTCCTGATTTAGTTCACCACTGCCCTATTCTGAAACACTTCATTCTTCCCTCCTTTTCTCTTCCTTCACCTATATCCATACTTTTTCTCCTCGTCCATTTATATCCTCTGTCTCAAATATTTTCCTTCCATTCTTTCTCTCATGCCTTCTTTGTAATGTCTCATTACTTCTGGGACTTCCACTCTAATTTCACTCTTCTTCCTTCCTATTTTCCTATTGTCCTTACTTCACTTCCTCATCCACCTTCTACTTCCTGTAGCCACTTCACAGACTGGTGTTGTTGTCACTCCGGAGTTCAGCATGAAGTCTTCCTCTCTTTCAAACCTGTCTGGCTACCTTTTGATATCAATCACTATTACAACAACAGCAGCAGGTATGTAAAAGAGGTTTGCACAGACTAAAGGTCAGATTAAAGAATAACTAGATGCGCTGAAAACGGTTAGTAGACCTTTACATTTGTGGTGTGTTACTCTCTCCATTAGGTTCTGAAGCTGGTGTACAACAACTGAGTTAAAATTTGCAGAAACGTTTTCTCAAAAGGGGTTTCCACTTTAGATTTTACTACCAGTTTGTAAATTAAATCCAAGTTTTGTTGGTGAAAAATATTTTGTTAATGGCAGACGTGCTTGGTTCTTGTGGTGTGTATATCCTAGACTTTTGTGAAAAGACATGTTGCGTGAAACAGGTTATGGATCAGAACCAGTAGACCTAAAATATCCGGATATGATGGGCTGCATACCACTTCACTTTGGACAGGATTCTGTCACCTATCTGACATTATTCCAGTATGAGTGGAAGTCCTCGTTGTGGAGCCAAGAGAATAATAATGTTGAGTAGTCTTATGGGGTTGTTATTTCCATTTCTGTTTTAGACTAATGCAATTAGAGGCAGGCTACTTGTTCTGTTGGCCCTTTAGACAAAATCTGTTAAAATTGGGTTGAATCCTGTCTTTAAATATTAATGCATCCTTTTAATAATGAATTAAATAATTAAATGTTCAGACAAAGTAGGCTGTACTTTTTTCAGTTTGTAATGTGCTTGTACAGTCGGTCAAATGTTCAATCATGGTTGTTATATAGGGCAACTATTCACCTGTGAGGTTCTCAAGGTGATGAAGGGGGGTTGGGCTTGAGGGGGCGAGGGGTGTAAGTCTGCAGATTAGTTGAAGAGCCAGGTCTTGAGGTCCTTCCTGCATTGTGGCAGTAACTGCCTGAGGTGCAGAGGCAGGGAGTTCCAGGTCTTTTAGCAGGGAGGTAGGAGAAGGATCTTCCTCCAGCCATGGTGTTGCATACCCGTGGGATGGTGGCCAGAGTTAGTTGAACGGAGATGTCTGGTGGGAGTGTAGGAGGAGAGGCTGTGGTTGGGGTATGCAGGTCTGGTGTTGTGGAGGGCTTGGTAGGTGTGCATGAGGGGCTTTAAGGTAATTCTTTTGTTGATTGGATGGCCAGTGAAGGTTCCACAAGAGCCGGTGATGTGGGTCGCGGCGCGGGATGTTCAGGATGCCTGGTGGAGGCGTTCTGGATGTTCTGTAGCTTCTTTAGGAGTTTCTAGGTGATGGCATAGAGTGAGTTGCTGTAGTTGAGTCTGCTGTTGACGAGTGCACGGGTGATCGTTTTTCTGGATTAGGTGGGGATCCACTTGAAGATCTTTCAAAGCAGGCGGTGCGTATGAAAGCAGGACAATGTAACGGCATTGATTGGGTGGTTAATTGAGAGCGAGGAGTCCAGGATGATGGCAAGGTTTCATGCGTGGTCTGGAGGGGGAGAGGAGGTTTTGAGTGCTGCAGGCCACCATGAGTCGTCCCAGGCGGAGGGGGTGGAGCCCAGGATGAGCACTTTGGGCTTGTCTAAGTTAAGCTTGAGGTAGCTGTCCTTCTTCCAGGTGGGACTACCTTCATCCCTTTGTGGAAGTTGCTCTTGGCGGTTGTGGGGTTAGTCTGTGAGGGGAAAATCAGCTGGATGTCGTCAGCGTAGGATACGATGTTGAGTCCATAGCTTTTGACAATGGCTGCAAGCGAGGCCATGTGGATGTTGAAGAAGTTGGGGCTCAGGGAGGATCCCTGAGGCTCTCCGCAGCTGATCTCTGTGGGTTCTGAGTTCAACAGTGGAAGTCTAACTCTGTTCAGCCGTTAAGGAAGGAGCGGATCTATTCTAGGGCATTGTCACGAATGTCTGCGTTGTGGAGTCTTGCACAGAGGGTGTGGTGGGAGATGGTGTCGAAGGTGGCTGAAAGGTCCAAGAGGATGAGGGCAGCAGTTTTGCCTCGGTCGAGGAGGGTGCAGATGTCATCTGTAGCGGCGAGGAGGGTGATCTCGGGCTGTAGTTACTTCTGAAGCCCGATTGGGAGAGGTCTAGGCTGTGGTTCGTTTTAATGAACTCTGAGTTGGATGCTGACAGCTTTCTAGATGACTGGCTGGGAAGGGGAGCAGCGCGATGGGTCTGTAATTCTTGAGGTCTGTCGGGTAGCAGAGGGTTTCTTCAACAAGGGGTTGATCTCTGCATGCTTCCACTCTTCCAGGAAAGTGGCGGACTCGATGGAGCAGTTGACGATGCAGCAGAGTTTGGGTGCAATGGCAGTGCCGGCTCTGTTAAAGATGCGTTGAGGGCAGGGATTCAAGGGGGGCTCCATAGTGGATGCTCTTCATGATCCTATGGGTGTAGTTAGAGGTGAGGGTGGCCCAGTTGGATAAGATCTGCTGGAGTCTAGAGCCATTGGGTGAGGTGGGTGGATTTTGGGTTGCAAAGCTGTCGTAGATCTTCTTGATCGTGCGTTGGAAGAAGGTGGCAAGGTTGTCCCAGAACGTTTGAGGGGGGAATGTCTGCTGTCTCTGTGTTGGGTTTGGCGAATTATTTAACAACGGCAAAGATACCTTTCGCTGTTTTGTGCATTGGTGTTGGTGTGTTCCTGTACGACTGCATTCTTTGTTGTTCTGATGAGGTGGTTGTGTGCAGTGACAGCGCTTTGAAGGCTGTGTTGTGTGATGTGGTCTTGCTGTGCCTCCATCTTTTCTTGAGCTGCCTACAGGCGCACTTGGACTCTTGGAGGGTGGGGGTGATTGAGCTGGCTTTCTTTGAGGGCTGCTGATCAGAGGCTTTCCTGAGGGTAGCCAGTGTATTGGTGCAGTCAGATATCCAGCAGTGGAGGTTGCGTTCTGAGCTGTTGGCATCCGTGGATGTCTGTGATGGGCTTTTGCTGAGGGAGGTGGTGAGCTGGTTTTTCTGTGACCTTGTTCCAGCTTCTGCGAGGATCGCAGTGGGCGTGGTGGCGTACGGTGTTTTTTTTTTTAATGGATGCATTGATGGTTGGTCCAGTGTAGCTTGGAGGTGTGACCGACAGAGATGTTGTTGCTTGCAGAAAAGATGGGGTTAAGTTGTGACCAGTTGTTTGAGTCCAGTGGTGGTAAGGTTCTCCAGGGATGACGTGTTGTGGTTGTTGAGGTTGCAGAGGAGGATGTAGTCCATTGAGGTGAGTGAATGGTGAGTGATGAAGTCGACTGTGGCTTTGCTGAGATGGGCCTGGGGAGGGCAGGCTCTGGGTGGGGAGTCTGTAAACAAGGGTGCCACGGAGGGTGGTGTTCGGGTTGTTCGGGTGGAGGCGTTCCATATCGGGTGAGAGGTCATCAGTGCTTGTTGTGAGGCGCAGGGTGTTTCTGTGTATGATGGCCATTCTTGATCGGTTGACGCAGTTGTAGTGGATGATTTTGTAGCCGTCGGGGATAGCAGTTGCAATGTCCAGGACTGAGGTGGAGTTCAGCCAGGTTTCCGTAAAGAAGGGGACATCAGGGGAGATGGAGTAGAGTATGTCCCAGATCTCCAAGGCGTGCCTTTTGAGGGAGTGGGTGCTGAGTTAGGATGCATGTGAGGTGGTTGTGTCTAATTCTTGAAGGTCGTATGGTTGGAGGGTCTGCTGTGCGACAAGAGGAGAAGGCGCAGCTGTGGAAGGTGAACGGGCCTTGGAAGTTCGGTGATGCAAGGTGGCAGGCGGTGGACCATCCGGGATTGGGTGCTGGAGTCATTACATTGGATGGTCTGAGAACCAGGGTTGGCTAAAACTGATGAAATGCCAGCCTCCCATGATGGACAGGCTTTTTACTGAAAGACTTTGGGATCGATAGACTGCAGCTGTTTAAAAATGTTCCCCAATGTAGCTCAAAGCAAATATAATAGTTCATGGCAGAATCTTGCGTTACATTGACTGTGCAGGGTAGTTTATATTGTACAGCTTCGTGCCATTTATACGTGACTTCCTTTTTAATGATATAATTGATTATTCAACTTTTTTACCTTGTATACATTTGCCATGTAAAACAGTATAAATATAGGCAGCAATTTTTATTATAAAACGTTATCCTCATGCTGCCTATGAAGATAAAAAAAAGTTTTATAGATCACGAATAGCATACAAAATAGACCCAACATTAATGCAGTTCTCTCGCAACGTAAACATAAAAGATAATTGAACACAGAGCTTACTGACTGCAAACCTGTCTCATTAATCATAGGTTTAATTTATACTTAACACGAATACTGGGGGACACAATAGCATTACATTGCAAGATTGTGTGCTGCATAGTTGCGGCAAGGACATCTGCTACACCTGCCTATGAGGTTATAATAAATACCTAGTCTTAGTAATAGCGTGTGCCGCTAAGCAAGTAATCAACAGCCCCAAATTTAAGCTTACATTTGTTAAAACTAATAATTGTGTTTGTCGACTCAGTATACTGTTTGCCTGAGAGAAATTATGTATCCTTGGTCTGTTGTCTAAGTATACCCTTGCCCATAGTTAATAAATTGCAAGCTAACATCTCATATTTTGCATATCGTAAGTCTTTACTAACAGTTGTGTTGCGTCTTCATGATCTTAACCATATCCTTTAAATTCTGCTACTAAACTAACATTTTCCTCTTTTACAAGCCATATTAGAAAATGAATGCACAGTCTCACTTTTATAATGCAATGAGATCATCCCTTATTCGAGTTCTGTAGATTCAGTCCAGATGTTTAATGATAATCCAAAAGCTTAGCAAGTTAACCAGCCTTCAAACCTTTGAAAATCAAAGACATCCTAGGGATCCAAGCCTGCAGCTCCACAAGTTGAAATAGTTCAGTTTTAGCTAAATAAGTTTTCAACAACTTAAGAGACCACCATATTAATTAAAACCAAGTAAGCCTGACAGGGCCAGCTAGACATAAGAAAGAATAAATTGTACCTTGTCTCAAACTTAAATTATTATTACATTTCACACCCATGTACTTGTGAAAGTCATCAGTTGTAAGTTTTAGCATGCTTCTAGGCAAAACTTTAAATAAAGATTCATTGCCCACGGTCTGTGCAATTTGTTTTCTTAAAACGAATAGTCAGTCTGTTCATAGAACCTTAAAGGTTGATGGCAAGTAATTGTCTTTGAAGGACAGTTGCAGTTTGATTTAATATTACCAAGTTCACTGAGAGCGTATTAATTTGTTGTGGTGTTAAATAGGTGGAGAGCATCAGGCAGGTCATGAATAAAGAGACAACAACAGCCGACTGAATAGCTGTTTTGATTCTTTGCCTTCCTCTTTTGCTCACCACAATTATTCACTTAAATCCAGGGTTTACAGAGAAACACAATCAGCAGAAATGAGCCGTTTAGCAACCCCTTTTCAGCCAGCTTAAACCTTAGGAGTCCACCATACCACATGCTGACTTCAGATGTACAAAACAGATAAACTGTGTGCTCGATGCAGTTCCATTATGCATTGTGATATTCATTCCAAAAATATGGTGGGTTGTGGCTTGCTTCTATCTAAACCCTGCCACTTAATGTGAAATTAATCCTACATTTTCTTTCCCAACCTCTGCAACTTGCAGTAAAATGCAGTCACATTTTTGACTTTACATTGAGCAGTGGGAATAATCAATAAGATGATGGGTTATTACAGTCTTTCCTCCCACCTCCTTTAAAAAAAAAAAGTGAGATGAAAAACTTACCTCTCCAACTGTCTGGCACCTCTTGTGTCTTGGAAAGTGACTGAACATAATATGAAAATGTAGCCCATGCTGCTGTTTTTATAAATACTACTATTCATCTGTAGGCCTGCTGATTTAGTCATTTATTATTTTAACAATACCACCTATAATATCAGTTTCAGTAAAATAAGTGGTTCATGGTCAATTGAACTCATTAAATAATTGACTACTAAAGAGGTTGAATAGCCATATATCCATATTGATAATAATGTGTGACTCTGGGGTTGAGCCAGCATACTCTATGGGTAATCAATTGTTAAATTGCTTTATATCATTGGACTTAAGTATCCTAGCCCTGTCTTGTCCTCCCATTGCTATACTGCACCCACTTTTTAAAATTACTTCTTAAACGTTGCATTGTTTTTTATAGTACTTCTCAGCCGTGGAGGTTTTGGTTCATAACTGGCTTCTAAGAGTGTACCAAACTTTGGACTGTTTATTATTACATTTTTGCAGTGTCAAATCCTATATCACTTGGCTTATTTCTATGCTAAGCAAAAAACAACAAGTGATGGACGGAATGCTGAACATTGTCAAACACTCACCCCCAGTCATAGATCTGGGTTTAATCCATCGTTTTTTTGCTCACCATGCCACCCCAGTTTGGACCCAGCCATATGCAAATCAGTCTTGACCCTGTTCCTCATGGGAACAGTCCAGACCGAACTGCCAAGCCAGGTCCTCACTGGACCGGAAACAAGCATCCTGGGACCGGTTTCGGGGTTTCACCCCTCATCAGCCAGGCTAGCTTGAATCCAGTGCTAAACCTTGCACTTAAGTAATTCTGGTTATTTGCACTAATTACACTCTTCATTTCAAGCTCTTTCAAGGAAAATAACAAATTAACAACCTTACCATTGTCAATAACAGCAGTCTCTCGAGTAGGGTGTTTCCTGTGAGAATACGTTTTTAGGTTTTGATCGGTTTTCAATATCAGCTTAATTAGCAGATGAACACTGCCTATCCATTCTAGAACTTAAAAAAAGATCTGTTTTTCTAAATTCATAGAAAGCTACAAAAATGTATTCTATATTTGTATTCTATCGGATTATTAGTTTTAAATAGAACATGCTGGGTGATCACCTAGAAATTAGCCATTTAACAGATCTCAAAGAACTTCACTTAATTAAAGAGAACCGTAGTCCAGGAGACTGAGTCAGTGCTATTAATATAGTCAAGCGTGGAGGAGTCAAAGTTTTTCTGAGAAAGTGGACAGACTTATGATCTTTAAATTTAAGTCTCCAGATGATATATTTAACACCTTAGTGAATTTTACACTCCAGTCCGTCATATATCATTTAATGGTGGCTAAACAGTTTGTGGGTGTTTCTGTAATATTGTATATTACACTAATTTTAGAAGGAACATGGCCAATATGTTCTGGTTGTCTACTTAAATGTTGGTACTCCTACATAGCAAGTTCTTGTTTATCAAAGTGGCTGAAGTGTTACATTTGTGAGAAACTCCCATTCCCAATTATCCGGTCCTACCGCGGTCACTACATAATTTCACTAGGAATCCAACTAATAGCTGATACCAAGGTGTAAGTGTAAGTTGTTTTGCTACATCACAGTTAACCTTGATTTATTAATTTCCTTCTTACATTGGTACAAAAACTTTTTATGCAGCTTGTCTACTTTTACTGTGCAACATTAAAAAAAAAAAATCCATCTATTAAATGTCATCACTCAGTTATTCAATTGAATGTCTTGGCAGATGTTTTTAATTATCAATCTACTAATCTTAGATTTGTAGAGCGCTGCTAACCACTTATAAGGTCTCAAGGCACTGTTTGTGGGCTTGCTGCTCAGTCAAAAAGCCAGGTCTTTAAGTCCTTTGTGAACTGCTTCAGTGATGCAATCTTCCTGAGCTTGAGAGGTTGCGTTTTTTTTTTTTACTTCTCTACCGGGAGGTAATCTGTTTTGAATTAACATTTCACATTTTTTTAGTGTAATTTGAAAATAATGGCCAGGGCAAAAAATTCCCTTATTCTCAATTTGCTTAAATTGTTTTACTACTTATTTCATTTTGTTTATAAGACTAAAATAGAGTAGAAATAATGTTATTCCATAATTGTAAATAAATATCTACTATATGACTAAAGTAGATAATGTTTACAAAAAATAACACAGTAGATCTGGTCCTCTCTTAAAAAATAAATAGTTAAGCATATCCCAGCTCCAAAATACACCAAGACTCTTATAGAATGAGGTTCTGCATTTTTATTTGTTAGCATGCAGTCCCTGCTCAACAAACAAATACAGTTTTTAAACTCACTCTAAACCGTGTACTTGTCTTTTGACCTTAGTCAAAGATTTTATGAATGGCATATTCTGTGTATGCATTAGATGAATGTTTAACTGTGTTTGGGGATGTGAATACACAGAAATAAAAGGACAAACGCTGGAAGATGAATGTTGCAGGTGGTGATAAAGAACGTTCTGTATTTGTTGGCTAATGTTTGTTTTTTAGAATTACTCTTGTGTAATTTTCTACTTTAGTCTGCTTCTGTCTTTGTGTACATTTAAGAAGCCAAAGATAACGTAAGCAAATCCGAATGGGAATGTCTCTCAAGCTGAAATAAATAGTCTTGCTGACACAGTGATATTTCATTTAAAGCTGAGTGGGTGATTTTATAAATATTTTTGTATAATTTGGGAATGTGTTGTATGATCGCTGGAATGATGTAACCTTATCTTGAGCTTCTGTGTTAGTGATAGATTTTTTAAAGTCCTCTACACAGATAACAGGTTGATTCAAAAAGTTAAAAATACATAAAAACGGTCAGGTAAAATGATTAAACATGGGTACAAAATTATTGCAGCAGGTGAAAGAAGCTATTTGGGGATGTTTCCTCTCTTCCCTTTTCAACTGCCATTATTCACTACCTATTTTGATACCCTTGTTAGCTGATTAGGTACATACAGATCCCTTTGTAAACCGGGTTGCAAGTAAATATTTGCAATTTAGTTTTCTTTTGTCTTTGTGACACTTTAATACGATCAGTTGACATGCAACCCTTCTAATCGTGCTTGCTTTGTTTAGGTAGTAGATCTTGCAATTTGCATACAAAGGATGCGTCTCTCCTCCGGGTCTGGTGGGTCAGTGGACTAATGCATGCACTCCTAGATTCTGTATTTGACCTTTCGTGCACACAAAGTCGATAAGATGAGTACCGTTGAGAAAAACACCTGTTATTCTTTGCCAAGATGCCTCAGGGGGTGAACGTTCATTTAACATTTGCATATATACATTTTGTCTTACCATCTATGCATCTAGTTTGCTAAAAACGCAGTCTTTGGTAAAGCCAATCATGCTTATTAGATGACACTTTCACATGCCTCACAGAGGTGGTGTTGGAACTTCAGTACACTGACAAAGGTGGGAAGAAAATAGCTGTGCCTCATGCTCACACACCCCTCCCCCTTCCCAAAATAGTGACCATGGAGCAATGCAATCTGGACCCTCTACTAGACTGAGTTGTGCTGCTCCCCTTGGATCTCTGGAAAAGCTAGATGGCACTACCTAGCTAGTAGGGATCTGCGGATATGAGCTGTGGTTCGTCTGTGGCTGCCAGAACAGCAGCTAGGTGTAGGGATTATTAAATCTTGCCCTCGAGTCTCCAGGGTAACTGAGAATTGGGGTAAATCTGTGTGCGCGTTGAGTTGACAAATGAGAGAACTGTAGAGAGAAACGGGGGCAATGAGGTTGAACTAACTGTGGGGAGATGATGTTCCCCTGAAAAATGTGCTAGGTGATGACAAGACAGAGAGGTTCCTGTTTGGAGAGTAATTTAGATCCATATTTCTGTGGGATTTCTGCTCCTTTTTGTTTGATATTGTACACTGTGCTTAGAGTATCCAAGTGGCAACTTAAACACATACTCTGTTTTTCCTAGTTGTGGAGGATATATGGGGATTGGTAAGAATAAGGGTCAAACCTATGAGGGATAGGAATTTTTTTGTTTTTTTTTGTTTGTATACTTTAAAGCATTTCACTACGAAGGAAGATGTGGCTCAGGACTGTACCATAAGAAGTCCATTCCTGTAGCAGTATTAAGGAGAGCCAAACTACAATTAGTAATTTGGAAAACAAAGCGAAAGAAATAGCGTAGATTTTTCAACTTTGCCGGCTTATTTGAAGAACATACTAGAGTGGTCATAGCTGTGGAAAGCAACCTCTCAATCACATCACTTGAGCAAGAGCCATATATACCTCAGAGTTTAAAGATTGTACAGTTTCTTCTGTTGTGCTATTAAAGTGGAAGGATGGAGAAGCTGGAGGCCATGCCAAGACCTTTGAAACTCTAAATTTGGGTTTCCTGACACTGAATTAAGTAGAATATCGGTAGAATGTTGTGTATACCCTTTACTCTTTTAAATTCAGAATTTTAAGATCATTGAGGCCCTGTCTGTGATGAATTCCCAGTGGGGCAGGTGATGGCGAATCCTGCAGCCAACTGGTCTGTGATGGTGCAATGGACTAAGAGCATTTGGAGGCTGCAGGGGGTGTCAGTCAATAGGAAGGGGGGCTGTAGTGACGGCTGGCTCCCATATCCACGGGCATGTTGGATCCTGCATTCATGACCATGCAAAGGCTAAGCAGCAGGCACGGCACAGTGGCTGGAAGAAATGGACATGGTTGGGCGTCCCTTCTGTAGCCTTGAAAGGGGTGAAAAGCAGACTGCGGGGGAAGAGGAGCAGCTGTGAGGCCAAGGGACCAAGCCAGATCCCTGGACTCCTTAAAGCGCATGAGGGCTTAGTCTCTAAAGAGACGGGTGCCATAGAAGGGCATGTCCATAAGAGATTGCTGGACATCCCCCAAAAATCCAGATGTCCTTTACCAGGCATAACACCTCAAGGCCATCGTCGACGCAACCGATCTACCTAGTGAGTTGGTCGTGTCCAGCCCACAACTTATTGTGAATTTGGCTGCATCTCTCCCATCAGCAAGAGCTTGGGAGAGAACGGCCCGGGCCTCCACCAGGACCTGTGGCAGCACCTGAGCACCTGCTTCCCATAAAATATGGGAATAGCAGCCCAAAAGCCATGAGGTGTTCACGGACCGCAACGCCAGACTGGAGGAAGTGAACAGCTTCTTCCCAAGTTGGTTCAGTCGTTTTGATTCCCTATCCAGGGGTGCAGATGGGAATATGTCAGAAAGGAAGAAGCCTGGATGACCAAACTCTCAGGCGTGGGATGTTGGGTCAGAAATTTAGGGTCGTTAGGCACAGGCCTATGGCGACAGGCAATTTTCATGTTGACAGGAGCTCCTGTGCTGGGTTTAGACCATGTCCCAACCAGGACATCAGTGAGGGCTACATTGAATGGTAAAAGGATCCAGAAGTAGAAGCACCGGGCTGTAGCACCTCAGTCAGGAGGTGAGTCCTGACAGCCACCAAAGGCAGCTTGACGCCCAGGACCTCGGCTGCTCTTCTCACCACCACCGAATATGAGGCTCCCTCCTCTGTACCCACGGTAGGGGGGGGGGGGGGGGGGGAAGCATGCCAGAGTCAGGGGAGGTATCAAGACCACTGGCTTCGCCCAATTTCTGAGCCCAGTCCACTTCAGGGTCTTCTAGCTTGAATTCTAAAGAGTCCAGCAACCCCTCCATACTCTCACCGTACCTGTACCCATAGGCATAAATACCAGGATCAAATCTAAGAGCAAAGACCCCGTTTAAGGCTGAATCGGCATCAAACGATGACATTCTGGTGCCGGATCAGAGTCGGGAACGAGTATAGGATCAACGCCTATTGTAGACCCAGCTGGCGTCGGAAGCGTCAATGTCTTTACTGGTGCTGGAGAAGGTTGAGATGTAACGATCAGCGCTGGAACAGATCCGGTAACAGATCCTGGGGTGCACTCTGGAGCCAATGCCAAAGCCAACAGCGAGGAACCTGAGGGGGCCCCCACGACCCTACTGGGCCCAGAGGCATCACCAGAGGATTGGTGTGCCCAAAAATGAGGAGCATGGCCTCACAAAACACTTTCAGTTGGGCATAGGTGTCTTTGGCTCCTGGATACTCAGGGAGGCGCAGAGCCACCCCATAAGCAGGCTCTGGGGGTAGAGGCCTAGAGCATCAATGCTCCTCCTGCATCGCATTGTCCGAGCGACTGGGTGAAGTCAAGGAACGTTTGTTCTTCTTTAACTTCTCCTTCTTATGACCTGAATGTCCCGACATTTTGGACAAGGTCGAGTGGTGATGGCTCCGCAAGTGGTCTTGTGACCTTCCTCTCGAACGAGACCGGGAACGATGTGGAGCCGAGCGCCGGGCCGTCATGAGCTTTAAGGACTGCACCCTCAAAGCCTTTGGGTTCATGGGCCAGCACGGAGCATGACTTTGGGTCATTGTCGCACTCCAGGCACCGCAAGCACACAAGGTGCAGATCCTTCACCAACATCATGTGGTGATAGGAGTCACACTGCTTGAATCTGGTCTTGTGGGAAAACATCTTGACGCACTAAGTAGGTCAAAAAGTTCGACAAAAAAGGTTGAAAAGTCAATCAAAAAACAACTGCAAGTAGCTCATCTCCGGATCTGTGCGTCAGCGCACTGGGGTGGTGCCTATATGCGATGACAACGACGGACGCAGAGTCAACCGACGGCATCTGACAGCGCTTAAGGGTACTGCTCCAAGACAAATCTCCCGATCCAATCTGACGCCTGGGTGAAATTCTAAGGTAAGGAATCAGCAACTAGATGTCTCTATCAGATACATCCGACAGACAGGCTTTTATAGGGTTGGTCTTGTGCACTCCACACCAAACCACAAATGTGTCCCAGCACCTGGCATAAATGGATTTGTAGACTGATGCTTGGAAGCATGGATGACATCCACAATCTCAGGTGGTAAATCGAATGGAACTAACTGTTGCTACTCAACTGCATCAAAATTGACAGGTGCTACTCTGAGAACCACTCCTTTGTAGAAAGAAGGTGCAGAGGGACAGAAAAAAGGAGGCGGGTATAGTCTTGATGAACAATTTGGGAGGACCCATCTATCGAATGGGATGGATCCCACCTCTCACAGAGTGACTGCGTGCCCCTAATGGCAAGCTAAAGCTGCTTGAAGGTTGTTGCCACAATGGAAGGGACTGGGAAGACATACCTGTGATGGATGGCCTAAGTATTGCCTGCCAGATCCACACATGTGGCCACAAAAAGACCAGGAATACTGCAGAAGGGGCTGAGGAGATTGATGTCCGTATACAAATCCCCACCCCCACCCCTTGAGGAGCCTCAGAATTTGAGAAGTTGGGGGAAACTGGAAGGAGTAAGACTATGATATCTGGCCACCAGCCCACTCACAGGTGGGCAAGATCAAGGCTTGGGCAAAGTGCCCCTTATGAGGCTTCATTGAATGGATAAAAGGGCTCACAAAGCTGCACAGGAAACTAAGCTTTTTTCCACTGGGAGCTCAATAGGTGAATTCAAACCTGCATCAAGGAAGAGTCCAGCTCAATGACCTCCATTAACCATGTAAAGGCGTCATCACCATAATGAGGATTAGGGAAAATCATCCCCCTTCCCACCACTACCCACCTCTGGGTGGATTCAAGCTCTGGTCTGAGTCAGAGTAAAAAAAGGAGCCTTTGAGAGCACCTCTGCGGTAGAGAAAGTATAGGATCCGGCTCCGGTTTTATGGGACCGGGCGAGCTGCAGCGGATTCAGAGTGAGATTTCGGTTGGGGTCGAGCAGATGCCAGTTCAAGGTTGTACATCCGAGTCTGTACCAGTTACTCCTTTACAGCCGGTGAAGGAAGGACGGATGCAGGCCTTGGAGACTGGCTGGAAATCTGCACCGGAGTCAGTGCAGAGCCCATGCAGGCTCCAAGGGGCTTCAACAGCACTGAGGATAAGTAATCTGACTTGGGGCCGCACAGGATCCCTGGAGCTCCAAGGAGCCGGAGTGCCAAAGATAGACCGCCTGCTTAAAGGCCTCGACCTGCTGCTGAGTTGCGAAAAGCTCAAGGAACTCGAGGAGCATTGGGATGAACTAAGGGGCCGAATTCTCAATCTGAGATGGAGTTAGATCGATTGGCACCTTTGTCTTGTGACTTTGTTTTTGACAGAATGGCACGTTGATTCTGTGCACTCAACTTGGAGCGAGACTTACATGATGCTTGGGACTTCTTCCTGTGTTCAGAGACAAAGCTTTGCAGTCTCAGGTCGCATTCAGGTGCCCTCGTCGCACAACTTGGGAGCTGTGTTTCAAATCTAAACATTTAAGACACATCTCATGTGGGTCTGTGACCAACATCTATGTTCTGCATTACAGTCACAATTTTTATATTTTACACTATACAATGTCCTCTTTCACTGTACACACCACTGCTGACCTTTCGCTCCCCTTTTACTATATTCTGTACCAGTATCACCAAATCTGGTTCCAACAAATTCAGTTGACTTCCCACCAAAGGTCTGTGGCTTAGGCTAACTGGCAAGGAACATGTGTTCTGAGAAAACCATGGTGCACAAAAAGCTCTTCCACATTACTACTTTATTTTCATTTTTCCTAGTCATCCCTTTCACACTCTCCAGCCCTGACTATGCAAATATCTTAGGGCACCATAAGCGCAAACATAATTTTTCGTACAGGATATTTACAACATCACAGATAAAAATAAAATTTCAAGATAGTTTACTCTTAACCAGGATGAGTTAATTTTCCATGGAAGACATGTACAGTAACAAACAAATCTGACATGGTCTACCCTGTGGTCCCCACTCAAAATAGAATTCCTTTTCTAAAAGTTTGCAATTATAGCTGCATATAGCATAGTAAGTTTTGTTATAAAATGAAGTGTAGCCTATACCAGTGGTTCCCAATCTGTGTGCCGCGGCACCCCAGTGTGCCATGAAAACCAGCCAGGGGTGCCGCGAACAGCACCAAGCACACAGTTTGGGACCCCTTGAGGGATGGGGTTCCCCTGGGGCTGTGTTACACCGCTTCTGACCTTAGCATACCGGCAGGAGCGAGCTCTGAACTGAGCCTTTTCCATGTCGTATCCATTCTCAGTGTCCTGGAATAAACTGGTGTCTTGTAACAGGCCAGCCTCGTAAAAACCATACATTTTGTTCAACTGTGGGTGTACTGCAGTAAAATAACCATATCATCTGTCACAACTTAGAAAGCAAACCTAGTGGGCTACTTTGTTAAGGTGGCTCAGGCCTTCCACTAAACGAAAGTGTCTATTTTTTCGCCCACTTCTACAATTGCAGTATGTTTTTAAAATAATGAATAGATGCAGTCAGCTCTTTAATCACACTAATCACGATAAATCTGTCTCTCTCTGGTAACATGTGAACTGCTCAACATAAATATATATTTTTTTGCAGTTGATTTATTTAAATCACAATGCGTGCTGCCAAGATGAAAGGCAGGTCACACTCAGCTTAAGCAAGGAAAATGGGAATTAAGTTTTCTTTTTTCTGGTGTACTTCTCAAGAAAGAAAACATGAGCAGTAGAAACATTTTAATTTTTTTCATGCTAATTTAGAAGTTTGTATTAGCTAGAGACAATTTTTTAAAACAAAAAATAGTTTTAAAAAATCCGTTTGCAGACCTCCAAAGGATATTGTTTCTGACTTAACCAAATAAAGAGTTTTATTAAACAACTTTTAGATTTAATGTTGTTACATACATGATCATGGTACCTTCATCGGCTTCTTCCCAATTATTTTCAGGGACAAAAATTGAAGTACTCCTGAGGCCTGGCTTACATCCCCCACCCACCAAAAAAAAAGGTAGCATAATGAGTAGCTGCGGCCAACAGCCAATAGGTCAAGGGAGTCTGGGGTTGAAAAAGTTTGGGAAACAATGGCCTATACCTTTACAAGGATCTTGGCAAAAATGTAATACTTCACAAGCCCTTTGTAATGGCAGATTCTGGAACGAAATTTTGAGTGTTTCAGAACGAACCCTAAATATTATAGGGGCTATTCCAAAGACGACAAAAATGTTTTTAGAGAACAGATTAAAAGCTGTAACCAGTGTTGTGACTTCACAGTTCTTTCTTTTCTGAATTCACTTCCTGAATTTTGAACGGGCCCCAACTTTGCTTCTCATCTCAGAATCTACAATCAGGTACATTATGATGGGCATTTCTGTTTGTAAAGATGGGGCAAAACGTTAGTGTGAGGCTGAGGGAAGAACCCTGTGGACACCTTAGCTCGGAGAGTTTGGAGCAGAAGAATAGTGGGAGGAGATGGACTGATTGAGACCAGCCTGATAGAAAAGATGTAAGCCACTGTAGAGCCAGGCTGCCAATGCCACTGTTGATCAGACGTTGCATCAACACAGGATGAGACACAGTATCAAAGGCAGCAGAAAGATCTAATAAGATCACAAGAGTGGCTCAACACTGATCAAGTTTCAAGGCAGGTTCAGTACTATGACAGGGCCTGAATCCAGACTGATCAGGCTCAGGTCCTGGAGACTGGATAGTAGCCTTGGAATTGCAGGATGCCTACTTTCACATTCCCACCCTGCCCGTCTACAGACATTACTTGTGGTTCATGGTAGGTCACAAGCACTTTACCATGCTTCCATTTGGCCTTACCAGTGCCCCTGGGGTGTTCACGAAAGTGATGGTGGTGGTTGCAGCTCACCTGCACAAATTAGAGTTTGTCTTCCACCCACCTCAATGACTGGCTGTTGAAGGCTGGCTCACCTCAGGCTGTCTTCCACTTCCAGACTAAGATGTAGCTCCTGCATTTGCTGGGTGCCTTTATACACATGACTGCGATGTCATCACGGTGACCACAGCAACAGATGCAGAGTCGACCAACGTCACCTGGTGGCGTGCAAAGATACTGCTCAAGGAAAAATCTCCAGATCCAGTCTGACACCTGGGGGAAATTCTAAGGTAACAGTTCTGCAACTAGAATATGTCTCTACTGTCTCTACCAGATAATTTGTTACCGAAGGTAAGTAACTTGTTCTTTATTGCTTGTTTTGTCTTGACCAGCAAGGCCTTGCAGTGTGCTTTTTTTTTTTTTTTGTAAAGGTTATCTGTCGACCCTTTGGGCCTTTTTGTATTTGCTGGACCAACTATCCTCATTTAATTCACCTGTGGTGATGCAGTTTACTAAAGGGTTAACAAACATGTCCCCTCCCAAACAGTTTATGATGCCACAGTGTGACCCTAATTTACCTTGAAGTTTCTCGTGTACTCCCTTCAAGCCAATGTAGATCTGCATGTTGCACCTTCTGACCTTAAAGACTGTCTTCATTCCATCACTTCACCTCGTTACATTAATGAACCTCGAGGCTTGGTTGATGCAACCGCCCTAAGTGCAGTGAAATTGAAGGACATGCTAAACGATGTGTGACTGGGATATTTAACTAATACAATCACCACCTTAGATGTCACCAGTTGTGATGTACCTTAAAGTGCAAGGGATTGGAAACTTCTTTTCCACTTTCAGCGACATTATTATGCCATTTAGGGAGGTAAATATCCCCTTCTGAACCTTCATGAAATGGTCTCTATGCCGGATGAAGCAAAAGTAATCTTCACACATATCAAGTGATCCTCAGTGATGGTACCAAGTCAACTGTCTCTGTAACACTAGAAGGATTGAGTGCAAAAAACAAAGGATGGCATTTAGCTTAGCCATAGCGTGTTCTGTTTCAAATTATCATAAAGGAAACCTTGGAATGTGACGTGGAAACAATTTCCTTTGAGGAAGGTGTTATGGTTTATGCTTAGAACCAACGGGAACTTGGTGTTACCCTAGGTCACTTTTTTGGAGTGGGAGGTGACTAACAGTGAAATTAAGTAAATTTTGTTTCAGCTCAGTTCCATCTTCATAACAATAGTCTAACACATTTCACCTGTAGCTACAGCAGTATATATTGATGCAAAGTGCCAGAGATGCCAGTACAAGGGTCTCTTATAAATACAGTATAGCCGCCATTGTGACACTGTTCAGGGATGTCACTGTTTTCGAGAGTTTCACTAGGTTTGGTCTCCATGACTAATATTACAGCCTCTTCTTTTTATACCCACCAGTTTGGGTGATACTTTGCATTTTGTTTTCGAGATAGCACAATGCACACCATAATATTGATAAATTAAATCTCCTTAACTGGTTTTGCATTGAGCTGACATTTCACGTGTGCCTTTCTACATCTGTGTAATGTGTTTGTGCGTGTGCAAGTAAGTTGACATTGACTAGAGCACAACCTGGGCTCTGGTTGGGTTTCGATAAGTTGGGTAATGTTACATAAATGGGTTAGCGTTATATACGAACAAATTTGTAATTAATTGCATACAGAAATGAAACGGTTGAGTGAAAGAAACCTAGTAACAATTATTTTAACTTTGTGCTGAGTGAGAATGGGGGTGTTAGCTAAAAACTAAGAATACCATTGGTGGAAAAAAAAAAATCCTGCATCTCAGACTTCTGTATTGTCACGTCTCTGTATGGAGTGACAGTTCAGGCAGTGGAGGGACTGCAGATGACCAGTATTTTAGTTCAGTGGCAGACCTTCATGTAGAGGTGCTAAGCTTGAATGGCTACCCTTAATCAGAGAGACGCATTGGTATAAGAGTGCAAGTACCTGTGATGGGATAGCATGATGTGATGCACCCAAAATGTAAACAAAATGACTTCGATACGTGCGGCCGTGCGGATGCAAATTCATGAATAACAGCAAGTGTTGCATGAATGAACAGGGGTGGCGTGGCAGGTTTCTTTCTTTCTCTTAAATTAACCCACTGAAAGCAACTAAAGATTAAAATAGTATCCTCTGCAGCTTCCTCCACGCTGTCCTTTATCCTCTAGCCAAAACATTAAGGGGCTTCTATTCTTTATACAGCTTTAGGTATCCTAAGTCTAATGGTTATGGTTCATAATTCTGTTGATCATTTTCTGTCTCAAGGGCAATTGCCTCTACAAAGAATAAATAAGGGTTATTACCCCTCCGTTTTGCAATTTACTGGTTGATGTGGTGCGACTAAGACTGCTGTTGACCAAGTGTAAGAGGGGAGTCTAAGAATAAAGTGGCAGAAATCTAGATAAGCACTCTCTGAGTTCTTTTAACAACAAGGTAGGGTCCTCCCAGGTGGTGTCATCTTAACTGGGTGAGGGTAGGTGGGCAAATGATGAAGCAGGACACTATAATGTGTGTGTGTGTGAGACCACCTAGTCTGTAAGGGGAACACCCCCACCTTTCATTGAAAACCCGGCCACCACTACCACATCCCATGCCAACAATTAGATCACCAAATTGGTGACCTGTTGACCAGTGGAACGGGCCATCGTAGCCTGGTCTTAGCATTCCCCATACATGTTATTGATTCTTGTGTAAGAGAGACTGTATGGGGGTAATACACTCCCAGAACTCTCTTTTGTGTGTAATATTAGAAATGTAAACAACTCATGCCTTGGTATAGATGATACCTCTGGTGTGTTGTTGGTATGCAAACTCATAAACCCACTCAATGCAATTCGCACATGGACCACAAAACTGCATGTTGCACACTTCAGATCCACTCATCAAGATTTCATGGCTGATGTCAAATATTATGTGAGCCTGTCACTGACCATTAGAGAGATGCTATTAAAATGTAAATAATTCTTCAGATGCATGCTTGGGCTTCAGAGTAGATTTTATGCATTATAGGCTAATACTGATGAGTGGCCTAAAACATCTGATGTATGAATTACTGTTGGGGCAATCATTGTGTCAAATGGCATGTTCTACAAACACATGAATAGTTAGAAAAAAAGCTGTGTTGGAGCAAGTTTTCGAGAATAAGCTTAACCACTAACCATAGCCTGGAAGGTGACTGTGTTGCAAAGGAAATCTGATCAGATCTTCTGGGGCTGTGAAAGATTTTTAGAGAATTGAAGGAGTGGTGGGGATGGGGGGGGGGCATCAGTAGAGATGGATGGTGAGAGTGATTACTTTATTACAGGAGGGTTATTTGACTGGAAGGAATGTTTTATATTTATAACCTGAGACATGCCATTACTATCTAGGTATTTGGAGATTTTCACTTACCCCAGTAAATGCCTTTTAAAAACAGATGCATTAGTATGTTTGGTCGAACCAGTCTGCTTTTACTTTATCTCGACCTTCTCTCTGAAACCTTTTCAAGCAAAACAGAATAGATACAGACAAATTGAGTGAGGATAATTGGAGGGAGACACTCGTGGCACCCTGAGATGTGGTGATTATTTCTCGACCCTGCTGGGAATCTTCCAATGTTCTGCAGATTCCAGATGGACTTGGGAAAATATTTTCATTTTGACAAAATGTGTGGAAATTGTAATGTGGCAGGGCATCAGTTGGTAATACCAGGTGTTTAATTTGTAAATGAATAAGTTCTGGTGTCTACAATTCTGTTTAAAAGCCAGTGGCTAGCGCTGACGATGGTCGGGCAGCAGGCTACCTTGGCTGCGTAATCTTGATTTCACATCATGCCCCTTTAACCCATCCCCAGACTCTTAATCTCACTCTTGCAGATTTTTTTTTTTTTTTTCATCTCTATTTTCTCTGTTTGTCACTGGTATTGTCTTTCGCTTTCTCTCCTTTTTTTTTTTTTTTTTTTCCCCTCTCTCTCATTCTGGATCGAACTCTGTTGATGAAGAGTAAGTGCCCGCCCCAAAAACGAGTGCCTGTGGAACCCACTTGTAACCACTGACTTAATTTAAGCACTGGCTAACAGGTAAAGCACGGAAAAGAAAATTACAGGTACAACCTGCACTCTAGCATGGATTCGAGTATATTCGAAAGAGACATTGCATTGGGGAAGAGATTGAGAAACAATAAATGGAGAGTGATGAATGTAGAAGCTACGTGTCAAACGATTTTGTGCATTCCCATTTGTGTTCTTATCGTTTTTGCTTACGAGAAAGATAGCAAGTTAGCCTGCCAAAATTCTGGATGGTGTCTGTTGCATTAGCTCTGTTTCTGATGGGTAATTAGAACCTCTTAACTAACTTATTGAAATTGCGCCCGCACACCCATAGGCAATGGTCATCCTCCATTGTGCCACTATCCACTCATCCCTCCAGTGTCTTAATGGCTTCACTTATACATTATCTCTTTTGTAATTGACCCACGACCTTGTTCCTGTTAGATTCTTAGTGTTTTGACCACTGATTAAGGGAAACACTGTGGGCAAGTCAGGCGGCGTATGGGGGCTCCAAAACAGGCGTTAACTTAAGTGTTGCGAAATCACTGGAAAGTGCATTAGATAATGTATGTCAGATATTTTTGCTTTTCACTTGACCCCTTTTTGTGATCAAAGCTAACTGTTCATCTCTTCCGCCTTTGCCAAAACTAACATAGCCATGCATGAAATCAGGGCAGGCAATTTCTTTATTGTGGTTTCTTGGAAAAAATGTTTGTTTCTCTGCAGTCTACTTGAAACCATGCGGACAGGAAGAAAAGAAACAAAGCACCAGGAGATTGGAAAGAATGGATTCATAGAGTGAATTGCAAAGAAGGCTTGTGAATACAGTGATCATTGTGAGGCAGCTAGTAAATTGCTCTTCGTATTTGTCTTAGCTGTGCCGTGCAATCAAGACGTACTTTATATTTTTGAGTAATAGTCCTATATTAACATCTTTGTTAGTCTTCGTAGTAGTTGCAACAAGCATATACCTTTCCCACTCGGAGCTTCATCTTCTCACTCGTGGTGGAGTTAGTTTGGTGAACTGCTTTATTATTAAGACAGAATACCTAAATTCAGTTCAATCAAGGAGTGACCGTAAATACGCCTCCTCATAGAGATGCAGTCACATGTTACTGTAACCTTCAATATTATTCATTTCACACAGTAAAGATTGCGATAACACAATTAAAAGTGCATTTTCACCTTCATTGTGTGGAAAAATAAATAATTTAAAAACTAGCCAACTTTGTTCGAGGGGATAAGCTATATCATCTGCCTAAGCATCCATATTTTAAAGTTGTTGACCGAACTCTTATGGAAATATGTTTTTGAAAACTGAGATTGGAATTTAGAAATGTCCTGGGGATGTCTGGAGGGAAGACCAAAGCCAATAGCAAGTTAGAATTTAGCCCTACATACAAAGATTGAACCATCTTCATCACACCAGTACATCAGTAACAAAATCGTTGCCTTCCATTGCAGTGTGTTGCTCGACCGTCTTTCAGTAATGTACGCATGTTCTGTTTATTTATTCAGTCACAAATTTGAAATCATACAATATAATAAATACAATAAATATAAGTGAGTACAAACGATAAAAAGGTAAAAACGATTCTTATTAAGAAACTTCTTCCAGGTTACACCGAATGAGCATAGGAGCGCTTAACCATTTGCTCCTATTAGCAGTCACCCAGTTCCCTGACAACAGAAGCATGAGCCATTATCTTTAGACTTAAGATACCTAAAGCTGTATAAAGAATAGAAGCACATGATAAAAAAGTGCTGGCCTGACTTGCATGTTCTATTTAAATTCATCCAAGGTGCAATGGCCTTCTTTCAAGTTGATGATGATGCTGTAATACAATGTTCACACTGCTTAATTATAACAGTTGATACTTATGACGTGTATAAATGTTATGAAAAGGTGATGTCGGGGGGACCATACCATGATGATGTGAAACGTGGCTTAAAAAAAAAAAAAAAAGCTTTAGACATGGCAGCCCGTTTTGTAAGCACATGCCCACACCCATAAAATCATATAGACAGTTTATTTGTATTTTTTTGTTACTTATCCAAATATGATTGGAAACTAAAGTTAAAATAAAAGTCAAAAATGGTTATTTATTTAAAGGGGCAGAGTAGCAGAGCCATCAAAGGGAAGGGTGGGGGGGGGGGGGACTGGCGAAGGGAGGGGACGAGATTAGAGCAACTCGGGGTGGTGGTGGAGGATGAAGCGAAACGGGAGGATGTAAAAGCATTGGGGAGGACTGGAGCAGGTTGCAAAAGCAAGAGGGGGGATAGCAAAAGTGAAAGCAACACTGAGCTCAGGGAAAGCAACACATAGGGCACCACTGGGTGGATACGATGGGTAGAAGGGCAAAGGCAAGTACAAAAGGAAACCCGGCTGGAGAAAATCTGTTGGGCAACAAGAGAACAACGCCGAGTGCAGGTGGAGAGACGTACACAAGACTGCATGAAGAGACACACTCTAGTGGAGTGCTTCACACAAGAGTAAAACGTTGTGCTTGAAAAGCAAGCAGTGGAAGCAGCGATGCCAGCCAATCAGACGTTGTACAGAGGTGAATCTGAAGCAAGTAAATGAGTGACAAGTAAAGCCAACTAATGCTAAGCAGTGTACGGGCTCTTAGCCTTTCTGTGTTTGATAAGCCACAATAAATGGCACATGTTCTGTCTACTAGGCTAGACTTAAAAATTAATCCGGCTGTGAAGGAGAGGGGCAATGATATTTCAGTTTCCATCCCTTTCCAATCCCCACTTCATGATAGTTTCACATGCCTCTGTCCAAGAGCACTTTGAGAAGGAGATGCTTTTGTCTCAGCAAGATGTCAGAAACTTTTTTTTTTTTTTTAAGGTTGTGCCACTCTGAATTCAGGATTGCTCATAATGCCAAGTTATTCTGAGAACGATTTAAAAAAAAAATGTTTTTTGGGATACTGATGTCATTAAGTCTCAAATACAATCTCAGTAGATGAAGCTAATTGTCTTTCCATTCTACCTTTTTTTCCTTCTGATTAAAATTGTACCACACAAGTGTGTGTGGGCCTACCGCTCAGGACAGGAAAGGCCCAAAAATGCAACTCTGGAAAGCGTAGGAAAGATGTTTTGAATTAGGTGGATATAAGGGTTGTGGGTAGTGGGTAGATGCAGTCATTAGGCCATGACCTGCCACTGCATAGAGAAAACTGCCAACCCCTGAAAGTTCTGAAAACTAGACACAGGTAAATCCTGGATGGCAAGCGTTGCGGGGGATACTTCCACTTTATTTTTTTACCCAGAATGCCCTGCTGATGTTGAACTTTGGATCATGCAACAATTACCTACAAATTGTGGGACAGAAAGTTTCAAGATTTATGAAGCTTACGAGGAACAGCAAAAATTCCACCCGCTAGTATCTACACATTTCGATCATTAACTCGTGTTGGCAGGAAAATAATAATGGACAGGGACATGCCAAAATTGACAGTTTGAAGTCAGTATGCTCTTTACATCGTTTTGGTCTATTTCTGTTTTGGGCAGTTGGCCCACCCACGCATGTGGGTGATGTTTTGGTCTGGAGAAGTTTGGAAATCTTGATATATGATAGACACATCTAGCCACAGATTCCTTACCTTTGAATTCTTTCCCAGGTGGCAGACTGGATCCAGATTTTTTTTTTCCCTAGTACTTATGCGCGTCAGAAGAGGGCGTCCACTAGATGTGAAGTAGACTGAGTGCATGTAATCCCCTCCCTGATGAGCCAACGTCAGTTCCTCCTTTTCTTCATGTCCAACGTGGATCCAGAGCGGTTATCAGGCCATTTTTGGCCTATCTCGACATTTTGTCAAAGGAACAGTGTACCTTTTTCTTATTTCTTTGTGGTTTAACCCCTGTGGGTCTTGTGGCAGGCAGATCTCGGTCACAGACCCACATACTGTTTGTATGTGGTGCCTCAAGGAGCACAACGTCTCAGGAGTATAGCTCATACTGGCCGAGGCCCGCAACATTGTCTCCTTCAAGATCCCTGGACTGAGCTAGGAGCTGTCAACGAGTGTCCATCCACGTCGAAAGAGTAGAGCTCAAAACACAAATGGTCAAAAGTAACTTAGTCAGGTAAGTCTTGTGTCTCAGACTCCTTCTCCCAGCCTTTGTCCCTGAAGTCAACATAGGAGTTCACACCACGCCTCCCTGATTTCCCTGTAGCGATCCTCCCCTCCCCCTGGTGTGCTTTTCAGCCTCATGGAGGAAAGAGGTGTCCTAACTGAATCCACGCTGGCAGGTTCTCCCTCAGCGTCTGTTAGATCTTCTGGATCCATACTCTGATCCATGCCGGTGCACAGCCCCTCAGGGTTCACACCTGCGAAACAAGAGAATGATCTGGCGGTGATACCGTTGTCAGCTGCGCCTATTGACTCCAAACTAGATGCTATGCCGATGGAGCCGACCGGCTTGGACAATTTCCCATTTTCCCATCTCTTTCTACACAGCCCCTTGCTGTTTTTCTTATGAGGGAACAGAGTTGTGGAGGTGAAAGAGATGATATGGGGTGTCCAAACCCCATGGACGAGACTGTCCACCCTCCTTTAGAACTGTGGTCTCCAAACTTTTTTATGCTATGCCACCGCCCCCTGATCCCCTCCCCCCTTCAAAGTTGGAAGAAAAAAAATTATTGCCCCCCCCCCCAACAGAATTTTTCACAAATATTTTATAAAAATTGCAATGCTTAAATAGGTCTAGATGTATTTAAACATTGCAGTTAAGTACTGCTACCTTTTAAAAGCAATAAGTGTTTCGTTTTAAGCAGAAACATGTTATCTGGATAATGCTTCTTTTGGTCAGAGCCTGGCGCCCCCCCTTGGGATCACTTGAGGACCCCTTAGGGGGGGCCCGCCCCCATTTGAAGAGCCCTGCTTTAGATGATAATTGGCTGACTGAGCTGGGTGAGGCTGGTGGCATTGAGTTCCCACCAACTTCAGACCTCCATCACACAACCCCGGCATGGCTACAGGGATGAGCGCCTCTTTTGCCAAGGTGTTGAGGGTGATTGTGCTCCTAGACTAACAGCTCCCCTCAGTGGAGTTGACCACAGACCCCTTGGTAAATGTTTCACCAGGGCCTGAAGGAAGAAGAGCCTGTGCTCCCCTATAGTGAGTCACTGTATGTTGTTATGGGCCTGGGCTAAACCTGTTATCAGGGCCCTGGTGGACTGGTCCATAGCCACCAGCCCACCCTCGGAGACCAAGTCTGTCTTAAAAGACACTACTCCAAAATGTTTTGTGGTGCAGGCCGCTACGCCTACCTCTGTCCCCAGCGTCCTTACGAACGCTCTACCGGACAGGGAGTCCAGATGGCTGGAAACTTGTGGAAGAAATACTTTCTTCTCAGTCAGCTCACCATTGTTGTCTTTAAATACTACATTTAGTATGGGATTCAGTGGCGCATCTGTTGCCTTCTCTTCCAGAGGAAATCTGGCGTGAACTCGTCCAGACATTACATGAAGAGCGAGAAGCAGCAAACTTTACCCTAAAATATTTTATGGATACCACGGACTCAGTGGGTCTGCAATGGCTCAGTCAGTTGCACTGCGCCGTCATGCCTGGCTATGCAATCTGTTTTTTCGGAGGCTGTCCAGAACACCCTGCAGGACATGCCCTTCGATGGCGTCCACCTGTTTGGCATCCATGCTGATTCTGCATTTGAACGCTTTAGGGCGGGTCAGAGTGAAAGAGACTCTTAAATAGATCTTTAGCTGTACTGTCTACTACCTGAAAAAACTGAGGAATGGAGTCAAAGGTTTATATATCTTGTTTTGCTTATAGTTGGACCAGTAACTTTGAGTCCTATACTGAGTCTTAACTTTTCCACCTACTGGTGGCATTCAGTGGTGTGTTCCTACCTTCTGCAGGTATGATTATTTTTACACTTAAGATCTGTAGATGACAACTTTTTGTTCCCGTTTTCTGGGATGTAGTTTTACACCTGATGAAACCAGGTCTTTTCTGTTCCCTTTTTCTCTGAAGATGGGCTTGGTGCTCAAGAGAAAAATACCGACATGGAATGCTCCCCGCTTTGAGTAGAGATTCTTTTGTATGCCTTATGCTTATTACTAGGAAATGAGCCTGGATGATCAGTCGGCAGAGCATCAGACTTTGACTCTGAGGGTCTACTTTGAGGTACTTTTAGTATCCCTTGTATGGAGCTTATTATAACTCCCTGTGAGTCTTTGATTATAGCACACCTCTTTGCACAAGAGTTTATGATTAACCTCTTGTTTGTCCTTGCTTTAATCTTTGGAGCATTACCTGTTCTTCTATTTCTACAGTCATTCCACTTCTCTTGAGAGACTTAGTTTCTCATACAGAGTAGTGGGGAAAATGGAAACTCCTTTCCAAATCGGTGCGACCTTGCACTTCATTAGCAAACTGATCTCACTCTCCCTCAGTAGCATGGGATGTTGTTGCTGGACTTGTACAGGCCCAGGTGGTGTACGGAGTAAAATTACTTCTTGTATGTTTTTATAGAAGGATGGCATCTTGCCTACATTCATAGTTAGTGTGAGTCATGTTTTCGACGCTTTTCTAGTACTGCCGGTTTTGTTTTCATTACACTGGCTATTCACCGTTGGGTGATATGTGGCATTTACTTATTGCTTAGAGCAAAGTTCTGTACATTTGCTATTACAAGTACCTTCTATGTAAAAGCGCACACATCTTCCGGAGCCTTAAGATATTTTCCTATTTATTTATTAAGGCACCACCATTTAGCTATTTTCTGTATTGATGGCTATCTCCCAACTTAGTTATGACGCTTTCGCCTTATTGTTAGACTTCCTCCTTAGATAAAGGAATTCTTGATGTGTACTTCTCTTCCTTTGGAAGATGTCCATATACATTAAAGATGAGGGAAGTAAGTGTGGTTGTCTTATACCTTCAGGTGTTGCAATGTCTCCTATTTATTGTAGGGACTTTATTTCCCATAATCAACAAGTGTTGGCCTTCTATAGGTTGCAACTCTTTCCGTTGATTCAGCTTCTAAAACATTGTTTTCATTTTTCGGACTTTCACTTTGTGGAGGGTTTTGTCCCTAGAGAACTATGTATTTGACCTTTTGTTCTGTACTTCAGTTGGATTCTTTTTTGTATGAGATCATTTGCCATTGGGTTTCAGTGTGGAAGACCTGTTTAAGGACTTCTGTGTGTTGGTCTCTATTCCTTCTTGTAGGTCCAAGTGGTAGCCTTGTTTTTGCTATGCTAAGGTGGTTTCTTTTTCATACCTGCTATCTTTTTTCAATATTATATCATTAACCTGATTGTGGGTTACTCCGTCAAATGCTTGGCTAGCCTTTTCTCTCCTGGATTGTGTGATGTCCTCCACACTTTCCCTCATCTTATATCAGCACTATCTTGCTGAGTACTTGGTGTGTACATTTCAGCTTCGTTCGGAAGTAGCACTGAATTTGCACCTTATCTTGAATAAATAGATGAGCATCAACGAATGCAAGGATTGTTCTTCTTTTCATGCATTGGCAGCTGTGAAATTCTTCTATGGTGCAGCCGTATGATGAGCAAAATCTCATTTTGGTGGAAGATAGATATATTCTCTTGTTGTTATTATGGGTGATCCGAGAGGTGCTAACATTATCTCTGGCATTTTTTCGTACTACAAGAATTGGTTATACACCAATAATTGCTGTTGTTTCCCTCAACACATTTCTATTAGAGCATTGTTCTATGCTTCTTCATAAGAGATGGGGTTCTTGGATTCCACTTTTTTCTGTGTTTTTTTAAAGCGGGCTAAGCTAAAATAATGCTTTTCTACATTAAAAAAAGTTATAGCTCAGTGGCATTGCCTGTTGACTTTGGTTCCCCTAGGACCGCCAGAACATAAGTTCAGATCCCACAATGGGAGCTAGTAGTTTTTCTGTTCATATTATTGGTTGTCTTTCTACATGTTTTTGTCCATCTGCCATGGGTAATGCTGTTCCCATGCTTCTCAATGCGTTAATGACTTTACTTGCCTGTGGTCCTTCCCAAAGTTCTTATGGTGTAGAGGATGTTATTACTCACATAAATGTTTTTAAGAGCTTTTGGTCTCTTTTGTCTTGTTCTGGACCGGTTTGTTCTAGTTAAGGACTTTTAGTAGAATCAATTTGCAGACCCACCTCCAGAGATGGTATTACTTTGATATCTGATTCAAAAGATAAGGAATCTGCGGCTAGATGTCTTTCAGACGAACAAGTTACTTACCTTCAGTAATGCATTATCTGGAAGAGACCGGATCTAGCCACAGATTCCTTACAGACCCTCACATCCTCCCCGTTCTGCAAACGGAGTTCTCTGTTGTCTCAAAGATCCCTTTCTTGACATTAACATACCTTAATTTGGATTTCGTAATTATTTGGCACAAAGATGTCTCTTGTTTTGGCGCACTGTTTCCATAGGCCGTTTCTATAAGTGGCTCTGTTTTTGGTGTGGAAAATAGTCACAGAAGAAACTGATGTCGGAGAGAAGATTATATGGACTCCTTCGACGTCACATTTGGTGAACGCCGTCGATATGGAGTCGCTCAACACCCTCTTCAGACGCGCAGACCTAACGGGGAAAAAAAAGTTTCCAGATCCAGTCTAGAGCCTGGGGAAGAATTCAAAGGTAAGGAATCTGTGGCTAGATCCTGTCTCTACCAGATAATGTGTTACCGAATTAAGTAACTTGCTCAATATGACTTTTTCATTTTCTGGAAGCATTGGAGTTTTGTCACAGAAAAGTGGATAATTAGAATGTTTTCCCTTCATTTTGAATTTGGAGGTCATTCTGCAGAATAAACCATTTTAGGACTCATGTAGGCCACATAGCCCTAGATTCCTGCGTCTCTTGTTTCCAGTAATGTCCAGGGTTGATAGGTTTCCTTGGGCCAACAGATTCTGTGCCCAAATACTGCTTGAATCTCTCTCTCCCCCTCCCCCACATAAAGCCTCCCCATTCACATCATACACAACAGGGAATATTTTGTAAAACCCTGTTCATAACCATCTATATGCCTGATTCGCACTCACTCCGAGGGCTGAGGAGTACACACATGTGGGTCTATCCTTGGCAGGGATATATTCTCCTGCTTGAAGACTGATGGAACTTTTAATGTTTATGTTCTGGCCAAGCAGCCAAGACCATAGAATTCTGGCACCTCATGATGAAAACATTAATGTGTAAATGTTGAAAATAAATGGTTCTGGTGTGTTTTTGTACGGCCCATGGTTAATATCTGCAGTCAAAGAAAGGTCCCCTCAGCTGATATTTAGATTTGCTTTTAAAAGTTTCTGAATGCACTGCAGCTAGATTATCAGCATTGTGCACCGCAAATCCATGCAGGGGTGGTATAGCCACACTTGAGGCACTCGATAACATAGTTGTGGGTCAGTCTTTGGCAGCAGGGATATGTTCGTTCTTGACGGTGACAGGGAGTGGTATTAGCATATTTTGGAAAAAATAATTTCCATTCATCTGATTAACCACATCTTCAGTACTTTCCCATAGCCAGCTAATTAGGGCAATGAATGTCTGGCACTGGCCAACAGAAATCTTGGTATGTGTAGAAGAATAACACCTGTGGTTGTGGTATGTTTCCCAGGGATGATACCTGCTATCAAAGACAGGTTATCTAATCTAAAAGTGCTTACAATTGCTTTCCAAATTTCCCCAATTTTCCTGAATGACATCTAATGGAGGAAATTGTTAAAAGTCTGCCAAATTTCATGTCCATCAAACTTTCCTGGCCTTTCAGTCACAGAGGTATGATTTGTAACACTAAATTTCTTAGATTTTAAAGAATTCGACAATATATTTTTTGTTTTTACTTAAAATGTATTCAGTGCTCCATAAATGATGATTCTTCTACAATTTAGCACTCACATTACATAATTGATTGTGCGGACCTTATTCCCTAGGAATTGCCAGGCTACAGACATTTAGAACAAGGTTTATTTTGTTGGGTTGTTGTGAATTAGATTTGTCCATTTGAGAAGCGCAAAAACATTGGTCGCACATTTGTTTTTCATGTATCTTCAGGCTCCAACAGAATGTTGATGTGGGATTTGCACTGATATAGCTCTGCATATACTGAATAAACGATATAGGTTAGACTGTTGCACAAATAGGCATAGACATACGTTCCTTTGAACAATTTTGCACTGTCTTAAAAAAAAAAAAAAAAAGCTCTTGCTTTGAGTTTTGCACATATTCGACAATGAAATGGCTAAAGTAATTATTGAATACCTTGCGAAATAAAAGTATGACGTGAGCAAAGTCATGGGTGCTTCTAGGGGGATCAGTGGCAGGTGTCAGTGGGATGTGGTCTTAAAACCTAAAGCCGACCTCTTTAAAGGTATTTAATCCCAACGATCGATTACAAACTTGTTTAGGTTTCTGAGAAAGGGGTTGGCACTTTGAATGAGAGGAGGAAGAAAACATTTGTAGTTTTAAAGGAGGTACTAATCAAAGCTCTCCTTGAAAAACTTTTTTGGAAGCAGAAATGTTGATTCAAATTATGAATAGATATGATAAGTAGCTTTTTAGTTTTTCTGTTCCGAACATTATGGCCGGCTGAAAAACTCCTCTTCCACCGAAAGAGAATCCTTGTCTTGCTCAAGGGTGTCAGAACGTTATGCAACATATTGTCTAGACGCTTTTTGCTTCGTACAGATAAGACCTGTCCCTTTTGGATAGGTCACAACCGGGAGAGCCTGTGCAAAATAGTAAAAATACTAATTTAAACTGATGCACAGTTGCAGTGCAAAATTCTAATGAGTAGGCATAGGTTGCTTAAACTGATCCCAAAGAGCCTAAAACAGATGAGAATAGTGTGTCTTTAGTAGATGTAGCCTCTTGAAAGGAGCCTCTGGTAATTGAACTGGTTGCAGAGTTTCATATCTCATGCCGTGCGTATTAGATGTAGTTGAAAACTGCATTACTGCCTCCATCAACGAGAATCCGTTGTCTGTTAACTGGGAGTGTTGTAGAGATGCGTACGAACGCCAATGGAACAATGCCAGTACAGATATTTTATTTGCATACCAACGATAGATGCAGTTCACGTACAATTGTACATCCATGTAGGTTTAGTTCCTCCAACCAACTGCCACGGTTCATTCTGGCATTCATTCACATACCACAGCAACATTCTATCCATACTTCCACTCCAAATACGATGGGACCAAATTGCTGCTGAAGTGAATACAGTGAGGGAATAAGAATGGAGATAACTGGAAGTTGGTGGCCAGGTAACGCTCTGGTCATTATTAGTATGTCAATTCCTGTTGAGGATGAAAGAATCCTCAGTCGAGTATTTTGCCGTTGTTTTAGATTTCAGTCCAGGCTGTATTGCCAAGTGTTACTTGATTGTACCTGTTGATTATTTCTCAGAACCGGTCCCATAGGTTCCTATAGCACCAACTGCACATAGATCCTACACCTATCACAGAATGTTAGCTAGAGGAGGCCTCCCTTTATTGATCACAAACAGTGGTGTCCGGTTTATTCTGAAGGCTATGCAAAACATTGTAGAGCACAGTGCTTGCTTTCTATTTGCTCCCCCTTGTTTTAGGCTGCCTAACGTGTCTTTGTACCTTCTGTGGACCACAGTCTGTTTACTGTATTGTTCACGAGTGCTTACTTTCTGTAAACAGGTCTTTAAATTTTGTTTTTATCTTGTCACATTTGCTGTGTATTCAAAGACAGGTCAAATGTCAGGCTCTGTCTTCCAAGAAAGCTTGGTGTTTACCTTTCTTTCTCTGATTTCAGAGTGTGAGGATTTATCTGACAATTTGGGATTGAAAGAAAAAGCTTTTTTCTAGCACACAACAATTTAAATATCTGTACATGAACTGTGCAAATATTTCAGAATATATCAGAACTTGGAGATCGCAAATGAAGCACATTTTTTGTCATTCTCAAGTGTACTGGAAACTAATATTACAATACAATAAAAACTAAATGATTCCATTTCCAAACAGTATCGGCTGTTTGCTGTATAGTTTTATTAGTAAAACTGAATGTCTGTGCAAATGTAATGGGTATTGCTGTTGAAAACGTGTTATCTAGTGACAGTGCACTGCTACACCATGCATACTCCAATTCCCTGCACACACCTCCATTCTACACCACCCGGCTGTACTCCAGTCTGCTCTACTACACTCTACGCTGTTCCACTCTACTACTGCTCACACCGCTTTACTCTACTATGATGATCCGTGCTGCGCTACTCTACGCCACTGTAGAGTACTCTACGCACTCCATTCTGTGGCTCTACTCCACTGTACTACACTTTATTACTCCACACTGCTCTCCGGCACTCTACAACACTCCACTCTGTGCCATATAACACTATGGCATTCTACTCCACTGTACGACTCCGCTCTTATTCTACTCCGATCTACAACTCCGCTCTTATTCTACTCCGATCTACAACTCCACTCCAAACTGATGCCATGCCACTCTACAACGATGCCACTTTACAGTAGTCTGACACACCATAACCTTCTCCATTTTGTCACTCTACGACACTTTACTCCACTCTACAACACTCCATGCCACTCCACTCTTTTCCACTATGACAGTTTACTCCAACTTTCCAGTCTGTGCCACTTTGTGCCACTTAACTCTGCGGTACTGTGCTCCACTCTGTGCACTCCACTCTGACTACTCCACTTTACGGCACAACACACCATTCCACTTTGACACTCCACTCTCTCCCACTAGACACACCACTCCCAACGCTTTCTGCCTCTCATCGCCACTCCACTCTTCGCCATGCTGTTCCAATGCTCTTGGCCCCTCTTCGACCCACCACTAACTTTTAGCCAGTTTGAACAGCAGCTACACTGGTGTACAACATGGCTAACAAAATTTGCCTAAGCCAATAGCTCTTGCAAAGGCAAGACCGATTGGCTTTGCCAATGCTAGTTTTCTGTGTATCTGTTTTTTACTTTATATCAGGGGTCTCCTAGCTACAGCCCTGGGCCACTTCCGGCCCAAAGCAACAAGCTGCATGACACACTGACAGCAGTGTATAATGCCCCGTGAATGGGACATGGTGCATGCCAGAGCAGGCACCTGCCTTGTCTGTCACTGGGAGGACAGATCAAGGCTTCCTCTACCTATCCCAGACACAGCCAGTGGTGACAATAACAGAAGCACACAATCTTAGGCAGGGGAACGCATCGGACACTGGCTCCGGACACTGAGAGGAGGATGAGACTCCCACTGCCGCTCCAAGGGAATGCACTCAGTGCACGATCATAGCGGCCACCTTCAGGAGCAAGGCCTTTTGGAGATTTAGCAAGCAGCGTAGGTCTGCCCTGCCTGTAGGCCGTGCTGCTGCCTGTTTTTACCCATGTACGGTCATTCCTTCATTTCAGTTTGCCCTCACTGCAGGGTACCCTCTTGTAGTTGCTAGTCCTGAATTTTTATAGCCAACAGTACATTGTATTCTGGGAGTTGAAGTTTCACTCTAACGTTATAAACGTGGCTCAAAAATCCCTTCATGAAAACACTTTGATTAAAAAGCAGCACTGGTTCGAGGTGTCACACCTAACATGGGGCCACTTGGGAGCTGTGCGTGTGCACTGAGAACACTGGGGGTTTGCTCTGGGAGGGATCTTTACAGCTGCAACACTGTGGAGTGTAGTCCTTTGTTACAAGCAGTCCCTCACAACATACATGGTTCCAAGTGGCTTCTGTGGACTTGGCCAAGTTTTAAATAACAACATTTTGGGATTTGTAGTTGTATTTGACATCAGCTGTGGATCCTAAAATTCAGTCACGGCTCGCAGTGTTAAAGGGGATGAGGTGGTGTGGTGGGGGGGGGGGGGGGCGGGAGGGATGAGGGGGAAGCAGGAGAAAATATTAATATTTAAAAAAAGAAATAAACTTACTTGAATGCCGCACCCCACTGCTCTGCTGGCTGCAGGCAGGCGCAGGCTCCCAGCCTGCCCTGCGGCCACTTCTGACGCTGCTCAGAGCAAGGGTGCTCCCAGGCAGACTGGGAGCCTGTGCAGGCTCTCTCCAGCCCAGCAACACAGTTGTCTGTGCGCATGTGTGTTTGGCCGGCCCGAGACAGTCAGCCAAACACACATGTGCTCGGAAGGGACATGCTGAGCACTCCCCCTCACTCTCGTCACCCCCGTGGCCTGCCCCTTTACAAGGAAATTATAATAAACACTGTTTATTATAATTTCCTTGTAAAGGTTTTTTAGCTGCTAGGGAAGGAGGTGGGGGCGCTCCTCTGCCCTCATGGAGGAGCCACCCCTGCTGAAAGTCGTGCCAGGCATAGTAAAGGTGGATAAATAAAAGGACTTTCCGATTGTGTGCACATTAAAAAGTGACTTACCTCCTCATAGCAAAGAATGCAGATGACTTGTCATAGCATTGGCAGTGCCCTTTTAGAGACGGTATTTCAGTTAAAATATTCATACATGATACTGGTGCACTGGGCAATAATAATACTTTGTTTTAGATAGTGTCATACTGCCGTTTCAGTATTTAAGTATTTAAAAACAATTAAAAAAACAGTAGCCTGCTTTTCTAATATACAGTTAAGTAATTGAATATTTTATAAGAGCATTTGCAAACTTTTTTACATTTTTACTCATATATAATTTGGAAGTTTCAGCACGGCATTGTTTATTTGTAATTGTCGCATCTCTTTTGACCCAAATCATATGCTCCTTACAAAAAAGATCCAAGTAAAACATATTCATTCATTTACATTTTATTTATTCATTTATAAATCAGTTTTTTTTTCTGCTTGCAAAATTTTAAGTATACGATGTGGCTTTACCGTACTGAAACATTTGGAGACATCTGATTTATATCAGATGTAGAGTTGATTGCATGTTGTTGAATCACTAAAGTGTTGATGGCACTATCTTTATTCGTGTATTACTGTATGTGTAGTTTAAGTTTCCAGCTTTTTTGTGTGACTAGTTGTCACAAACGTCCCTCACAACATGCATGGTGGCAAGTGACTTGTGTTTATGTATCTTTTAGTTCAACAAGGTTTCGCGCAGTACAGCATTTTTTGATTGGTTTTAGTTTTTTTTCTTTAAACCGAATTGGTGATTGTACTGCACATTTTCTCTTAAACTAGAGAATCCGTTTTAAACTATGTGCACCAGCACAGCTCAAGTTTTGTACACATTAAAATTTGTGGATCCCTTTAAGCCCTCCTAAAGTGTCCCTTGAAGTGTTTAATAGCTGTATCTTTAAGACCTCTCTTTGAAACCACGAAATCCCGCAGCAGTCTTTACCAGCATCCACCTGTGTAATACATGTGGCCACTGTTTTAGGTAAACATTTGGAAAACCTTACTACTTTTCTTTCGAAATGTTTCGAACTATATCTGTCCATTGTTTGGCAGGTGCAATGTCACTTTAATTATGGGGCCAGAAACGGATTTGTTTTTTTGAAGGGGCAAATCGGGGTTCAGAGTATGTAATGGACTGAGGCATTTTATCCCCACTGGTCATCTGAATTTCATACACCTTTCTAGAATTCTGTGTGCATGTAAATATGACGTGATGCTGAACATTTTGCAAAGGTTTGATAGTTTAAAAAACGTACATTTTTTAGCGCTTCTGTGCAGTCAGTACTTTTTTATATTTCACGGAGTAGCCCATGCATGATTAGATAAATGGTTAAAATGTCTTTGCTCTAAAAGGTTCCAGTGAGTTGTCGATGTATTTATTATTTAATCAATCAATCAATCAGTAATTTGTTAAGCGTGCTACTCACCCAGTAGGGTCTCAAAGCGCTGGGGGGGGGGGTGCTACTGCTCGAAGAGCCAGGTCTTGAGGTGCTTCCTGAAGGTCTGGAGGCCCTGTGTCAGACTTAGGTTGACGGGGAGGGAGTTCCAGGTCCTGGCGGCAAGGTGGAAGAAGGATCTCCCGCCCGTTGTGTTCCAGTGGATGCGGGGGACGGTCGCGAGGGCGAGGTTGGCGTAGCGGAGCTGGCGTGTCGGGATGTGGAAATTGAGGCGCTCATTGAGGTAGGCAGGTCTGGCGTTGTGGGGAGCCTTGTGAGCGTGGATCAGGAGTTTGAAGATGATCCTATTGTTGACGGGGAGCCAGTGGAGGTCTCTGAGGTGGGCTGAGATGTGTTTGTGGCGAGGGAGGTTGAGGATGAGTCGTGCTGCGGCATTCTGGATGCGCTGAAGTTTCCTCTGGAGCTTGGCCATTGTTCCTGCGTAGAGAGCATTGCCGTAGTCCAGTCTGCTGCTAACGAGGGCGTGGGTGACCGTTCTTCTGGTTTCAACGGGGATCCAGTAGATGTCGAGTAGGCTGTTGGCTTCCAAGATGCGAGATAGTTGGTTGTTGACTATCTTCTCGATGACCTTCGCAGGGAAGGGGAGTAGGGAGATGGGCCGGTAGTTTTTGAGGTCTTCGGGGTCGGCTTTGGGCTTTTTGAGCAGGGTGTTGACTTCGCTGTGTTTCCAGCTCTCCGGTAAGATGGCGGTCTCGAAGGAGCTGTTGATGATGGTCCGTAGCTATGGAGCGATGATTTGGCTGGCTTTATTGAAGACGTGGTGAGGACAGGGGTCGGCGGGTAAACCAGAGTGAATGGTGCTCATGGTCTTGGTGGTTTCCTCATCATTGGTGGGGGTCCAGGCAGTACGGATGTTGGTGTGGATGAGTGCGTTGGGGTCGGCTTTGGCAGAGGTGGTGGTGGGGGACAGCGGTGCGAAGTTGCTATGGATGTCTGTGATCTTGCGGTGAAAAAAAGGTGGCGAGGGAGTCGCAGAGGTCTTGCGAGTGGGGTCGGCAGAGCAGGACTTGGGGTTGGTGAGTTCCTTGATGATGCTGAAGAGCTTCTTGCTGTTATGTGCGTTGTCAATTCGTTCTTTGTAGAAAGCTCTTTTGGTGGTCCGGATAAGCTGGTGATGTTAGCAGATGGCGGATTCGAGGAAGGCGTGGTTGCTTTCTGTTTGTTCTTGGCGCCAGATCTTCTCGGCTTTTCTGCATTCCCGTTTGGAGGCCTGAAGGTCTGCAGTGAACCAGGGAGCTTTCTTGTTGGTGCAGGTGTTGGCGCAGTCGTCGAGCCATTGCTTGAGTCTGCGGTGTTGGGGTCGCTGGTGTTGAGTGGTTGGGCGTGGGCGAGGTTGGACATCAGTGGGTCCTTGGAGATCTTGTTCCACTTGCGGTGAGGGATCCGATGCTGTTGGTGGGCGCAGTGGGTTTCTGGAAGGAAAAATGGCCTTAGCAGTGGTCAGTCCAGTGGAGTTTGGTGGTGGGGGTGAAGGTGATGTGGCTGCTGCTGGTGGAGAAGATGGCGTTGAGTGTGTAGCTGGCTGAGTGGGTGGGCGTAGTGACAAGTTGTTTGAGGCCAAGGTTGGCGAGGTTGTCCAGTAGGGCTGAGGAGTTGCTGTCGCCGGTGTTCTCCAGGTGAAAATTCGGGTCACCGAGGAGCAGGTAGTCCGTGGAGGCGAGGGTGTGGGTGCTGATTGTGTTGGCGATGGTGTCACAGAATTGTGGGCGGGGGCCTAAAGGTCTGTAGACGAGGGCTCCTCTCAGGGTGGTGGTGGTGTTGGCGTTGACGTATATTTGGAAGTGCAGGTGTTCAGCTGCATCTAGGGCGTCGTGGGTGTCGGTTGAGATCCTGATGGAGCTCCTGTGGACTATGGCGATTCCTCCTCCTTGTTTGTTGGTGCGATTTTGTAGCCTTAAGGGATGGCTATGGCAATGTCGTGTTCTGATGAGGGGTTCATCCAGGTTTCGGTGAGGAAGGCGATGTCTTGGGTTGTTGATGTGAGCAGGTCCCAGAGTTTGACGGCGTGCTTGTGGACGGAGCGGGTGTTGAGGATGCAGCTGAGGTGGTTGGCGTTGTTGTGGTGCTTGGTGGCTTGAGCGTAGGTGAAGTGGCACGTTCGGCATGAGAAGGGTCCGTGGGTGTGCCTAGGGGTGGTCTGGACGCAGGCGGTGGGGCGGCCGGGTTTGAGCGCATGGAGTTCTTCTGCGGTGTAGCGGTGTCTGGCAGCATGGGAGGTGCGAGGGGCAGGGGGACTGGTGCTGAGCGCGGGCGGGTGCTGACGGGCACAGACAGGCTTGCCTCTGGTGCAGCAGTGGCCCCCATTAAGAAAGGGAGGTGGGAGGGAGGAGCAGCTGGAAGGTGGGGAGCGGTGGGCGAATGGGGGCTTGAGAGGGGAGGGCCGCAGGGGAAGCAGCGGCAGGATTCGGAAGAGCTGAAATCAGCTGGAAATGGGCACAAAAAAACTAGGAGAGTCACAAAAAAGTGCCTAAAGGCACAGAGAGTAAAGTCAGAGAGCAGAAAGGCACAAACGGGCAAAAAGGCACAACAAGAGGGATAACGGCACAACTAACGCACAGACAACTACAGGACAGACACACAATACTTATGGCAACCACTAGACACCAGGGATGAGGTGCAGGCGGCTGCCTGCGGGTGGTGGAGGGCCTGGAACTCGTTGCAGCAGCGAGGGCGGGGTCGGGGGCACGGAGGCAGGCAGGTGGAGCTGCGCAGCATGTTGAGTGAAACCTGGCCTTAAGACAGGTCAGGGGTCACTCCGCACCGCGGCCACCATTAAGAAGGGGAGGTGGGAGGGAGGAGAGGCGGGGAGCGGTGGGCCAATGTGGGTGTGAGGGGGGCGGGCCGCAGGGGAAGCAGCGGCAGGACGGGGAGAGCGGAAAGAGCTGAAATCCGCTGGAAATGGCCACAAAGGAAGACGAGGAGAGTTACAAAAAAGTGCCTAATGGCACAGAGAGTAAAGTCAGAAAAACGGAAAGGCACAACAAGAGGAAAAACGGCACAACTAATGCACAGTCAATTACAGGACAGACACACAACACTTACGACAACCACTAGACACCAGGGATGAGGCACAAGCGGGTGCTCTCGACAGCAGCGAACTCACAAATTGGTGTTCTGGTGCTCTTAAGTCACAAGTACAGCCAGTTCTCGCTATCTTATCTGGAAGACATGGATCTAATACTAAACAAATACACATTCAGCCAGACAAAAGTACTTCTGTCTACAGTTGCCATATCTAGGAACCTACGTTCTGACCAGTGTGTTCTATCCTACAGCATTTTACATCAGTATAACTGGAGTCAGAGATGTATAAGTGCGTGGAAGCAGTGCGTGTTAGTACTAGTCAGGTTTATACTATATGCTGCAAAACACAAATTACTCAGCCAGTGCCATTGTTTAAGGGGGTTTTGAATGCGTGTATGGCTATGTACAACAATACATGTAAAGGTGACTGGGAAGTATTGAAGTGCATCTGTTAAGATGCTTGGAAAAAAGCAAACTTCATTTCGTCAACACCCTTCCAGCCCAATAGCCCTCTCGATCCCCCTGCACAAACACTTACCTTGAGGCTGTATACCTTGAATATGGTCTCGAGTCAGCTGCCTCTCAGTAGGAGGAAGTAGTGATGGCAAGAGAAAGATAATGCGTCTGCTCCTTTCACCTTCCAACCTGTCCTGCTCCATCCATTTTCTGTTGTCCCTGCAACAGCCTGCCTTTAATGTTCAGGGATTCATTTATCCTTGCAAATTGTGAGCCATTATAAATATCAGAAAGCAGAATAAATTGGGGCCTTGGAGAAATTAGCACTTTTGGATAGTACCGACAAGGCCCAAGATCATCAGTGATTACGTGGTGCCAAACAAATAACTCAAGTCCATCAGACCAACAGCGTTGGTCTGGACAATGAATAAATAATTACTGTCATGGGCATACATTTGTGTAAGATCCTAATTAACCTAAGACCCTGTAGAGTATATACCCTTAAATAGAGTAGGGACATTTTGCAAGGCAGCACTTGATGATAATACAAAAATATAGTGAGAAAGATAAATATGTAAATGCATTTATCGAGAGAATCAAGTGCATCTCAGCCGGGGACATACTGTTAAAATGAGGAATCTGCACAGAATGTTTAACCATAAACACACTAAACCAGTGATCCCTGTCGGTCCCGACATGAAAGCAGCAAATATAACACAACATTCTTCCGGGTGGTGAAGATTTTTCCAGGAGCATGGACATTCCTCATCCGGACGCGTTAATTGAGATCCGTGAGGAAGCGCTGCAGAAGTGGGGGGTTCATTGTTATGGGGTTAAAAAGAGGAGGGAGAAAAGTACTCTGAAGAGGTTGCTTCAGCTCATTTTCTGATTAAGTAGATGTTATGGTTAGAAAAGGTGTAAAGTTGGAAGGATTGAGTGGACAACCAGAGAAAGATTGTGCCCTTGTGTCGTAATTGTATTCTTGCCGTATGTCAGAGTTGCATAGATGTTATTATGCCCCTGAAATTTTCAGTTCATGGCTAAATAGTCAGAAGACTCGGAGTGAAGCAGTTTTGTGTTGTAAGCCTGCTATTTTGTCTATGAATCTGCCCTCAATGCGAGAGCCAGCTCAGAGTCATCATTGTGGCAGTGAAGACATAGTTATAGTTCCTGCAAATAAGTCTTGATGTTGCTTGCTTCAAGAGGGGACTACCTGACAAAATGGAATGACAGTAACCCAGTCTGGAGAGTTGCATGTATTGGTCCACAATAAAAACAATAACTTGCATTTATGGAGTGTGAGGTGACTTCCTAGAATAGAATAAAACTGATTGTTTTATAACTTTAGATATAGCAGTGCTTTGTAGGGTATTTACGTAGTCCAATACAATATGAGCTAGAGTAGATTAATGGTCGGGAGCAGAAAATATTTTTTAGGATAGAATTTTAGATTACCAGGTGTTATTCAGGGGGTGGGCGTTGTCTAGATCTTACGCAGTTTAGAGTTATCAGGAAGGACACCTTTAAATAAAGTGGGTGTTGTCCTCATATTGGTGGTCTAATAAACCAGAGTCCATGATGATGGATCCAAGGTTTTAAAGATAAAATGCTAGTATAGTGATTTGAGGAATTCCCTATGCTAAAGGAAAGCAGTTACAGAAAAAGTTGCTTATCCTGAGCAACTGTGATAGATTTATGAAGTAGGATTTGCAACTTTCAGTATAATCATTATTTGGTATTAACCATCGAGGGTTTCTCTCATTAGTAGCAGCACACCCTGTTCCGTAACGGAACAGGAAAAATCTTATGATGAAGCATGTCACCAAGGGGTAACCCTGGTGGGAGAGGGTTTACCACAAAAAAAGCCAGGCGCATTTTACCTATAGGGGATATACAGCAAACATTTGTTCGGGTAACAGTAATTTGTTTTTGACACAATATGGCTTGCTTTTTTTTCCTGGTACCTTAGCAAGTAGGACGATGGGGCCTCTTGCTTCCATCTTTTTAGTATATGGACTCAAGCTGTGCCACTCCAGCCATAGTCAGATGTTTGTTCTGACATGCCTCGTTCACAACCAAGACTATCAGTTATACATGGGGCATAAGCTTAGATTGAAGTAATGCGACCAGTTTGGTCTCATGCACTTGACTGCCATTAAAGTTTGGGAAACTAAGCTCTTTTTGCATCGGTGCACAGCTACTTCCAGGACTGGTGCCTGTTGTGCCCCAGGTCATGTCTGAAGTGCCAGTCTCACCAGTCATCCTAGGGCAAGAAGAGGAAACACATGAAATGCTGCTGAAGGCAGTGCTGCATCCATACACTGATCTCCCTCCAGGGATAGGTTACCATGCTGCTCTCCAACTCATACATTTGATTCTGTTGGAACCGTTGTTGGTTGATGTCATACTGGTGTTGGATCTAGCCCTGGGCCCTGTGCATGCTTTGGTCCCTAGTGCCAGAGTTTCTGGCACCCCATGCAGCTTGTGGCCTTCATGCAAGCCATTTTGTGGTGTTTCAACATCCCAGTTTCTGCTGCTGCACCATCAAACCCCATGGAAACTTCAGTTCCTCCAACTGCCTAATGGCTGGTGGGTTATTCATGGTGCCAGGATACCCCGTTAGGGCACCTTTCCAACTGCCATTGCATCTGCATGAAGGTGCCACTTGTAGCTCTGTCATCAGCATCTGCTCCAGTGCCGTCACAAGCTTCGGAGCCCACCCATTATCTATAATGCCATCCTCTAAGAAGGTAGGCACAGAGGCATGTGGAGAAGTACAGGGAAATGTCTCAAAACGTGTCAAAGCCCACAGACCAATATTACAGTAAGATGAATGCTATTTTCAGCACTGACAAAGTTGATGATGATGATTGTAACAAAGTGGCCAACTTGCTCCCTCTACAACTAGTACCAGTGCTGCAGATTAGCTTTCCCTTTCAAAAGCCAGCAGGCTGGATACCTCTTCAAAGGTGGTTCCTTAGTTACGCTTGGTCTTCTGCCGTTGCAGAGGTGGCTTCCATTGCAGTAGTGCTGAATAAGTATGTGTAAGACTTTGATCTCCTTGTCCTTGTCCCTTTGGAAGAGAGCATCTGGTTCCTTATGTAGTTTCTCTAACCAGCTTTCTCATCTTTGGAGCACTTGTTCCCGTTCAATGAGGCACTTATGAAGCCTGTTCAGGTTGCTTGGGGTAAATCATCTTCTACCCTACAGAGAATCCACAGGTAGCTGCAGTTTCTGGCAGAACCCAGCTTTCTCTCTGCTTACCCTTCCCTGGAAGCATCTATACTGCAAGTATTGTCCTGCAGTAAACAAAACCTGTAGTCCTTCCCCAGTATGCCTTCTGATCAGGACTCAAAAGATGGAGGCCATGAGGAAAAGGTTTTCTCTTTGGTGAGTTAGGCCCTTAGGTAAGCCATTGCAACCTGGCCCTTGGCTAAGTACACCCACTCTCACTCAGAAATGGAGCACTTGGTCATGCCTAACCTGTCGGATCTACTTTGAGATCATTTTGTTTATGCTTTTTGGCATGGGCTGGATACAGTAAAGCAAATATTCTGAGCAGGGCTAGATACTGAGTCAAAGTTATTGGCAGCGACTGGACATCCTACTTATCGCCGCATTAGAGTAGACTTGGGGAATGTCCAATCGAAGTTCATGGACGTGTTGTATGGCTCTGACCTCTTTGGTAAGAAAGCTGATTAGCCTTAAATACTTCAAACATGGGTGGGCTGCAACTCGTTCTCTCGGACTGGCTTAAGCTGCAAGCCATTTTCGCAGGCAGTCTCGTTTTACAGCTGCTCCAGAAATATGCCCTTTTGCCAGCGTGAGATCTTATAACCAGTCTAACAACAATCAAACCAATTTCGCTGGCAGTACATGGGGCTTATTGGATCCAGGGACTAAGTCAACACCAGCCCTCCTCCTTAGCTCCATCTGCAAAACTGCTTTAGTTTTCCTTTTTTTTAACACATCCAACCTTTGGAAGACTTGGCAAGCCACCACATCAGATCAGTGGAACCTAGAAAAATGTACTTCTTTTTGGAAAGAGTGTTTCTCTCCCCCCCCCCCCCCCCCCCCCTCCCAAATCTCTTCCATCCTCTCAGTCAGAAGAACACATTCCGTATTCTGCAACAGGAGCAGGATGTTTTCACTGTTCGGCAGAGCAGTGGAGCTACTCCCATTATAAGAGGTTGGACAGGGATATGACTCCTGCTCTTTTTATTGTGCCCAAGCAGGATGGTGGGCCTTGTCCTATTAGCAAACTCAGAGTCTTGGATACAGTTCTCCACAAGAAAAATTTCAAGAAGATGTCTCACAAACAGGTTGTGGTTGCTCTGCAGCAAGGAGGCTAAATAGTATCCCTTGACTTGTAGGACACATTTTCGTTAACCAATTTTGTAGTTGCTCAGGAGATACCTACACTTTGTGGTCAGCTCGACCCATTATCAATTTGCAGTCCTCCCATTCAGGTTTAAATTCACACCTCATGTTTTTACTAAGCTGGTGATGGCATCGGCGTCAGTAGCACATCTCTCTGCTGGTAGGGAATATCTGTATTCCCGAACCTCAACAATTGGCTGTATAAGGCAGGCTTGTCGCAGCTGGTGTTAGACCGTGTCAATGCCATGCCATCCATGATGGTTGACTTGGGGTTTTCTATCAGCTTCCCTAAGTTTCACCTGGATGGAACTTCTTTTCAGCAGTGTGGTGTTGAATTATGACATCTATGTTCAGGCAGTTAATTGTAGCTCAAATGGCTGCCTAATAGTTGTTCTACTGCTTGACATTTTTACACTCATATAAGACAACTGCTATGGGTTATGTCAATCTTACTGACCATGATCGACACCTGCATCCGTAGGTGGTCACGTCCATCTCTGTCCTTTGGAGCATCCTCCAGTGGACATCTTCACTAATTAAGAGAATGCACACTGCCCACTGTTCTGTTTCCCTCAGGTGCCGTTGCAAGGAAGCGTAGGGAATATGATCCATTTGAGCTGGAATTGGGCATTTCTGCACAATCCTCAGATCCCCAGTATCCTCTGTACACTGCACCAGGATTAGCACAGATAATTATAATTGCACCGGTTTGGCTGCGAAGGTTGTGCTATGCAGACCTATTACATGTGTGTGCACCCTTAAGATGCATCTGTCAGATGTGGTGCGCCTCCTTCAGCCCAGCAAGGATTGGCACTGTGTATAGTTAAAGGTTACATTTTGGCTCTTTCAGCCAAACCACCCTTCACTATACAAGTACCCAGTTATGGTATGGTTCCTCAAAGGATTGTCTTACATGTTCCGTCCTTCAATTGTCATTATGCCTCAGAGGGGCCCTTAATTTGCTACTTTTCGGGTGGGGTCTCAGTTTGAGCCGATGCATAGCTGCACATTGTGGCTGTTGAAAATAGAAATAGTTTTCTTGATTGTTGTTACTTCAGCTCTGTGTGAATGAGCCATTCTGGTCTTTCTTTGTAGACAATCGGGTTTTGATGACCAAATCGTTCCTTCAAAAGGTGGTGACTTTGTCCCATGTAATCATTGTGTGTCACATAGCCTACATTCTGTTCTCGTCCAATCAAGAAGTAGGAGAGGTTCCACTGGTTAGGTCCTCACAGGACTGTTAACTGTTACATTGACACAACCTGAGACTTTTGGACTGATGATCTGCTGTTTGACGGGGTCAAAGCTCTCCAGAAGAGGACTCTTTCCAGATGGCTCATGTTCTTCATTAAGATCCACTATGTGCTTGCCAAGAAGAAACCTCTTAATGGCATCGAGGGCCCACTTCACAAAGGCTCAATCTTTTGTGGTGTGTCTAGAGACATTCATGACTAGCTGCAACATCAGCTTCAATCCACAACTTCACCAGACATTATTGCCAAGACTAGAAGATCCAAAGGGATGGCCGTTTTGCAAAATCTGATTCACTTTTTTCTGAATTGACCGTCTCCTCAGACCCACTACCTGGAATGGGACTATTCTCTAGTATTGATTCAAGAGGTGTGAGATCTCCTGGTAGAAGCAGCCATCAGAAGAACACGTAACTTGACTTCAGTAATAATCTGTCTGGTGGACTCTGTCTAACCATAGGTTCCTCAATGATCCCACTCCCTGGAGTGGTTTTAGGTATAATAATACTAAGTTTCCAAAATAGATTTTGGTGCACTGCAAAACTCTAGTTGGGCGAGCCAACAAATTGACAGGGAGAGCCAAGCATGGTCAGCTCGGCCTATAAAAGCCTGTGTTCAATCTGAGCCCATATACATTTTTAACATGTAAATCATGGAACTGAATTCACAAGTATTCAAAATTCACCAAGTTTTATTTCTTTAGCACAGAGAAGTGTCATCTTAGTACATCAGCTTACCTTAGAAGTATTTATAAAGTGAATTTTTAAACAAGCACTGAGAAACATTCCAGACCCACACCCTGACTGCTATTGGTGTTGTAAGAGACATGTCTCTTTGTCATGTCCAAATGGGTGGTCTGCACTATTATTCTAAATGTAGCAACATTACGAGCTATCAAACGCAAAAGCTTTTTGTACAGTGCAGTCCAGAACTCTGGTATTTGAAGGTGTTTTTCTTATAATAATGAACAAAAAGGGAGACTGAAATAAAGTATGTTCCTATAATCACACAATTTGCTTTAGCAGGGAAGCCATTAATGCCAGATTTTCCAGTTTCACGCTATGCTGTTCAGCCACTACATGAGTATCGTTTCCTAACATCAAATGGTGATGCTTTCTTCTTAATGCTTTTAAAGAGAGGGTGACAGGCAGAACCCCCATTTTATTTTTAGCAATTTTGCATAGCGTGAACCTTGGCTGAGGACATAAGTGTGTCAAAACAGCCACAGGCTACATTACGCATTTACTTATTTAGCACAGGGAAGTTTGTCAGGATTCCCAGGAAGGTAAGCCAAGGCTAGAATTTGAACCCTTTGAAAGTGCGGCTTAGGTTGGGCTCAAGGTTCGAAGAGGACCTTTGCACTGAGCCAGAGCAAAGCATCTGACTCGCCCACCTCCGTGCATAACCGTCAGTTGTGTTGGGATTGTCTCTGCCTCTTAGGGTGGGCGGTTAAAGCTTTTCCAGAGCCAGTCTGGCTTGGGTAGGGGGTGGGGGCAGCGCCGGGAGAGGGGGGTGCATTCAAATGGTGTGGAATCTATTTAAGAAGACTGCAAACATTTTTTTCCACTGTTCAGTATGCCAATGCGGCAAATGAAATACTGGAGTTCAGCTTTTTAGAGCAGCTAATAGAAGGTTATATTTATTTTTCCATGCTGAAAGGCTTTTCAGTAGCTCTATGTCATGCTTTTAAATATCACATTATAGTTGTTGCACATTTTCTAAATATTTAACTCTTTAGTTTAACGAAGTGGTGTTTTTCCACCATTGTGGCAGCAGAGATCTAAGTTTGCTTGTAAATAGAAAACTTTGGATACAGCTGAATGTAGCAATTAAATCAGTCTTTGTTTTTATGGTCTGGCCTGACCACCCAGCTGTCGCCAGACAATTATGTAAATCACCAGAAAGAGGGGCTTTAGCTCAACGCACGTCTGGAGTCAGGAGTACGTGTTTCAATTGGGCAGAATTTGCGTGCTTCCACCAACAAGCATCGGCAAAGCAAGTGAGTCTCACCTATGCAAGATCTATTGTCTTTGCCAATACGATTTAGCCATGTTGGACACACGGGTGGCTGTTTTTCAGCATGGCTAAACGTTAAGGTGTTGTAAAGGGCACTGCTGTGAAATGTTAGGGAGTGGTGTGGTGGTGTTGTGGAGTGGGACGGAGGGTGTAGAGTGCCATAGAGTGGAAGTGTGTAGAGTGTTGTGGAGTGTTGTAGAGCAGTGTGAAGTGGCATAGAAGGTATTGCGTAGAGCAGAGTAGATTGTAATAGAGTGGAATGGCATAGAGTGTAGTAGAGCAGAGTGGTGTGGAGTGCAGTGTTGTTGAGTGGCATAGAGTATCATGGTGGAGTCTGCGTCGTAGGATAGAGTAGAGTAAAATAGCTTGGAGTTGCGTTGAGTGTTGTAGGGTGAAGTAGTGTCATTTGTTGTGGAGCGGCATAAAGTGGAGAAGTGCATCTAGTAGTAGAGTGGCTTAAAGTGATGGGGGAGTAGATTGGCAAAGAGTGCATTGGTTTTGAGTAACGTTGTGTAGAGTGCATTGGCATAGAGTGCAGTTACAGGGTAGAACGCAGTAGCATAGAGTGGAATGCTGTTGCTCAGAGTGGAGTAGAGTGAATTAGAGTGGTCTAGAGATCATTGGCGGAGACTGCAGTGTTGCAGAGTAGTTTCATAGAGTGGAGCATAGTAAAGTGGCATAGAGTACAGTGTTGCAGAGTAGAACAGAGTGGCACAGAATGCAGTGGTGGCTGAGTAGAGTGGTGTAGTATGGAGTGGAATAGAGTGCATTCGTTTTAAGTAAAGTTGTGCAGAGCACATTGGCATGGAGTACAGTGGTGTAGAATGCATTAGTTCAACTAAAGTGCATTGGCATAGAGTAGAGTTGTTCAACTTAGGTTTCAGTGGCATAGAGTGTAGTGGAGCAGAGTAGGTTGTTTCAGAGTAGAGTGAAGTGTTGTAGAGTGGTTCACCGTACAGTGGAGTGATGCAGGGTAGAGTGCAGTGGTATAAAGTAGGTTACAGTGGCATAGAGTGCATTGGAATAGAGAGGCGTAGTAGAGATCAGTGCATTGGCATAGAGTGCTGTGCTATAGAGTGGAGTGATGTGGGGTGGCCTAAACTGGAGCGGTGTAGAGTACAGTGGTGCATAGTGGATTAGAGTGTATTGGCATAGAGTAGAAAAATGTATAAAGTGGAGTGGTGCTGAGTAGAGTGCAGTGGTGTGTGTGGCGTGTGGCATGGAGTATGCATGGGTACGGTAGCGCTCTGCCATTACTGGCAGCACATCTTCAGTTGAAATGATCATTACATTTGTACAGACATAGATTTACTGACAAAACTATACAGTGCACAAACTATCATCTCTGGAAACGTAACCTCCTAGTGTAATTAAATGTTTTTGTATTTTAAAATGTTTCTACCACACTTCAGAATTCCCAAAAAATGTGCTTCATTTGTGCGGCCCTTAATATGATATATGCTGAAATATCTGCATAGTTCCTTTACAAACATTTAAATTCTTTTGTGGGCTAGAAAAAATAACATTAAACAGCCTTCCGTCCAGCACACCTGTAGTAGCCAAGATGATTGTCACTTAAATCCTCTCACTTTGAAAAGTAAAGATCCCACAGAAGGCAGAGCCTGACATTTGACCTCTGCCTTTAATTGCACAGCAAATGTGGCAAGATAAGAAAAATATTTAAAGTTCTGTCCACATAAATCGAGCACATGTGGAAAGATACCATAAATTAGGTATGACCACAATAGGGACAAACTCAAGCTGGACAGGCTAAAGCAAATAAAGCCAGCAAATAGAAAGTAAGCAAATGTGATTTACAAAACACAAGGCCAATGATCAGCAGTGGGTGGAATGCATTCCCAGGGAAGCTTTCCGAATGTCCCTATGATGATATTAGCAAACCACACAGCTCTGCTTTCTGGTAGGCCTCGACCTAAAGCAAAATGCTTGTCCTCCAGACAGCTGTGACAGTTTAATTTATCTAGTGCCTGAGCTTGAAATATCAGGCACACATATCACATTTTAAGTACCTTGGAGACTAGATAATTTATGGTGTTTTTCTCTGGCATCAGCCAGATGGGAGGAGGGTAGTCATTGACCTACATGGATTTTTAAGTCTGGCTTGGCAGTGCAACTGCCAGCTGACATTTTAAGCTACACCACTATTATTCCACAGTTCCTTACTGCAACATGGATACATATCCATCCCTGTGCTGTCTACTTGTAATGCTTCACATTACCTTAAAGCATTCTGTTAAAGCCATACCTATTGCAATTGCCAGTGCTTGTTGAGGCTTCATGTTACAGGAGCTCCATACATATTCCTTTGTGATATACACCTAGTTTTAAGCTTCCTTTAAAAGGTCATGTCCATTTCGTTGTATACATTCTTTCCGATCTTAAATCCAGTGTTTTGTCATGCCCTTCTTATTTAAAACCCTACTTTTGTTTTGACTTCAATCGTTTCAGCTTTTTCATTGGTTTTTAGTACGTTGTACCTGTGTATCTGACAGACCTTTTTTAACAAAACCAGAACTATATAAAGGACAGAAATCCATATAGACTTTTGTGTTCCTGACTCTAGCATTGATGTGCATATGCTGCATGCGTTACCACTGTACGCCTTTGCATCAGCAGCATGCATTGGCAACTTCAAAATGTTAGCTAATACCCTGTTGGTTGTGCATCATCAACTTGCATCCGCGAACCAAAAGATCGGTGAACTTCAAAGGTGAAACCTATTGGTTTTACTTGATTTATTTGGCGCAAAATTCACAGTAAACATTTGGCAGATTCTTGATAGACACCCACACAAGACTTCCGAAAATCAGAGGTATAGAATCTAACAAAAAATAAATGAAATCTGCATGTAGCTAAAATTCATAGGACGTAGCACTCGGTGTTTTAATTTAGAAGCCAGACGTTTTGCAGATTCACTGTGCCGACCGAAAAGAGATTTTCAGAAAAAAATACTATAATAGTAACACAGAAAATGTGATAGGAAATGGGGAGTTGTGGGTTTCAAAATGCTAAACGTAATGAGACCTGCAGCTCCATTTCGGGTAAGTAGAAGAATTTACTGCTCCACAGAATTCAAGTTTGAGAATTATCACAGATAAAACCGGTTACACATGCGAATTGAACCCTTATTTACTGTAATAATGCGTTTAACCAGGCGTTTTACCACCTTCCGGAATCTTTGCAAACGAATTTTCCTGTAACCCATATAATTCACTACTTTCCAGGTTGTTCCAAAACTATGCAAAAAAAGATCCCTCTTTTTGGTAGGATGGGTGATTATCACACAGGAAAGCAATTTACTTTCCACTCCTTTTTGTGTATATATATATATATATATAAATGATCTTTATTGGGTTTGTATATAGATCAGCGAGGAGAATGCAACATTGTGAAACATACTTTCCACTCTGTACTGCAAAAATGTGTGCAGCCTTGTAGCTACATTTTAATATTTAATATACACTTTTGAACCTATCAGTATCTGTACCAATATTTGAACATGAAAACGTAAATGAATCGCCATATTTGTAAATATAACTGATGTCTTTGCCTCGAACACAAATGATACGTCAGTGGTATCATGGAGTTCAAGTGTCAATGATTGATCAACAAATAAAAAAAAAATTGGTTTAGTCGGAAGCACAGTAATGGCGCGAAATGGAAAAATACAGACGATTGCTGATGACGAACTTGCTGATGAAGGTGAAAACTCCTGTTCGCAAGAGGAAGTCCTGTCGAAGTGCTGCTGGCTGTGAATACACGCTGGGTGCTGCAGAGACTACAGTCAAAGAAAAGTTCTATGACTTGTAACAATGGGGAGGTGGATTTGGACTGCCACTCTCGTGTGTGGTTTGAATGCAGAAAGGAGAAATGTGCAAATGTCAGGTTAACTGCCCTGTGTAATAAAGTGAGTAAGCTTTCCTGATTCCTTGTGATGTTTCTTTTATGATGATTGACGGTAACATTGTATGCAGTTCACATCTTCGTAATGGTCGATGCTAACCCACACCGATACATAATATGTTAAGTGTACTTGAAGTATATTCAGAGTCGTTAAACGATTGTTAAGAACATGTAAACGTTATCCCGTAGTGCTGGTAAATGAGTATTCTATTTATACAAAATAAGTAGTGGCGGAGCTAGTAGGCCTGGCTTTAATGTGCCAAAGTATGTAAATACAAACATTAATGCTCTTTATCACTTTAAAGCCTACACTGTTGGTGTTGCCAGTGATGGGGGTGTGGAGGAGGGGGAGATGTTATACCAGAAAGGATCACTTTGTGTATATAGAATGCATGTAGGAGATAAATAATTAAATGTAAAAAAAAAAAATTAAAAAAAACAAGCGTTATGATTGAGTGTGTTTTTCAGAGATAAAATAGTTCCTCATGCATTCCTATGTAAGTATTTACTGTAAGTATGAATGATACGCCAAACAACCAGTAGCAAGAGGCGAAAGGAGTATATAGAGGACTTTCTGTTTGGTGGCTTGCCTACCTCATCTTTGACCCCAACACATATCCAACCCAGTAATGATGAGTCTGTGGAACAAGTGGTAAAGAATACAGATCCCTTTTGTTCTAGGATTAATAACTTCTCTGGTTACTTAATGAAAATTCAATCAATCTGAGTGAGCGCATGCTCCGTATATGCTCAAAGGGCCTGATTACGAGTTTGTGTGTTATTTAACGCACCTGATAAATAAAGTACCACACCTGGTAAATAACAATACCACGGGGTGCGTTTTTTTATCAGGTGCGATAAATAACACCTATTACTATTTTGTGGGGAATAACATGCGGAATTTTCTGTTTAACGCACCAAAATAGACATGAGAGAGTAAATACTGTATGCTTTCCCCAGTTAATTTTCGAGAGGTTTGACCTGCCGAGATTTACAAAAGTTGAGTTATTTAACATATTTGATCATTATCCATTAAAGCCGTTGTAGCCTACCTCGTTTTTCTACACTCATGTTAGGTATAGCATACAAGTGAATATTGTGTGGCATGTGATGCATATGAACTAAAGTGGCTTCAAAAGTGCATTTTGATTGCAGCTGGTGGGAGGGGCAGACTTCAAGTTACAGGAAATAAAGCAAGCATTTTCAATGTGAATAGGTCTTGCATATTTCAAACAATTGTCATCTTTTGACAACAGCGCCCACGAGCAAAAAAACAAAACAAAAAACGAGTTGAAACTGAGAAAAGGCGACTTAATAAAGTTAGCTTTAAAAAATAAAACTTTTCAATTTTGTTTGGCCTGCTTTTTCCAGTCACAAGCCTTCCATTTTTGCGAGGTACTGGAAGTTAGAACAAAATAGTACCTCAATCACGTCGGGAGCAGCAGACGGGCACTAATTAAGTTGAAATCAACTAGAGCTTGATCCCTGCTCCACACACAGGAACGAAAATGGTGCCAGACATGCCTTGATGAATTACGAGGCTGTAAAGAAGAGTGCCACGCAAACCAACAAATGATGAGCGACAGGTGGGCTCCATGCCCTTTACTTGAACACAACAGCATCTCACATACAAGACGCATGCACTTGCAGGCTCGACCCTAAAAGGGCTTATTCTTCTACAAAAAATGTCCAAGAAGCACTTCATATAACCTGTGTCATCATTCTCTTTATATGATCGTTGGCCTCTTGGTTGACTTGCAATGTTAAGTATTACTATGGACACATCTTTTTTCCGGATATACATTATTATTTGTATTTGTGATTCTTGTAAAGCACATTCAAACTGGAGGTATCGAAGTGCTATGCGGGTAATAGAGCCAAAGCAATCATAGATCTAGAGGGAAAATAGCCATGTCTTAAGATGCTTATGAAAAGGTAGCAGAGAGGGGATTGCTCTGATCCCAATTGGAAGAGAGTTCCATAGTTCAGCGGCTGCTGTTGAGAAGGCCCCATCCCCCCATTTTACTTTGTGGATTCACAGAATCTTCGCTAATCTGAGGTTTGATGATCTTAATGAGCGATTTGGTGTGTGCCAGCTAATTGCAGTTTGTAAATATGTGGAGCCTTGGGAGTGAAGAGCTATGTGCGCTAAGCACAGTGTCTTGAAGGTGATACGTTTCTTAATTGGAAGCCAGTGCAAACTCCTAGGGCCCTCCTTAATAGAAGCAGATGGGTATCCTAAGTACTAGTCTGGCTGCCGAATTTTGAACAAGTTTTAGCTTATTCAGGGCAAGTTGATTGATGTTCAGGTAAAGGGCATTGCAATAATCTAGCCTGGGCACAATAAGGGCCAAGACTACCATGGCTCTAAGTTAATGTGGGATGAAAGGAAGGATTTTCTTAAGAATTTTGAGTAGCCAAATACATGTGTTTGTAACTTTATGTACCTGGGCATCAAAGGTTAGTCACGAGTCACAAATGACTCCAAGATTCCTGACAGCAGCTGTTGTGGTTAGTAACGTCCCACAGATCTTGGGCCACCAGTTGAGGTTCCAAATAGTGGGGTCCACACCAAAGACCATAACTTCGGTTTTGTCCCCATTTATTTTGAACTAATTCTGGTTCATCCATTTATTGACTTCGCTCATACAAGCTTGAAATCTGCCAACTGTGATGTCTACGCTGTGTTGCATGGTAACAATGATTTGGGTGTTGTCATCATATGAGGATTCTTTGAAGTCAAATTAACAAATCAAATTGGCCAGGGGGGTTGACATAAAGATTGAAAAGGGCTGGACTCAGATGATCCCTGAGGGACCCCACAAGGAAGTTTGTAAGGGGGTGAGCAGAAATCCCCACACTTAACCGACAAAATTCTCTCCTGGAGAAAGGTCTCCATCAAGCTCAAAGCTGAGCCTCTCAGACCTGCCTTGAAGAGGCGGTGGATCAGAATTTGGGGTGATATGGTGTTGAATGCAGCCTGCAATTCTAATAGAATCAGAATGGTGCATCCTTGGTCAACCTGTTCTTCTTATACCATCAGTGGTGACCAGTAGGGCGGACTCAGTACTATGGTGTTTGCGGAATCCATGTTGGAAGATGCTCAGTTGGTCATGTGCCTGCAGAAAGGTAGAAAGTTCTTCCTTTATAAGCTTCTCTAATATTTTAGCCAGCATTGGAAGGAGATCAATTGGGCACAAATGTTTAAGGTCTACTGGGTCTCCCTCCGGCTTGTTTTTAATAGGCATAAAGACAGTCTCCATCCAAGGGTTGGGAAAGTTTCCTGATTCTAATATATCTGCATAGATCTTTTCTAGAGTTGCTGCTATGCATTCACTGATCATATGTAGTATTCTGGGGGCACAGGGTTTGTTGAGGATACCTGAGTAAATTTTGGATAAATAGGAGATAAAATTCCCACACCTAACAACTACTAAAATTGACAGTCGCCCCACTCCCTGGTGTATTATTAAGTTCCAGATCACGCGCTCCTGGGGCCAGTTGGGAGGGGTGAGAATTCAGCAAATATTTTCATGACTTTGTCTTTGAAAAAGGTAGCTACAGTGTTGCAAAATGTTTGTGAATTTTCAAGCTCCTGCAGGGGGATGGGAGGGGCTGCTAATGCCTTGATAACGTTAAACAGTTCTTTGGGAGCGTTGCCTGAATTTCTAATTTTCTGAGAGAAATAACATGACTCCGCATGTTTTATGGCAATTTTATAAGTGCCCCACAGTTCTGAGTTTTATTCTTTCGACAGGACTCTGATCGAGTTTCCATTTCCTTTCCTGTTTTCTTCACAATCTCTGGAGTGTCTTAAGGTCATTGTTGTACCAGGGGGATGATCTGTTTTTTTTTTTCTCCCAATTTTGGGTTTGATCTCCCTCAAAAGTGCTACTGTGTTGATTGCTTCTTTAACCCATGAGTCAAAGATTGCCACGCTCTGACCTGTGCTGTCCTATAGTTTTTCTTGGCTTCTCTCTAGTGATATGGTAAGATCCTCTTTTCGTATGCGTTTGCAATTTCTACTGGAAGTGGTGGTGGTTCCCTCTTTTGTGTTTAACCTCAAAGGGAATCGGGGAAGGGTCCATCCACTCGAGTTGCCTGCACTTTCCTATCGTAGTGAACTCTTGTAGAGAAAATACCGTCTAGTGTGTGTGTGTCCCAGTATGCGTACTATTGGTAACCTTTTAGTTCCAACCAAAGCAGGTCATGGAATCAAGGAGTGTGAGGGTCTCACCTTATTCTCTATTTTCTAATTGGAAGTTGAAGTCTCAAAGAACTATACTATTGTTCATAGAAGTGATATGTTTGATGATTGGGCCCAATTTGCTAAGAAGTTCTTCTTGGGCCCAGGTAGATGATAGACTAATAGTCCTTCAATTCTGGGCAGATTTCCTTGTTTGATCTTAAAATATCTGCCTTCACAGATATCAGGTGTGATTGTTAAAGAGGTTAAGCTACAGCCCAAGTTCTGTTTCAAAATGATTGCTACCCTGCCTCCTCTCCTGTCTTGCATATCTATTCTTTCTAGGGCCTTAACCTGTAGGCAGTGCTGTGAAAAAGTCCGGGTCAGAGTCAGCTCTAGCCTATGTCTCTGTCAAGAATAGGCAGTCAAAATTAGATTCCTCGATAACATAAGTTATATCCAGGTGTGTTTTTTTTAGGGCTCTGACGTTAATCAGCCCACATCTCAGTATGTTGTGAGTGGATTTTTCTGCCTTTCTGGGAGGGTTAGTTGTGGATGGGGTGGGGGTGGGGGCGGTCTTATGGGTTTGTCTGGGTGGTCTATCCTGGAGCAATCTTCAAGCTCCCAGTTTTTTTTTTTACCTGCGGCTCCCTCCTTCAAATAGAGGGAATGGGGCCTCCTTCTCCCTCCTGTTACATGTAGGCACATAACTACTAAGTTGTGCTCCTGTATATAGCACCCGGGTAGAATTTGTATTAAAACCAGCAGCATTTCTGGCCCTTGGACCCGTTCGGGTGCAGACGGGCTTGCCTTAGGCGCGCCTACTGCGTGCGTCCGCCGCCTATCCTTAATAAATAGTTTGCCATCACATGAGTTGGAGGAGGGCATGGCAACCAGGAAAAAGACTGGTCCGCACCCTCACCCCAAACAAAGAAATGCAATGTGGCCGACACCGTTAATACTACAGGCTCTTACTGGCCTTTTAGTCTGTGAAAATAAAAACACAAAGTGCCTTAGGGATAGTAAAATTATATTTCTCATCTTCCTCCCCCACCACAGAGAAAAGTACTAAAATTCAAGCACATATATGTGCGTGCGCGCGTGTGTGTGTGTGTGTGTGTGCGCGCGCGCGCACACCCCACAAATGTAACGTCTTCTGTCATCATATGGCATGCATATTTTTGTGGGTTCATCAATGGTACCCAGAAAGCAGTACATGCCAAGTCTCCCTAAATTACTTGTGTTTTTTCGTTTTATTGGGACTCCTTTTTCTGCTTCCTCCTAATTCTTTTCCTTTTCAGGCTAGACCATCTCAAACAGCCCTCATATTCTACCAAAACCTGGGGTCAAGAGAAAAAGCAAACCTCTGTCTCTCTTGTCCTTTTAGTGAAAGGCATCATCATTACTAAATGTGCTGGGCCTTAATTTTTTTAGGTTCTGTGTCTGTGCATTGAGGGGGCGGAAGGAGATAATCAATCAATCAGTACACTTGTAGAGCGTGCTACACACCTGTGAGGGTCTCAAGGCGCTGAGGGGAGGGGGGTGCTGCTACTGCTTGAACAGCCATGTTTTGAGAAGCCTCCTGAATGTCAGCAGGTTTTTGGTCTGTCGGAGCAATGGGAAGGTGTTCCAGGTCTTGGCAGTGAGGCGGGAGAAGGATCTACCTCAGGTGGTCGCTCTTCGGATGCAAGGGATGGAGGTGAGGGCTAGGTTGGCTGAGCTGAGCTGGTAGTTTGGGGTGTAGAAGGTGAGTCGTCGGTTGAGGTAGGCTGGACTGGTGTTGTTGAGTACCTTGTGTGCGTGGGTGAGGAGTTTGAAGGTTATCCTTTTGTTGATGAGCCAGTGTAGGTCTCTCGGGGGGAGGGGAGTGATGTGGTACGTCGAGGATCAGGCGTGCAGAGGCGTTTTGTATACATTGCAGTCGTTTGAGGAGTTTGGCCGGGGCTCCTGCGTAGAGGGCGTTTCTGTAGTCAAGTCTGCTGCTGACCAGGGCCTGGGTAACTGTTCTTCTGGTTTCTGTGGGGATCCACCTGTAGATCTTGCGGAGCATGTTGAAGCAGGAGGAGGAGACGGCGTTGACTTGCTTAGTCATGGAGAGTGTTGAGTCAAGGATGACGCCCAGGTTTCGTGGGTGTCGGGGCTGCTCCCAGTGCGGTCGGCCACCAGGAGTCGTCCCAAGCTGAGGGGTTGCTCTGTTTTATCCATTCAGCATCTGCCTTCATTCCTTTGTGGAGGCTGGATTTGGAGGTGAGGGGGTCCTTGGTGAGGGAGAGGATCAGTTGGGTGTCGTCGGCGTAGGAGATGTTGTTGAGGTCGTGCAGCCTGGCGACGTGGGCAAGCGGGCCATGTAGATGATGAATAGTGTTGGGCTGAGGGACGTTCCTTGGGATATGCCGCAGATCTTGGAGGCTTCGGATTGGAATGGGGAGGCGGACGCTCTGGGTTCTGCTGGATAGAAAGGAGGTGGTCCAATCCAGAGCTTTATCCCGGATCCCTGCATTGTGGAGGCATGCGCGTAGGGTGCTGTGGCTGACTGTGTCGAAGGCGGCAGAGAGGTCCAGGAGGATGAAGGCCACTGTTTCCCCATTGTCAAGCGGGCCCTGATGTCATCGGTGGCAGCAATGAGGGCAGTTTCGGTACTATGGTTGCTGCGGAACCCTGACTGGGATGGGTGCAGGATGTTGTTCTGTTCGAGGTAGTGGGTCAGTTGTCTGTTGACGATCTTCTCGATGACCTTAGCCAGGAAAGGGAGCAGGGAGATGGGATGGAAATTCTTGAGGACTCTCAGGTCTGCCTTGGGTTTCTTGAGTAGGGCATTGATCTCGGCGTACTTCCAGCTCTCGGAAGGTTGCGGTCTCAAAGGAGATGTTGATGATTTTGCTCAGGTGGGGTGCGATGGTGGTGCTGGCTTTGTTGAATGTGGTGTTGGCATGGGTCTGACGGAGAGCCAGAGTGGATAGGGCTCATGGTTTTGATGGTGTCATCTACATTCACGTTGGCCCAGGCGAGCAGGGAGTCGTAGTTGATGGTGGGTGGAGGGTCTGTGGTTGTCAGGGGGGTCTGGTTGTTGAAGCGGTCATGGGTGTCAGTGATCTTGTGGTAGAAGGTGGCGAGGGAGTCACACAGGTCTTGCGACGGTGGGATGTCGTTTGTGTTGGAGCTGGGGTTGGAGAGTTATTTCATTATGTTGAAGAGCTCCTTGCTGTTGTGTGCGTTGTTGTCAAGGCGGTCTTTGAAGATGGTCCTTTTGGCCGATCTGATGAGGTGATGGTGCTTGCGGATGGCGTTCTTGAAGGCTGCATAGATGTCCGGTTTCTGTTCACAGAGCCATTTCTTCTCCAGCTTTTGGCAGGTTGGCTTGGAGGTCCGGGGTGAACCAGCTGGCTCTCTTCAGGTGCCTCTGTTGGAGGGTTTCTTGAGCGGGGAGAGGGTGTTGGCGCAGTCGTCGATCCAGCGCCTGAGATTGCAGGCTGCGAGGTTGGGGTTGGGTTCGGCGGGCGGGTTTCGAGCGAGGCCGATGTTCAGCTGGTCTTCGCTGACTTTGCTCCAGCTGCGGTGGGGGATCTGTTGGGCGCGGTGGTGCGAGGTGGGTTTCCGGAATGTGAAGTGGATGCAGCAGTGTTCAGTCCAGGGGAGTTCGGTGGTGTGGCTGAAGGTGACATGGGAGCTTGCGGAGAAGACGCGGCCCAGCGTGTGGCTGGCGGAGTGGGTTGGTGTTGTGATGAGCTGTCCGAGGGTGGCGAGGTTGTCGATCAGTGTGGTGGAGTTAGTGTCGTCGTTGTTCTAAAGGGAAAGTTCAGGTCTCCGAGGAGAATGTAGTCTGAGTAGGCCACAGCGTGCCTGCTAACGAAGTTGGCGATGGAATCACAGAACTGAGGCCGTGGTCGGGGGGGGAGAGGGCTGTAGATGAGTGTTCCCCTGAGGGTGGTGTTGGGGTTGGCGTGGATCTGGAAGTGCAGGTGTTCGGCAGTGCTGAGGGTGTTGTTGGCGCAGGTCGTGACCCTGATGGTGTTCTTGTGGACTTTGGCGATTCCAACTCCGTTGGTGCGGTCCCTGCAGGTAATCTTGTAGTCGTCAGGAATGGCTATGGCGATGTCCGGGGCTGAGGAGGCGTTCATCCAGGTCTCCGTCAGGAAGGTGACGTCCGGGGCGGAGGTGTTGCGCTGGTCCCAGAGTTCGGCGTGTTTGCGTGCGGAGCGGGTGTTCAGTAGGATGCATCGGAGGTGGTTGCGATCTGTCTCGGCGGGTGGTTTGGCGGTTTGGAGGCTGATGAAGCTGCTGTTCCGGCAGGTGAAAGGTCCTTGGGTGTGCTTCAGGGAAGCCAGGAAGCAGGTGTGTGATTGTTTGGTGTTGAGTGCGAGGAGGGTGCTGGCGGTATAATGGCGTTGGCCGCCAATGGCGGTCGCGGGGACCAGGGGTCCTGGTGCTGGGCGCGGACAGGCGCAGACGGGCTAGCCCTAGGCGCGCCTTCGTGCACGGCCGCACAGCAGCTGCCATATAAGGGGAGGTGGGATGGAGGGGCAGCTGGGAGGCAGGAGCGGGGTGGCAAATGGGTGAGCAGGGGGGCGGGGCCACAGGGACGCAGCGGCGGGAAGCGGGAGAGGAAGGCTGAAGGCAAAACAGGGCACACACAATCAGGAGGGGAAAAACAAACTAAATGAAACAAATGAAAAAAAGATAGAGTACTGATGCAACATAAGGCCTACCACTGGCCACCAGGGATGAGGCGCAGGTGGTGGCCTGCGGATGGAGGAGAGCCTCGAACCCGTGTCGGGCAGCAGCAAGCTGGGGAGGCAGAAGAGCAGGTGGTGCTGTTGCGGCAGCGTGGGGAGCGACCTGCCTGAGAGCAGGGTCAAGGGTTGCTCCTTTCACCGCGCAGTGGCTGCCATATAAGGGGAGGTGGGAGGGAGGGGCAGGTGGGAGCGGGCGGCAAAAGGGGGAGCAGGGGGGTGAGGACGCAGCAGCGGGAGAGGAAGGCAGAAAGCAAAACAGGGCACAGAGAATCAGGAGGGAAAAACAAATGAAACAAACAAACAAGATACAGAACCAATGCAAGCTAAGGCCTACCACTGGCCACCATGGATGAGGCACAGGTGGTAGCCTGCGGGTGGAGGAGGGCCTCAAACCCGCGTTGGGCAGCAGCGAGCTGGGGAGGCGGACGCAGCAGGTGGTGCTGTTGTGGCAGTGTGGGGAGCGACCTGCCTGACAGCATACAGATACAGTAGTTTCAGCACTCCAGTTGGTTGGCCCTTGCCCAATACTTCTGTACTGCCGGATAAACTGTTTAGAAGTTTCGACCAAATCACTAACGAATGTGCCCACTACCTTTTAGGGCTCAATGTATAGAAGGGCTATTCTTTATTTGGGGCAGAGCTTGTGTGTACCTTCGTCTGAAACAGTTGTTGATGTCAATGGTAAATGCACATTTTTTTTCAAGTATTCAACTCTATAGTGGTACCAACGTATTCTCTATCTCATTGCTTCTTAAAGCACTGTAGTGCTGCTTACATGGGAAATTATAGCTGTTTCTTGGAGATGCATATCAGCATAGTAGGTGGGTAGTGCCTACCTTTTTGAAGACATGCCCCACCACCATAGGAAGTGGAGAGGACCTTATTAAGGATATAAAATACCATAGAATAAACAGGAACACACCCTTTTCCAGTTTTTACTGAAAATAATTAAGCTGTCTGATTTTTCTTATCAGCAGTACACTTTTCTGGTATAGGTAACATGAGCAAGCTGAATGTTATCCTGATGGAATGGCCCCCTAAATGTAAAAGTAAGATTCGGTTATTAAGGAACATGTTTGAATTTGTAGACTTCTTGGCAACAAGAGAAAAAAAGAAAACCCGTGCATGTTTCTTACGCAATTAAGTAGAGTAGCTCCACTCAATTCTGAATTGATTTCTTAATCAGTCTGTCATCATGTAATTCATCTACAAACAGAATGTGGTTAGAGACTTCACAACTCCGTTCATTGTGCACACTTTCAGCAGTACCAGACCTGTCGGGATGCCTTCCTGCTCTTCAGGTTAAGGTAAATCAGCTAACTGTGGCCCCTCATAAGTTCCATCAGTTACGCTCCCATCTCCACGTATGAGAGCCTGTTTCCAGTAGTAAGATAATGTGAACAGCTCAGGTTTTCAACCCAGTTTCATAAATATGGCACGAGCTGTACGAAATGTCCTCCTATAGAAACAATGCAGAATAACTTAGATTTTGAAAGTGGTTAAGGCCTCAGTCATTTGTCTGGGGTCAAGAATAATATCTTAAACGGGTGTTACTCTGAAAGTTCTCTTTTAGGCACCAGATTTTAATTGTTAATTTCTTATGACAACCCTGACTCTCAGCGCTCGTATGTTGGCCCGCACCATCCGTCATCCCATGACATGCTGTAGCATCAAGACAGTCTGTGAACATTATGTAGCTTGATGTTCATTTTTAGTAGCTTTGTTTTGTTGTGTTGTTGATCAAATTTTGCCATTGATTGGGGATTTTTTTTCGTTTCTAGTTCGGCTGGTTTTCATTGCATACTATATTTTTGGTGCACTTATGGCCTATTTGTTCTGTTTTTTTAAGGGGTTGGTTGAACTCTGCCACTGAAGGGAGAACAGTTGCGTTGATCTTTGTAGCCTACATACTGTGATAAGTAAATAAATTCCTACTTATGTTATGCTTCTATTGATTTCAGTCTTGAGAGTCTAAAACGTCTAACTAGACACATTAAAAAAGTTGACGTTTCGTTGTGGTCAGTGCTTCACCTCACAAAATTCCTGTGCCTCTAGATCCCATTTTTATTTAAACTTTGCACTGACAAGGAGCATCCCTATTTTAGCCCCTGTTACATCATCATCACAAAAAGTGTTTCCTTTGAACATTGAGGCCTACTTTCTCTGTCTGATTTTTTTATTTTTATTTTTTTTATTTTTAAGGTTTTATCTTTTCTATATGACTAATTCACAGTTGCAAGTATAGTTGGTATTTTGAGTTGTTCTCTACACTAAACCTACTGTTCTTCTCTGACCAATGTTTTAATACATTTCGGGTAAATATTGTCTTTTTAATTGCTCACGTCTTTTCATTCGAGGAAAGGACTATTGTCACCCCATGTCATACATTGATTTCAGTCATTTGTCGCCTCACGTTGCTAATGCTGTAATTTCATTAACTACTCTGCTTTTATTCCCATTTGTAACTGTTCTGATGTTTCAACTAAAGAATTTGAAAAGTGCAGCGTATGTCAGATTTCTTTTTAATGATCTAAGCGTTTTTGAGATCGCCCTCTTCAGTACTTGAAAGCTGCTTTGGAACTGTTCTGTCGGTTCCTTTGAGGCATGCACTTCCCGTACATCCCACTGGCACTTTGTTTTCACTGAGTGTTCTTTTCGATGATGGTTCCAGTTTTTTTCCACACAAGGAACTGACTGCAAAATCAGCTTGCATTCTAGATGTCACTTCCCTGCCTTACCCCCAACATCCCCAGCCACGGTTGACCACCTCTTATATTCTTGGTCCAGCCCTAGCTTTGTTTTTCACCCAGTGAAATTGCTGCCTTCTTTTCAGGTGTAGACTCTGGAGTGGCGGCGTATTTGCAACTAGATGTTCTGACTATCATCTCTGTGTCGATGACCTAAAGGTCCTGTGAGACAGACATTTTACTTTGCTATAGTACTGCATAGGAGCTTATTAGCCTAGCATCTTGAGCTGAAAGCCATACAGCCAATGCGGTTTCTAACTTCTGACATGGGTTATATGCTTGTGAGAAGGTAGCCTCTTTCTAGCCTTGTTACCCCCACTTTTGGCCTGTTTGTGAGTGTATGTCAGGGTGTTTGTCACTGTTTTCACTGTCTCACTGGGATCCTGATAGCCAGGCCTCAGTGTTCATAGTGAAAACACTATGTTTTCAGTATGTTTGTTATGTGTCACTGGGATCCTGCTGGTCAGGACCCCAGTGCTCATAGGTTTGTGGCCTATATGTATGTGTCACTGGGACCCTGTCACACAGGGCCCCAGTGCTCATAGGTGTGCATGTATATGTTCCCTGTGTGGTGCCTAACTGTCTCACTGAGGCTCTGCTAACCAGAACCTCAGTGGTTATGCTCTCATTTCTTTCCAAATTGTCACTGATAGGCTAGTGACCATTTTTACCAATTTACATTGGCTTACTGGAACACCCTTATAATTCCCTAGTATATGGTACTGAGGTACCCAGGGTATTGGGGTTCCAGGAGATCCCTATGGGCTGCAGCATTTCTTTTGCCACCCATAGGGAGCTCTGACCATTCTTACACAGGCCTGCCACTGCAGCCTGAGTGAAATAACGTCCACGTTATTTCACAGCCATTTTACACTGCACTTAAGTAACTTATAAGTCACCTATATGTCTAACCTTTACCTGATAAAGGTTAGGTGCAAAGTTACTTAGTGTGAGGGCACCCTGGCACTAGCCAAGGTGCCCCCACATTGTTCAGAGCCAATTCCCTGAACTTTGTGAGTACGGGGACACCATTACACGCGTGCACTACATATAGGTCACTACCTATATGTAGCTTCACCATGGTAACTCCGAATATGGCCATGTAACATGTCTATGATCATGGAATTGCCCCCTCTATGCCATCCTGGCATTGTTGGTACAATTCCATGATCCCAGTGGTCTGTAGCACAGACCCTGGTACTGCCAAACTGCCCTTCCTGGGGTTTCACTGCAGCTGCTGCTGCTGCCAACCCCTCAGACAGGCATCTGCCCTCCTGGGGTCCAGCCAGGCCTGGCCCAGGATGGCAGAACAAAGAACTTCCTCTGAGAGAGGGTGTGACACCCTCTCCCTTTGGAAAATGGTGTGAAGGCAGGGGAGGAGTAGCCTCCCCCAGCCTCTGGAAATGCTTTCTTGGGCACAGATGTGCCCAATTCTGCATAAGCCAGTCTACACCGGTTCAGGGACCCCTTAGCCCCTGCTCTGGTGCGAAACTGGACAAAGGAAAGGGGAGTGACCACTCCCCTGACCTGCACCTCCCCTGGGAGGTGTCCAGAGCTCCTCCAGTGTGCTCCAGACCTCTGCCATCTTGGAAACAGAGGTGCTGCTGGCACACTGGACTGCTCTGAGTGGCTAGTGCCACCAGGTGACGTCAGAGACTCCTGCTGATAGGCTCCTTCAGGTGTTAGTAGCCTATCCTCTCTCCTAGGCAGCCAAACCCTCTTTTCTGGCTATTTAGGGTCTCTGTCTCTGGGGAAACTTTAGATAACGAATGCATGAGCTCAGCCGAGTTCCTCTGCATCTCTCTCTTCACCTTCTGATAAGGAATCGGCTGCTGACCGCGCTGGAAGCCTGCAAACCTGCAACATAGTAGCAAAGACGACTACTGCAACTCTGTAACGCTGATCCTGCCGCCTTCTCGACTGTTTTCCTGCTTGTGCATGCTGTGGGGGTAGCCTGCCTCCTCTCTGCACCAGAAGAAATCTCCCGTGGGTCGACGGAATCTTCCCCCTGCAACCGCAGGCACCAAAAAGCTGCATTACCGGTCTCTTGGGTCTCCTCTCAGCACGACGAGCGAGGTCCCTCGAATCCAGCAACTCTGTCCAAGCGACCCCCACAGTCCAGTGACTCTTCAGCCCAAGTTTGGTGGAGGTAAGTCCTTGCCTCACCTCGCTGGGCTGCATTGCTGGGAACCGCGACTTTGCAGCTACTCCGGCCCCTGTGCACTTCCGGCGGAAATCCTTCGTGCACAGCCAAGCCTGGGTCCACGGCACTCTAACCTGCATTGCACGACTTTCTAAGTTGGTCTCCGGCGACGTGGGACTCCTTTGTGCAACTTCGGCGAGCACCGTTTCACGCATCCTCGTAGTGCCTGTTTCTGGCACTTCTCCGGGTGCTACCTGCTTCAGTGAGGGCTCTTTGTCTTGCTCGACGTCCCCTCTCTCTTCAGGTCCAATTTGCGACCTCCTGGTCCCTCCTGGGCCCCGGCAGCGTCCAAAAACGCCAAACGCACGATTTGCGGCTAGCAAGGCTTGTTGGCGTCCTTTCAGCGGGGAAAACACTTCTGCACGACTCTCCAAGGCGAGAGGGATCCGTCCACCAAAGGGGAAGTCTCTAGCCCTTTTCGTTCCTGCAGAAATCTCAGCTTCTTCTGTCCAGTCGAAGCTTCTTTGCACCCGCAGCTGGCATTTCCTGGGCATCTGCCCATCTCCGACTTGCTTGTGACTTTTGGACTTGGTCCCCTTGTTCCACAGGTACCCTAGATTGGAAATCCACAGTTGTTGCATTGCTGGTTTGTGTCTTTCCTGCATTATTCCTCTAACACGACTACTTTGTCCTTAGGGGAACTTTAGTGCACTTTGCACTCACTTTTCAGGGTCTTGGGGAGGGTTATTTTTCTAACTCTCACTATTTTCTAATAGTCCCAGCGACCCTCTACAAGGTCACATAGGTTTGGGGTCCATTCGTGGTTCGCATTCCACTTTTGGAGTATATGGTTTGTGTTGCCCCTATCCCTATGTTTCCCCATTGCATCCTATTGTAACTATACATTGTTTGCACTGTTTTCTAAGACTATACTGCATATTTTTGCTATTGTGTATATATATCTTGTGTATATTTCCTATCCTCTCACTGAGGGTACACTCTAAGATACTTTGGCATATTGTCATAAAAATAAAGTACCTTTATTTTTAGTATAACTGTGTATTGTGTTTTCTTATGATATTGTGCATATGACACTAAGTGGTACTGTAGTAGCTTCACACGTCTCCTAGTTCAGCCTAAGCTGCTCTGCTAAGCTACCATTATCTATCAGCCTAAGCTGCTAGACACCCTATACACTAATAAGGGATAACTGGGCCTGGTGCAAGGTGCAAGTACCCCTTGGTACTCACTACAAGCCAGTCCAGCCTCCTACAATGCTGCCATCACTTTTGCCGCATGATTTGGGAACTTAGGCCGCCGTAACGTTTTCTTTAGGGTTACTCAGGAAGAGCACATCTCAGTGATCTGTACTGGAGCCTGTCATTGCTCACTATTGTTTCAAATTTGGCTCCAAGAAGCGTAGTAGTGTAAGAATACTGTATTATGGCTGCACTTTCTTTGTGGGTTGTTAGAAGACCTCTATGTGCTACACTCATTAGACTCCCCAAGTTTGTTCTTTTTTCATTAAGTTTGTCACCTTTTGGAACTCTTCTAATTTTTTTATCGAACTAAATCGTATTACTAGTGGATCTCTCTTACCAGCAACTATCAGCAAGTAATGTTTACCCATTCTGCTTTTAGCGGCTCTACAGGTTGCAGGGTTTATAAATTGCTTGGAATTGTGAAAAGTAGTTGCCCTAGATATCATCATTTATGATGCGTTTATTGTACAGGATTCACACTTTGGGGAATAACGGTGGTTTCGATGAGAGTTTAGTTTTCCTTGCTGACTTTTGATGTATTCTGTTTCAGAATAATGATTGAGGCACACACAAATCTGTTTGCGTCACTTGCTTCCTGAAGGCTCTGCGTGAAGTTGTAATTTACAAGCAGGTCTACTGGCTCGAACACTACCAAGATACTTAACTTATGGTATTACCCAAGCGTGCATCAGACAGTTTGAGTGCTTTGTGTGAAGGCACTATTTACATTTGTTTATCAACTCGGGAAGCCCTAGGCTGCTTTGTAAATGGTATCCGATTAAATTGACTAGGGCAGGTTATTTTATTATTAAGTCCTCACTCATTCTTCAAATGTTTCTGTATCTTAAAATAAGGTGCAATCTGTACATCAGTATCTTTCTCACTAGATCGATATTGTGGAGGAAGTATGCCATCAAGGGGAACTCTAGAGGAGGAAAGGCCAGTGGTGGGATGGGGCCCTAGTGCGATTTATTTTCATCTAGAACCATGAAAGGCACTCTACTGCAGTTTTTGTCCTTTTCACGCCATTAGTAAACTAAAATGTTTGATCTTTACTGTTTGCACTTAGCTGAGTTCACCGTAGCATCTAACATCTGTGCCCAAGTGTGGATATTTGACATCCAGTCGTGTTTCTAATAGTTCTAGTTCTGTGATGGTCTAAGTTTTTCAAATATTGCTCCTGTTTAGAGATTGACTTGATGTGTCTGTCACTACTTAAGTTAGACTCCTGGTAACTCTTCGTTAGCTTTCATCTGTCCCATTCTTTATTTTCGTAGTGGCTCGATGTGTTTTTTCCAAATTTCACTTTGACACTTTTTTCTGACTGTTTCTGGCTTTTCCCTTGTTTCACCCTAGCCTCCTGCGGTTTATAACATGATCGGCCAACAAATTGGTTGTATGTTCAATTGCTGCCACACACACAATCCAACATAATGCCAGTAAGAGTACCACTGCTGCTCTTAACCCTTTTCAAGCTCTCAGCGGTGTTGGACACTGTGTCACATTTCATTCTAGTCGGGCGTCTTTTCAAAACCGGTATTCAATGACTTATTTCCTCGCTCACCGGACCCAATCAGTATGTCTCCAACCATTTGAGTCTGCTTCTTCCAATCTTTTGTGGGGGGTGCCCAAGGGAGCTTCCCTCAGGCCAACACTTAATGTTTATGTGACACTGCTGGCATCTTACAGCAGTGACAGCTGATGATCTCTCTCGGGAAGATACAGCAATGACTCAAACTAGTTTCGTGCTCTGACAGGGTGAGCTGCAATTGCCTAAAGCTAAGCTGTGGAAAAACACATTCTTGCTCCTCTTGGTAGCAGTACCTCTCTCCACGACTGCTTTACACTCCCCCTGCCCCAACCCCCCCCCCCCCCCCCCCCCCCCCCCCCACCACCCTTAGCCATCCACCTCAGCCCTCACAGCCCCAACAGCCTTGGCATTATTGTTGATGACCAGCTTTCTGTGGCAAACCAAGTCACTGTGGTGTCCGCTTGTTGCTTTAATACTCTCAAAATCTTAAAGAATTGGCTACTACTAATCACACGAAAAACGGTTTCCCAAACACTCGTTACTAGTGCTTTAGACTACAAAAACGCACTTTTTTTTCTTTTTAACCATTTTGGCTCACCTCTTCAACAGACTTCAAGTTGTTCAGAACATAGCTGCAATCTGCCTTCTCCATACCACTGTCACCGTACATTTGTAGGTATCTTCGTTGGCTGTCGGTCCATATGAATTCCCTCTAGAAGCTTCTTACGCATACCTACAAAGCACTTTACATCCTTGGTCCTACTTACCTTGGCAGTTGCATACATTTCTATCTTCCTTCCTTTGCTCCGCATCTCACCTGCCCGCTCACGAGCCTTGCATCCTGTGTTTGAGCAAGAGGCGATCCATTTGTCTACCTTTTGTAAGTGCTTGCCACACGGTTCCTTTTACTAGTTCTGCCGGAGGTCACTTAGAATTTAGGAAGATTCCAGCTCTTCTAACTTGGCTTCATTTTGATCCCCTAGGCAATAACTTGTTGCAGCATGCCATGCAAGGATACCCTTTTGGGTGAAATGCCCAAGTTACAAATAAACATAACACGTCTTTTAATGTTTGATGTTGGTATCATCTCTTCGTGGTCTTTTTGAATTCCTGGTGTAACTTGAGACCCTCCAAATCTAACATACATTGACAAATTAAATCGGGTTGGCTTTTGTATGATTGAAACGTTTTCCAAGCAAAGATACGGCGTCTGTAGCAGCAGTGCAAGCTTCTCCAACTCAAAACAGATAGCACCAATGGCGTCAACAACAATTTAAGATTTTGTCTTGCATCTAGAGCAGAGATAACAATGGTTGAAGTTGTGCACAATTTCTCTTGCACAGAACAGGTTCCACCGTTACATCAGAACTACTTGTTAGTTTCATGAAAAAGTATTTGGATCATAAGAAAGAATCTGGACGACATCCAGCCAAAATCTTTATATTCTTTACAAAAAGGGTAGGTTTGATCTTTCAGGTATTGGATCAGTTAACCCAATGAGGATCTGAAAGTGGATCCATAGGCCTTTAGGGTAACAGATGTCCGGAATAGGGGTAGGATGCCCATGCCATGCTTTGTATGATCTCTCCGCTACGTGGCAGAACATTAGCACCAGCCTGCTGCAATTCATGATCACCATCAACAGAGTATGGCTGTAGGAATCTCCAGTGGTGCATTGTGGGCCCAACTTTACATTGACTTCTCTATAGGCATTTGGGCATTGCAAGTGATATGCCCCTTCTATGCTCCTGTATTGTGTGAATCAACAGCATCATAGTGGACACACTGAAAGGGTATATCCATTCATCTCTCAAGTGTCCATTTGAACGGCAGGCATTATTTCCCTTCTTGGATGAAGAGACCAGGAACCTTAAAGGGTGGCCTGATCCTGAACTGAACACAGGCTTTTCTATTCTCCCTTTCCACCACTCCATAACATTCTTCTGATTTAAATGGTCTTCCAAAAATCTAAGTTTTGGGTGCTTGCTAATCCCGTTAGTTCTGTCTGGTCCTTGCCTAGTCTGGTACTAGGAACTACTCAAAACCTGCAGACCACACGGATTATATGCATCAGACTGCTCAGCAACCCTTTCTCTGTTGCCTCTGCAGCTCTCCGAACTGGCTACTAATGAGGCAGTGAATTCTGTTTAGGATGCTTTACTTCCTCTTCAGGGCCTTCCACAAGAGTGTCTCTCTCTCTTTCCAACCGAGTGGTCCCTTCCGTCCCAGCATGACCCAGCCCACATGATCTTGAACCTCTTGGCTATTCTTTGCATTAAGTGAGCCTGCTGTAGGGGCAAAGCTTTCCAAGTTGCAGCCACCTCTTTTTTTTTTTTTGTTTAACGTCCTTCATTGTACATTTGTTGTCTCTATAATAACTTTCAGTTTTGCAAGGCCATAAGTCTTACCTCTTTTGTAAAGTGATGTTGGTAACTATTGTCTTTCTGTTTGGATTTCACAGCACCAAAATACCTCAGTGTGCAAGTACTGTAGACCTAAAAAATAATATGTAAGGCTCGCTTCAGCGTGACATCTTTCTGCCAAAGAAGCATGGAAGGTGCTACTTGAGCATTTACTTACTGAAGAGCCAAGCTTTCAACATTTTCTTTGAGAACTTGGGGGTTATGGCGACAAGCAAGCAATCTTTCACCAGAACCCAGTATTACAGCATGGGTGAGACAGCAGTGCAGGTGAACATCATTGAACACCCATCTGATGCCTGTGAGGAGCCCAAAATGAACAGTCTGAGGGATTAACCCCCGGCCATTGAGGAAGTGAAGACATCGGATTGGTATAATGCATGTGTTCCCTTTGGTGTGGTCTCCCACAGCCAATTGGACCTAAACCTGATCGTTGCCAGGATGATGCACAAGCATTTTGAACCAGTGTGGGTGGTAGCATGGAACATTATTTCATGGATTAGCCCCTTCTTCGTGTTCATAGCCTTGACCATGTGAACATTCCATCTACAAACTCCTTGCATCTTAGACTAGTTCATGATGTTTTATAGATTCTCGATACCTATATACTGAAAGGGCTATTAGCGTTTCATCTGCATGCAGTGATTGTTTGCCCTCCATTTTCAACGTTCCCATGTATTTTTAAGTCGGGTTTGACAGTGCAGCTGTCCGAGCTGTTAGTGCTGTAAACAGTGAGCTTTGGCTTCACCCAGAAGAGTATTGCTCTCACTTTTGTTACCATTTTCCCTAGATTTGGCACAGCCTGTAGATCTGACTAAAAAGCATTTGTGCATGCAGCGCATGCAAACACCGTATGTGCAGTAACACACCAGAGCAAGACATGTTGGCTTTACCATTGCTTGTTTGCTGATGAGACATTGTATGACCTAAGGGTAAAGCACGATTTGCGGTTTTCACGCCTCCATTCAGGGCATTGCATTAGTCAGACCATTTTTTGAACTTGTGAGGTTGAGATTCCAGCCGAGCAGCTACTAAGGTGAATGGGGGTGGGAGTAGGAATAGAAGGAGGGATGGGTAGATGGATGCATTGGATGGTAACAGAAATTTATTTTTTTCTCCAGAACAAATGCGCGCGGCTTCCGGTTTTCGTGCACAGAAAACGGACTTCTTACGAATCCGTTCAAGGGAAATATGCTGAATCCCTAGCTTTAACACTGGCAGTAATCTGCAAGCCAGGCCTTTCGCTTGAATCAATAAATTGACACTGATGACTGCAAGCCCTCCCACAAAGTAGGACAAAGCTAAGGATGCAGTTACTCTGCAGAAATAAAAGGAACCGCTTTAGATTCTCAAACAGGCAGGCAGAGTGATAGGTTTCTAGCCAGCACATGTACCATACTTAAGGATTTTTATCTTCGCATTCTTGCCAGGAAGTGTGCAGCGGGGTAATTTACAACATGGAAATCTGTGTCGTCAAATCATAGTAAACCTCAAACATTAGCAATACATTGCACATGAAACTGTAATACTAGCACTGAACTGGCAGGGGCACACTTTTACTATTTCTAGACAGTGCTAGACTAGGCAAATCCGCACCGCTGAATGTGAGCAAAATCAGTTTCATAATTAACGCAAATAAGAACAATACCACGTTCGTCCATCTAAGGGCAAACAATCCTCTTTCCTCGGATCATTCCTGGGAGCTTGGTGTGACACCCTGGGAGTGAGAGTTCTTGACTGAATGGATTCATGTCTTAGAATGTGGAGTTTGAAGACCATAGCAAAGCATATGGTCTACACACTAGTCAGCAACTCTCTTTTGGTCCTTTCTGGCATGCCAAAGCACACCACACAAGTTTGCTGAAGTCAACACTGTCGAGGGTATTTCCTGCCCTTAAAGAGAGAGATTGCAAATGCGAGAAAAAGACAATCTTGAGCCGAATGAGGCCAACTAAGTGGTCACACTATTGTTCTAGCCCACCCAGAAAAAAATTACTTAATTATTCAATTTATGCACCAGGAGTACCAGACAACTGAACATGGAAAAAATATGGTGTTATGGATATATTTGTGGACACATTATACATCAAATGTTTTATAGTATGATGTGTTTATAAAAACCACTGTTCATCCTCAGGTGCTTCTTGGTGAGGAATAACAGATGTTTGTTTTCAGTGTTACTGTAGGAAGTTGGCTCTGTATATACTATCTCAAAGTGAGAAATAGTGTGCACAGAGTCCAAGGGTTCCCCCTTAGAGGTTGATAGTGGCAAAATTAGATAATACTAAACCTCTATTTTGTGGTAGTGTGTTCGAGCAGTAGGCTTATTAGAGGGTAGTATTAAGCATTTGTTGTACACACACATGCAATAAATGAGAAACACACACTCAGACTTTACTCCAGGCCAATAGTTTTTATATAGAAAAATATATTTTCTTAATTTATTTTAGAACCACAAGATTCAAGATTTGAAGTAAATACATAAAATGCAGTGTACTCCACGCGGGTAAGTAAGGAACTTTGAATTGAAGCAGTAGTACACACAGTATAGGTTAAAATGGCAATAAGCTATTTTAAAAGTGGACACACTGCAAAAATCAACAGTTCCTGGGGGAGGTAAGTAAGGTTAAGTTTCTGAAGTTAGTAAAGCACTTACAAGTTCAGTTCAATGGGCATAGGCAGCCCACCGTTAAGGGTTCAAGGCAAACCCAAAGTCTCCACACCAGCAACACAGGGCCGGTCAGGTGCAGAGGTCAAAGGAGGGCCCAAAACACATAGGCGCCTATGGCAAACAGGGGTGCTCCTGTTCCAGTCTGCCAACAGGTAAGTACCTGCGTCTTCGGAGGGCAGACCAGGAGGGTTTTGTAGAGCACCGGGGGGAGGGGGAGGAAACACAAACAGACACACAACACACACTCAGCAGCACAGGGGTGGCCGGGTGCAGTGTACAAAGTTGGCGTCTGGTTTGCTATTCAAAGCAGTAGAGGGACCCGGGGGTCACTTAGGCGATACAGGCAGGGCACAGGGGGGCTTCTCAGGCCAGCCACTGACTGGGCTAGGCAGAGGGCCGCCTGGTGGTCACTCCTGCACTGGAGGTTGGTTCCTGTCGGGCCTGGGGGCTGCAGGTGCAGTGCTTGGTCCAGGCGTCGGGTTCTTTGTTCCAGGCACGGTCAGGGGGAGCCTCTGGATCCTCTCTGCAGGTGTTGCTGTGGGGGCGCAGGGGGGTCGTCTCAGGTTACTCACGAGGTCGCAGTCACCTGGGAGTCCTCTCTGCGGTGTTGGTTCTCTGGAGCTTGAGCAGGGGGCATCGGGTGCAGTGTGTGAAGTCTCACGCTTCCGGCAGGAAGAGTGAGTTCTTTAAAAGTTGCTTCAAAGTTGAAAAATGTTGCTGTTTGGTGAACAGTGCTGCTGTTCTCTGGAGTTTCTTAGTCCTTCGGTTCAGGGCAGTCCTCTGAGTCTTCAGAGGTCGCTGATCCCTGTCGGATGCGTCGCTGTGCAGGTTCTTTGAGTCTGGAGACAGGCCGGTAGGGCTGGGGCCAGGTCAGTTGTCGTCTCTGCAGGGCTTTCAGGTCGGTAGTCCTTCTTTGTGCAGGTTGCAGGAATCTGATTTCCTGGGTTCTGGGTCACCCCTAAATACTGAATTTAGGGTGTGTTTAGGTCAGGAGGCTACTGCCCTCTTTGTGCCTACTTCCTGAGGGAAGGGGGGCACATCCCTAATCCTATTGGGAGAATCCTCCAATCTCAAGATGGAAGATTTCTAAAGACAGGGGTTACCTCAGCTCAGGACACCTTAGGGGCTGTGCTGTCCTGACTGGTGGGTGACTCCTCCTTGTTTTTCCCATTATCCTCTCTTGCCTTGCGGCCAAAAGTGGGGGTAGTGGCCGGAGGGGTGGGCATCTCCACTAGTTGGGATGCCCAGGGTGCTGTAACAAAAGGCATGAGCCTTTGAGGCTCACCACCAGGTGTTACAGTTCCTGCAGGGAGAGGTGAGAAGCACCTCGACCCAGTGTAGGCTTTGTTCCTGGCCGCAGAGTGACAAAGGCACTCGCCCCATGTGGCCAGAAACTCATCTGGTTGTGGCAGGCTGGCAGAAACTGGTCATCCTAGCACGAGGAGTCGGACTGGTGTTCAGGGTAGCATCTCTAAAATGTTCTCTGTGTGCATTTTGCAATAAATCCCACACTGGCATCAGTGTGCATTTATTGTGCTGAGAAGTTTGATACCACACTTCCCAGATTTCATTGTAGCCATTATGGTACTTTGGAGTTCGTGTTTGACAAACTCCCAGACCATATACTCTTTATGGCTACCCCGCACTTACAATGTGTAAGGTTTTGCTTAGACACTGTAGGGGAATAGTGCACCCAGCCTTGGGGCGGTAAGGCCTGCTAGAGGGGTGACTCACCTGTGCCACAGGCAGTGTGAGGTGGGCATGGCACTCTGAAGGGAGTGCCATGTCGACTTAGTAATTTTCTCCCCACTAGCACACACAAGCTGTGAGGCAGTGTGCATGTGCTGAGTGAGGGGTCCCCAGGGTGGCATAAGACATGCTGCAGCCCTTAGAGACCTTCCCTGGCAGCAGGGCCCTTGGTACCATTTACAAGGACTTATCTGTGTGCCAATTGTGGGAACAAAGGTACTGTTTAGGGAGAGAACACTGGTGCTGGGGCCTGGTTAGCAGGGTCCCAGCACACTTTCAATCATAACTGGCATCAACAAGAGGCAAAAAGGCAGGGGGTAAACATGCCAAGAAGGCATTTCCTTACAGTTACCAAACTCAGTGCACATTTTAGTGGCCTCTGAAAGATGAATGCTGAGTGGACCTGCTGGAACTCAAACCTGTGATGTAGGTAAAACACAGTCTTGGAATGGTTATAACAGTCTTCCAAATCACCAGACCCCGCATCTGTACAATCGATATCAATTATGGAGTGTTCCTTGGCAATGTGGATGGAGAGAGGTTTTCAACCTGGATGTTCCATGCCATGGAGACCAGCTTTCAGAATAGTGACATGAACAAAAAAAGGTGGCTGGGGACTCCTGGTCTGAGAGCTACAGCACATAGGTCATTGCCAAGAACGTTGTGGGAGTAGGCAGATATTATAGGAAGAGGTCCTACATTTTTTTCCTGAATGGAGGAGAGAGTAGCAGTCTTGGACACAGTGAGAGTGTTCCTGCGTTTAGGCAGGAAGCCTGTAAATAGGTTTTTCTGTGATGTATTGGGGTTTTTGTGTGCTAGAGTAGCTGCAGGATCCTCTTTGGCAACTAGAAATTATTAGCTTGCTGCCAAGGTAGCCTAGCTTGTTTTATTTAAGGTTTCACAGATGATCTGCTGTGCCGTAAAGTTAGTATGGGCCGTGAGAGGGAAACAGTGTATATCAGGATTGGGTGATTTGTCATGACCCGTGATTCTGTGGACAGCTTTTAAGGATGTATCTAGTAGACCAATAAGCACCACATTCCCTCAGTCATTCTGCTATGGCCACCAGTTATTTTGCAATTGGTTGAAGTGAAAAGGTCTTCTGAAGGGTGATCAACTGGAACTTTTTCCTTTCATGGTCATTTGCCAGCACTTGAACTAGCAACAAAGGGGACATCTCGCTACAGCTTCTCCATCTTGCATCACCATGAGAGTTCATGACTGCTTCCATAACATTATAGGCTGGAGAAGGGGCTGTCTTTGGTGGGGGGTGAGAAGAGCCTCTTACTACTCTGGACAGAGCTGTCTTCGCATCTTGCAGTGACTTTGCAACACTGAAGAAAAACTAAGCAGAATAAACATGGAGGAAGTACTGCCATAAATGATAAATAAAGATCTGGTAGTACCGGCCATCTTGTAGGCATTGGCTGTGCATTTGTTCACCATCAGGAGCAATAGGATAATGGTTTATAAATTGCCTATGTAATCTGTAACATGTTTAGAGGTGAAATCATTCAACTACACGTGTGTATTATAAGTACAACGGGGAGGTTCGTTTATTTTTTATATGATTTATAATCCACTGTATTTCTGCTGATTAGATAAATTAACAATAAAATCTGCTGTTTAGGACAAGGACTCGGACTCCCTTGTTTGCACCATGCAAATAATTTACTCTGCTTATTTGATATTCATTACTAGTGGTATATATTCCAGAAATGCTGCAGGGCACTTTTTACAGAAAAGACCTAAACATAAAATAAAGAAAGACAATTGGAGCACGTTCGACACTAAGATATTGAGCTGAAAATTAACAGTTTGAAAATAGAATTTCTGTCATTTGACTCTGAAAGGAGAAAAGCATGTGTAAACCTAAAGGAAATATCTCACAACACTAGGTTTATGTTAATGAAATCCTTAAACACCAGAATATTGCAGAAAGTGGGCCCAACAAGAGTACAAAATGCCTCATACGTGAGGGCAATGGGGGTATTGTTTCTGCACAGGGTGTGGGAATGTTAACTTGCAAAGGAAATAAATACATGGCAAAAGGTCATGGGCAGCAGGGAATGCAATGTCATTACATCTCTGCTAAGGTTCCATGCCCAAAAGCCAGTTCATTGGGCACAAAAAGACACAACTACTCAAATGCCAGAACTCACTTAAGTCACAAAATGTTTCTCCAGAGACTGCTTACATACATACGCACAGTCTCTCGCTCTACCCCTCCTACCGCCCCCTCCCCCCCCCCCCCCCAAAAAAAAACTTTGATTGTGACTGTTCAGAGTACACGTATGATCATGAGCCCAGTTTTCACTGGCTTTGATCTGCAGCGCTCATAATCATCCTTAGGAGACACTGCACCTGTCATGGATTCTTTTTCTCTCATCAACCCATCTCACCTGGAGAGAGCCATCCATACTTGACCTCTGCCTTTATCTGTATTATGGGTCTGTGTTTGATACAACTAAGGTGGTTTGAAAGCCAGAATTATTTGTGCGATTGGAATGTTACTAGTATGTGAATTAATTCTTCAAGAAAAAAGTCATCAGTTCTGTATGGTCTAGCTATAAATATTCTAGGCAGCCGTTCTAAAATTACCAGTTGGGCGAGACGAACACTCCTAAATCCTCCTGCCTGGTAATTGAAAAACAAGCGTCATTCTTTAAACCTTTCTGCCAGACAACTGAAAAGCAAGTATTTCTCAAACCAAAAACATGCCCATGGTATTTAGTGTAAGGCAACAATTTTGGATACATATTTGCATATTGTCTTGCATATCATTCTCAATCTTAAAATCACTGTGATGATCAGTTATGGGTTGAGGTCTAATCTGTTCTGTCCAGCGAGCAGAAAATCCGCTTGTTGAATGGGAGGACAATAGCTTTTATTGCTTCTCGTCCCCGGGAGAAGCCCTTTCCCTTCTGCTGTTATCCTTCTACTGTCTCATTCTATTCCCATCCTTTTTCCTCTATTCCATTCTTTTTTTGTTCTCATTAAATCTCTCATTAGAGTACAGCTAGTGAAAAACGTATTTGCCCCACCTGGAGTGACAGCTTGTACATCTGATGTTATGGAATACAGAGCCACTTTAATCCAGGGGTGTGTGAGGTAGAGATGGTTTGTCTACCACAATTTTGTGAAATTGTTTTCTTAGACAAATTAAGTTTTTAAAAACAACAATAGCGGTGAAATTTGATGAGTTAGTTTGTGATATAAAAACCTGTTATACGCACAATGTTTACCACCTTAGAGAACAATAAATTAAAGTTCTCTTCTGCACCTACATAATCTATGAGGTGTCATTTTCAGGCAAGTACTTAACTCTATCCACATGCTAGTCTGTGAACCACAAGATTCGTGCTCCTCACTCTGAGCAGTTTTCAAAAGCAGGCACTGCAATACAGAATGCATGCTGCATCGCTGAAGATGGATTTGCACAAATATCTCTTCATGGTTGGAAAACCCGTTGTCTGATGTTCTCCCAAGCCAAACACGTTAAATGGAGATGCTCCTCATTGACTCGGCCCATAGGTAGCCAGTCACACAGGTAAGAATAAGCATTAACCTTATTAACACTATTTTAACCATGGTACACTGCCTTTACCTTTGGCCACCAAGACCAAAGATAAACTAGTTATACTTTCTTTCTACAAGGAGGGTAACTCGTCTAGGTTTAGTTTTTACTAGACTGTTTCATGAGTTGGATAGTCCTTATTTGTTTGGCTAAAGGGATTTTGCGACCGCTGGGGATATGTACACTGTAACTCTTAATGTTGCAGTAGATTCTGATGCTGTGGTCCGGATTAAAGCCATTTGCGTTGACAAACAAAATACATGTGAGAAGACCATGGCTCTCTAACGTGAAGGTGGCAGATGCCCATTCATCTGAGGAAAATAATGTTGCACCATTCTTAGACATGATAACATACTGGCAAGTTGTGGTCGTTCAGGATTTATTTTTCATTTTATTGTGCAGAAAGACCTTCTGTTTATGTAGGATGTGTTCCCAATCAACACGAGTCACCAGACATCATGTGGATGGATTGCTGGCCGTGGAGAGGGTGATAACCTCGAATTGTTCACAGCCTGTGTACCTGTGTTGTAACATATTTTAACTGGTTGTATTGAACACGAGTCCCAGCAAATCTTAACATGTGTCCAGTCTCTTTCTCATCTGATAAACATTACACAGCGCATCAGATGTCTCTACTTTGGCAAAACTAGTCCAAGAATTCCTGTTTGCTGGTGTGGCTCCTTTGGAAACCATCAATCGAAATACACATGCCCCCAAATGTTTCTTCACTAAGCTTTCAGATCTATATAAATTACCATTTATATCCAGAGATAAACACATAGAGATCTAGTACAACCACAGTGTAACTCTGCTCTAGAGATAAAATCCTGATAGGTATCTCCTGTTAGTCATGAGAGGTTTTCTGTGGCAAAGTATAAGCCCACAATGTTCTTTTGCGTTACTGAAGATACCATGGGGGGGGGGGAAATAGTCCTTCTATGAGACATCTTGAGGGCTACCTTCTAAATTATTTCTGGGATGGGAGGGCTCCTTTATAATGCTGCCATGCTAACCAAGCACGCTTTCAGTTGTGAATGTATTTTCTTAGGGGAACTCTTGGAAATCAGGATTGTGATCTAGCCCAGGTTGTATCTATCTCAGGTCGTACTTATACATAATGATTACAGCAGCCTGTGACTCTACAGATAATCAACCTGGAAAGTCTTGCATTAGATGGTATTACGTCTCCATCCTACTCACTGCCGAGGGTAATGTGGCTTTATTTTGTTACAAGATTTAGTGTCTTATGACAGCGAGTCTTCCAAGGTGCTGATTTTAGAAGGCTTAATTTTGCCTCCAAACGTTTACAAAGACTATGAGTACACACTAAAAACTACAGCTGCCATACCATCCTGAGGTGTCTCCAATTCTGTTTTTAAGATGCTCTAGTAGAAAGACAATAATATTAGCAGGTTATCTGAATCCCAGCAACTGCTGTATAATCATCAAACTTGTGATTCAAACATGTAATCATAATGTAAAACCTGGTTATCTACCTACATTTTTCCATAAAAGTTTGATGTATAAAATTAATCTACAAGGTAAGAACTTAAAACTCTGAAGCACCCACCAACAGCTTGCTTCATTTGTAAATAATTCCCTGCCTATAACTGGGGAACCATAAAAGTATGCCTGTCATTCTGATAAGGAGGTTCAACCTGATGGAAGAATATTAGCAGCATCGGGCATTTCTTAGGTATAGCTTATTTCTAACATTTACCTACTGTTTGAATGCTCTCCTATGCCAAGCTTGGAATTCTTAGTCCTAAAAAGCTAACATTAAACAGCTCTGCAGTAGTAGATGGAAGCCATGTTGAAGGAGAAAGAAAAGCAAAGCTTTAAGAAGTGGAAACCCTTGGACACAAGGATATAAGGAAACATTACCTTAGAGAGCTGGGAGAGAGAGAAAGGAGCAGTAGAAATGTAAAGAGTCAACCCCAAGCAAGAAGGCCCGCCTCAGGCATAAGCTTCTTCCATTGACAGCACATACAAACTCATAGATCGCAAGAGGAGTATCTGCACTTGTGAAGCAGAAGTCAGACAGATAGTAGCCACCCAAGGCTAGGTATTACCTCCAGTCATCTTCTAGCTAGTCCCTTCTGAACTTGGTGATTCACTTACGAAGCAAGCTCTAAAGAAATTCAGCCTGTCAGGGCAGCCCGAATCTTCAGGCTCTGCCTTCTGGTCTTTGGAACTAGAGCCATTGATAACTGGCCTTGTCTTGCTACATCTATGGAAAAAGGCAAGGCATTCTGCAACGCATTGGCATGTTTATCAACCGTAACCAGGTAAGGAATGCAGAGCCTTAGACCTGACCCCTAACTTCCCCTCTGGCAAAACCAGAGTTGTTGCAAGTGTTGTCCAATGCCAGGAGGAAAGTTATTTTCGATGAGCTTGGTCCGAGTAAATAAGGCATGCATAAAATTTAAAAAACAAATGAGAAGAAAAGTACAGAGATTGGCATTAACTACCTATGCAGCCGAAGCGGTCATGAAACTGACAAGATATAAGTGGTGCAATATAAGAAAATAATAAGACGTGTTCACTTAATTCCAAAAAAAATAAATTAAAAAGAACGCTCTGGATTTATTGTATCTGTTCGTATGCCATGGTCAGGTCTCTGGTACTTTGTTGTCAAACGGGGCTCAGAAGCACAGACTTTCAGCTGGACGTCAGTCCAGGGTTCCTGATACTTCTTCAGATACAGCTTCATCTATGGGCATATGTTCAGTAGGTCATTGACCTGCGTGATAACTTTGCACAAGAAAATAGTCTCAATTTCACCATTTTGCTCAACCATTTAACTACTTACATCTATCCTCAACACTGAGGGCAACAGGTGTTCATATGAGCGCCAGAATCATGGGGATTAGATTAACATTCTGGAATCGCTCACCAAAGCAGGCTTTAGCACTTTCTACAATGTCATTAACTAAATGGGAGGAAATTTCATCATATTAAGAAGAGGCCACATTCTGAATTAAGTTCATATCCCCTGACCACTGACGCTTCAAACCTAAACTTCAGTGCACATGTAGCAATTAGAGTTTGAGGTCCACACGCTACTTACCAAGGGAGTGATAGAGGCCTTCCTGTTGATAAAAAAAAAAAACAGTGCAAATTAATCACATAGGCATCAGGACAGACATAATTTTATATTTGTTGACAAACTAATTTGGGAAAACAAATACTCATTCTAAATAGCTGCTCTTTTGAAAGTGACATAAGTACTTATTTCCCAGAATATGGCAGATCTACATTACATAGTCACAGTCCATCAGCCAAGTATTACGTTTCAAGATCGGGCACAGCCATAGGCAGTTGAAGGTCCTACCCATCTGGCTCAGATAGGCATATCACCTTAACATCTGCGCAGGCGAAAGGTCCACAGCTACTCCCTGTGTAAAACCACAGGTGCAGAAAGGCATTTTGTGCATCTGAGCCATGCAAGTGTTAGAAGCCTGTCTGATGCTAGTGATTTCCAGAGGTTTGTCAGAGAAGGGTTGCAAGAAATACTCCTGGAAGCTCTGCTGGATTCAGGATCCTGCAAGGTCTAACAGAGTGGTGGGTTCCACTGATAATAATGGCCGTTCTGTATGAGAGAGTGAAGGCTAGACAGTTGATACCCTCATCATGTCTCGTCAATCTTTATCACATTCTTCAGCTTCCAGATGTGTTTTTTTGAAGGAACTGTTGTACATACAATGTGCATACCTGTGCGTGTTGCTGACATATTGAAGCCAGAGCTAAGCTGATGTACCGGTGTTTAAATCTAAGACAGGTTATGCTCTCTCCTGCCTTCACGCAAAGTCACAGTAGTGGTGTATACCATCCTAAAACATTTGGGCCTAAACAAAGTACCTCTCACAGCCGGAGGCTAGTGGTCAGTAGTAGGGCTGAGAATGCATATTCATGTACCAGAGATTAGATTCCTGCCTCAAGTCTCAGAAAAATCTGTCGTATTGGGCACGTATAGTGCAAAGGAAATGTTTTACGTGCTACAGCAGGCAGGCACCTGCTTGCTAGATCTTATGTTGGAAGTCAGCATTTAGGAAATATAATTGGGCAGATGCCCTTGACATATCACGCAACCATGTGTCTGGGTGCCTGATCAAGGCATTTTAGACCTATTTCACCAGGGCGGCATCCCTTGCAGAGACTTGTTGACAGAAACAGAAAAACGTCCTATTATCCTCAGTATATTCAAAAGGAAGGTCCTGGGTCCTTGTTAAAGTCATTATGCATCCGTACTAGAGAGTTCCATTATGTGTTCCTGGGATTCACCCTGTTTGTGATGGTTAGGAGATGCATTTGCCAAACAATACTGATAGTGTCCAACTAAGCATGCTGAACATGGTTTCAGGCCCTACAATGGATTTCTATTCAGGACCAGCATTCTCTTCGGGTGCCGCTCAACAATCTCTCTAGGACTCTAAAAGGATATTTCATCAGGACCTGCCACCCATCAACCTAGCAGCATCATCCTAGCAGCAAGACTCCTCATGTTTGAGACCAGACCCTTGAATCTGCATAAAGGTAATGCACAGTTGGTGAGAAGGATCGACTAGTGTGGCCTACAGCCTTAAGTAGATTTTCTTCGGTGGTGCAAAAACAACACATTGCACCAGATCACAAAGAAGCCATTTGGCACTGCTAAATTTCCATTAGTGGGCCTAGCACCAAGTTCCATGCAGACGGTGATGCTATGAAGTCATTGAGGTGCACACCAAATGCGATGTAAAAATTTCCAACCTCATCAAATGTGTCCATGTCTGTTTTAAAGACACTGATGATCACTGCTGGGAGAGCCAAATACACTATTAATTGTAAGCGGCTTTGAGTCTCTATTTTGACATGACAGTATTTTAAGTCAATTTTTCAATTCTTCTTACATGTTGGCGGTCTAGGCATTGGTCGGCAATGGCCTAGTTGGCTATCTTCAGATGGGCTGCATGTTGTCCTATATGAGAAAGCTAACAAGCAGTTGCTATGGAAGCGTCACAGCCTCTGCATTCATGACGATCTTGCTTTGGTGGAAATCCGCAAGGTGGCAATACTGAAATCTTACCTTCTACAAGCATAACTATCTGGGTGCAGAGGCGAGAGAAGACATTGTAGTTTGGCAGGTGAAACCACGCTTTTTAATCTGCCACCCAGGCAAATAGCATGAGAAGATCCAGTTCTCCAGCGAGAATAAGTGCTTCGCCATTAGCATCTTTCATAATTTCACATGTGAGCTGGATTGCTTTATTTTTTCAGCACCCTAATCTCTGAATCAGAGGCTAATGCTGGCATTAAGAGGACAGAACCTAGCATTGTGCAGGATACTGGTGACATTTGTATTTGTAGGGTTAGCCATTATAATACATTGTGGAACATAATACATGCTTCCCAGTTATGATAGATACATCCATTTAATTGCTAGCAAAACCTAAAAAAACATTGAAAATTTCCGTTATGGTCTATCATGCAGACCTCAGCTCATGCCCCCATGCACTGCTAATGACGTTACTGATATCTCATGACATTACTCATATCACACATGACACCGCCAAATACATCAATTGTATTGTATGAACAAAGATAGGTGATGGTGTGTGTGCACATAAATAAGCACAAACGTATTATTTTATACATAAGAACGAGACCATAATGTAGCTCCTAAGAAAGGCAAAAATAACCAAATACTATGTACAGTTAACATCCTTTGAAAGGGTTTTAATCCTAGAGTATTTGAAGAACATTGTACCTATGATATGTGCTAAGCACACATTGACTGCCCATTCCGTAGATACTATATACAGGAGTAAAGAGTTGAGACTTAAGACTGTTTAATGGATGCACTATTTGCATAATATAATGATTGAGTCATTTGAAATTTGTACCTGGTAGAAGAAAAGTTAAAGTGCTTTTTCCCATATATAATGGTAATAGGGGTGGTGAATTTGTTCTGGTGAGAGAAATCTCTCTGGCATATTTCACCTAAGGAGACATGGGCAATGTTTCACCATAGTGGTGAACTAAGTGTAGTTCCACAGAAAACCATATAATTTGTGTAGTACACAATGTGAACGAGCAGAATTTACAGCTAGTGTGACCAGAAGCGAACAGAATACCAAGTGTCTCTTAATGTTATTTACTTGGGGCCTCATTGTGAGTGCTTAGGCACAATCCTTGATAATGTCCTACACCCAAATGTATCTTATCTAAGGGTTTGAGTAATTACTGGGGTGGAGAATTAATAGCACCTGCAAGTTTTGGGGAGTAAGGTGGGAATCTGCATTTCAGTACCAAGTTCTACATTTCCCCCCCCTGAAACCCCATCACTTTTATTACCAGTAGAGCTTGTAACTCATGTTACTGATCCCCTTAGCATTACATGGGGCATCTTTATGCCACTGGAAGGGTGGGTATGGGACAAACAATATGCTTCATCAAAGTAGACAATATTGTGTAAATATCAACTTAGTTTTTAGATCTCACCTGAGACCACGTTTGTGCTGTTACTTATGACAATCTATTGTGTTCCATTTAAAAAAAAAAAAAAATTAAAAGGTGCTTTTAGCCCACCCATTACTTGTCATTGGTAGGCTTCGTTGTCACTCATTTCTTACATGTTTTGGATGAGTCTGTGTTTGTCGCATCACTTCATCTTGCTGTTTTCCTTTTTTTTCCCTGGAGCATGGACCTGTATGATTAGTATTCTTCTGCGGTGCTTGCACCCTGATTGTGGAACTTTTTATTTTTATTTTAGCTTACATGACAACTTGAAAAAAATTCAGATTTAAAGTTCATGCTTCCCCGTGTTTCCAAGGGCTGAGGGAAAATCACTAGTCATTACAAAATCTTTTGGCATGTGACCAATGTCTAAAACCTATATTTTGTTAACTTCTTGCTTATATTGATAATGAAGCTGTAAACATCCCCCTTCCTTTAAGACTGTTGCCAGATTTTTTTTTTTTTGGCATTAACCTGTTTGTAGCTGTCACATTTATTTGTTGGTTATCTCTTTTTATAATTTAAAGGATGTTTTATTCATCAATAAACATGCAGTGATATCAAATGTTTGTTTCACTTTTACCTCTACCCACCCCTACACACTAAAATCCCCCGTACCTCCCTTCACCTCTCCCCAACTCCTAAATTCTTCCTTACCTCCATTTATGTCTGCCTACCCCTTAACCATAAAATAAACTTTTCCCTTCTTTTAACTCTACCCATCATGAACCCTTAAGTCACCCTGACCTACCAAGCCCCGAACCTTTAAGTCACCCTCACCTCCCTTTGGTTCTACCTGCCCCGAGCCCTCAGATCAACCTGACCAGTCACCCTCACAACCCCAATACCTCTGCTCCCTCTGGATTCACAAGTCATCCTTACCTCCCTTTACCTCTACCCACCCTGAGCCCTCAAGCTGTGCTCACTTCCCTTTGTCGCCACCTACCCTTGAATCCGCCAGTCATCCTCACCTCCCTTTACCTCCACCTTATCCATGAAACCTCAAGTTATCCTCACCGATCACGCTCACCTTGTTTTACTACCCACCCCTGAACCCTAAGGGAACCCCTACCTCCCTTTACCCATCCATAAAACCTAAAATCACTTTTTTCAAGTGACATAAAGAGTATTATAATCCCTCCCCAATCTCCATCCCCCCTCCAGAAACCCCACCCTTCACACTAGGTCGTGCCTGAGACAGTGCATACACTATCGCTTACAAGACATTGTGTTTACTTAGGGGGGCTTAGAGCTCACCCATTTCTTAACATTGATTGGCTTCATTGTGCCTCTCATTTTCTTGCTTCTCTTTGGTCAGCTATTTTCCTTTCACTTTTAGTCTCTTCCACCTTCCTGCATTGTTGCTTCCCCTGTTGCACACCTCCACCCTCTTACTGCATTGCTGCTTGTCTGGTCTCCCCCACAACCGTTGTTGCTTGCCCCTTAAGCCCACCCCCTCACCCCTTATTTGATGCTTGCCCCCTCCTGTCCCGCCAGAAAAAAAGCACCCAAAAGTCACACTAGTTGGTTTCAAGATGCTCCAAACATTAAAACAGTGCTGTGCTCTCTGCTCTGCATGGCATATTTGACGCTGTCTTCATGTGGGGCCAAAACAGCAAACTTTAACTCAGACATACGATATATATATATATATTTTTTTTTTTCCCACGAAGGCACAGTATAATCCCATAATAAGAAAACGAATTGGATCACAGCCTGCCGTCGTCAGCGCTGGCTGTGTTATAGTGCTTTTCTCAAACCTTCAGTTGTGCTGCTGTATAACATGCCTAAACGAAATTGGCAAAGCCAGTATCTTTCCAGGTGAGAACTATTGGCTTTGCCAATCCTTGTTTTCACATACTAGTGGGTAGGTTTGAGAGGGAAAAAAGCTCTCAAACTTTTTTCAATTAAAAAATGTTAGACATTTGCAGTGGGATTTGGTCACAGGATCTGTACCAACCCCCTACCACTAAGCCTGCTATACATGGCCTTAATCTGTACACAGTAGTATTTGAGTGCAGCACCAGGCCCAATGGCACCCTCTATTCTATTGTGTGTGGCCTTCGACACGCAAAGCATGCCCTGGGTATAGTCTCCGGTCTTCTGACAGGCCCTGTGCTATGCGTTGTCCCACTGCACACGCCCGTTGAGTGTGTGCTGCAGGCACACTGCCTGAACATTGTCAGTGGGCCAAGTGCCAAATGGGATGATGCAAACTTCAAAAGGCTGTTGGTTGAAGATTGAAGTCTCAAAGCTTGGCCAGCACCAGTCCATTTGCCACCTGGTCCAAGATGCACAAGTACAGCAGGTCCTGAGAGCAGGGCCTGAAATCAGATTTATGATTCCATAGTGCATTTGAGCTACCGGGTTTTAATTGGGTATTCTCACTTTCAGGAGTTGCATTACACATATTCTATGTACTTTTTTTAAAATCACCGTTCCATACATGGTGTGTGGAATAAAGCCACAAGTCTGTTCTTGTCTCCATCATTATTAACTTCATGCCTGCCATCTAGATAGAAATTTGTGGTTGTGCTGTCGACATCCAGGGGCTACAATGTGCCTTCATGCAGCCTACTTGAGCAAACTGTCTTGCTTTCCACAAAGGAGGCACTGGGCATGGTAACTGTTTCACTTCCTTCCTGTAATAGTCCAGGGATCAACTGCTAGCCCCTACTCACCATCACAATACAGCCAGCCCCTTTGATGCCTTGACTAGTGGGCTGGTGTTAGTGCTTCCACTAAACAGGTTTGTGAAACATATAAGGTAAGGAATGTCTCCTCCAATTTAAATTGTCCACTCTTTTGTAAGTTATTAAATGCCCACTCTTCCCCATGCCAAGCACACAACATTACTCTTTTTCCTGATAAAAATGGTTCCTGACTTGTGTGGCTGGGACTAGTGCCCACGGAAGGAAAAACCCCGTAAATGGGATGTGGAGTGCCAAGTTTTTGTCAGAAAAATGACCGTGTTTGGCTAAGTGGCTGGCTGCAGAATTGCAGCCCAGGCTCAGCTACCACCAATGGAAACCTACCAAGCCCAGACATTTCTGAAATTAGATATTCTGGGGAGTCGGGTGTGTGACCTGTGTGTATAGCATTACGACTTCTTATCCACAATGCCCTACATACCTCAAACTTTGGCTAAATCAGCATTTCCCTCTCATTTCTGAAAGGGAAAGAGCCAGAATCTGTGGGGATCCGCACAGTTTCTACCACCTAGCATTCCCACACTTCTACCAATAAAAAAAAAGTACCTCACTTGTGTGTCTGGGCCTAGCAACCGTGACTGGAATGGATTAAACAATGTTACTATATGACATGGATGTGGTCTTTGCATAGTCCCTGGTTTGCAGGCAATTGGCCCACCCAAGTGGGGTCCGGTTTTACCACAAGTATGGGAATGGTGGGTAGGTAAATATCACGGCCACTTCATTAATGTGGGTAACAGGCAAGTAACTACAACATTTCCATTTTTCAAATTGGTATAAAATAATTGTTGTCATGTGCAGAGGAATGGTACAGAGAGGAAGTTGGAAGAGGTTATTTAGTCCCACACGTGGGGAAATTTTAATCTTCTATGTGAAAAAATGACGGGCAAGGGTTGACAAAAATATTATCCAAGGTAATGGTTCGGACCGACAAGAATAACCGCAGTGGATATACGGTTAAAGCTCATACCGGTGTGCAGTCTGAAATGGTGATTCTTTGATTAACTTAGTAACCAACCTATTTTGTTTGAAATCGAAATGCTGGGGAGTTGGAAATATGCCAATTTGGTTAAATTCAGCCCACCAAAAATGCAAAGAATCAAAAAATGGACGTCTTTAGAATCCGAAGTATGGCAGTATTTTAGAAGGCTTCTTCCCAGGAGTTCTCTGGGAAAACATCGAATAGAACAAATGCTTGGAATCTAATTTATCCTCCTGAAACATTCTGAAGCAGGAGCCTCCAACAGGTCGATCCTGGGCCTGTACGTAGCTCGTATATGATAAAATGCCGTTTTCTGGTTTAAGTAACACTTAAACATTGTGTGCCCAGTTCTGGTAGGCCTGGGAAGCTGATAGAGCAAGGCCATGCGGTCCCCCCTCTTCTGAAAAAACATTTTTCTCTTTTGTTCTTAATCTCTCTACTCCTTTTTGCCTCCTTCCTTTTTCCAACCCCTCCCCCTGTCTTTCTCTCGCCTTTCTGCTTATTTTTTTTCTCTCCTTCCATGCATGCTTTCCTTTTTCTATTTAACTTTATTCTCTTCTATCTTCCTTGTTCTTCTTTCACATTTTCCTTTTTTTTCCTATCTTTTTCTCAACCTTTCTTTATTATTAGGTGTTGTCTTTTTTTCAGTGTAGTTCTTTCTTTATCTTTACTGTTTCTTTTTCTTTCTTTGTATCCTTCCTTCCACTACTTATTCTCCCGTTTCTTTCTTATTTCCTCCTTTCTCATTTATTTGTTCTTTCTTTTACTTTCCATCTTTTCTATATTGCCAGGTTGCTATTTGCTTCCTTTACTTTTATTTTTCTGTTTCCTTCTCTACTTCCTTTCATCCCTTTGTTTTCTTTTTGTATTTTCTTTTTCCCCTTCTTTCATCTCTCTTTTGGTCCTTTATTCTATTTTCTCTTTTGTTCTAATATTCTTGCTCCCTTCCTGTTCTCTCCTGTCTCTTATTTTTCTTTTTTGTATTCCTTTTATTTTTACTTTCTTTTGTTTCTTCTCTATTTTTCTCTCCTTTCTCCGTTTTTTTTGTCTCATCTCTCTGTACCTCTTGGTGTGTATTGCTATATTTTCTCTCCCTTGTCTTTAATCTTTCTCTATTTCTCTATTCTTTCTTTTTCTGTTTCTCCCTCTTTATTCTTCTCACTTTTTACTTTTTCTTCCTTCTTTTCTTCATTTTTCATTCATATATACCTGTACATGCAAGCATTTAGGCCCAAAATAGCTAATGTGTGGTTGGTGGTAGGAAGGGTTGCACTGCAGACAGACGTTTACTTGTAGAGAGCTATAACGTCTGACTGTGCCTTGGAAAGTTCATCTTTGCTAACGGTCCTAGTTAAGGATTATGTTTGTGTTAAGAAAATAACTTTCATTTTCTTGACAGCTACCAATGGACTGCAGGGCATTTACCCAGATAGTAGCAAATTTTCGGACCTTGACACTCATATAAAAGCAGTGTCATCCAATTTATTGTATGACCAAGAGACCCATAAGCCCCAAAAAGTCACTCACGTCTTGGTGGTGATTCATAAACTACAGTAAAGGGACAATATTTATCCTTGGAACCCTAAAGGGTTTTGCGATACAGTTATTGTGTTTGCTCGCTGGGTGAGGACTGAGGTACTGCAGGGGCGGCGTTTAAAGTTACTTGGCCTTTGTGTGCCTTTATCAAATCCCTATATTGGCGAGAAGCTTAGCGCTGTTTTTAAGAATTAGAAGTAGCTCTCATTCTTGGAGACCCTTACCTTAGATTGTTGAATATCTTCCTTTGGAAGGGTATGTTCAAACTATTGGCTCTGGCCAAGTTTTTTTTTCTTCCCTGGATCCAGGAGACTAGATGAAACTCTTGGACGAGCAGGATGCATGGCCATCGTTCAGTCCCACAGACTCTTCCTTCAATTTATGTTGGGTTCCGAACACTACAAGCTTATCTTCCTGCCCTTTAGCTGCACCGTCGTCCCTCTGATGTTTAAGAAGGTGATGGCAGCATTTGTGATGCACTTTTTATAGGTTGATATACATGTATTCCTATACGTTGAAGACTGGCTGATGAAATCGGGCTAAATGCAGTCGGTCACCAACCATCCTGGAGCCACCAGTCACCCTGCTGTCATCCCTTGGGTTTTCCATGAGCAAACTGAAATCCGCCCTGCAACCTTCACTGAGGATTCCCTTCATAGAGGGCCATCCTAGACAAGGTGGCTTAAAAGTCTTTTCGCTACTATGACAAGACCGGGTGATTCAGGTTATGATCCTAAGGTTTAGGTCTGACTCCTGGGTTCCAGTGTGGATGGTTCTGAAGCTTTTTGGCCTGGTGCATCCTGTTGGTTCCTCATGGCCGTTGGCAAATGTGGGTTTTGCAATGGAACCTCTGCTTGCAGTGAACACAGCACTTGGGTTGCCTCTCAGACATCTGCATTTCCAAATAGGCACCCGAGACCTTCAGTGGTGGCTGTCAGAAGCCAACCGAAACTGTGCCAGGCCGGTCTCCGTACTCTACCCAGAGCACATAATAGTGATAGATGCTTTGTCTCTGGGATACGGGAGTTACCTGAGAGAGGTGGAGAGCACGGGTCTTTGATCCCCAGTAAAAAAAGAGGCATGACATCAACCATATGGTCTTTTGTGCCATTTGGGTGGTTCTCAAGCCCTTTCTCCTGTTCATCATGGGGGAGCCTGTTCAAGAATTGTTGGTTAAGACATCGGCCATGTGGTACTACAACAAGCAAGACGGTGTGAGTAATCTGCCTGTGCAAAAAAGCTGTGCAACTCTCGAGTCCCACAGATGCCAAGGGATCTTGCTGATGGCCCATCATTTAGCAGTGCTTGCTAAATGCCAGCATATCCGTAGACCATGATTGCCATCTACAGCCAGTGGTCTTTCAAGCTGTTTTTGGGCATGCTTTGGGTGTATCGTTTCAATGCTGCAGAGAAAAGTCAGTGACATTACTGCCCACTGGAGTTTCCTCCTCTGCCCCCTGGGGGATGCATTCCGCCTGCATTGGGACTCCGGTTTCCTGTATACCTTGCAACCACTGCCACTTCTTCCCCGAGTTCAGAAGGAGGTCAGGAGAGACTGACCCCAACTCATCCTGTTAGGCCTAGATTGGGTCTAGAGAGTGTAGTATTCAAATCTGCTGAGCCTGAGCACCCACCTCTTCAGGAGGATCTTCTTTCCCAGCAAGTGCATGTTTCTGCACCTAAATCTCCAGAACTTACACCTCCATGTGTGGAGATTGAGCAGAACCATTTAAACGGGTTTGATCTGCCTGCTGAAGTAGTGGATGTTATGCTTGTGGTGGAGTGCCTGCCTACCAACTCCATTTTTTGATTGATCCATTTAGAATGTTATGATGTTTAATGTGCCTATTGCCCAGCAAGGTTTCAGCCTTTGTTTTTGTCTGACCAACATTTACTGGCGCTGATGATTTTCTTAAAAGTACATATGTGTTATCTCCCATGCCCCTTATTACACCCCAATGGCTCCTACCATTTTCATGTTCTTCATGTGAATGCCGTTCAAGCCTATGCACAGGTGCCTATTGAGATTACTAATTAAGAGATGGTGCTCATTACAATTATTTCAGCATGCCGTATGAGTGAGCTACACGTGCTATCTGATAGAGAGTTCTAGTTGCAGATTCCTTCTTTGAATTCCCTGGCGTCTGCTTCAAATCCAGAATCTTTTTGCTGAGCAATATCCTGCGCGCGCCGTCCGGTGGCATCATTCAGTTTCGCATGCGTCGTCCGCTCTGAGTGGCTTTGTGAACGTCGTTAGAGCCGTCTGTGACGTCCTGGTCATTTATATAGATGCCATGTAGGCGCGCGTACGTCCGTTCTTTTCCTTCCGTGCCGGCTAAGCGCTTGACTGGGATCGAGCTACCCTTTGCCTTTTTGGCAAGCCTTTTTTCGATATTTTATCAAAGATTTTTTTGTCGTCTGTGCGAGGATGTCCTCTAGGAAGACGGGTTTCAAACCATGCGGCACCTGTTATCGCGCGATGTCAGTTACGGGCCCCTATGAGGTATGTCTCCGGAGCCTCGAGCTTCATCCCATTCGAGGTCCTCGGGCCACTCTCGGAAGAGGCACAAAAAGAAGTCGTCGTCCAAGCGGACTTCGCCACGCCTGTCGGCCTATGAGGCGTCTCAGGAACGTCAATGTTCCGAGCACGATTCCACAGAGCTGTTGCTAGGGCCGACTTCGCGTCTCCCTCCCCTTTCCGGGAGCCGGAGTTACCCCCGCTCAAATAAGATTTTTATAGCCCATGCACCTTGTTTTTGAGCGGGCTCCCCCCGTGGGAGGTTCTTCGGACGCCCCGGGGTCAGCAGGGGCCCCGTCAGATCCGAACCGGCACCGGGCCCAACGTTGATGCTTCCTCCACCACCGGCACCCACTGGTGGTGGTAGCCCATCCTCATTCCTGATGATCCGGAGCTGGAACAGCATTATACGACGCAGATTCCATCTGCGACGACCACCTCCAAACAACCCTAGTTTCCTCACCCAACACCCTACCAAAAGCTTGGTGGTCCAAGCCTCCACTCCCCGCGGTGCCTTCCCTTCCACTCCCCTGGATAGGGAATCCAAGAGGCTGGACCAACTTGGAAAGAAGATGTTTTCTTCCTCCAGCCTGCCATTGAGGTCGCTAAACATCTCTTGCCTATTGGGCCGTTTTTCTCATATTTCATGGGATACGGTGACACAAGTAATGCCCCAGGTCCCGGACAACGTACGGGACACACTCACCCATGCTGTCAAGGATGGAAGAGATGCAGCCAAGTTTACCATCAGGTGTGGTTGGACACGACCGACTCTCTGTACAGGGGGGATGTCCGGTCGAACTTGATGGACATGCTTTTGGATGGCTCACGCCGTTCTGATGAGAAGGCAGACTCTGCGCTTGAGAGATTCAAGGATTCTCAAGCTATGGCCATATCCTTGGATCTCTCAGCGCCTGCTTGCCAGCAGCCTGCCTGTCGCCCCTTTTGAGGCTTCGGGAGGGGCACGGTACCACACCAACAACCAGTTAGCCACCGTTCTCTGGCTTCACGGCATCTGGTGCGAGGACGAGGTTCTGGTACCTTCAGACCCAGAGGGTCTAGCCAGAGGGAGGACACCACCCAGCCCCCCTCTTCCGCAATGCCCAAGCCTTCCTAGTATGGTTCTGCAAGACCATGTCCGTCCAGTTGGAGGGAGGATTCAATTTTATCTCCCTCACTGGCGGTCCATAACATCAGACAAATGGGTCTTGCAGATCATACAGAAGGGCTATTCCTTCCCCTTCCAGTCTTTCCCTCCCTCTATCCCTCTGGTAAAAGAACCCCTGATGGAGGATCATTTGATTTTACTCCGCAAGGAAGTTACGGCTCTCTGGCCAAGGGAGCCATAGAAAGGGTCAGAAGTAGGCAGTGGTTGTTATTCCTGCTACTTTCTGATCCCAAAAAAGAACAAGGGTATTTGCCCTATCTTGGATTTACGCAATGTCAATCTCTTCCTCAAAAAAGAGAAATTCAAGATGCTCACTCTTCCTCAGGTCTTGTCTGCCCTAGACCAAGGAGACTGGATGGTAGCATTGGACTTGCAGGATGTGTATTTTCACATTCCCATCCTTCCCGCCCACAGGCGTTGCTTGCGGTTCAAGGTGGGCCATGATCACTTTCAGTTTACCGTGATCCCCTTCGGTTTCACCAGTGCCCTTCGGGTGTTCACCAAGGTGATGGCGGTGGTGGCAGCTCATCTGCGCAGGTTAGGGATTTCAGTCTTTCCCTACCTCAACGACTGGCTGTTGAAGGCTCCCATGCCCCAGGCTCTCGTTACCCACCTTCAGACTACGGTGGCCCTCCTGTATTCGCTGGGGTTCACTATAAGCGAAGTCACACCTGGCTCCCAAGCAGCGAGTCCAGGATATTCAGGCTATCATACCCATGTCTCGGCCTCTGTCCTGGATTTTGGTGAGACAGACTCTGAGGCTGTTGGGACTCATAGCTTTGTGCATCCTGTTAGTCAAACATGCCAGATGGCATATGAGGGCTCTGCAATGGGACCTGAAGTTCCAGTGGGCACAGCATCAGGGAAATCTTACAGACACGGTTCAGATCTCTGAGGGAACTGAAAAAGACCTGCAGTGGTGGTTAGTGAACTGCAATTGGGTCAAAAGCAGACTCCTCTCCCTTCCCCAACCAGATCTCACAGTAGTGACAGATGCAACACTTCTGGGATGGGGCATCCACCAGGGAGATGTGGAGATCAGGGGCCTCTGGTCTCCGGCAGAATCCGGGCTCCATATCAACTTATTGGAGCATCGGGCGATCCGGCTAGCATTGAAAGCATTCCTTCCTGTTGTGAAAGGGAAGATAGTGCAGGTGTTCACTGACGACACCACAGTGTGGTACTGCAACAAGCAGGGCCTTGTGGGGTTGTGGACCCTTTGTCAAGAGGCTATGCATTTTTGTTAATGGCTGGAACAGCAGGGTATGACCCTGGTGGTTCAACACCTGGCAGGTTCTCTCAACGCCTGGGCGGACGAACTCAGCCATCGAGGCCTAGCGTATCACAAATGGTATCTCCATCCGGAGGTGGCGCAAGGTTCTTTCATCAGTAGGAAGAACCTTGGTTAGATCGGTTCACCTCCGCAGAGAATGTGCAATGTCAGCAGTATTGCGCGTTGGAGTTTCCAAGGCGGCAATCGCTAAGCGACTCTTTTTGTCACAAGTGGAATTCAGGCCTCCTATGTGCATTTCTGCCCATACCACTTCTGCCCAGAGTTCTCAAGAAGATCAAGAATGACTGGGCCCAAGTCATCTTAGTGGCTCCGGATTGGGCACGAAGAGTCTGGTATCCCGAGCTTCTCAAAATGAGCATCAATCCTCTAATCAGGCTGCCCCTTTGAGAGGATCTTCTGTCGCAGCAGCAGGGGAGGGTTCTCCACCCGAGCCCGTCAAATCTACATCTTCTTGCGTGGAGACTGAGCGGCGGCAGTTGATGCCTTTTGACCTTCCTCCCTCCACTAAAACAGTGTACGCCTGCCGTTGGAAACGCTTTGTATATTATTGTACAGGAAGGTCTCTTGACCCTCTTTCTGCTTCTCTTTCTGACATTCTTCTCTTCATTCTGTCTTTAGCCCAGCAGGGCTCTACCTTAGGGAATCTAAAGGGCTATCTTTCTGCCTTACCGGCATTTCTTCAGCTGCCTGACCTGCCTTGTTCAAATCTCACATTATACATAGATTCCTCAAAGGGCTTGTACATATGTTTCCCCCTACACCCTTTATTATGCCTCAATGGGACTTAAATCTTGTTCTCACATTTCTCAAGTGTGCTCCCTTCGATCCCTTGCAAAACTGTCCCGTCCGGCTGCTCACCATCAAAGCAGCCTTGTTAGTGGCAATAACATCTGCCAGGAGTGCGAGTGAGATGCAAGCCCTGACATCAAAGCCACTGTATCTCACTATCCAGCCAGATAAAGTGGTTCTCAGAACTCGTGCGTCTTTCCTCCCAAGGTGGTGACCCCATTTCATCTGGGTCAGAACATCACCCTGCCCACCTTCTTTGCTCCACCGCATCCATCTAAATAGGAAGAGTGACTCCATGCACTGAACCCAAAAAAAGTGTTGTCGTTCTACCTTGACCACACAAATGAGTTCCAGATGGATGTCCAACTCTTTGTGGGTTATGTTAGAGCAAAGAAGGGTCGGGCAGTGCAAAAGCGAACCATTTCGCGCTGGGTTGTTCTCTGCATTAGGATATGCTACACACTGGCCGAGAAGCAGCCTCCTGAGGGCTTGCGAGCTCATTCTACCAGGGGCGAAGCTGCTACCACTGCGCTAGCTCGAGGCGTACCAGTCCTGGAGACAATGTGGGCGTCTGTGCACACATTTGCGAAACATTACTGCCTGGACAGTCTGGTACGAATGGATGGGTACTTTGCCCGTTCAGTCCTACAGGACTTTTTAGTGTAAGAGTACTAACCGCAGTCCACCGCCAGGAGGTTATGTCTTGGGTATCTAGTCAAAGAAAAGGAATCTGCAGCTAGCAGTCTATATCAGATGAACAAGTTACTTACCTTCGGTAACGCATTATCTGGTAGTGACTTTATCTAGCTGCAGATTCCTTACACCCATCCATGCCTCTCTGCTTGTGAATATGACTAGTAGGGTTAGGGTTTATCCCTTTTCAGGGCCCTAGTTGTGCACAGACAAATGTTGGTTCTATTCATGACTCTGAGCTTCTAGCGTGGAAGTTTTGTGGATAAAAGAACTGACATACCCACGCCGAGGTGGCGTCTATAATAGACAACCGTGACATCACAGATGGCTCCAACGATGCTGACGAAGCCACATGGAGCCAGATGACACACGCAGACCCGAACAACGCACGCGTACCCGAACGACGCCACCCAACGGCGTGCACAGGGTATTGCTCAGCCAAAAAAAATCCGATTCGAAGCTGACGCCAGGGAATTCAAAGGTAAGGAATCTGCAGCTAGATAGTCTCCACCAGATAATGTATTACCAGAGGTAAGTAACATGTTCGTCAGTGCAAGCTCCATATACCACCTTCTTCCCTGACAAATAGATGCTGTAGCTCACATATCTTTTTCTTCTATTAAACTCTTTCTGGTAGATTCTGGTGGAAATTTCTGACTGCTCGCTCTCCTCCCCATTCTGTGAAGTTGAAATTAGGGTTCTAAAAAGGTCCCAAGATAAATTTTGCACACTGTCACTCTTGCAGTCTGTGATGATTGATCTTTGTCTGAGGATGCAGAAGAGTTTCAAAGGAAAACTGATATCAGTTTGCAGGCGGTGAATTTATTTGAGCCAGTGGTGGCCAGCAGCACTCATTTTTAGGAACTGGCCCTTTTTTTTTTTTTTTTTTTTTTTTTTTTGTCATCAGACACTGACCGCGAGCAAGAGAGGGAAAAACACTAACAGGGAAAGAGGTAGGAAGAGACTGGTGGAAATACGGTTGCAAAGATAAAAAAACATGAACCTGCATGACTGAGATAAAAGGACTAGGAATGTCTTATAGTTGATGGAAGAGCCAAAAGAGTGATTCAAGACTATGCAGCCTTTGTATTTCATGTGCCGACATTTAAAAGCCCTGGGTCTGAGCAGATTTTTGGGCACCAGCACTGATTCTGTTACAGATTAATCATTGCGTGAAGGGAAATGCATCAGTGTACAGCTTAATGCTGTCACTGCTGAATGTGGTGTAATGCCATCCATTAGTCCAGTGGCGCCACTTATCAGTGTGCAGGAGCAATTGCTATAAAAAGTTTTTCATTCAGTCTGGGACTTGGGGGGGATTTAAAAGGTGAAGACTGCGGTTAGATTTGGGTAGCCACCAGAAACCTTGTTCCCCAGGGTAAATAACTTAGATTTTTGTCTTTTTTTTTTATTGTTTTTTTTAAAAAAAAAATTTTTTTATTTATTTATGATGTGGGAATAATCTTCATTAGTGTTGATAATCGAAAAAAGTTGAATTAATTCCAGATAGTTTTGGGTGCCTGAAATCCACTATTTTTATTTATTGGAATTTTTATATAACGTGAAAAAAAACCGTCTGGGTATCAGAGCATTGTACAGAGTAGGTGAATACGTGGATAAGAATAGATACAAACAGTAAATAAAGTACATGTAACATAAGTTAAGCGTACACAATGAATTAAAGAAAAATAAGAAGCACATTACAAATATAAAGTAATAAAAATTATATAGTAAAATGGTATCTAAGTCTGTATACATCAAATAATAGTCAGGTTTGAGTAGCTTAATTCCTATAGGTTCAGTTCTTTATTCATGAGTAAGAGTTTCACTTCTGTCTTGAAAGAAAAGATTGAATGATTAGATCTAGTTTCAAGAGGAAGAGCGCTCCATATTCTCAGGGCGAGACCAGAAAAGGTGGTTGTGGTTTCAACAATAGAGCGTCGGAGCTTCTTAGGGACTGACTCATATCTGATAGATTGAGTTTCTTAGCCAGGTAGGTGGAAGTGTTAAAATGAAGAGCTTTGTGTGTCAAGCAGGCATTCTTGAACTGAATCCTTTTTTTGAGAGTTAGCCAATTGAGTTGTATTAGGTCTAGTGTAACATGATCCCATTTTTTTTTATCCTGTGATAAGCCTAGCAGCTGAGTTCATTGTAGCCCTTAAAGGAGCTAGCCCTGCTTTGGGTAACCCTGCCAAGGTAGTACCCCTGTACTCTAAGCAAGAAGTTACTATGGATTGGACTGCGAACTGCAAGTCATTTAGAGGTAGATATGGTTTGATTTTCCATATTTGCGTGTTAAGTTGGTGGTTAACGCATCTGGTGATAGCATTGATGTGGTTTTGCATATTCGGGTATTTGTTCATCTTGATGCCTAAAGATCTAGTGGAGTCAACAACATGATGGGCACATTTGAGAGCAGTTAGATGTTTGAGCCAATCTTGAGTGGGGCACAGTGGTTGTGGGGGTTAATCAGAAGGAATTCCGTCTTGAGTGCATTTAGCATAAGATGATTGCTTGATAACCATTCTTTAGTTTTAAGAAGTGCGCAATTAAATGTTTTGATATCATCGGCTGAAGAAATGTTCATGTACAATTGAGTATCATCGGCTTACATGTGATAATGTTTGTTAGAATAATACAGGATTTTGGTGGGTGGTTCTATGAATATGTTGAAAAGTGGGGGAGAGAGTGCGGATCCTTGAGGCACTCCAATGGAAATTGTTGCTCTGTTAGAAAGGGATTGGTTGACTTTGATTCTTTGTGTTCTATTATTAACGAATGCGCCTCCGACCACCAGCACGACTACTGCAGGAAATCCGCCCAAAATGTGGCAGAAATCCTGCAGTACTCATAATATGGTGGGCGGAAATCGCCAGCACTGGCGGTCTTCTGGCACCTTTGGCAGCCTTTGAAAAAGACTACCAGTGTCATAATGAGGGCCATAGCCTCCATTAGTTGTTAAATGAACGAAAGGTTATTTCCCAATGGGTGTTAGATCATATGTAGTTTACAGACCAACTTGTCATTGTTCCAAATGTCGATGCCCAGGTATTCAAAGGAGGACATGGGGAAGTTTGAGCCTGTTTTAGGTGGAAAATGGAGCGAAAGATGCATACTATGCCGCCTCCAGCTTTATCAGGTCTCTCCAATCTAATGATGTAGTTGGGAGGAACTAGAATATTTAGAATGGGTGAGTAGCCATGCTTCAGTTAAGATCAGCAGGTCAGGTTCTTGTATAATGAGATCAGCAATATCAGCAGCATGTCTTACCGCTGATCTGGAGTTGAGAAGTACAGATTTGATATGTGATTTGGTTACTAATTCTTCTTGGTGTCATGGAGGAGATAAGTAATAGATTATCCTTGTACATAGTCCTCAGATTGAGTCTGTGTTCTCTAAAAGGGTTGGGGGGAATATTTTGGATACTGGTCTTTAAGGGAGATGGGTCAGTTTGTGTTGTATGATAGCAGAAGGTATTAAATGCCAGCATCAGAAACATGGTCAGTAGTTCTTTGGGGTCTGGAGTGGTGATTGGGCCTTGAACTCCAGCATAAGATTTTTTTTTTCATGTTAAAGGTCTCATGTAATCATTGACTAGTCTTTATGGGCAGGTTGAATTGATTCGTGTCTGGGGGTCTGTTAGCCTTAGAGGACAGGTTGGGGTTCCATAGCATCTCCATCTTCACCATGAAGAGTATCAGGTTCTGAAGGTCAGCTTTAACTAGTCATGGTTAAGATCAGCGAGCTTCTCAATGGAGAGAGAATCCGGAGCATTGATAGGTGGTCTTTGGGTGGATGGGGTGAGTGTTCCCTCATAGTCAGGAGTGGTAGTCAGTGGGGTGGATTGATCGTAGGAGAGTACAAAAGTGGTAGGGTAGTTTTTAGGAAGATGAGCAGACTCTTACCTGGTATGCCAGAGGTGGAGCATGGTAGAGGATTAGGCAAAGGATTTAGAGAAACTTAATTAGTTGTTTCTTGTGCTGTTGGGAAGTTGCAACCGAAGGGAATGGGATCCCGGTGGACAAGTGGGGACCACTTGGCGTAAAGGTGTTGTGATAGAAGGGTAATTAGAAGACCTGCAGACTATGGATTGTTGTAGATGATGCGTTTGGGATTATAAGTACTTGTGTCCCAATTTAATGTGGGCAGAGGGAGAAGGCAAGTCACACAGGCTACTTTTTCTCTTGTGAAAAGCTCGTTAACTTGGGAGTTCCCCATGGCTCCTTACTCAGCCCTGCGTTATTTACTATCTACATGGCCCCTATAATCAACCTGATCTCCTCTTTTGGCATTAATGTTACCTCCTGTGCCGATGACACTCAACTGATATCATTGGACAAAGCTTCCCTAGGGTCCATACTCAATTTTAAAAAACTGCCTAATAGAGGTTATTCAGTGGATGAAAGTCAACCATCTCAAGTGCAATACCGGCAAAATGGAAATTATGCTGATCAGGAGATCTCTTGACACTTTGTTATGGTGACCCAGCTCCACACCAACACCTCCGCCTGCAGTCAAGGTTGCCAGAAATCTTGGAGTTACATTTGACATGGCCCTGTTTTTTCAGCCACAAGAAATCGCAGTGGCAGGTACATGTTTTGCCCTCATTGAATCCCTGAAAAAGTTTTAGATTTCTTTCCATTGAAGGCCGGAAAAAACAATTGCAGTTGCTTTAATTAACATCAAGATTGGATTACTGTGACAGTCTATGCTGGTTCATCTAAATGAACTATCCAGAAGCTACAGACAGTCCAGCATTCTGCAGCGAGACTGGTCTTCATACTGCCTGCCACTCTTCGGCATCGGCGGCCCTGAGTGTGCTGCACTGGTTGCCTATGCATAAAAGGGCTTTGTTCAAAACCTTTTATTAATGTTTAGAGCCTATAGAGCATTGGGACCTAAATATCTAACTTACAGAGTTATTCATTACACAACCACCGCTATCTGAGGGCCTCCAGTGCCAGTCTACTCAAGATTCCCGATTTTAGATTCAAAACAAAAGAAGGAAAGTATTTTACAGTCCTAGGTGCAAAAGCTTGGAACAACATTCTCTTATATCTGTGATCTTCAGAATTCAAAGAAATGTTCAGAAGACAACTGAAAACTTGGAATTTCGGATGTGCGTTGCTACTCATTGAACCTTTAATCCCTATGAAGTGAGAATCTATGTATTCCTGTAGCCTTACAAATGTTCCGCTTAGCGCTGGGATGCGCGTTTTTGGAGTGATAGTGCGCTTTAAAATAACTCCTCATTCATTAATATGAGCTATGGTGGTAAAAGTATAGACGTTAGTGGATCATCACAAGACCATTCCAAGATAGCTGCCCTATATGTGAAGGTAGAAGGTGGTAGCTCAGCAAGTCTTATTTTCCTTGCAGTGCCTAGCATTACATGTAGTCTTTATTCAGATGTGAATAGAAGAGAAGGCTGCCATTTTGGGAAGGGACCTTCGTGGGGGGCCTTAAAATGGAGGAACTGACTGGCCCATAGAAATCCCGACTGGTCTGAGAAGCTGGGCAAGGTCACCAAGACATCTGCACAGCGGGACCAGATGCAGCTTAGAGGCAATCCAACTCAGAGGCACGAAATACTTTCCATATGCATGAAATTCATGGTTTTGAAGCATTGACACTTAAAATCAATAAGGTGAGATCCTACAGATAAGTAGACCACCTGTGTGCAAAAGCAGCATTGTACATCAGGCTGTATCTCAGTTATGTGCACCTTTTCTCACGTTTCTTAGGAAAGCTATTTATTTCAATTAAGTGGTATGTTCCTTTGAAATTAGCTGTCAACCTACTGTAATTTCACTGCTGTTGCTCAAATTCTAAACTCTTACAAATATAAACCTTTTTTCTTTCCTTGTTAAGTGAAACAATTCAGTGCCAGTTTCGTAAACATTGGCTCATTTTTGGACAAGTAATAATGAAACTGCATTTGACACGTGTTTGTAATCATTTTAATCATATATTGTGTGTGTGTGTGTGTGTGTGTGTATATATATATATATATGTGTGTGTGTGTGTGTGTGTGTAAAAAAAAAAAAAAAAAAAAAAAAATTAACTCATTAACGGATTGTTCAGAATGCGACAGCCAACTAGTTTCCTCGGAATTAAGTCTCTAACTGTTGGAATAGTACTGACCTCTAACCTCTTTCAGACATACTCATTGAAACCATAGACCATGTGTGAAGGTGAAACACGTGAGAAGGAAGGCAGAGTAAGATGAGAATGAAAGAGGTTCCCCGTGCGGATACATTCATGTGCTAACAGCATTATTGGCCCAAGAGCTGGCCCATTGCATTGGTTGTTGTCAAGGGAACCGGGATGGCTTTTGGGTTAGTTTGGTCATGGTAGGAGTGCTTCAGCTTTGGTCACTACTGGTGGAGCAGTGGTTGTAGAGATGTCCCAGTACAGCAGATACACCTGAGTGTACCCGTGTGATGTTATTGTTTATACAGATAAGATTAATGCTCTCAAAAACTGGATAAGCTGATCTCCTTAACTGCAGCTTTGGCTTCATACAAACATCCATTTTGAATTTTTTCAAAAAACGTTTATATGCAGTAATCTATCATTGGGGTTGTTTTCCTCCAAGTGACACAGTCATATAGACGTATGCAAAGCTCAAGTTGTGTGTGATGTCACCTGGAACCACTCTTGCAGCTCCAAAGGTGAGAGGGATTGATGGTGCTGAGTTGACAGACGTTCTGTGAAATCTTGTCAGCACTGCTTGGTATTCCCTGTCAGCGCAGATCTGCACAGACCCCATCTGACGGGAGGTCAGTGTTCTTGGAGCAGCTGCACCATGCATGATTCCCTGTCTCTTTCAAACGTCAGAACACAGACTGTTCAGGTCAGTTTCCAAACCAGAAGCTTCAGATCACTCTGCATCAAATGATTGTTACTGTTCAAGGACTCAGTTTTCAATGATTTAATCCTCCTATTTGGACCACTCCTTCACTTGTATCCTGAGATCCATTACAGGGTCTCGTGAGCCTATATTGCTGGTGCGATATTTCTATCAAACTATGCTCTTATTTTATTTTTTTCTGGGAATCTCTTGGTTCTCTGAATTTGGTATATCAACGGGGATCACTTAATTTTTCTTGTAATATACACTTTCTTTGAGTCTGCTTTAGAACTTCTGATGTGTCTTAAATCTCTCATAGTTCCATTCATCTCAGCCTCCGAGGAGACATGTCTGGGATTTTTGTGTTCATAATTGTTTCCTAACTTTTTATTAGTTCACTTCTTAATGACTTCTTTGCTGAAGGGTATGTCCTTTCTAACTTCCCGGGGCACGTAATGGTTTGGTCTGTGCATACATACTTAATGAGTTTATAAAGGGAAATTACATTTTGGATCATTCTGGCCTTACCAGGCAAGCCCTAGTGTTTACTCCCAGCCACTCCTACAATAATTCCCGTCTGACATTCTTAAGATCAGCAACTGTTAGAGTTTCATATTTTTGATAATTTGTTCTTCACTTGCCTCGTTTTTTTTTTACTACCTGCTGCTCTTTGCTTATCTGTGCTCCTGCCATATGTTTGTTGACTTTGGTCATATAGCCCTTTCTCATGAAGATTTTGTGTGCATTGTGGATTCCTGGGGTGAAATACCTATTGCATACTTGAACTGGTTGGGACGAATATTGGGATTGACGCTCCGTGGGTGGCATGTTTCTGGCTCTTGCATTTTCCTGGTTATTGGTCTATGAGATATTATCTCATATACAGTTATACATTTTTAAGCCGGCTTTCCAGTTGTTCAAGGCCTTCGTGTTTTTTCCTAGTTCGTCATCTGTAGAACAGGGGTTGCACAAAGACTACCATGGAAGCACAGGTTGGAATGCCAGAAGGGGCTCACTTACAAATCCATTCATGTCGTCCATGCCACCTGCATCATTTTGAGGGAGTGGTCATCAGAATCTACCAATGCCTCCTTCTTCCCCCGTTCCTTTTGAAGTTTATTTTGATGTATTCTCTAACTTACCTAGGCTACTCAACCATCGAGTGCTTTTTTGTGGGGCATTCATAAAGATCTTGGTATGATGTCTGCTGGCTTAAATTAGCTCCCTCATTTTCTCGTATTTTTTTAAGACACAATGGTCTTAACTTGCTTCTTGTCAAGCTAAACTATTTGTCATTAAACTTCCTTTTGAAAAAAAAAAAACTGATTTTGCCTTTGCTTTCTGGTTTGTGCTAATGCCAGTTTCTTGCAGGAAGGGGTTTAATGGGTTTCTGTGAGGAGGTTGCATTGCAGCTAAATAAAGAGATCCTACTACGGAACAGCTAGGCTTTTGTCATGTGACCACGTTTCTATGCTCATTAACAGTTCAGAGAGTCTTACCCTTGTCATGGTTAGTAGGCTCACTGGCATTTCTCTGTTTTGCCTGCGACTTGTGTGCTCTCAACAGCCTCGTTTATTCCTGCACCACTCTATTGCATCTGTTCTTTCCCACTCATAAGAGGATATACTGTGTGTATTTCATTACCCATTGATACGCCGTGTATTTTGGCTAGTTTTTATGCTCTGATCTATGCGCTGTCAGGTAGAGTGTTTGCGACTAAAGCTACCACATTCATTTCCCAAAGCTTGGGACACCTTACATCCTGGACCCTACTCTGACGCTCCTCTTATGTTTGGGTTCTACTGGTCTCCGCTGCACACTTCACCAGCTCGCCATCTATGGGTGGTGCAAAGCAACCTTCACCAAGTGCAGATCCATGTGGACCACCAATTCAGGGGCAGGGTAGTGTGTTTGGGGGGGGCATCGGTGCTGTAGGTGATGTTCCGAGGTTAAGTAGAAGGGAAACATCAAATTTGGATTCAGCAGGACCCTCAATTTTGCATACTCATATTGCGTGTATCCACACAAATCCCCAGGCCACTTGAATGAGCAGTTGGGTTATCCACCTACAGATATTAATGTGGTACTATGAATATGAACGTGAAATTGATTTATAAATATATCAACCACTGTTATGCATGCATCACAGTATGAGTGCATGCTTTTCTTTGTTATAAAGTTAATTATTTGTTTTTTAAAGCTGTTAACGATGTGCAAGCTGTGTACATCTGCAGTGTTTTTTCACAGTCATTTACACCTATTTTTGTTTCTTTCAGGTAATTCGACCCGTCCTACACATGGAACTCAAACACCATCTACTGGTCTTTTAGGTGCACGACCTGGTTTAATACCACTTCAGCGACCACCTGGAGTTCCTCCTCCACAAAGATTTCCTCCAGTGCCCCGACAAATGCCTCCCCACATGATGCACCGGGGCCCACCACCAGGACAAGGACGCTTTGGAATGCCTCCCCCTCAAGGGATGAGACCACCATTTCAACCACCAGGTCACTTTAATTCAGGTGGGCCACCAGGCCATGGGGGAGGCCCTGAAGGGGGCTCTGATGGACCTCAAGATAGAGATGGAAAGCAGAATAGAAACGATCAACAGATGCTTCCTCCTGATAGAGACCAAGAGAGGTTTGGGAGAAGAGGTTTTGGAAATGAAATTGAAAATGATGAAAATCTATGTAATGATGACCAAGATGATGATGAGGATGATCAACTTGGTCGTCATGAAAGAGACTGGGAGATGAGAAGTCCTGAACCAGACATAAACCAAGGCTTTGAGGACAGAATGAGAGGAATGGGTGGGTATCGAGGCAGAGACCACGATGCAATGGAGTGGGAGCCAGATCAAGATCCAAGTGAGTGGGAGCCACACCAGGGTCCAAGGGAGTGGGAGCCACACCAGGGTCCAAGGGAGTGGGAACCACACCAGGGTCCAAGGGAGTGGGAGCCACGCCATGGTCCAAGGGATTGGGAGCCACACCATGGTCCAAGGGAATGGGAGCCACACCACGGTCCAAGAGAGGATCCAAGAGATTGGGAACCCTGGCAGGGTCCAAGAGATTGGGAGCCCCACCAGGGTCCAAGGGGATGGGAGCCCCGTCCAAATCCAAGAGGTTGGGAGCCACGGCAGGATATGAGGGAGAGGGAGCCTCATCAGGATATGAGAGAGAGGGAGCCACATTGGGACATGGGAGATAGGGAACCACCTCAGGATTCCAGAAACAGGGAGCCATATCCAAAAGAAAGGGGCCCCCCTCAGAACTTTAGAGAGAGGGAGCCTCCACGACAGGATTTAAGAGAAAGGGAGCCCCCACGACAGGATTTAAGAGAAAGAGAGCCTCTGTGGCAGGATTTAAGAGAGAGAGAGCCTCCGCATCAGGATTTAAGAGAACGAGAACCCCTCCTTCAGGATTTTAGAGGGAGGGAGCCCCCTCCTCCAGATTTTAGAGGGAGGGAGCCCCCTCCTCAAGATTTTAGAGGGAGGGAGCCCCCTCCTCAGGATTTTAGAGGGAGGGACGCACCACCACAGGATTTTAGAGGGAGGGAGCCACCACCACAGGATTTTAGAGGGAGGGAGCCACCACCTCAAGATTTTAGAGGAAGGGAGCCACCACGTCAGGATTTCAGAGAGCGGATGCCGCCGCACCAGGATTCCAGAGAGAAGGAGGTCCCGCACCAGGATTCACGAATGAGGGAACCCCCACATCAGGATTCAAAAGGAAGGGAGCCAGCACATCAAGATTCCAGAGAGAGGCCACCACCACAGCATGAATCGCGAGAGCCCCCACAACAGGATTTAAGAGAAAGGGGTCCACCCCATTTGGCTTTGAGTGGGAAGGTGACTCCACAGAAAGATTCAAGCGACAAGGATCAATCTAGAGGAGCAGAAGAAAACCAATTAAAAGACACACGTGAGGTCAAGGACAAGCAACAAGTTGACAAAAAATCTGAATCGCTTAGTGGTGAAGTAAAAAGTATCAAAACAGTTTCAGAACTAAAAAAAGTGGAATCTAATGCCACAGTACAAAAACCTACTGAAGAATCACCATCCAAGGCTACCACAGCTGCTAAAAAACCTGATAATGATTCACCCCCAGTTGTGGAGGGTTAGAGACTCATGATACATTTCAGGAAGGAACATTGTCAGGCGATAGATCTTTAGTGATGTACAGAATGCTGTATCATATTTGCTTCTTCTATATCCCAGTTTCTGGTTCGTTTGTGTCTGCGATGTGAAGGGAGCAGGATTGTAAGGAATCTAATCGTTTTCCTCCTGTTTAAAGAGCAACAAAATAATACAAATGCTGAAAACATGATTATAAAGAAAACATTACCCTCTTGCCGTAACTTTTTAAAGTAAAAATAACAACTTTAAAAAGTTTACACTTCATAATAAGATTGTAATTGGGAGTGCTATTTTTTTTATTTAAAGATTAAAATCGCCATGAAGCTCTTCAACACAATAGGGATGTTTTTAATAAACTATTTTCGTAACAAACGTTAATGTGTGGTATTTTTCCTACAGTGAAGGATATAAACCGAAAATTATTCAGCATTTTAAAGTTTAAACGGTTGATGATTAACTTGAGTCTAAATTAGACTGGTTTATTGATATTTGTTTACAAAGATGCAATCTGTATACTACGCACACAAAAAACATCTTGGTTTCCATGTTGAATTGATTTTATTTATATCATTTGGTGATACTTGATGGCAGTTAATGATTTTAAAATGTTATTTGGTGCCCAAATTGTTAGTTACGTTTTCAGTGCACTCAGGGTGTTTCATTTACTTTGAGACAATGTTTTCTGAATCATACCTGTTAAAAAAGAACTTTTGCAAAAACAGTTGTCTACTTTACTCTTATTGAGACAATGATCGTATAATTAAAAATGTTTAGAATTGTTTACTATTGGAGCATTCTAAAGAAAATAAATGAATGAAAAGGAAGTGAAATGAAGTAGGTTAACGTTTCAAATTTGATGACCATTTTAGTCGCATTTTGAGTTAATCAATTTTTAAGTCTAATTGTCTTTCAGGCATAGCTCTCAGATTTATTAGTGAACTTGTAAATAAGGCATTGTCGTTGATTTGGGGTATTTTTTCTGTAAGTGAAAGATGATGTGCCTTTAGGGAAAACACCTCTGCCCCCAGCAGACAGAAAATATTGAAATGGCGGACATACAAAGTAGGTGTGAGATTGGTGGTCCGCATCTGAGTCGCAGATGGTTCATGTCCACAGCTGTTCAGATCAGCCAGTGCTTAATTTGTAAATAAAAACGTGCCAGTGCCCAAAGCTCTCCTGAAACAAGCGGCTGCTGCAATTAAATGTGCGAACACAGAATACTGAGGCAGCGCAACCCTAAAACAATCTCGAACCTCTTTAATCCATTAACGGCCACTCCCTCCCCCTTGAACTCACTCTTGCTGCTTTCTTCTTTCTCCGTCTGTCCATATGTATTTTGTTAGCAGTAAATGCTTGAGGCAGACAAATAAGTACCGGCCCTCAAAAATAAGTGCCGGTGCTCCGCACCGGAGTCAACAAGCACAAATTAAGCCCTGAGATCAGCCCTCCTTGCCGACCCTAAAAAGAGGCCTTTTTAGGCCATTTCAGATTGGCTGCTTGCAGGCACGTGGATTAACTTTGTGTAGCCTATGCCTCTCTTGGCAGTCCATAGCTATGTAGACAGCCTGAGCACATGCTTATTTTCTGTTTTCAGACACAGACTAGTCAGAATCTGCTGTGTTTGCATTTAGAACAAGCAGTTCGCTCACGCCTAATTCTTTCTCAAGCCTCAGTATATCTTCGTTTTAACTACCATATAAGATGGTGGCTCATACTTGAAAACAGACTTAGGGAACCAGGGAGTTTGAGCCTCGCTCTGCAGCGAGTTGGTCAGAATACATCAGCAATTGTGAAAATAATTATATCTAGTTCCATCAGTATTCACCCAACTTTAATCCAAAAGATTTAAAATTCAGAAAACATCCATGAGCCTTAAGGAGATTGAAGTCCCAGTTCTTAATTAAGAGCATTGATCTTTAGAATTATTTAAGAATATTAGATTTACTTACACTAACCTGTCCTCATGGTTTTATCACTTGGAGCTGGAGACCCATTATTCACCTTCAACACTACCATTAATGGGCAGGCTCAACTGCATTATCATTACCGCTGCTACAGTGGTAGTCAAATAGTTTATTTCCAAGAATACAAAAATTAAGATGCAATAGGCTAACGAAAACCTACATAATTACAAATATTAGATAAAGGCTTGGACATACATAAAAAAAAAATCATATTAATCTTGTGCAAATTGTGCCCAGGGACAATTTAAGGTCCATCTCATTAGTTTAAACACTTGCTGTAGCATAGTTCTTCTAAGATATATACAACTAATATTAAAACAAAGTAGAGTATTGTATATAATCATAATAATGTGCAAACCTCTACCATAGTTATATAATATGATCCTTAACAGTCTCTGACCTTCGTTAAAGGATCTCATCTTTATCACCATAAGGTAATTTGCAATTACAGTATGAAAAAATGCCTCATTGAACCTAAACTAGTATGTGCCTTTTTTGACTTCTGATACCACTCTTCTTAAAAATGGGACAAAGAACATTTTTTCCATCGCTCAAAAGACAAGACAATCTAAAAAATAAAAACATTGCTGAGTATTTCGTTTTCGATTTGAAAAAACAGTGACCATTATTTTCAGGGAGCGTACTTACAAAACCTGGGATACTCCAACCCGGTTCGGCACCCACACAGAACTGAGAACTATATTTTTTATTCTTTTGTCAGTAATCGTAAACAGATAAGGAAAGGTTCTAGCTTTACCAAAGTTTTTAATAAAGTGCTCTACTAGTTGCCTCTTCCGTAAATAGTCTATCCTGAAGTACAGTATATTCTTTTACCACCTCTTTAAGAGCAGTCTTCAACTTAAGTGGCATCGAATCATCAATCACAAAAATGTTAATTCCTAAATTTGAGTTGGGAATAAATTCACCAATAAGCTGTGAGAACTCAGCATGGGACATCATATCTTGTAACATTAGAGAGGAAAGTTTTTTGTCATTACAAAGTAACCCCGTAGCAAGAGTCAAACCTTTGCCAAAAGTGAAACTCTTAACTTTCCTATATGCTTGTCCCATTTGAGATTACTGGCAAATATAAGGCCTAAGTACCTATAATTACTGACCAGTTCTAACAGGCCATTATTTATGTACCAAGAGTATTTCTTCGAACATTTAAAGATGATTATGGTCTTAGTTTTTTTTTTTTTTGTTTTTTTTACATTAACTGTAAGTTTATTCAATACACAATAGGCATGAAAGGCCTGAAGTTTTCATTTCTGATACAGACATCAGGCCACAGATTCCTTACCTTAGAATTCTCCCCCAGCCGCAAGGCTGGATCCAGATTTTTTTCCCAGCTCTACCTCTGTGTCGCAAAGAGGGTGGTGTGCAATACTCTATCAACGTCGTCCACCAGATGTGACATCGACAGAGTCCATATAATTCCCTTTCTGACGCACTGACATCAGTTCCTTCTTTTCCATTCTTACAACATGGATCCGGAGTGGTTCCTCAGGCTATTTTTGGCCTATCTCAGTAATTTCTTGTAAAAGAAACAGTGTGCTCCCTTTTTTCTCATGTCCTCGGGGTTCAAACCTTGTGGGTCTGCCACAGACCCTCATACTGTTTGATGTGGTGCCTCTGGGAATACCATGACTCAGAGGAGGGCCGCTCCTGCCTTTGCCTTCGCCAAAGGTGTTACGAGAACTGCGTATGAAGATCCTGGTGGCATGTCTGGCGGAGGCCCCACGTTGTTGGTGGTCTCATTCTAGGTCCCAGGTGCGATCGCGAGTCTGCTCTACGAGCCATTCCCATGAGCGTTTGTCACCCTCAACGTCAAGACTTAGAAACACAGGTGGTCTAAGTTGCGGCATCCACCAATGTCAATTAAGTCCTTTTCTCCTGACGCCCTCTCCCAGCCTCTGGTTGCAGACTAGAAGTACAAGTCCACCCCAGCACCTCCCTGCCTTCCTGGAGCTGGGGTGACTCTGGCCCAGATATCCAATCACCATCTCCGGCGCCGCACAGGTGAATGGTGTCAGGTGTGGTGCCAGTGGTGCCTTTTGGCTTGGATGCCTTTCTTCCTCCTTCTACCCAGTCCCTTGCTGTTTTCCCTCCAGGGAACAGGCTTTTGGAGGTAAAGGAGGGGAGCTGGGGTTTAGCAACCACATGGATGAGACTGTCCAACTCCTCTACAGGGTAGTTGGCTGACTGAGCTGGGTGAGGCTAGTGGCCTTGAGTCCTCACCGGCCTTCAGACCTCCCGCTCACCCCCAGACTTGCTACAGAGGTGAGCTCCTCCTTCACCGAGGTGCTGAAGAGGGCAGCTGTGGTCCTAGTTGTGCAGCTCCCCTGTGTGGAGTTGACCACTGATCCATTGATAATAGTGCCTCACAAGGGCCAAATAGGAATTGAGACTGTGCTCCCATATAGTGAAGCACTATATGATCTTTTATTAGGAGCCTGGCCTAAACCCGCTATGGGGGGGCCTCTGTGGACTGATCTGTAGCACGTAGACACTGACCCGCCCACCAGAGACTTGTCTTTTCCGGCACCCTACTTTGAGGAGTTTTGTGCAGGCCGCTATGGTTTCTTCTGACCCTAGCATCCTCCCTAACATCCCTCCAGACAGGGAGTCCAGATGGCTGGAAGCTTGTGGCCGAAACATTTTCTCCTTAGCCAGCTCAGCTGAGTCGATAAACACTGCTGGTATTCTGGGCAGCTTTTCCCATGCATTGTGGGATTTGGTGGCGCACCTGCTGTCTTTGCTTTTGGAGGAGACCTGGATCGCTACTTGCCCCGACACTCCAGGATTGGTGAGAGGCAGCTAGGTTTTCAGTAAAATGTGGTATGGATACCATGGACTCAGTAGTTCTAGCCATGGCTCATTCTGTAATGTTGTGCCGTCATGGCTGGCTACATCACTCTGATTTTTCGGAGGCTGTGTGATCCACCCTGGAAGACATGCCCTTCAATGGTGCACATCTCTTTGGCACTCATGCCGATTCTGCCTTGCATTGCTTTAGAGACGCACAGGGTGGAAAGGACTCCTAAATTGCCTATTCCTGTACTTACAGATGGACCCAGTCCAGAGGGGAGTCCTATACTTCATGTTGAGTCCAAGTTTCAGCTCCCTTTTTTTCGCTTCAGTACTGAATCATTCCACCATTGGTGCAGTATCCCTTTCTTCTGAGGTTATTACTGTTATTTTCTAAGGCTATCAATGATAGCTTTGTGTTGTTGCTATCTGGGAGGGACATTCTTTGTAGCCCTAAGGGAGTTTAGTTCGTGTTGAAACAGTTTTTTTTTTTTTCTTTTTCTCTGAAGATAGGCCACATCTTCAGAGATAGTTACCAGTATGGTATGTTCCCTGCTCTATGTAGAGCATCTGTATGCCTTATAGGCGTTGCTATTTATAGTTGTGGTACTTTTGGTATCCCTTAGAGGAAGCTTATATTTACTCCTTAGGATGGGAGCTTTTGTACATAGCTCACCACTTGCAGAAGTACCTATTTATGGTAAATCTCTTGTTTCTGCTTACCTTAATCTTGGAGCATTACTTATTGAATTCCTTCTTGTGTCTGTGTGGGTCATGCTGACAGTACTTTTCTCTTGTGCTGCTGGTCTTGTTGTACTTACACTGCTTCTTCACCGCAAGAAGATGTGTGATACTTACTTATGGTTTAGAGGCAAGGTCCTATATCTTGGCTGCTACAGGGCGCTTTAGGCAAGAGGCCACACGCCATCCAGGGACTCCAGATGTCTACATATTTATTCTTAGGTGCTGCCATTTAGCCATCTTCTGTGTTGTTGGCTATCTTCCATCGTTTGGTGGATATATGGTAGTTTATGCATGTTCCTTGAACATTACAGTTCTGTCTTTTTTGGAATAAGTTTGTAATAGGGGTTGGTTTATCCCTTTGGACAGTCTCCCTGGTGGGTTAATTTCACTCTATTCTACAGGTTGTCATAGTACTTCTAGCCCTCTGTGGGTAGTTACAACACTTCTGCGTTCTTTTTCGGGCTCCTTACTTCATAAAGGAATATTTCCTTCTTGCTGTGTACTTTACTTCCTTCGGAAGATGCCCATATACGTTAGTATAATGAAGGCAGTAGGCGTGCTATCTTGTACTCGCCGGTAATTTTAATGCCTCCAATTTCATGTAGGGATATTATTTCCTATAATCAATTGTTGCTCCACTTTGTGAGGGTTTGTCCTAGGGGACTGTGTGTTTTTACCTTTGGTTCTGTAATTCAGCTGGGTTTTTCACACCTGCTGTCTTCTTTTAGGCTTTTGATATCAGCAACCTGATTGTGGGCTACTCAGTCTGTTGCCACTGGTTTAAATGCTTTGCAGCCTTCACTTTACTAGGGTGTGTGATGTCCTCCACACTTTCCATCCTCTTGTATTAGTACTATCTTGCGGATTACTCTGCTTGGTCCTCTTATATATTTGACATCATCTTAGTGAGGGCTTCTGTCTGTGGTAGGGGTGTGTGTGTGTGTGTATATATATATATATATATATATATATTATGAAATCGGTCATAAATCAGACATGGTGCACACAAGCTGCTGGTGCTAATGGTAAGAGGTAGACCAATCCCCCTCAAATTATAATTCCAAGGAAAAGAAGCCACTGCACTCAGTTTCTGATGGAAAATGAACAGTGTTTAATCCACACCAACAAACACCAGCGCGTTTCAATTCCGAAGAGTCTTGTTCATGGCTCAAACAAGAATCTTCAGAGTTGAAGCGCATTAGTCTTTGTTGGCGTGGATTAAACACTGTTAATTTTTCATGAGAAACGGAGTGCAGTGGTTTCTTTTCCTTGGAATGAAACCATATATATATATATATATATATATTATTTTAGTCATTTCATAGGCAGTTTTTATTTTCCTCCTATGTGCACTATATGTAGGGCCACTGGAATGCGATTCTGTGGCTGTGACAATTTTTGCATAATTATAGATTTGCCGCATTGCCCCATAATCCATCACCTGCCTCATAATCCAAACATTTTAATAAAAAAGGGGCTTCTAACTCAAATGGTTCAAAACAGTGCTGCGGCATGTATTGCTGCGCAATGAAAGGGCCTTTGCACAGCTGGACGGTCACCTTTCTGTTTATTGTTTATTGCTATATTCGGGTGTTACTGTTAATTGCTGCATAATTTACCCATCTCTGCTACATAATTTGGCTGTTTCCTGCTGCATAAATCTGGTGGCCCTGGCTACATGTTAGAGATGGTCCCCGAGGTGTTAACATTATCCCTGGCAGTTTTTTTTCTTAGGGCGAGTGTACTTTCTATACCTATAGTTGCTGTTGTCTTTGTATTGTTTCTATTAAAACATTGTTCAGTGCTTTCTCCATCACAGATGAGTTCTTGGGTTCCATCCTTTATCCGTGCTTTACAGAGCAGGTTTGGCTAAAATAATGGTTCTCTTCGGTAAAGAGCTATAGCTCAGTGGCATTGCCTGTTGACTCTGGGCCCCCAAGTACTGGCCAAACATAGGTTCATATCCCACGATGGGGACAAGACGTTTTTATGTTCATATTGTCTGTCTTCCAGCACATTTTTGTCCTGCTGCCATGGGTAACTCCATTCCCATGCTTTTCAATGCCTTTATGACTTTACCTGCCTGTGGTCTTACCCACAGTTCTTATGGTGTAGCATATGTTCTTACCTAAATGCCTAAGAGCGTCTGGGCTCTTTTCTTTTTTTTCTAGACTGGCCTGTTATAGGCAGGGACATTTAGTAGGATCAGTCGTGATGTGCACTAAAAATCTGCTACGCATTGGCCAAGAAGCAACCCACTGAGGGCTTGCATGCTCCTTCTACCAGAACTGTAACCACTGCATTAGTATGTGGAGTTCCAGTCCTTGATATCTGCCAGACAGTAGTGTGGACTTCCCTGCACAAGTTTACCAAACATTACTGTCTGGGTAATCAGATCCGTTGTGACAGGCATTTTGCCCATTCGGCCCTGCAGGATTTCATTATCTAAAATTGGTCCATAGACCCTCCGGGGATGGTATTGCTTTGGTATCTAATTCTAAGGTAATTAATCTGCACCTAGATGTCTCTATCAGATGAACAAGTTACGTATTTTTGGTAATGCCTTATCTGGTAGAGATAGGATCTAGCCGTAGATCCCTTACTGTCCCTCCCTCCTCTACGAACAGATTTCTAGGGTTAAGGATACTCCCTTCCAGGGCCATAGTTTGTATACCTGGCATGGGAAGTCACGATACAGTAACTGATGTCTGCACACCGAGATAACACCTACAGTAGGTGACTGCAATGTTACTTCTGGTGCGGTTGACGCAAACTGCTTCATGCAGCTCCTTTTCTTGTCAGTTAGATTCCTTGATTGGGAATTTGTAATTAAATTACACAGATGTATTTTTGGTAGACTGTTTCCATGGGCAGTTTCTATAGTGGCTCTTTGTTTTTTGCACGGAAAAGTCACAGAAATAAGTTATGTCAGCGCGTCGGAGAGGTGATCATATGGACCCCTACATCACATCTGGTGGATGACGTTGCTACGAAGTTGCATGATTCCCTCATCCAACACACACACACACATTTCCTGATCCAGTCTGATGCCTGAGGGAGAATTCTAAGGTAAGGAACCTGTAGCTAGATCCTGTCTCTACCAGAAAAGGGGTTTAGGGAAGGTAACTTGTTCTGTAAGCCTACTGTTGTAGAATACATTATACCGAAATAGTCTGTATACAGAAAATAGCTGACATAGGAACTCCCTATTTTGGGGAAAAGGAACTGGTATTTGCCAGTTCAATTGGTAAATCGGAAATAAACAGGCTATAAGAGAGAGTGGGACTAAAACATACCCCAACTATAAACCATTTTCCAAAGGGTTTTTGCTGATAGTTTACCTGTACCATTTAAATCAATCTGAACCTAAATATTCCAGTTAATTTTGTGGAGCATAGATAGCCTGTATAATAAAGCACTCCATCTACGTATTTTATCCTAGAGCATGATGGGGTCTACCTGGTGAAAAGCAGCATGGAAGTTGGAAAAACACAGTAGAGCTTCCAAACTGTTACAGACAATCTCTTTGCCGCTCCCCATAGTGCAAAACAATGGTCAGACGTAGAGTAATTTTGTCTGAACCCCCCATGCTCCTTTGAGCTAATTTTCGATCCAAAAGCACTTGATTAATGGTATATTAACAAAGTTTGGGCATACATTTTGGAGGATTTGTCTTTAATTTGCTGGATCATCCCTTTGGCCCCACATATGGATGGGCTTTATAATTACTCTTCTACATGTTATATATATATATATATATATATATATATATATATATATATACACAAATGTTATTGTTTTATTGAAGGTGAAACAAGTCACAAAAAAGTCTGTCAGAAGGTCACATTCCGCGGCCGGAACCTTTGCAGAAACATACATTACAAACGTCCGTATTCCATGCAGTGGAGACAAAAGCTTTACTACGTCAATGTCCTTACAACATGTCAAGACCCGTGGCCCCACATGATTTGACCTATATTTTACCATGTTTTGCTGGACACCCCCGGGCCTCGTAGACTGTTTGTTCTTGCTGGGCACACCAGTCCACTCCACATGTCCGTTGTGACAGCAAAGGAGATTTGGAGTCCTTTCAGTTTGTTTCACTGTCATGTTGAGATTTTAGCAGGGTCGTTCCAAGAAGGCTCGGGCTGCTTGGGTACCTAAAGCCCCCTCAAGCACACCCAGAAGGATCATCAGCGGGGACATTTCAATCTGAGTTATGATGGGACAGGACCATTTCATATTGAAGTCTTCTGGGACCAGCGAGCAGCGAAAGCATGTGGGGCAAGGCAGGAGGCCAGCCTTGAACAGCCTGTCAGGAGTGAGGTATGGCTAATGTACGTAGTATGCTTGTACTAGCCAGAGCTGGAATGACATCATCCAGACTTGGGGCCATCAATACGTCCAGTTATCATCCTCGAGCGGTCCTAGCTATCCCTTCCAGCAAGCTCTTAGAGTTGGCGGTATGTCTGGAACGTAAATATTCAGGGTGCAGTATATTTGGGACATGTCTCCTTTACCCAGTACGCCCATCATGATATTGGCTTCCACTGGGCTAAACCCGGGTTAGTGTCAGGTGGAACGTGCATTTGTAGTGTGTGGAGTAAGTGCAGGTATTTGTGAAACAGTGTTACAGATAAGGAGTACATATGTTGAAGCTCCTGGAAAGAAGACATATTTGTGCCATTCCAAATGTCCCCCAGAAGAGAGATGCCAATGGCATTCTACTGCCCAAACCCCTCCAGCGCTGCCACTTCACATGTGCCATGCCAAAGGGGGTCTGTTGGGAGACCTTAGCCCACCATCCTTTGTATCGAAGTACAGCTCTTTACCCGCTGAACACCAACGAGGACACCTCAGGAAGTGCCAGAGCCACCATAGACCATCGCCATAACACGGGGGAAACCTAGGGTTAGGAGCTCCAGTTGATAGGCTGAGTCCGTCCACCCTCCACTAAGCCAGTTGTTAACTACTATAAACTGTGAAGCGAGACAGTACAGGTATAGGTTAGACATGCTGAGGCCACCATCGAAGGGGCTCGCTGATAGGTCACGAATGCTAGCCCTAAACATGAGTGGTGCCATAAAAACGTTATTGCCACTGAGTCCATTTCTCTGAACCAATGCCTGGAAATCACTTGTGGGAAATTTTGTAAAAGGTAGAGGTATTGAGGCAATATCATTATTTTATACAATGTTATCCTCCGCATGTTGTTTAAAGGGAGTGTCTGCCATTTCTTAAGATTCTCCTTAACCTTGCCGGTGAGGTGTGTATTATTGAGGGATTGTGTCAACGCAGGGTCGAGAGCTACTCGGATACCTAGGTAGCAAAAACTGAGGCAGCGGATCAGAATTGTGGCAGGCCAGTCTATCGAGGAGTTCAATGGGACTAGCACCGATTTGTCAGAATTGACGGTAAGACCAGATGCCTGCTGGTGACGGTTTCACGTTGCTGATTATTTCGGAGAGGATCTCCTCACTTTTGAATAAGAGGATTTGATTATCTAACACACACATCTCAATGCAGCCTGTGCTAATTTCTACACCAGTGTTGGATAGATGTGAAATAAATTCTGCCATTTGAGTTTGTTACTTGAGACTTGAAGGAGATATCAATAATTCCCTACTGACGAGTGGTCAAAAAAGGTTGGCGTTATTGTTTGTGCATTTTACCCTAATTGGACTTGTGCAATGTTCTCTTGTTTGGCCCAGCAACCTTTGGTACTCAGGGCTCTAAACTTTCTACTCACATTCCGTCCCTGCCATTATTTATTGTTCGCCGTAGCCTATTTAGGTCTATACATAGCTCTGTACATTCCTGATCAAACCATCCCTTCAAGGGAGGGGGTATTCTTTTCCTAATACCTCCTCTAGAGTTTATTTTATCATTCATTTTCAGGAGAGGCGGTACCCTCACAATTAAATGGTTATAGCACTCAATACCAATCTCATTCTCATCTAACACATTCTTATCAATTTTGATCTTAAATAACTCTTGAAGAGTTCATCAGTAATTGAGACCCCTATTCTATGATAATAGGTTAGGCTTAAGTCAAGAGCTGGCTCAGAGTTTTTAACATGCTTTCCTTTGAGTTACATTTTCTATGGCCAGGTGGTTGCTCAGTCCTCAATTACCTTAAATTATCAATAATTACAAATTGCTCAAAAGATGTAAATACATAGTCAATGGGGATCCTTATCCTGACTAATCTAAATTGTATTGTATTGTATAGAGTATTTCTAGAGCGCATTCCGGCAGATGCATCGAATCGCTAGTCTGAACAAAAAGAACTGAGTTCCCGGCGCTCCCAGCCTAAAGAAACCCCCATATTGGGCAAAAAGCCAAGTTTTTAATTTCTTCCTAAAAATGGCATATGTATCTATTTGTCAGAGCGAATCGGGAAGGGCATTCCATAGTATAGCCGCTTCTTGGCCTTATAGCACCGAGGGACCGCAATCAAGTGTTTAGAAGCAGATCCAAGAGATCTTGAGGGCTGGTAAAATTGAAGTACAGACTTCAAATAATCACAACCCTCATCCTGGAGAGCTTTATGTGTTAGGCACAAAGATTTGAATTTGATCCTCCTATCAACCGGGAGCAAGTGTAGCCGGGTCAGGCTACTACTGGCTGAGGAATCTCAAGGAAAATTCAAAATAAGGTGTGCTGCAGTATTCAGAATCATCTGGAGTTTATGTATCGCAGTTTTACTCGCATTTAGCAAAAGTGCATTACAATAGTCAAGTTTTGACATAACTAAAGTCAATACAACTGGAATTCTCAGGTCAGCCTCCAAAAGATGGAGGATTTTCCTGATAGTTTTCAAAGACCAGAAACACGTTTTGATTGTATTATTAATTTGTGGTTCAAAGGAGAGGGCACAATCAAAAATAGTGCCGAGATTTTTAGTCGGGGAAGAGGGCAGCCCCCACATTGTTCAAGCCACCAACTGACGTCCCAGAAGATGTTGTTACGACCGAAACAAAGAATTTTGGTCTTAGCCCCGTTAAGTTTGAGCCAGTTACTGGCCATCCAGTTGTTAATAGCTAACATACACTGTCGGAATTTCACCCTAGACTCTTCCCATTTATGGGGTATAGGGATGATAAGCTGAGTATCGTCAGCATATGAAACAATGTGAATGCCAAAAGAACGTACCAAGTTGGCTAAAGGTGCCACATACAAGTTAAAAAGGGTGGGACTAAGGGAAGATCCCTGGGCACACTGCAAGGCACTTGAAAAGGGGTGGCCTGCTGCACCACATGACACCGTGATACTTCTGTTGGTCAAAAAAGATCTAAGCAATTTTAGTGCCTTACTCCTGACACCCACCTGATGCAGGCGATGTAGCAAGATATGTGGTGAAATGGTCTCAAAGGCAGCGGATAAGTCAAGTAAAACCAGAATTGTACTTTCTCCTTTGTCCACACTTCTGCTAATCAAATCTTATGTAGATAGTAGTGCTGATTCTGTACTATGACCACTGTGGTAGCCATGTTGGGAAGGATCTAACTTTCCATTAGCTTGTAAGAAGCCTGCAAGTTCCCTATTCAAATGTTTTTCTAAGATTTTAGCCAAAGTAGGTAAAAGTGAAATCGGCCGAAGATTAGACAAATCAGCCACTTCTTTGCCAGTTTTTTTTGTGAGGGGGATGACAATAGAGTCTTTCCAGCTCCTTGGAAAACAACCATCTTCCAAAATTTCAGCAAACACCGGTTCCAAAGCAGAAGCAATAAGATTAGGCGCTAGTTTTAGAATACGTGGTGGGCAGGGATCATTAGGAGAGCCAGATTTGGCCTGCATTAATAAATCCAAAATTGTATTGACTGTAAGAGGCTGGAAGCCAAGTAGATGATTTTTCTTATCCAAGGTCTCTTTGGGCTCCCCCTCGACCTCTACCAAGTCCAAGGAAGGTGTCCTAAAAGCTACCTGAAGGTTAAGAACTTTACCTTCAAAATGGTCGCTACCTTTTGACAGAACATGGGGGAGTTGTCTAAGACAGGGGGTCCAGTATTAGAAATCAGGGCACGTACTGTCTTAAAAAGTTCTTTAGGTACATTTATGGCTTCTATGATGGCTTTAGAAAAACATTTCGTTTTGACCAGCCTAATCGCTGTTTTATAATTTTCCAGGGTGGCTGTAAGTTTATCCCTTTCCAGCTTTGATTTGTTCAGTAGCCATTTGCGCTCTTGCCTGCGATATTGTCTTTGTAGGTTTTTCAAATCATCGGAAAACCAAGGAGCAGAGGGATGCTGGCGAACATTCGAGTTTGGTCGAACTAGTGGAGCTAGCAGGTCCATGGCCGTTCTCATGCGAATGTCAAAACTTTCTAAGTGCGTCCGATTTTCTACTTTCGCCCGCTCCCAACCGGCTTTGAGCGCCAAGGGCAAATTACCAGAATTAATCTTATGCCACGGTCTCTTTAAAAGCCCCTTGTTACCCATTTTAGGGGAAGAGTCCTGGCTGACCAAATTGAAGGACAATAAGTGATGATCACTCCAATTCACAGCCCTATTATCTAAACAGATAATTTGTCTCAGTCTGTGAAAAATACAGAGTATGGCCGGCAGTGTGGGAGGGCACTAATGAACCCACTTGCCATTCCAAACATGACATGGAGCTAAGGAAGTCAATCATTGTGGGATCCGATTTGTCCTCCAGATGGAGATTAAAATCCCCGAGGATAATCGCTTTCTTAGACAAAATCAACGGTTCTAGCATAGTGGGCCAGGCTGACATAAAGTCTTTCTTCGGGCCAGTAGGTCTATACAATAAAAGACCTTCCAGTAAAATAGTGTGCAGGTGACGAATTTTTAAAAAAGCACTTTTGTACACCGACTGCCTGATATTAAGCGTATCCAGTATACAGCTAAAGTGATTTTTAAAAATAATAGCAATGTCTCCCCATCTTTTCTCTCCCCTATCCTGTCGGATGAAGGAGAATCCAGGTGGGGTAGCGATTAAGAAATCTGGGATGGAATCCTCTCTCTCCCAGGTCTCCGTAATAAAAAGACCGTCAAGATTGTTAGTTTCAATTAGTTCTCGAATTTCAAGAGCATGCTTAACTAAAGATTTTGCATTAATAAGCCCCCAATTAGTCACCCTTTTTGTCCTGGACTTAATTTCCATAACAGAAGCCTTGCTACAGCTAATATGAGGGAGGATACTTTCCCCTGTGAAACTTTTATAGCTCCAATTACAGGCAGTACACACAGGGGTTTTGTTCCCCGAGGGCTCTATCCTAGTACAATTTTGACTTTGAGTACCATTATTCAAGGAAAGGAGATCCTTTTTTAGGTAAGGCATAGCCCTAGAGGGGCGACTAAATTGAGCAGGGGGTCTGGCCCTAGGCCCCGATCGGGCACAGATGGGCTTGCCTTAAGCGCGCCACTGGCGCGGCCTCGCCTGAGTCTTCATTTATGGGAAACACGAGTAAGCTGTGACGTGTAGTCGGCTGCCAGCTAGCCCGCCGACTCTAACTTTAGCCCCAAGATGGCCGCCAAAACAACAACCAAAACGAGGAGGGCTCTAACAGGCCCTAACCTCAAAATTGGCGGTCGCAAGGTGGAAAGAGAAAGAAAAACGAAAGGCCCAGGGGAAACACCCCCTGAAAATAAAATGTCCACCCAGGTATGTCTCACAATATTAAAAGCCGCAAAACACCCCAGAGTTAAACATTAAAAAGTTGAAGCCCCAGCATAAAAAACTAAAATAACATACAAATTATCAAAGAAATCAGAGAGTATCAAGAAACTCAGGCTTGCCCAATGCTGTGCGGCCTCGTCTGAGTCCTCATTTATGGGACACACGAGTAAGCTGTGACTTGAAGTCGGCAGGCAGCTAGACCACCGACTCTAAATTTAACCCCAAGAGGGCCGCCAAAACGACAACCAAAACGAGGATGGCTCTAACAGGCCCAAACCTCAAAAATTGGCGGTCGCAAGAAAGAAAGAGAAGGAAAAACGAAGGGCACAGGGGAAACACCCCCTGAAAAAAAAAAAATGTCCACCCAGGGATGTCTCACAATATTAAAAGCAGCAAAACACCCCAGAGTTAAACATTAAAAAGTCGAAGCCCCAGCATAAAAAACTAAAATAACATACAAATTATCAAAGAAATCAGAGTATATGAGAGTAAATGAGGCGGCCTCTGGCCTATGACTTTAAAATCACCCATTTAAATTGTGATGGGCTTAGGCTTTTATAACGTGTTGCTTCTGCCAGGGCACTGGCCCATCAGAGGCACAATTTTAGGTATCTCATAGTTTCGCCTTTGCTCTTCTAGGTAACCATCACCACCTGAGGGCAACATTTTTAGATTAAAATCTCCAGGTATTATCAATAAGGCAGTTGGAAAACGACAGCGCAAATTAGACTCCTAACTAATTGTTTTAATTCAGCATGAAATATGTTACTGTTGGAGGTAATATAAACATTTAAAAGAATTTTAAAACTCTTCATTCTTTGCTCCCAAAAAGTTGTAATGGAACAGGTCAGCAACCGAGTACAAGTCGTCTCCATTAAAACTACTTTTGCCCCCCCCCCCAAAAGAACTGATTCTAAAGTGAGTTGGCCACGTGCTGACAGCCCAGAATCTGAAGGGATAGCATTCTTCACTACATAAACACATCCATCAGTAGAAGGGCACTCCCACAAACACGTTTTTTGAAAGATCGATACTGAATATTACTCCAAAACTAGTTTGTAGGCCATAATGTGTAAAGAGCATTGTACCCATGCATATTTCAGACTAAGATCTTCGGAAATGCGGAGTGCCCATTCACCTGGCTGAAATGAGACCTTCTGTTTTTTCCAACTCGCTGCATAGCAAAGTCAGATTTAAACTTACGGTGCACGGTCGATTCATAGTCACCATAGTCATTTTCGCGACCAAACAAATCATCACCTGTTTCACACCAGTCCTTTTGACTCTTCCGAGTCTTCTGTGCCCAAAATGTCCTTAAATTGATGAATTTAACTTGCGTGTGAGACTGCCACCTCGTGATTCCCCACCCAGTGTAACTAGAATCAGGCACACCGCTATTTTAAGTTCGAGAGAGTCAGAATTGTGTACCAGGCAGTAACAGCTCTGCTGTTTTAGCCATAAGCACAGCTATAACTGTATTAAATTGGCACTCTCTCACCTTAATAAACCCAACTAAGCATATTTCAGAAGAGGAAATATCAGTTTCAGATCTGGAATACATTTGAAAATAGCGAGCAGTTTGGGATCTCTGCCTCCCACCATGGATCATAACTAGATTCCCTAGTTTAAAGATCTTGTTGTACATCTTTTCCGCTCTTCTGTGGTGCAGGAGTTTTCTTATACTTACGCCTTTTATAGATGTTGGTGGGTTGGTTATTTACACCATGATTGAGGGACTGAAACTTCGGCTACTGTCCTACAGTCAACCTCAGGTCTGTGAGCACCACTTCCAGCCTCAACAACCTGGATTTTAGGGGGTTCGGGTAGGGAATTTTAAGTGACTTTAACATTCTGATTACCCTTTGAATATGAGTTCCCCTCCTCTTAAATATTATATAGGGCACACTAAATCTAGAGAAGGCCCCACCTTTTCCACATGCTGCTCTCCAAAGAAATGCAGACAGCCTGAGAACAAGCATTTTTCTAAATTCAAGCAGAGTCTACTAGGTAGATTCCTCTGTGTTTGCATTTTGTTCAGTCACTTTACTTATGCCTATCTTCTGTGCAGTAGATGTGCAGCCTTTCTTTAACCAATAGGATGGTGGCTCATACCTGAAAACAGACTTTGGGACAAGGAAGGTTGTGCCTCGCTCTGCACCTCGGTGGGCAGGATATGTCAGCAATTGTGAAAATAATTATATCTAGTTCCACCAGTATTTACTCAACTTAAATCCTACAGATTTGAAATTAAGAAAAGATCCATGAGCCTTAAGGTGATTTAAGTCCCAGTCTTTAATTTAGAGCATTGACCTTCAAAATTAGTAAATACACATATATATATGTATGTGTAAGGAAATGCCTCCTTGGCATGGTTGCCCCCTGACTTTTTGCCTTTGCTGATGCTATGTTTACAATTGAAAGTGTGCTGAGGCCTGCTAACCAGGCCCCAGCACCAGTGTTCTTTCCCTAACCTGTACTTTTGTATCCACAATTGGCAGACCCTGGCATCCAGATAAGTCCCTTGTAACTGGTACTTCTAGTACCAAGGGCCCTGATGCCAAGGAAGGTCTCTAAGGGCTGCAGCATGTCTTATGCCACCCTGGAGACCCCTCACTCAGCACAGACACACTGCTTGCCAGCTTGTGGGTGCTAGTGAGGACAAAACGAGTAAGTCGACATGGCACTCCCCTCAGGGTGCCATGCCAGCCTCTCACTGCCTATGCAGTATAGGTAAGACACCCCTCTAGCAGGCCTTACAGCCCTAAGGCAGGGTGCACTATACCATAGGTGAGGGTACCAGTGCATGAGCATGGTACCCCTACAGTGTCTAAACAAAACCTTAGACATTGTAAGTGCAGGGTAGCCATAAGAGTATATGGTCTGGGAGTCTGTCAAACACGAACTCCACAGCACCATAATGGCTACACTGAAAACTGGGAAGTTTGGTATCAAACTTCTCAGCACAATAAATGCACACTGATCCCAGTGTACATTTTATTGTAAAATACACCACAGAGGGCACCTTAGAGGTGCCCCCTGAAACTTAACCGACTATCTGTGTAGGCTGACTAGTTTTAGCAGCCTGCCACAAACCGAGACATGTTGCTGGCCCCATGGGGAGAGTGCCTTTGTCACTCTGAGGCCAGTAACAAAGCCTGCACTGGGTGGAGATGCTAACACCTCTCCCAGGCAGGAATTGTCACACCTGGCGGTGAGCCTCAAAGGCTCACCTCCTTTGTGCCAACCCAGCAGGACACTCCAGCTAGTGGAGTTGCCCGCCCCCTCCGGCCAGGCCCCACTTTTGGCGGCAAGGCCGGAGAAAATAATGAGAATAACAAGGAGGAGTCACTGGCCAGTCAGGACAGCCCCTAAGGTGTCCTGAGCTGAGGTGACTCTAACTTTTAGAAATCCTCCATCTTGCAGATGGAGGATTCCCCCAATAGGGTTAGGATTGTGACCCCCTCCCCTTGGGAGGAGGCACAAAGAGGGTGTACCCACCCTCAGGGCTAGTAGCCATTGGCTACTAACCCCCCAGACCTAAACACGCCCTTAAATTTAGTATTTAAGGGCTACCCTGAACCCTAGAAAATTAGATTCCTGCAACTACAAGAAGAAGGACTGCCCAGCTGAAAACCCCTGCAGCGGAAGACCAGAAGACGACAACTGCCTTGGCTCCAGAAACTCACCGGCCTGTCTCCTGCCTTCCAAAGATCCTGCTCCAGCGACGCCTTCCAAAGGGACCAGCGACCTCGACATCCTCTGAGGACTGCCCCTGCTTCGAAAAGACAAGAAACTCCAGAGGACAGCGGACCTGCTCCAAGAAAAGCTGCAACTTTGTTTCCAGCAGCTTTAAAGAACCCTGCAAGCTCCCCGCAAGAAGCGTGAGACTTGCCCCACTGCACCCGGCGACCCCGACTCGGCTGGTGGCGATCCAACACCTCAGGAGGGACCCCAGGACTACTCTGATACTGTGAGTACCAAACCCTGTCCCCCCTGAGCCCCCACAGCGCCGCCTGCAGAGGGAATCCCGAGGCTTCCCCTGACCGCGACTCTTTGAACCTAAAGTCCCGACGCCTGGGAGAGACCCTGCACCCGCAGCCCCCAGGACCTGAAGGACCGGACTTTCACTGGAGAAGTGACCCCCAGGAGTCCCTCTCCCTTGCCCAAGTGGAGGTTTCCCCGAGGAATCCCCCCCTTGCCTGCCTGCAGCGCTGAAGAGATCCCGAGATCTCTCATAGACTAACATTGCGAACCCGACGCTTGTTTCTACACTGCACCCGGCCGCCCCCGCGCCGCTGAGGGTGAAATTTCTGTGTGGACCTGTGTCCCCCCCCGGTGCCCTACAAAACCCCCCTGGTCTGCCCTCCGAAGACGCGGGTACTTACCTGCAAGCAGACCGGAACCGGGGCACCCCCTTCTCTCCATTCTAGCCTATGTGTTTTGGGCACCACTTTGAACTCTGCACCTGACCGGCCCTGAGCTGCTGGTGTGGTGACTTTGGGGTTGCTCTGAACCCCCAACGGTGGGCTACCTTGGACCAAGAACTGAACCCTGTAAGTGTCCTACTTACCTGGTAAAACTAACAAAAACTTACCTCCCCCAGGAACTGTGAAAATTGCACTAAGTGTCCACTTTTAAAACAGCTATTTGTGAATAACTTGAAAAGTATACATGCAATTTTGATGATTTGAAGTTCCTAAAAGTACTTACCTGCAATACCTTTCGAATGAGATATTCCATGTAGAATTTGAACCTGTGGTTCTTAAAATAAACTAAGAAAAGATATTTTTCTATATAAAAACCTATTGGCTGGATTTGTCTCTGAGTGTGTGTACCTCATTTATTGTCTTGTGTATGTGCAACAAATGCTTAACACTACTCCTTGGATAAGCCTACTGCTCGACCACACTACCACAAAATAGAGCATTAGTATTATCTATTTTTACCACTATTTTACCTCTAAGGGGAACCCTTGGACTCTGTGCATGCTATTCCTTACTTTGAAATAGCACATACAGAGCCAACTTCCTACAGTATGCTTCCCTGTCCTCGTGTGTTTATCACTTGGAAATGAAGACCCATTAGCCACCTAAGACGTTGTCATTATTGGGCAGGCTCAACTGCAGTAATTATTACTAGTGCTCAGTGCCTAATATTATTATTCGTCATTTTAAATCTATTATGCAGAAATGAAAAATAGGCTGCAGGCAATATTATATCTGCATATAAAGGTCTATTTTCTGCAATTTCAGCATATACATAATCAGATTGCAAGTATTCAATTTACTGATTCCAGAAGCACTATGGTAAATGTATTTACTCCCTATGGAGTAAAGTGGTTTAAAGGGGAAAGTCGAGAACAGCTAGAAATGTAAAAACATCATTTGAGATGTCTGAGATTCAACACCAGTTAAGTCCCCCCAACTTCCCCTCTTCACTGTGAAGGCTCTCGTCTGTCCACCCACTCATTACTCTTAACAGGACAGGGTGGAAGTTGACAAATATTCAGCAAGCATCTAGATGCAGCCTTCCTAAAACAAAACAAAATCCTAGCAGAGTCTACTTCCAAAGAAAATGTATTTCCAATGCGCGCCCATTCATTCGAATTCCTAAATGAATCCTTGGGCTAGGGGTCAGACCGGATCTAGATTTTGTTTTGCTTTCATCGCTAGAGCGAGGTGGAGCCTTTTGGAGTCTGAAAACACTTCCAGAACTGTTTAAATGTTGCTTGGATTGCAGATGTGAAATCCGGAGCTGTTGGTAAATTCCTTATCAATCTTTCAACAACATAACTGATAATTTTTTTTCGGGCGGTGTGGGGGCATTCTTTCTCAAGGACAACTTATTCACACTCTTGATCCTGAAAACATTTCCCAGGTGGAGGTCTAGCTCGGCGCCATTGAGGGAAAAAAAGCAGCACAGAAAGCATAAGCAGTCTTCATCCCTTAATGGGAAAAAGAGAATGAGATCCTTCTCTTCATCCAAGCCTGCTACACTACTGGAGCCTATAAAGTTACAGACGGTAAGTATGTCAGAGCATGGAGTTCCCCTTGAAAGGAGGAAGTGTTGGCTGTCACGGCATCTGGCAGGTCGACTCTGGGATGATACCCACGACTTCATATTCTCTAGATTTATATTCTGTTATCTAGATTCATAAAGCGCATAGCTACCAGAGATTCAGGTTTCCCCATGCTATCAGAAAAAGGCTGGGTAATTAATATGTAGACCCCTACACTGAGAGTTCGGAAAAGAGAGCTGTGTTTAGTTGTTTCCTAAAACACATAGAATTAGCCTCCCTTCCGAGGCTAATCGGTAGTGAGTTCCAGAGCTTAGGGGCGAGATACATGTATGTTCGACCTCCACTACTAGCTGCCTTATTTCTCGGGACCATGAGCAGATCCAAATTATTTGATCTCTGGTCCCTCTTGGCACAATAGGAGGTAGCCATGCCCTGTAGAATAGATGGCCTAGACTTGTACTTAGCCTTGTGTAAAGCACATAGGCCCTCATTACGACCCTGGCAGTCGGTGGTAATTTGGGGAATGGTACTGCCAACAGGCTGGCGGTACCTTTCCCCCAAATTATGACATTGGCGGTTTGGCTCAAGCCAAACCCCGAATGTACCACTCCGTCCGCTGTCACAATCCTACCCTGGGGATTATGACCCCACCTACCACCATGGTTTTCGTGGCGTTCATAACGAAAGTCCTTCCCCACCCTTACCCTCCCTCTCCTGTCCCCGGCACATTTTCACATCCACACACTCACACACATACACACTGCAACACATACCAACATTATCTGCCGCACACATGCATTCACAACACACGACATACATGGACACTCACATTCAGGCATTCACGCACTCATTCAATGTGACTCAAACCCGCATGTATGCAGTCCTGAACAGACACCCCCCCCAAACAACACCCCACACACACACACAACACCCCCAAACACCCTCTCCTGTCGGAGCACCTGACATATCTGCATGTATGGGGTCCTCCGGCTGGAGACTGGACGCGGTGCTGCTGTCAGCAGCAGGGTCTGCCAGCTAAACACCGCCAGGCTGTATCATTGCTCATGATACGGTAGGAGGTGTTTTGCTGGCGTGGCGCTGCTGCTGACAGCAGCGCCCCCTTTCCGCCATCTGCCGCCATGACCGTCTGCGGTAGTCCGCCAGCCTTATGGTGAAATTCCATCGAGGGTCATAATGCGGGTGGGTGGCTGGTAGCCACGGTGATGGTAAGTTGGCAGCCGCCACGTTGGCGGTAGGCCGCAGTTGCCGCCAATGTCTTAATGAGGTCCATAGTGTTTTAAATTTTACTCTGCCCTTTATTGGGAAGCCAGTGAAGCTTATTAAGTGCTTCCCCTGCTGACTGCATTCTTGGAATACCCAACAGTGCCCGAGCTGGAGCATTTTGAATACTTTGCAGTTTAACCTAATAGAGACTTCTAGTTGCAGATTCCTTACCTTAGAATAGTGTCAGACTGGATCCAGAGATTTGTCTTCGAGCAATACCCTTGCGCGTCGGTAGGTGGCGTTGGTCGACTCCGCGGGCGTCGTTGGCATCGTAGTCGCCGTGATGATGTTGAAAGTAGTATATAGACGCCGCCTTCGCGCAGTGACGTTTGTTCTTTTCTTTCCGTGCCATGCGCTGATCGGGCGAAAAACTACCCTTGTTTGTTTTTGACCGACTTCGACAGTTTTGTTGAGTTTTCGAGTTAGATATTTGGTGCATCGAGGATGTCCCCGAAGACCGGTTTCAAGCCGTGCGAGGACTGTCACCGCACAATGTCAGTGACGGTTCCTCATCGGGTTTGTCTGTGGTGGTCAAAGTCGTGCTCCAACTCCGCATAAGTCACGGTTTTGATCGAGAGGAAGGTCTCGAGACCCTTTGTGGAGCCATCACCATTCGTCTTCTTCTAAATCCTCAGATGCAGGTAAGAATAAGAAGTCAAAGAGATCCCATCACTCTCCAACTACGCCCTGTCACTCGGCTGATGCTACGCAGGAAGTGCGTCGAAGCTCAAGGCCCCCATCCTCAGAGCCTGCGTCTGGGTCAGCTCCGCGCTTCGCCAAGCTTCCCAGAGCCGGAGCGACCCCCGCCCAGCTTAAAGAGTTCTATGAGGCCATGTGCCTCATCTTTGGGCAGACCAACCCTGATACGGTGCCTTCGGGCCCAAGGGGTTCGGTTGAGGGGCCTTCAGGTTCTGCAATGGCGGCTTCGGCTACGGCCACCAAGGTCGCACTCTTGAGACCTTCCCCGGCGCCGGGTCGATTGTCGATGCTCCCGACGTCGGTAGTGCCCACTATCAACGTCAGCCTGATCCTTATCCCTGACGAGTCTGAGTCAGAGCGGCGTCGGCTGACGCCGCCTTTGTCTTCGATGGGGCCTATTCGCCCCAGGTTGGATTCGGACCCTTTTTTCTATTGGTCCAAATTTAGGGAGGGATTAAGGGGTCCCTGGACCCTTATGAATACCAGGATGATCCATCTTTGGACTGGGCTCAGGAATTGGGCGATGCCAGTGGTCTAGATACTTCTCCTGACACTGGCTTGCTGTCTCCTCCTACCGTGGCTACGGCAGAGGGAGCGACTTATGGTATGGCTGTCAGTAGTGCAGCTGAGGTCCTTGGCCTCGAGCTTCCTACTGTAGAGGTCAGGTCTAATCTCCTGACGGAGATGCTCCAGCCTGGGGCTTCCACTTCGGAACTCCTTTTTCCAGTCAATGAAGCCCTCAACGATGTCCTTTTGGGTGCTTGGCCCAAACCCAACACAGGGGCTCCTGTGAATAGGACTATCACATGCCACCAGCATCCCGCTCCAAACGACCCTAAATTCCTGTCCCAAAACCCCACGCCTGAGTTTTGTCATCCAGACTTCCTCTTCTTCAGTCACATTACCTTCCGCACCCCTGGACAGGGAATCAAAAAGGCTGGAGCAGTTTGGTAACAAGTTGTTTTCTTCCTCCAGTGTCACGCTGCGGTTTGAGAATACCGCATGCCTTTTGGGCCGCTATACCCACTCTTTATGGGATACGGTTGCGCAAGTCCTGCCGCAGATACCAGAGAAGTCCCCTGCTATCGTCTCCCAAGCTGTGACCGATGGGAGAGATGCTGCAAAGTTCACAATCCTTTGTGGGCTGGACACGACCAACTTTCTAGGCAGGTCGGTTGCTACGACAGTGGCCTTGAGACGCTACACCTGGTTGTGTACTTCTGGTTTTTCTGGGGATGTCCAACAGTCACTCATGAACATGCCCTTTGATGGCTCCCGTCTCTTTGAAGACAAAGCGGACTCGGCTGTGGAAAGATTCAAGGATTCATGCGGTATGGCTCAGTCTCTTGGTCTTTCCTCTGCCCCTCACCCCCCACAGTCCGCTTTTTGCCCCTTTTGTGGCCAAAGAAGGGACTCCCTGTTGCGTCTGCCACCCATGCTGTCCAGCTGCTGTGTGGCCAGGGACACGGAATCCGGCGTGGGACAGGGTCCCAGGGGTCTGCCCAGTCCACCTCTGCCCCTCCTACAGCCTCCAAACTCTCCTAGTCCATCCCCTCACTCCCATCCAGTTGGCGGCAGGATTCGCCATCACCTGCCCACTGGGAATCCATCACTACCGACAGGTGGGTTTTGCAGATCGTTCGAAAGGGCTACTCCCTCCCTTTTGAATCAGATCCATCAGCCATGCCTCCATCCTTCAGTCACCTTCCAGGGGATTATCTGGCACTTCTCTGCCAGGAAGTTGCAGCTCTTTTGGCTAAGGGAGCTATAGAAAAGATCCCTGTGCACGAAGTAGGTCGTTACTTTCTGGTGCCAAAAAAGGACAAGGGCTTACGTCCTATCCTAGACCTTCAAGACCTGAACTACTCCCTCAAGAAGGAGAAATTCAAAATACTCACTGTGGCTCAGGTTCTGTCTGCCTTGGACCCAGAAGACTGGATCGTAGCGTTGGACTTGCAGGACGCTTATTTCCACATCCCCATCCTGCCTGCCCACAGACATTACCTACGATTCTTGGTAGGTCACGAGCACTTTCAGTTTACTGTGCTCCCCTTCGGCCTTACCAACACCCCTCGGGTGTTCATGAAAGTGATGGCGGTGGTTGCAGCTCATCTGCACAGGTTAGGGGTGTCAGTCTTTCCCTACCTTGAAACTGGCTGTTGAAGGCAGACTCGCCCCAGAAAGTCTTCTCCCACCGTCAGACTACGGTGAACCTCCTGCACACGCTGGGGTTCACTATAAACGTGTTGAAGTCACACCTGACTCCCTCTCAGATGCTCCCTTTCATCGGAGCTAATAAAGACACAGTGCAGTTTGGGGCGTATCCTCCCGAAAAGCAAGTCCAAGACATTCAGGCTATGATTTCAATCTTTCGGCCTCGGTCTTGGGTTTCGGTGAGACTGACTCTGAGGCTGCTGGGCCTCATGGCCTCCTGCATTCTGCTAGTAACACACGCCAGAAGGCATATGCAGGCTCTGCAGGGGGACCTGAAGTTCCAGTGGGCACAGCATCAGGGGAATCTCTCCGACATGGTCCAGATCTTGGCGGGGACTGCGAAAGACCTGCAGTGGTGACTTTTGAATCCGCATTGGGCCCACGGCAGATCCCTCGCCCTTCCCCAAACAAATCTCTCTATTGTGACAGATGCGTCACTTCTGGGTTGAGGCGGCCATATGGGAGAGGCGGAGATCAGAGGGCTCTGATCTCCGGCGGAGTCTGGGCTCCATATCAATCTTCTGGAGCTCCGGGCGCTCAGGCTTACGTTAATAGCATTTTTTTCTCTCTCTCAAAGGGAAAGTAGTGCAGGTTTTCACAGACAATACTACCGCCATTTGGCACTGCAACAAACAGGGCGGAGTAGGGTCCTGGACCCTTTGTCATGAGGCACTACGTCTCTGGACATGACTGGAACATAAGGGCATTACCCTGATGGCTCAACATCTGGTGGGTTCCTTCAACGCCAGAGCGGACGAACTCAGCCGTCGATGCACAGCTGATCACAAACTGTGTCTCCATCCGGAGGTGGCACAAGGTCTCTTTCAACAGTGGGAAGAGCCTTGGTTAGATCGTTTCGCCTCCACAGAGAAAGCGTAATGTCAGCTATTTTGCGCATTGGAGTTTTGAAGGTGGCACTCGGTTAGAGACGCTTTTCATCTTGAGTGGAGCTCTGGCCTCCTTTATGCCTTTCTGCCCATACCACTTCTGCCCAGAGTTCTCAAAAAGATCAGGAACGACCAGGCCCAAGTCATCTTGGTTGCTCCTGACTGGCCACAGAGAGTTTGGTATCCAGAGCTATTGAGCATGTCCATCGATCCTCCACTCAGACTGCCTCTTCGGGCGGATCATCTGTCGCAGAAACAGGGGACGGTTCTTCACCCAGCCATATCCAAATCAGTCTTGACCCTGTTCCCCAGAAACAAGCTTCTTGGGACCAGTTTCGGGTGGATGCTTGTTTTCGGTCCAGGGAGGACTTGGCCTGGCAGTTTGGGCTGGACTGTTCCCATGGGGAACAGGGTCAAGACTGATTTGCATATGGCTGGGTCCAAACTGGGGAGGTATGGTGAGCAAAAGAATTGATGGATTAAACCCAGATCTGTGACTGGGGTGAATGTTTGATTGGTTCCACATTCCGTCCATCATTTATGTTTATTTGCTGCAATGTTATCTTGGTAGCCAAGCGTCCCTCAACCAAACCGGAATACGCCTGTCGTTGGAATAAATTTGTGGCATGGTGCACCAACAAATCTGTTGATCCCCTCTCTGCCCCCTATCCGAGGTTCTTCTGTTTATTCTTTCTTTCGCCCAGTAGGGCTCTGCTTTGGGCACCCTTAAAGGGTATTTATCTGCCATTTGGGCCTTCCTTAGGTTACCCAATCAGCCCGCACTTTTTAAATCTCCTATTGTGAGTAGATTCCTAAAATGCCTCACCTATTTATTTCCTCCCACTCCATTTATCATACCTCAGTGGGACCTCAATTTTGTCCTTACCTATTTAATGTTACTCCCTTTGAGCCGATGCACAATTGTCCCTTGCGGCTCCTCACCTTCAAAACTGTTTTTCTTCTTGCCATCACATCTGCTCGCAGGGTGAGTGAGCTTCAAGCCCTTTCATCTAAACCTCCATACTTGTCGGTGCACCCTGGCAAAGTGGTGTTGCGCACTAAGGCTTCTTTCCTTCCAAAGGTGGTTACTCCTTTTCATGTAGGCCAGTCTATCACCCTGCCTACTTTCTAGGCACCCCCACATCCTTCTCATGAGGAGGAGAGACTCCACCATCTGGACCCAAAAAGAGCATTGCCGTTCTATCTATCGTACTAAAGATTTCCAGGTGGACGATCAACTTTTTATTGGGTATGTGGGTGTGAAAAAAGGGAAGGTGGTGAAAAGAGTACCATCTCTTGATAGGTATTTCTTTTCATCTAAATGTGCTACACTTTGGCCAAAACACAACCCCCTGAGGACTTGCGTACTCATTCCACCAGAGCAACTGTTTCTTCCACTGCGTTAGCACGTGGAGTTCCTGTCCTGGATATCTGCCAGGCAGCAACGTGGGCGTCCCTGCACACATTTGCTAAACACTACTGCCTGGACAGTCAGGCCCATCAGGATGGCTACTTTGATCGTTCGATCCTGTAGGACTTCTTAGTATGATCTTTGGTTGCAGCCCACCACCGAGGATGGCATTGCTTGGGTATCTATTCTAAGGTAAGGAATCTGCAACTAGAAGTCTGTATCAGATGTAGAAGTTACTTACCTTTGGTAATGAAATATCTGGTAGAGACATATTCTAGTTGCAGATTCTTTACCACCCACCCATCCTCTCCGCTCGCAAACTGATTTCTAGGGACAGGGATTCCCTTTTCAGGTCCTTAGCTCTGGCACACCAATCTCAGTGTTCTTAGCGGCTCTGCGCTTTGACGTGGAAAGTCGTTAAAAGAAACTGACGTTACTGCACGAAAGAGGTGTCTACATACTACTCCCAAAGTCATCACGACGACTACGACGCCCGCGGAGTCACCTGACGCCATCTACCGATTCGCAAGGGTATTGCTCGAAGAAAATTCTCTGGATCCAGTCTGACACCTGGGAGAAATTCGAAGGTAAAGAATCTGCAACTAGAATATGTCTCTACCACATATTTCATTACCAAAGGTAAGGAACTTGTACTTTATCACCACCTTTGGGCTGCCTATATGAAGGGCATTACGATAATGCAAGGATCAATCCTTGAATCACCATTCTACGTGATACCATTGGCACCACTTTAATAACTTTAAAGAGTCCTCAAAAGGCTGAAGTAACTTCCTACTACTTTTTTCACTTGTGAGACCATCAATAGTTGAGAGTTCAAAATCATCCCTAGACTTTTTACTTCTGGTTTGGGAATTGGCCTTTCCCCTAGTAGCGGTGGCAAGGTGATCTAGTCCCAGAGTAGTGGATTCTGCCTTAGCACCAGTACCTCCGTTTTCTCTCTGTTCAACTTTAAGCAACTCTTTTCCATCCATTCTGATACCCTCTATAAGCAACTATTTAAGTGTGTTGGGGTGGACACTAGATCTGATGACAACGTAACTACCAGCTGTGTATCATCCACATAGGATACCATCTTGAAGCAAAAAGAACAAATGGCCTCTGCTAAAGGGCGGATATAAATGTTAAAAAGTGTAGGGCTCCAGGAGGAGCCCTGTGGAGCTCCACACTTCAGCCGGTAGCGAGAAGAGAGGAAAGGTCCTTCACTAACCTGTAAACTGCGATTTTTCAGGAATTAAGCAATCCACCTGCATGCCTTCCTTGTGATGCCTACTTCTTCCAGTCTCTCTAGAAGAACAGAGTAGGAGGCCGTATCGAAAGTGGTGCTAAGATCTAGGAGATTCAGCGATATTGACCCAGTCTGGTCCAAAGTCAGTCTCGGGTCTTGAGTGGCTTTTAGAAGCGCCATCGCCATGCTGCATCCTACCCGGGAACCCATCTGGGTAGAGTGAAGAATGTTATTACCCTCAAAACAACCTGAAATGTCCTTGTTGATTATTTTCTCTGTGATCTTACTAATTCCAGGCAGGAGCGATACGAGTCTGTTGCTATTCCTATCAACTCGAGATCCAGACTGGATTTTGTGAACAACAGATAATGCATGTTTTCATTCCTGTGGAACCCTACATTTCTCAAACGAAAGGTTGTACAAATCTGTCAGCTTGCGAAGCATCACATTACTCCCTTTCTGTATAACGTCAGTTGGGGCCGGGTCCAATGGGGAGTCCAATTTCACCGAGGTTGCCACAGCCCTCACTTCCTCTTCAGTCATAAATGGAAAACTGGAAAGTGACATATTAACTGTGCACAACTCTAGGCCTATTGTTCCTGTCCGCCCTTCTCTCTGCTGATTCTGAGAGGGCCTCATAGATGTCTCTCGCCTTACCCAAAAATTATTTGCCAAGGCTTCACATCGCTCAGTGGAAATGGTGGGACCCCTCTCGAAGGTTTTGTGATTCAGGAACAAACTTATTATATGATAAACCTCTTTAGAAGAGTTAGCAGCTTGCTTAATCCTGGCAGCAAGGTCTTTCGTGTGTGTTTTCTGAATTGCATGGTGATAGTTTCTCAATGCTGCTTTATGTAACTGTTTGCTTGGTTCAGCATAATTGGCTTTCCACCTTCTTTCATGTTTTTTACATTTTGTTTTTAATTGTTTTAGCTCCTCTGAAAACCCTTACTTTTTCCTTTACAATGGCCTACTTTTAATCTCCTTCATTGGGAATAGGTCATCGAAGTTCTTTGTGACCCAATTTTCAACCTTTATTTGGACTACCTCAACAGCCTTAGTTACTATCGGAGCTGATTTCTGTAATGCTTGGTTCCATTTATCTGTATTTAATTTGGACCATTGCCAATATCTTTTAGAGTGAATAATTCTGCTTCTATCTTTACCTACTCTAGGGATGGAGTAAGGGATAATATAATGATCTGTCCAGATCATTGGTTGCAGTGTTTCTACTGTCAGATTGGCTACATTTGAAAGAATTGCATCATGTGTGTGGCTCTTCACATGTGTCGGCCAATGCACCAATTGCTACAGATGGATTACAGTCAGGTCATTCAGAAAATTAGCAATCTGGGTGTTATCTGGAATATCTATATGAATATTTAAGTTGCCTAGTACTGTGAACTTTGCTGCTCTGAGGCTGAGTCACCAACATGTCAGGCAACACTTTCATTAATTCTCTGGCTGGCCCAGGAGGCTGATATATCAAAATCTTTTGAGAATGTATAATTGTGAGATAGTTTAATCGAAAAAGCCAGACTTCAATTTCTGGAATCGGAACATGCACAAATTTACATTCCAAGCCCTTTCTGACTATTATAGCAACTCCTCCCCCTTTCTGACCATTACAATCGCATCTGGCCATTCCATAGCCTGTCGGCAAGGCCTCCACAATATCAGGCCATTATCCTCACTGAGCCAAGTTTCTGTCAGGAAGAGGGCTGGTGGTTTGATGTCTTCTAATAAAAAAACATCGTTCTTGTCTGTGTTTGGGGAGAGATCTGCAGTTACCCCATAGCATACTCCACCTATGAGTCAGCTGACCCACTGCTCTACTTGACCCCGTGCCCTGCTCCCCAGCCTCTTCCTGTAATTACCTGTTTATAGCGCCATTACAGCTGAAGATATAGAGCAGTTACAGCCATATTAGCTCTTCCAATGCCACCTACACTAGATTACTGTAATTTCCTCTATCTTAATATAGATGTGAGAGGTATTAACAAGCTGCAAGTGACCTAAAACACTGCTGTTCGGCTCATTCTGAACAGTCCCAGGTAGTTTTCGGGTAGGGGAGGTCTGCAGGCTCTCAACTGACTTCACGTCAAAAAGATTGCTTTCAAAGCCTTGTGTATGGTTCATAAAGTCCTCTATCTTAAAAACATTGAACATCTTAATGCCATGTTCCGTTGGTATGTACCTGCAAGATCTCTGAGATCTTTCTCTCGCAGACCGGCTACTGTCCTCAGATTTCAAAGAGCCAGATGGGGAGGAAGAGCGTTTTCATCAGAAGCTGCCAAATTATGGAATATCCTGCTGCCCGACATTGCAGGTGAGGAAATCTTCTCTAGTTTAAAAAAACAATTGAAAACTGGGCTTTTTACCCAGAATGGCATTGAATGAATAAGTGTTTCTCTGCCCTGAGCTGGTTTCTGTCACCGCCTTTAGTGCGCTATATAAGTGCCTATAACATAACCTATATTGTTCTTGAACTCGTCTCAGACATAGCTTTCTAGCAAACAAACCACAATGCTGTGTCTGGTGCTGCTAGCTGCAATACCACTTTTGTAGTTGATTGCCAAGAACATTTGCAGCCAAAACAAAGATTAAGGGTCCGATTTAGATATTGGCAGACAGGTTAATCTGTCACAATGGTAACTGATATCTGTCTGGCCAAATCTTAATCCATTAGGACATAATATGATTAGATTTCGGCAGACCGGAAATCCATTGTTATTGAGTAACCCGTCCAATATCTAAATCAGGCCCCAAATGTTGTTTGAATGAGTCTGAATTTCCTAAGGTTCTTCCTTTGATGAGGAATTTGTCCTTGGAGGATTGTCTAGGTCTGTTTCAGACCTGTTAAGGTTGGCACCATCTCTTCTGTTTCCCTGCATGGAGAGTTCAACCACTTGAATCAGATAATGGAAAAGTTTTTGCTTCCAAAAGGGTGGTGTGGATGCTGCAAAGCGCATTAAATTAGGTGGATATCGTTTCTCATACTATGGTCTCCACAGTGTTTTCAAGATTATACCTTGGTGAGGATTACTATGTTGTCCAGTGATGGGCAGGCTCAACCTTGGACATGAGGTTTGACAAGTGCTATTGCTTTGAGGTATTCACATTCTTCACTTGAATGTGTGGAGCAGATGTTCTGCCAGGAGCAAACAACCTATGGCATTTCCCTCTCCATCGTCCCATGCTAGCAGCCAGTAAACCTGTTTGACTTTTTGTCCTGCCTCACGAGACACCAGTGAGATGCTGACTGTCCTTGTTTCTTTCATAGTGGCAGAGAATAACCGTAGATCGATCGGTCCTTCAGTTGATCAGGTTTGCTTACACTCTGCCATTTAAAATGAAAATCGTCTTTTGTCCCCTTTCTTCCATTCTCTTCTCCCTACATAAACATCTTAATGGGAGGCATTACCTATCTTGAACCTCCGCCTGCTGCAGATGGTTCTGTCTAATCATTGGGGTCTTTCGTGCAGTGTGGAGGGGTTTCATGAATCCAACAGGTCAATATTTAATCTCATTCTTGCTGCCTTAAGTTTGCAAACTTGGATTCTGAGTGCTTGACTGTATGTATAATCTGCCCTCATATGGTCTTGAGGTTATTCTTTCAGATACACATCCCTTTATCAGAGCTATACATATTAGTGGATTGGGTAACTTTGTGACCTGGTGGTAGGATACATTCTTAGACGTCATGCCATCTAATGTTAATTCCATCCTTCAGTTTCTTCTGTCTTGAGCTCTAAAAGGACTTAACAGTGGCACTGTTTAAGGTTATTTAGCAGACATTCTCAACTGCTCTTTTCGCTCCAGAGTAGGATTCTTTAGGTTCTTGTCTGTACTTGGGTGTCTCAAAGGTTTTTAGACTAAATGCCCTCCAGTCCATTTTAAAAATGCCAGGCGAAAACATTTCTACTAGGCCTTTCCTTTGAGCCACTACTCTTTTCTGGTCACAAATTACTGAACCTAGAAGACTGCCTTCTTTCGAGCTACAACTTCTGCAAGGCTGGTTAGTGAGTTGCAGGCCCTGCTGATATCTCCATTCCGTTTCCTGAAAAGGTATGGTTGCCCCAAGGCTGAAGTCTTCCTTATTGCCAAAAGTGGCCTCAAAGTTTCACATGTCGTAAGTGATGTTGTAGGCTTAGTTTGATCCTCCTCCCAATCCCACTAAAGAAAATAATTTCCTTGACGTACACATGGCTTTCAGCCACTGAATCCATAGGACCAGAATCTTTCAAATTAATGGCACGATGCTTATCGGTTTTACAGGCCCTCAATTAGTTGGATCATTTTCATAACCTGGTCCTGTGCACATTCCGTTGCCAAGCACTATTGTGTGGTTTATTTTGAGTGAGAACAGCCTCAGTTCTGTAAAGTTTTATTAGTCTTTCATGTTGAAAAGTGTATTGGGCCCTCACCGCTCCTCATATGCACTTTTATGGGATGGGTTCATCTCATGAGGCTGTAAGAATATTTATCCATTAAATAAAACAAGATGATAAACAAGATCATCTGTTTTCCTTTAAAAGGAGATAACAAGTATCATTGTTTTGCATTGGGAAACCAACAGACAAAAATAGGCATCTCTTCTTGTGCCTCAGTTGTTCTTGCAGTTTGGTCTTCAAATAGTTTCCTTGGCTCTTGTTCAAGCCCAAAGGCCACCCTTGAATCTCCGGGCCCTCTCTGGTTTCCAGTTAGTATTTAACATGCCATTTAGTCAACTCAGTTCTGATATACTTCTGGTTATCCTTAAATTGATGGCCTCATATCACACCCAGAACGAGAAAAGCAACACTTCACATTTCTTTCGAGTGGATTACAAAATCAGATCCACAGGAAGTTCAACTCAGCATCTATCCATAGCTCCAACAATCTACCCTGTCCTCGTAGTCTCAAGAACACTGTTTACTTTGAGAGTGCCCCTTTCAACACTGCATTTCTAAGTACCCTGTCAATAGCAACCCATCAAATCCAGTTGGCAAATCCATTCCTACCATCTTTGGGGTCGAAAGACTGATCCAGAAATGACAGGAAATTATTGCTATGACGTGGACCCTTCTGTACTCTCCTCCACTTTAATAGAACATCTGCTGATGTATGTTTAAGTTACCATACCGATATTCTACAGCACAAAACACATTTAGAAGCTCAGGTGAAGACAAGGCACCTGTTATCATTGACACCATCATGCCTTCTATCTGAATCTTAGATACACTTCTTTTCTCTGATGGTGCATATTGAGAGTGCTATTATACAATGCTGATGCATTTCTCTCAGTGCCTCGCTTTTTAAAGCCAAGATCTTACTATTGACTGCTGACTGTCGCACTTGTTCTTCGGCTTCTGCTTATTCCAAAGGTCACTGAATTTCAAAATATGATCCAGTATGTTGAGGGCGTATCTTCTGTGAAACTGCTCAAAATGCATGGGAGCCACATGACACCACAACACAATATTCAAATGCACTTTGTGATTCTCTAAATCATATCGGAAGAATGGATTGCATGAATGAATAGGAAAATGCTCTTGTGGCCTGGGGCAGAAGAATAAAAGTTTTAGATGTTGCTTTCCTCACAACCTGGCTCCTAGCGGTCTGCTGTTTCCCACTTAGGCATATCAAATCCACTGCTTCCCATGAGTTGGTAGAGCAACTGAACACAAGGGTTTGCATTTAGGTTTCCCAAAAGCACCCAAGAATATAGGGCCATATTTACGAACACATTTTCCCATAGACACAGAATGGGCAAAACGTCTTGCTACATCTGGCCCATAGACTCTACAAGTATGCTCCTAACAAGAAAAAACTGGATGAGAAGGTGGTGTCTCTTCTTTTCTTTGTATCATGAGGACAACCAAACGTCTATAGATATTTTCCCCTTCAAAGAACAAAAATGACATTTCTTACCCAGTGGTATAGCAAGGTTGCCATAGGGTATAAAACACGAAAGGAAAATGGGCCACCACCCCTGGGTTTGAAATAGAAAAAAAGCTATAATTAGGGTGCAGTGGACCTATCACACCTCTGATCCACATTACACTATTGTTAAGTATGCCCCTTGTTCTCTTCCTCTGTGTGGGTGAGTAACCTAGCTTCTCTTTTGAAGTGTTACTTATCCACTGGCGAGATGTTCCTGTATACTTTCTTGCCTCTTCTAAGTTCAGAAGCATAGAATGATCCTGGTGGCTCCACATAGTTATTTTTACTCGGCCTGCTAGAGTTTTCCAAAGAAAATATTTTCTTCGGTCTCCGTAAGAGGCTAGGCAGGCGGTGTGTGTGTGTGTGTGTGGGGGGGGGGGTCCTGTTCCACCATTGGTAGTTGTCGTATTCCCTTGTCCTTAATTGCATTAATTAGCGGTGTAGTTCTTAAGGAGCTAGTTTAAAATTATTGTGGTTGTCTGCATTACTGTAGGACCAGTAAATATTGTACTAGCTGCAAATTCAAGAGCATAGAACTCACTGTTTGCCACTGCACTATAGAAGTAATGGCTCTCATCGTTGTACTTTAATCAGCTCGGGCACTCATTACAAATGGAACTGCTCCGGACCACACTGAGTATCCTAGGACTTTCTAGGCCTAGGATTATCGGGCTGACAATACCAGACCTAGTAATTTATGGCCCGGGAATAGAATTACGAATGTAGTTGTGGGAGCACCTTCGGAGGAACAGTTCCTACCTTGGCAACATGCAAGTGAAGACATACGCTGAAAAGTGACCGAACATGTAAAAGTGGGACCACGTGGCACGGACAAAATCAGTGCTTAATTTGAGCCAGTGATTGCCGGTGCAGGACACCACCCCAGCACTTATTTTTGAGGGCTGGCACTTATTCTTCTTCCTCAAGCATTTCCTGGGAAAAAACAAAAAGACACAAAAGTGAGCTGAAAGGGCAGGGAATGGCTGTAAATTAATTAAAAAGGCCCTAGATGGCTTCAGGATTATGCTGCCTCAGTATTCTGTACTCGCACATTTAATTGCAGCAGACGCGTGTTTCAGAGGAGGGCTTTTGGCACCGGCACGTTTTTATTTACAAATTAAGCACTGCACAAATCAAATCTTCTATAAAGAAATGAACTGCAGCGAATGGAAAAATTGGGCTCCATTTCAGACGGTTTGAACGCGGCAGAAGATTGGAGGCAGGCAGCATTCATTTAAAGGAACTGAATATGCTTATTTAATCAATGTGGTTCTCTTCTGCTGGCAGATAACATTGTCCCATTACTTTGGAGCAAGGGAAGGTGAACTTAGATATGGGCTTGTGTACTAGATACTCAACTGTGCCTTTCCTCCAAGCAACCCTGGCTGATGCTCACCCGATCTCTTGATGTTATCCAAGTACAATGAACGATTAAAAAAAATATATTACACACCTGTAGATGAGCTGTTGCCAGGTTTGTGGGGGCATAGAAGAAGATTAGAGGCCCTGGTTAGGTGCTCGCAGAGCCAAGTATGTGCCTATGCTTTCAGAGGTATTTTCTTTAGGATACTATTCTCTGTGCAGATATTTTCTTTTGCATTACAGTCTTAACGTGTCAGGGAGTGTGGCTTAACTAAGAGTGATGGGGACAGCATGCAGCGTGGCCAGGTGTGGTGACACCGTTGGGAATAAGTGGTGCAGTTTTGGCTCTTCCCTCCCTTTTTTTCATACCACACACATCATTATCCTCTCGATTTGCATTTGTGCATTGCATGGGAATGCAGACAACTTATAAAGGAGGAAGGCCAAACACATTTTCATCTTTTCACTTTGAGAACAATGAATGCAGCCAGTATTCTGGTTAGCGCCCTGGATCTCCTTCAATAACTGAGAGATGTTTTTGCATATATGCATGATAAGGTTGCAGCACCTGAACAGGTAATTTCCGCAAAGGCAATAGCCACCTCAGCTGTCATGAGAAGGAACAATTCATCAAACAAAAAAACATTCAAGAACATTGTTATATTAGGAGGAGCTTTTAAAGCGCATATTCATCGTAGGTCTCTTGGAATGCCTGTTGGTGATGAGTGTTAGAGATGCAGGACTGAGTAAAGAGATATTTAGGGGCAAGCGCAAAGCGCTCCGTCCCTCTTCTAATGTCTCTTTAGGGGAATTTTAACCACGCCCATGTCAGTCACTTTCATTGGCTCGTAGGCTTACCTTTTAAAATCCGCTAGTTTTAATTTGTGAAAGGTATGCATACGTCATGCCTTTTCCGGTGTTTAGCCCTCCTCCAGAGGACCGGTAAACTACTGGAAACATACGAGGCTCCATGTTTTCCATATGGTTTGTGGACTACTTTTCTCTTTATTTTGCAGCGCGATCGCGCAATTTTTTTTTCTTTCATTTAATGTAGCAAGAAAAGTCAGGTTAGGAGTTTACATCACTTAGAGCTCTAACTCAACGAAATGCAAGATCCGTTGCATTGCAAATGCTTGATTTTATCTACACTGGATGGCCTCTTTATATATCTGCATCAAAAAAGGTTATTCTTTTGGGATTGTCAGCAGCTCTAAAATCTATTGTTTGGGGTTATCGGTAAATCTAATGTCCTTTACAGATGGCTCATCAAGGGCCTGAAAAAGTAACCAACATCACAAACACCCTGATGGAACTCCAGTGGCTCCCCTTGCCAGCCTGCATCACCTTAAAACAAGAATTGGCAAGGCGAAATGTTTTAACTTTGTCAATATTTTTTTACATGTTGCATAACAGTTGAGCTGCTGTGGAAAATGGCTTAAGGTAAGTAAAAACACTGACGTGTTCAAAGCTGGCCACATCATAGCAATTTTATTTTTTTACTTTAAGCCAAGTTACACAGCATCTCAACTGTTGTGAGGCATATTAAAAAAATTGACAAAGCTAATTTTGCACAGGCGAAATCTATTGGCTTTGCCAATGCTTGTTTTTTTGTGAGACGAAAACACAGCATAATGTATGTTTCTTTTCCTATAAAACCACGGGAATAATGTTTTGGGGGTGAGTACGTAGCCACATTAAAGCCCCTCTATAGACTACATTATGGCCACGAACGTATTTCAGAAGGTCCATTGATAGAATGCACGCATTTACTTATAACGCAGGTTGTCATGCTGAAGTAGCCTCTGCTGTGTGTACTGCTACTCAAGCTAGAGGCAAGCTGAGATACAGCTCTCCAGTAGGGGTGGAGCCAGCAGAGCTTCTTTTGAAAGTAGGGCTGAAACATAAAGCTAAATACTTCAGAAAGCTGGAGGTGTCCAGAATAAACACAATGCGTAAGCGATGTGTGTATTCTGGACAACGATAAATATTGTAGAACAGTGGCAGGGCAAAGTAGTCAGAGGAAGAGATTTGGACCAAGAATTAGACTAGAAAAACGTGCAATTCATAAGAGTAGGGATTGAGTGTGTCTAAGGATTAGATGAAAACAAAGCAGTGGCTTAAGCAATTAAGCTGCTAATTAATTTGCTAAATCATTTAAACAAGCCTGGTAGAGCCTGGAAGAGCCTGCTTCCAGGGCTAGCGAATTAGATTAGTGGTTTATCAGTATTTGTGAATTCTGTGCCTAATCAATATGGCTTTCATTTGGAGCCGGAAGTGGAAGTGTATCATTTTCGATTGCCCTGGCTAGTCGTTTCTTTTCAATGGGAAGTAGTCTGGCCTCAAGTGGAGGATATGGTGTAACAATCAGAGGAGCCGACTTTGAAGCTGGGGAACCAGGTTCGACTCTGCATTGACTTAACATGCTGTGATTATGAGCAAACATTTAATCTCCCCCTGTCAGTCTGAATATAAACGGTGGTCATGTAAAGCGCTCCGTTATCTATGGAGTGGGGAACAAAAGTAAAAATAAAAAAAAATAGTATCTCTGAAACGTGCACAGCCAGTGGAACAACACCAACTGGCAGCCACTGAACCCCAACCGGAAGGGGTACTTCGTCCAAGCTCCAGGGAACAGCCAACACAGCGAAAAGAAGATAGGAAGTTCTGCTTGATGACATTGCAAGCGGCTGCTAATCAGTCCGAAACAAGAAAAGGAGAGTGACAGGTGAAGCCAACAAATGGTAAGTATGTATGACTTGTGGGCAGGATGTAGGCCCATTTAAGATTTTTTTTTTTTTATTATAAAACCGAAAGACTTCTCAAGCACAGCACAAGCGCTGTGCAGGTGTAGGGAGCTGGCCTGGTGTGTGGTGGGTACCCAAGGTACTTATACCTTATACCATGTCTAGGTATCCCTTCTTAGTGAAGTGTAGGCAGTGTCTAGAAGCCAGGCTTTCTAGAGGTAGCTGTGGATGAGCAGCTAAGGCTTATCTAGGAGACAGGCAAACTCATGCAATACAACTGTAGTCACATAGCACTTACACACATGAAAGAAAACACTCAGTTGTACAAAAATAAAGGTACTTTATTTTTGGAACACATCACCACAAAATACTAGAAAGGCAACCCACGAATAGGAGCGAAGTAATACACTAAATATATATACTAGTAATCAGAAACAGGTATAGAAAATGTTAGAAAACAGTGCAAATAGCAATAAACACTACCATATACTAAAAAAATTTGAATGCGAATAAGTCATCCCCACCTACATAAGTAAAATGTGCATAGGGGAGCTGGGGTTATCAGAAAACCACAAAGGTGAGTAACACAGTACCCCCCAGCGTCCAGGAATGCAGGAGTAAAACACTGGATTTTCCCCAAACCACCCAAAAGGAGGAAAAGAAGAAAAAGAAGACACCCAGAGAAGACTGCCAGAAAATCAGCGGTGGATTACTGAAGAAAGAAGACCTGTGGAGAGAGAGGACCAAGTCCAAGAGTAACAGTGGAGTGCAGGAAGAGTAAGAGCTACTACCCACCCAGCTATAGTTGCAGGAGTTGGTCGACGGTAATGAAGAACAGGTCAGCACTGCAGCCAGAGAAGAGTTCCTGATGGATGCAGATGATGTCTCACGCTGGAAGGAAGATTGCAGACGGGTTTTGGTGCAGGAATTCCAACAAGCAAACTCGCAGTTAGTAGAAAAGAGGTGCTGCCGGGGACCAGCAAGGACTAGGAGGACTCATCCCAGGAGGGGGAGTCACAGGGAGCCTGGGTGTCACAGAGAGTCCAAAGGAACAGAAGCAGCACCCACAAGAGTCCCACAGGACGGGGACATAGGAGTCACAGAAGAAGCCCATGCAGCACTAAAAAAGAGGATCCCACACCGTAGGAGAACCACGAAGGAGGCTGTGCTTTGCAGGATTGAGTGCTGGGGGCTGAAGCTACACATCGCCTGAAGATCCCTTGGAGGAGATGGAAACAAGCCTTTGCAACTGCAAGAGGCACAGTGCAGGGGGGTACGGTCCTCTGTGGTAAGGCAAAGGCTTACCTCCGCCAATGTTGGACAGCTGGCAGAGAGGACCAAGAGGCCTACTCCAGACCACCAATTGTGATGCACGATCCATGCAGCTCAAGATGAGGGGAGATCCTTGCAGTCGGTCATCGCTTGTTATAGGTGCGTGCGGTTGCAGGGGAGTGACTCCTTCACTCCAAGGGAGATTCCTCCTTCTTGTGCAGGCTGAAGAGTTGCAGCCTTCTGAGGATGCACAGCCGGGGAAATGTTGCAAAGCTGGCAGGAGACGTGGAAACAAAGTTGCAGAAGAGTCTTCTTCGTTGCAGCAGCATTGTCAGTTCCTGGGGGATTCAGTTGCGGTTCCAGTGGCCAGAAGTCGAAGTGGAGGTTGCAGAGGCGTCCTGCTGGAATCTTGAAGGTGAGTCTGAGGACCCACCGAAGAGAGAGACCCTAAATAGCCCTAAAAGGGGGATTGGTCACCTAACCAGGTAATCACCTATTAGGAGGGGGCTCTGACTTCACCTGCCTGGCCTGGCCACTCAGATGTTCAAAGAGTTCCCTGCCAACCTTGGAAACCAGATGGCAGAATCCAGGGACTTTCTAGAGGAGCTCTGGGCACCACCCCTGGGGAGGTAATGGACAGGGGAGTGGTCATTCCTTTCCTTTGTCCAGTTTTATGCCAGAGCAGGGACTTTGGACAAGGGGGGTTTCCCTGAACAAGTGTGGACTGGTTTATGCATGGAGGGCACCGAATGTGCCCTTCAAAGCAAACCTTCAAAGCTACCCCTCCTAAGCAAGTCACACCTATTTCCAAAGGGACAGGATGTTACCTCTCTCTTCCAAAGGAAAGCCTTTGTTCTGCTTTCCTGGGGAAGCTGCAGGAGGGCAGAAACCTGTCTGAGGGGTGGCAGCAGTTGGGCTGCCCGGAAAACCCTGTAAGACGGGTGGTAGCCATGCTGGGGGTCCTCTAAGGAGCCCCCAGAGTGCATTGAATCAGTCTTCCAATACTTGCAACAGTATTGGGTTATGATTCCGACATGTTTGATACCAAACATGCCCAGGTTCAGAGTTACCATTATGTAGCTGGACATAGGTAGTGACCTATATGAAGCACACATGTAAAATGGCGAGCCCACACTCACAAAGTCCAGGAAAATGGATCTGGAGTTTGTGGGGGCACCTCTGTTTGTGCAGGTGTGCCCTCACACAGGTAGCTGCACCCTGCCTTCTGTGCTGAGAGGGCCTACCATAGGGGTGACTTGTAGTGACCTGTAGTGAAAACGAGAGCATGCACCAGTTTCACTGAGGCTGCAATGGCAGGCCTGCAGAACCCTTTGCATGGGCTCCCTATGGGTGGTAGAATAACTGCTGCAGCCCATAGGGATCCCCTGGAACCCTAATGCCCTGGGTACTTAGGTACCATATACTAGGGACTTACATGGGGGGACTAGTATGCCAATTGTGGGAAGGAAAGGTTACCAGCAACCAAATTTCGAGGAGAGAGCAGAGTCACTGGGGTCCTGGTTAGCAGGATCCCAGTGAACACAGTCAAACACACTGACAAACAGGCACAAAGTGGGGGTAACCAAACCTAGAAAGAGGTTACTTTCCTACAGCAGGTGAAAGCTAACCAGCTGCATCATCTACAAAGCTATCATAATTCGCCCCCCATCTGACTGACCAACTTTTCATCTCTTTGGGGCTCTTTGCCAGAACATCAAACTGGAGATGGAGTGAAAATCTGAAAAAACATGGCAACGGATCTCCATTTATACAACTATCTATGACAACACTCCCTATCCATCAAAGACTCCCCAACACATCTCCATTTTAGGAAAGATCAGAAACACCCCGCCCCCCTCCCCCTTACAAAACACTGCATTATGACAAAATGTGTGAGGAAATATGGTGTATTATATGGTGTGGTTGTGCAACTTCACCATGTAATACACTTACCAACCCCTTTAGCATTCTTGGATTTTGTTTGTCAAACCTTCAACTTAACCCTGGGTAGCTGTGGCTTTGAGCAGCAAGTCTTACACAAGGAGCAAGAGTAAAGCATTTAAATAGCCCAGAACAATTGAAGAAGAAATCAACAAGACATGAAAGACATCTGGCACCAGTTTAAAAAAATAGACTGTATTTTCAACACTACAATAAAAAGATCTACCAAAGATTTCCAGAGATATAGAAGTTACAAGGTATTGTAAATCACAGCATTCACTCAACAGCAAACAAGCATCGGCAAATTCAACTAATTTGACACTTGGAAACTTTTTGAGCAGAAAGTTGGGTAAGTTGTAATGCAGTTGGTTACAGTTACTTGGGGTGACCACCTCTGGCAGGGGTCCAGTCAGGGGGACTAGCAAGACCCTCAGAAATAGTTACATCCTCAGAAGAAGCAGTAGTCCACAATTTCTGTAACTTCATCCTCGTTCAGTGGATTACTATGGAAGTGATCCTGATTCTGTGGATACAGGATGCTTGAAGATGCTCAAGGATGCTGGCTGTGGATGCAACTTGGGAGTCGTCCTGCAGGAACTCCTTGGTCTACAAAGGTAATGAGGTGATCCTGGACACAGGGTTCGAGGTCCCACGAGGCCCTCTCTGGTCTTGTTGAAGTCCAGTTGCCACTGGCCTACGAATTGTCCGGTGTTAGTCACAGCCAAGTCCTTCTCTGGGCTGTAGCTTACCTTCTGGGTGACCCAGTTGCACTCCAATGACTCCTGGGTCCAGCAGATCATAGTGCAACTTCTGAGCATCGATTCCTGGTCCCTTGGCTGCACGGTGGTGGGGCACAACGGTCTGAAGATTTTGGGCTACCAACTTGCCTCAGCAGGCTTCTCAGCTGTTGTTTATCTGTGCTGTGAAGAGGAGGTTAGCTAACTAACCCTTGGAGTCTCTTGGCTCTGGCTGGTCTCTGGAAAACTCTCCTCGATCAGGACACAACAGGCACAGTCCTTCTCCTTTGCTAGCCACCAGGTTCTGCAGCTGCAGTCCACACCAGTGCAACCTCTCTTTGCTGGTTCCACAGTGCTACAGGGTGGTGGTCCCTCAATTCCAGACAAGATCTGAGTTCTGGGTTTGTAGTCAATTGGCTACCATGTTTCCTCTCTCCATATTATCACTTTCTGGGAAGTGTGGCATCTGTCTATCCCAAGATGCACCATGCTGCCCACTCCCAAGATGTCAGAACCCATCTCTCTATGTACACAGCTCCCTAGCATAACCCAGAGGTGTGGTTACCAAGGGGGCTACACACTCCTAAAAAAAAAAAAAAAGGTTTAATAGCAGGTTTCCAGTAGCCTTTTGCCAAATAATCTTCCTAGGCAATGGGGCTGCCCCTCTTCCAAGTGTTCCCCATTTGTTCTTCAATGGCAGCTTCAGCTATCAGGCTTGCCTTTTGGGCCAGCATCTGTGTGGCTTCCTGCAAGAGGGAGGTAACACCTCTTCTCCAGTACAGGCCGCTATAGTCTCCCTTCCTGGGAGTCGTTAGCACATCTCCCCAAAAAAGCAGAAAACTGTCTTGGGTTCAAACTCAATTTGCAACTGTTAAGGGCACAGGAGATTATAGGCAACAAAGTGACAACTTTGTAAATGTTGCACACCGTAACTTGTAACATTAATTTCGACTTGAGAATCAAGTCTGGCTTAATGTAACAAGTTGATCTGATAGAGACTTCTAGTTGCAGATTCCTTACCTTATAATTTCCCCAGGCGTCAGACTGGATCCAGAGATTTTTCTTCGAGCAATACCCTTGTGCGTCGTTAGGTGGCGTTGGTCAACTCTGCGGGTGTTGTAGTCACCGTGATGACATCAGGAGTACTACATAGATGCCGCCTCAGCACAGTGACGTCAGTTCTTTTCTTTCTGTGCCATGTGCTGATCCGAAGAGAGCTACCCTAGTCATTTTTTGACTGCTTTGACCTTTTTGTTGTGTTTTTGGTAAAGTTTTGGTGCGTCAAGATGTCCCCAAAGACAGGATTAAAACCTTGCAAGGACTGTCACCACATGATGTTGGTGATGGATCCGCAACGGGTCTGTTTATGGTGCCTGGGGCGCGATCATGACCTGAACTTCGCGGAGCCACCACCACTGTTCATCCTCTAAGACTTCGGGTCAAGGTAAGAAGAAGTCGAAGAAATCTCATCATCCTTCAACTTCACCCCGTCGCTCGGGTGATGTGATGTGGGAGGAGCGTTGATGCTCTAGGCCTCAGTCCTTGGAGCCTACTTTTGGGTCCACTCCGGACCTACCCGAATTCCCTTCACCAAAACAGTTATATGCCTGTTGTTGGCATAAATTTGTGGCATGTTGTACCAACAAATCTGTTGATCCCCTCTCTGCTCATCTATGTGAGGTTCTTTTGTTCATTCTTTCTTTGACCCAGCAGGGCTCTGCTTTGGGCACCCTTAAAGGCTATTTATCGGCTATCTCAGCCTTTATTAGGCTGCCTGATTTACTTCCTCCCGCTCCATTTATCATGCATCAGTGGGACTTCAATCTTGTCCTTACTTAATGTGTGCTCCCTTTGAGGGCTTGCATGCTCATTCTACCAGAGCAACTGCTGCATCCACAACGTTAGCACGCGGAGGTCCTGTCCTGGATATCTGCCAGACAGCAATGTGGGCATCTCTGCACACGTTTACTAAACATTACTGCCTGCCAGTCAGGTCCATAAGGATGGCTACTTTGGTTGTTCAGTCCTGCAGGACATTCTAGTATGATCTTGGTTTGCAGCCCACCTCAGAGGATGGCATTGCTTGGGTATTTATTGTAAGGTAAGGAATCTGAAACTGCAAGTCCCTATCGAATGTACAAGTTACCTACCTTCGGTAACAATATATCTGGTAGAGACATATTCTAGTTGCAGATTCCTTACCGACCCACCCATCCTACCCGCGTGCGAACTGATTTCTTAGGGAATGGGCTTCCCCATTTAGGGCCTTAGCTCTGGCACCCCAATTTCATTGTTCTTCACGGCTCTGCGCTTTGGTGTTAAAAAAGTTGTGAAAAGAAACTGATGTCACTGCACTGAGGCGGCGTCTATGTACTACTCCTGAGGTCGTCATGGCGACTACGAGGCCGGCGGAGTCAAACGACTCCACCTAACTGCATGCAAGGATATTGCTTGAAGAAAAATCTCCAGATCCAATCTGACACCTGGAGGACATTTTTAGGTAAGAAATCTGCAACTAGATTATTTCTCTGCCAGATATATTATTACCGAAGGTAAGTAACTTGTAATTTAATACCTTGGAGCATCAACTTTGGTTGTTGAGCGGTTAGCGTGTAACCCTGCACTCGCCAATGGAATGACCAAGTCTTTACACAGTAAAAACAAACGTTTTGTGTCTTTACTGTCAGAACATGTAAAATACATGCTCTGCCCAAGAAATATACTGCACCCTATCTTAGGGCTCAGTAGGCCTGCCATAGGGGTAACTTACACATGTTTTAGGGGGTTACTTGATTTTGCCTCTCCTTCTAAATGGTAAAGTTGGCTAGCAGTTTGAAACTGCCCTTTCAGTCTGTGATGAAAGGCTGTAAGAGTTGTTTTACTCTTGTCCCAACCAGGGAAGCACAATCAGTGCTGCAATTCCTGGGCGGGCTGTAATTTACAGGCCCTTAGTACCATATACTAGGGACTTACAGGTAAGTTATTTGATGCCAATTGGGTGTAGCCAATGCAACACACATGTTTTGGGGTCAGGGCACTGAGATCTGGTTAGCAGGTCTCAGTGCACTCTCAGTCAAAAAAACAGCAGCATCGGTGAAAAAACCTAGAGGTGACCATACAAACTTGAGACCCTGCCTTACAAATAGTTCACCTCCACTCTTAGAATCCAGCTTCTCCTTCGGTCATTCATTGACTGCATCTTTGCCTTTGCCCCCCTGCAGCATTCCACTGCAATTTAGCTAGGTTCACAATATAGAAATAACAAAGTTGAAATATTTCAGTCGTATCCTTAGCAGGGCATTTGTTTTTCAAAATTCAGCATATAGGATTTTTAAATTTTATTATTTTTGTGTAGATGTATGGTATTGCGCTCTATGATTTTTCCTGAATTTGAGGAGGATTTTTCCAGAATTTGAGGACCTTCTTTAAACCTTATTTTGGTGCACTTATGTCAGTTTTCTTTTGCACTTCCGCACATTCAAGCCAACCAAGCCAGATTAGAAGGTGACTGTGTGCAGAATCTAAGGTGGGAGCTTTTTAGCAGTTGCAGGAATGCGCCCCACAGAACTGTAAGATGGGAAGGTTGTACGTAATTTGTGATCTGTAGTGATTGTAGATTGTATTGTGATTGTAGGTTCGACCAAGGGAGTGGATTCCTCCTCAAAGGGAGAATCCTCACTGGAGGGTGGGGTAGAGACTTCTAGTTGCAGATTCCTTATCATTGAATTCTCTCCAGGCATCAAACTGGATCCAGAAGATTTTTTGCAAGCAGTTACCCAGCGTGCCGTCAGGTGGCATTGATCGCCTCCGCGTCTATCATTGTTCACGCCAGAAGTGATTCTGCAGCACCTAGATAGCCACTACCCAGGTGCTCTGGCATCAGTTCTTTTCGTGCAAGAACTAGCGCTGATTGAGAGAAGAGCTACCCCTTAGTCAGTTTATAACTGGACTTTTTCAACATTTTGTTGAGAGTTTTTGAGGTTTTTCCTCCTGGTGTGTCGAGGATGTCATCGCACAAGACCGGTTTTAAGCCCTGCTGAGCCTGTCACCAGCCAATGTTTGTGACAGATCTGCACCTCGTCTTTCTGTGGTGTTTGGTGCGCAACCACAACCCAAAATTGTGCTTTTATTGGCAGTCCATGCATCTTAAGATTTTGAGGAAGCGATCTGTAAAGCTGATGGTGGCCTGGCATGTGAATGCATACAACTCAAGGTCTCAGTCAAGGGAAAGGTCCCAGTACTGGTTACAGAGTCAGAAGTCTTCTTCGTCCCATTGCAAGTCCTCTGGATGATCAGGTAAGTCGAGGTACAACAAGAAGAGCAAGAAGGTGAAGGGGTCTGTGTCTTGTCGTCCGCTGGCCAACGCAATGGAGCGTCTGCATTCTAGGTCTCGTTCCTCAGAGCCTAGGCCGGCTCTGTGCCTCCCCTTACTTTCCAGGAGCCCCAGCAACCCCTCCCCAACTTAAGGAGTTGGGAAGGAAGTCCAACCCTGACTCCTGCCTCTGGACCCTTTGGGGTCAGAGGGGCCCACATGGGAGACTATGGGCCCCCAAGAAACCAGTCCTGGTTCCGAACTGACACCTGGTCATACCATCTTGACTTTCCCTTGTGCCAATCTCAATGCTGATGCTCCTGGTGCTGTCTGCACCCACCTGCGGTGCAATCCCCATTGTCATCCCCGACTCGGAGCTGGATGGGGGTGACCCGATGCCAACTACAATGCTGGCAGGAGCCTTGCCTCCTAGATTAGAGCCTGAGCCCTATTCCATTGGGTTAGACCTCAGGGTAGATTGGGAGGGGTTGCTGGACCCCTTAGAATAACAGCCCTATAAGGAAGTACTATACATGGACTGGCGTGAGGATCTGGGTGAAGCAAGAGAACTGCGTACTTCTCCAGAATCTGGTATGCTTTATTCTCCTACCATGGTTACGGAGGAGGGAGCATCCTATGCAATGGGAGTGTGGAGGGCAGCTGAGGTCCTAGACTTTCAGCTACCCTGGGTAACATTTAAGACTAATCTCTTGACAGAGGTGCTGCACCCAGGATTCTCCACTTCCAAACCCCTACTCCTGTTCAAAGATACCCTCATGGACTTCCTTTTGGACACCTGGTCCAAACCCAACACAGGGGTTCCTGTGAATATGATGGTTGCCCACCAGCATCACTCTGCACCTGGGGACCCACCCTTCCTCATCCAACACCCTACTCCTGATAGGTTGGTGGCCCAAGCCTCAACTTCTCTAGGTGCTTTTCCTACTGCTACCCGCACTCACAATATCCAGTAAAATGGATCTGGAGTTTGTGGGGGCACCTCTGCTAGTGCAAGGGTGCCTCACATACAGGTACCTGCACCCTGCCCTCTGGGCTGAGAGGGCCTACCATAGGGGTGACTTATAAGTGACCTGGTGTTCACCTGTAGTGAAAACGGGTACATGCACTGGTTTCACGCAGGTTGCAATGGCAGGCCTGCATAACACTTTGCATGGGCTCCCTATGGGTGGCAGAATAACTGCTGCAGCTCATAGGGATCCCCGGGGAACTCCAATGCCCTGGGCACCTAAATACCATATACTAGGGACTTACATGGGGGACCAGTATGCAAATTGTGGGAAGAAAAGGGTACAATTTAGAGGAGAGATCAAAACTACTTGGGTCCTGTTTAACAGGAACCCAGTAGACACAGTCAAACATAATGACAACAAGCAGGAAATGGGGGTAACCATGCCAAGAAAGAGGGTACTTTCCTCCACAGCCTTCCCCCCCCAAACGAAGGACAAGAAGGCTAACCTTGCCCAGATGAATTCTCACCGTCCAAGTGGAAATATCTGGAGAGTCCATCTGCATTGGAGTGGTTACTCCCAGGTCTAGGTTCCACTGTATAGTCCATTCCCTGTAGGGATATGGACCACCTCAATAATTTGGGTTTTTCTCCATTCATCTGTTTGAGCCATAGAAGGGGTTTGTGGTCTGTTTGAACAATGAAGTAAGTTTCCAAACAGGTATGGCCTCAGCTTCTTCAGGACCCAGACCACAGCAAAGGCCTCCCTTTTTATAGCTGACCAACGCTTCTCTCTAGGGGTCAACTTTCTACTGATAAAAGCAACTGGTTGATCCTGGCCCTCAGTGTTGAGCTGTGAAAGAACTGCCCCGCCCCTACCTCTGAAGCAGGACAATGAATGTCTTGGAGTAGTCAGGGCCTTTTAACACTGGTGCAGAGCACATGGCTGTCCATAAAACGTTATTGGCATATTTGTAGATGTGAGGTCATTAAGAGGGGCTACAATGGAGCCATAATTCTTGTTGAACCTCTGAGAAAGGCACTCACCTGGGTTTGTGTTGTAGGGGGAGTCCATTCTAAGACAGTCTGGATGTTCCCCTGCAATGGTTGAATCTGGCCTCCACCTACCAGGTAGCCCAGATATACAACCTTCCCCTGCCCTATCTGGCACTTGGAGGCCTTGATAGTGAGGCCTGCCTTCTGCAGGGCCTCCAAAACATTCCAGAGGTGGACCAGGTGGTCCTTCCAGGTGGAGCCAAAGACCGCTGTGTCATCGAGATAGACCGCCGTATAGGCTTCCAAACCTTGGAGGAGTGTATTCACCAGCCTCTGAAAAGTGGCAGGTGCATTCTTCAAACCAAAGGGCATTTCAATAAATTGATAATGCCCTCCAATGATCGAGAATGCAGTTTTTGGTTCTGCATCCTGTGACAATTTGATCTGCCAATATCCTGCAGTCAAGTCAACGGTGCTTAGATACTTGGTAGATGCCAGTGTATCCATCAGCCCATCTGCCCTAGGAATAGGGTGAGCATCAGTCTTTGTGACTGTGTTGAGCCCTCTGTAATCTACACATAACCTCCTCTCCTTTTTCCCATTTTGGGAGTGAGATTTTGGTACCAGCACCACTGGGCTAGCCCTGAGGCTATCAGAGTGCTCAGTCACTCCTAGGTCAAGTATCCTTTGCACTTCAGCTTGAACAGGTTACCTGTACATTTTACTTTTAACAGGCAAATTGTCACCTGTGTCAATGGTGTGTTCACACCGTGTTGTCTGACCAGATGTCAGAAAACAGTTCAAAGAACTGGCCTAGGAGGTTCCTACAGTCCTCTTTCTGAGACTCAGAAAGGCAGTCCGTTAGGACCACTCCATACACTGAGTAAGCATCAGCTGCAGTGGTGGAGAAGAAATCAGGGAGTGGGTCAGTCTCTTTTTCCTGTCCCTCATCAGTTGCCATTAGCAGGGTCAGATCAGCCCTGTCATAGTAGGGCTTAAGGTGGGTCACATGAAGCACCCTGAGAGGGCTCCTGGGAGTGCCAATATCCACTAAAAGGTGACTTCACCCTTTTTCTCCACTATATGAGGGGCCCACTCAATTTGTCTTGGAGTGCCCTGGGAGCCACAGGCTCCAGGACCCACACTTTCTGTCCAGGCTAGTACACAGGTAGAACAGCCTTCTGGTCATGCCAGTGCTTTTGTAGTTCTTTGATGGCCTGAAGGATTTTAGTGGCCTTTTTCATGTACTCAGCCATCCTGGATCTGAGGCTAATTACATAATCCACAATGTCTTGTTTAAGGGGCTTGAGAGGTTGCTCCCATCCTTCACTTACAAGTGCAAGTGGACCCCCAACAGGGGACCGAACAGAAGTTCAAAGGGGCTGTAGCCCACTCCCTTCTGAGTAACCTCCCTGTAACCAAACAGGAGGCATGGCAATAGGCCGTCCCAACTCCTCCTGAGTTTTTCAGAAAATCCCATAATCATGCATTTGAGATTTTTATTAAGTCTCTCAACCAAACCATTGGTTTGGGGGTGATAAGGGGTGGTGAACTTGTAAGTAACATCACATTTCTTCCACATGGCTTTACAGTATGCAGGCATGAAGTTTGTACCTCTGTCTGATACCAAATCTTTTGGAAAGCCTACCCTGGAGAAAATTCCCAGGTGGGCCTTTGCTAATGCAGGAGCTGTAGTGGTCCTTTGGGCTAGAGCCTCTGAATACCTGGAGGCATGGTCTACCACCACCAGCATGAATCTTTTTTAAGAGACAGTATATGGGTCTAGGGGGAGAACAATATCCACCCCAGCCCTCTCAAAGGGGACCCCAAACAGTGGAATTAGGGGCGCCTTTGGGGTGCCACCTGTCTTGCCACTGCCTTGACAGGTGACACAGGAGCGACAAAACTCCTTTGTAGCTTCAGACATATGGGGCCAGTGAAAGTGTGGGACAAGTCTGTCCCAAGTCTTGCTTTGCCCAGGTGACCTGCCAGGGGTATGTCATGTGCGAGGGTCAACAAAAATTCTCTATACTGCAGAAGCACTACCAACCTCCTGGTGGCACCAGGTTCGGTTTCCCGTGCTTCTGAGTATAAGAGGTTGTCTTCTTAATACACCTTCTGGGTGCCACTGAAATCCCCTGCTTCCTGAAGGATAGCTTGCTGTCTTAACCCTCAGTGTGGGACAGATGTGCTGTGTCCTACTGAACTCCTCCCTGGCAGGCCCCCCTGCACCTTTAAATTCAGCTGCGTCCACTTTCAACTCTTCAGGTGTAGGTTCGACCAAGGGAGTGGATTCCTCCTCCTCAAAGGGAGAATCCTCACTGGAGGGTGGGGTAGGGGGCAACTTTTTACCCTTTCTACCCTTGACTTTGGGAGCCTCTTGGGCCATTGTTCCAGGCTCCAAGATTCTTTTTCTTTGATCTTCTTGGCCTGAGCCCCTGTCAAAGCAAAGATATGCCCAGGGATGCCCAGCATTGCTTCGTGGTCCTCCAACTCCACTTCAGCCCAAGCTGAAGTCTCTAAGTCATTCCCCAACAGACTCTCTGCAGGTAAGTCTGTGGACACTACAACCTTCTTTGGGCCAGTAATTTCCCCCCCCCCCTCCCCCCCATCCAGCTGAAATCAACAACTGCAAAGGGGTGGCATACAGTGTTGTTGTGGACGTCAGTCACTTAGTACTGATGAACAAGTAATTGTTGCTTAGTGGACACCAGTTTTTCAGTCACAATAGTGACACTGGCACCTGTGTCCCTTTAGGCCTCTTCCTGAACACCATTTATCAAGGGCAGCTGCCTGTCCTTACCCATTTTAAGGGGACAGGAAGTAAGGGCGGCAAAATCAATGCCCCCATATGAGACTGAAACAGCCTAGTTAGTTCCCCTAACTGAGCCAGCCCCCACCACAATTCCTAAAGTGAGCCAGCTACACTCTTGGAATTACTATTACTGCCTGACCCACCACTATTGTTGTTACTAGGGGCACTAGTGGTAGAGTTGAGGGTTGTAGTGGTGAGTGGTTTGGTGCCTTTCTTAGGGCAGGAGCTGTCTCCTGACTTATGGCCCTTGTTCCTACAGACATAGCACCAAGGATTTCTGTTATGGGAAGAGGATTTGGACCCACCCCCAGAGGAATTTTGTAGACTCTTTAGGTTTGTTTTGTCCCCACCCTTGTTCTGATACTTACCTGTTTCCTTTTTCTTGTCCATGTCACCCCCAGTGTGAGCTTTTCTTCTTACCCTTGTTCTGACCCACTTTTCTGCTGACTTTCCCAATTCTTGGGGAGAGGTCAGATCTGAGTCTACCAAGTACTGGTGCAATAAATCAGACACAATTGTTCAGTATATGCTCTCTTAAAATCAGATTGTACAAGCCCTCATAATCACTGACTTTGCTACCATGTAACCAGCCCTCGAAGGCCTTCACAGAGCAGTCCACAAAATCAACCCAATATTGGGAGGACTCTTTCCTGGTCTCCCTGAACCTAATTCTGTACTGTTCAGTGGTCAGACCAAACCCATCTAACAGACCAGACTTTAAAATTGTGTAATTGACAGTACCACCTCTTTGACAGTAAGAAGCCTATCCCTACCCTTGTCAGAGATTGAGAGCCAAAGGATAGCAGCCCACTGCCTCTGGGGGACCTTCTGAACTTTGCAGGCCCTTTTCAGAGCAGAGAACCACTTATGGATGCCACCCCCCCCTTGTAGGGGGGAATAACCTTGCTAAGGTTTCTAGAATCAAGAGTCCTCCCTGACCCTAGGTGACATGAGAGTGGCAGGATGAGGATCTGTCCCTAGGCGTAATAATCCTCCGAACTAGTCCCCTGGGAACAAAGGGGGCATACTAACATGGCTATCTGTAGTGTTCCTAGCTATACTAGGGGGTTTACTAGGGACTCTGTGATCTTCTGAGGGACCCTCCTCAGCATCCAGATCTTCTCTTTCTTGCACTGGGGGGTTAGAATTGATCTCTTCTTCCCTCTCCACCTGGCTACCAGCTTGATCCTAGTCATCCTGGAGTAGAAGTCCCAAGAGCAGACTCTTATTAGGGTTCCTCCTTGTCTTCAGTTACCTACTCTTACACACTTCCCTCAGTTCCTGAAAGTAAGGTCCTCATAGTGAGAACCCATGTTCTGAGATGTGCCAGGTACTGAAGACTTGTTAGAGTGGTGTAGGGTGTGCCTAACCTCCCTAACTTCTAGTCTCTCTTACAGAAGTTTGGAGTAAGTGCTATGCCTAGACCCCTTTCTTCCCCAATCCCTAGAGACTATGGGCCTGATTACAACTTCGGTGGAGGGGGTTAATCCGTCCCAAATGTGACAGATATCCCACCCACCATATTACGAGTTCCATAGGATATAATGGACTCGTAATACAACGGGGGGATATCCGTCGCATTTGGGACGGCTTAACCCCCTCCGCCAAAGTTGTAATCAGGCCCCATGTCCTGAAACTAGGTGTATGTGTATGTCCCTTGATAGTAAGTGGACTTTCCTGTGGAAGGTACCAAATGACAGAGTGGTAAGGCAATTGCAAGTGCTTATCCCACCGCTGCACCACAAAAGTAGGAAGCTGGCCTGGTGAGTGGTGGGTACCTATAGTACTTACACCTTATACCAGGTATCTTCTCTTAATGAAGTGTAGGCAGTGTCTAGAAGCCAGGCTTCCCTAGAGGTAGCTGTGGATGAGCAGACAAGGCTTATCTAGGAGACATGCAAAGCTCATGCAATACCACTGTGGTCACACAGCACTTACACACATTAAAGAACACACTCAGTTGTACAAAAATAACCTTACTTTAATTTTGGAGCAAATCACCACAAACTCAGAAATATGCATAGAAAAGGTTAGAAAACAGTGCAAATAGCAATAACCAATAGTGACCCTAGGGGGAGCACAAACCATACACAAAAAAAATGGAACGTAAACAAGGTACCCCCACCTAGGTAGGTAACATGTGTACAGGGGAGCTGGGAATACTAGAAAACCACAGAGGTAAATAACACAGTACCCCCCAGCGACCAGGAATGCAGGATTTTCACCAAACCACCCAAAAGAAGAAAAGGAAGATACCCAGAGAAGACTGCAAGAAAACCAGTGGTGGATTCCTGAAGAAAGAAAACCTGTGGAGAGAGGGGACCAAGACCAAGAGTCACAGTGGAGTCCAGGAGGAGTAGGAGCTACTACCCACCCAGCTGTGGATGCAGGAGTTGGTCGACTGTGATGAATAACAGGTCAGAACTGCAGCCCTCGAGCCGGTGAAGAGTTCCTGATGGATGCAGATGTAGCCCCACGCTGGAAGGAAGATTGCAGACAGGTGTCGATGCAGGAATTCCACCAACAAGCCTTGGCAAAGGCAAACTCATGGTTAGTGGAAAAGAGGTGCTGGCTGGGGATCAGCAAGGCTCAGGAGGACTCAACCAAGGAAGGGGGAGTCATAAGGGACCCTCAGCATCACAAAGAGTCCACAGGAGCAGAGGCAGTGCCCACAGGAGTCCCATAGGAAGGGGACACAGGAGTGGTAGAAAAAACCCATGCAGCACTACAAAAGAGGATCCCACGCCGCACTAGAACCACGCAGGCAGCTGTACTTTTCAGGATTGAGTGCCGGGGGTTGGAGCTATACGTCACCTGAAGATCCCTTAGAGGAGATGCAAAAAAGCCTTGGCAGCTGCAAGAGACGCAGTACACGGGGTACTGCCCTGCATGGGAATGCAAAGGCTTACTTCCACCACAGTTGGACTGCTGGCAGACAGGACCTAGTGGAGTACTCTGGACCACTACCTGTGATGCAGGATCCAAGCAGCTCAGCAGGAGAGGGGATCCACGCCACCAGTCGTTGCTTGTTGTAAGTGCCTGCGGTTGCAGGGAAGTGACTCCTTCACTCCAAGGGAGATTCCTTCTTCTTCTTGTGCATGCTGAAGAGTTACAGTCTTCTGAGGATGCACTGCGAGGGAAATGTTGCAAAGCTGGAAGGATCCCTGGAAACAATGTTGCTGAAGAGTCCTTTCTTCTTGGAAGCAGCTTGTTGGGTCCTGGAGGTTCCAGTCGCAGTTCCAGAGGCCAGAAGTCGAAGCAGAGGTTGCAGAGGAGTCCTGCTGGAATCTTGCAAGCCAAATCTGAGGACCCACCCAAGAGAGAGATCCTACCTGAAAGGGAGATTGGTCACCTAACCAGGTAAGCACCTATCAGGAAGGGGCTCTGACGTCACCTGCCTGGCCTGGCCACTCAGATGCTCCCAGAGTTCCCTGCCAACCTTGGAAACAAGATGGCAGAACCAAGGAACCCTCTGGAGGAGCTCTGGGCACCACCCCTGGGGTGGTGAATGACAGGGGAGTGGTAACTCCTCTTTCCATTGTCCAGTTTCACGCCAGAGTAGGGACTGGGGTTCCCTGAACTGGTGTGGACTAGTTTATGCACAGAGGGCACCAAATGTGCCCTTCAAAGCAAACCAGTGGCTTGGGGAGGCTACCACTCCAAAGCCGGTCACACAATTTCCAAAGGGAGAGGGTGTTACCTCCCTCTCTCAAAAGAAATCCTTTGTTCTGCCTTCCTGTGCTTGATCAGATCAAGCAGCAGGAGGGCAGAAACCTGTCTGAGGAGTGGCAGCTGCTGGACTGCCTGGAAAACCCTGTAAGACTGGTGGTAGCAATGCTGGGGGTCATCTAAGGTGCCTCCAGAGTGCATTGAATCATACTTACAATACTTGCAACAGTATTGGAGTCTGATTCCAACATGTTTCTTACCAAACATGCCCAGGTCTGGAGTTACCATTATGTAACTGGACATAGGTAAATGGTGTCCCCACACTCACAAAGTCCAGGAAAACGGATCTGGAGTTTGTGGGGGCACCTCTGCTAGTGCAGCGGTGCCCTCACACACAGGTACCTGCACCCTGCCCTCTGGGCTGAGAGGGCCTATGATGGGGTGGCTTATAGTGACCTGGTGTAGTGACCTGTAGTGAAAACGGGTACATGCACCCTTTTCACGCAGGTTGCAATGTCAGGCCTGTAGAACCCTTTGCAAGGGCTCCCTATGGGTGGCAGAATAACTATAACTGCTGCAGTCCTTAGGGATCCCCTGGGACCCCAATCCCATGGGTACCTAGGTACCATATACTAGGGACTTACATGGGGGGGAACAGTATTCCAATTGTGGGAAGAAAAATGTACAATTTAGAGGAGAGAGCAAAACTACATGGGTCCTGGTTAGGAGGAACCCAGTAGATACAGTCAAACATACTGAAAGCATGGAGGTAACCATGTCAAGAAAGAGGGTACTTGCCTACAGATGACAAGTTTCTTATCTTCGGTGGTACCTTATGTGCTAGGGACTATATCTAGCTGCAAATTCCTTACCGACCTACCCATCCTTCTGGCTCTGCAAACTGATTTCTAGGTACAGAGATGACCCATTTTAGAGGGCCCTAGTTTTGGCACACCAGTGGTCAGTGTTCTTCATGGCTCCGCACTTCTGGTGTGGAACGTCATAAAAAGAAACTGACACTAGCATGCCTTGGTGGTGCCTTTATATGGACCATGACATCAGTTCTGGCGTGGACAACGCCAGCAATAGACACAGAGCTGATTGACCCCACCTATCAGCATTAAGGAGTACTGATCAAGAAAAATCTTCCGGATCAAGGCTTTCGCCCGGGGAGAATTCAAAGGTAAGGAATCTGTGGCTAGATATAGTCTGTAGGAAGTTGGCTCTGTATATACTATCTCAAAGTGAGAGATAGTGTGCACAGAGTCCAAGGGTTCCCCTTAAAGGTTGATAGTGGCAAAGTTAGATAATTCTACTGCTCTATTTTTGTGGTAGTGTGTTCGAGCAGTAGGCTTATCAAAGGGTAGTGTTAAGCATTTGTTGTACACACACAGGCAATAAATGAAGAACACACACTCAAACTTAACTCCAGGCCAATAATTTTTATATAGAAAAATATCTTCTCTTATTTTAGAACCACAATATTCAAGATTTGAAGTAAATACATAAAATGCAAGGTACTCCACATAGGTAAGTAAGGAACTTTGAATTAAAGCAGTAGTACACACAGTATAGGTTAAAATGGCAATAAACTATTTTAAAAGTGGATACTGCAAAAATCAACAGTTCCTGGGAGAGGTAAGTATGGTTAAGTTTCTGAGGTAAGTAAAGCACTTACAAGTTCAGTCTCCTGGGCATAGGCAACCCACCGTTGGGGGTTCAAGGCAACCCCAAAGTCACCACACCAGCAACACAGGGCAGGTCAGGTGCAGAGGTCAAAGGAGAGCCCAAAACACATAGGCGCCTATGGAGCCCGGGGTACTCCAGTTACGGTCTGCTGGAAGGTAAGTACTCGCGTCCTCGGGGAGAAGACCAGGGGTATTTTGTAGAGCACTGGGGGGGGACACAAACAGGCACACAAAACACACCCTCAGCGGCACATGGGCGGCTGGGTGCAGTGTGCAAAGTTGGCGTTGGGTTTGCTATTGAAAGCAATGGAGGGACCTGGGGGTCATTTAGGCGATGCAGGCAGGGCACAGGGGGCTTCTCGGGCCAGCCACAGACTGGGCTAGGCAGAGGGCTGCCTGATGGTCTCTCCTGCACTGGAGTTTGGTTCCTCTTGGTCCTGAGGGCTGCAGGTGCAGTGCTGGGCCCAGGCGTCGGGTTCCTTGTTACCAGGCAGTCGCAGACAGGGGGAGCCTCTGGATCCTCTCTGCAGGCGTCGCTGTGGAGGTGCAGGGGGTTCATCTCCGGTTACTCACGAGGTTGCAGTCTCCTGGGAGTCCTCTCTGCAGTGTTGGTTCTCTGGAGCTCGAGCCCGGGGGGTCGGGTGCAGAGTGTGAAGTCTCACGCTTCCGGCAGAAGAGTGAGTTCTTTAAAAGTTGCTTCTTTGTTTCAAAGAGGTTGCTGTTGTTGAAAAGTGCCGCTGTTCTCTGGAGTTTCTCAGTCCTTCGGGTTCAGGGCAGTCCTCTGAGTCCTCAGAGGTTGCTGGTCCCTATCGGGTGCGTCGCTGTGCAGGTTCTTTGAGTCTGGAGACAGGCCGGTAGGGCTGGGGCCAAGTCAGTTGTTGTCTCTGTCGTCTCTGCAGGGCTTTCAGGTCAGCAGTCCTTCTTCTTGTTTTAGGTTGCAGGAATCTGATTTCCTGGGTTGTGGGTCGCCCCTACATACTAAATTTAGGGGTGTGTTTAGGTCAGGAGGGCAGTAGCCAATGGCTAGTGTCGTGGAGGGTGGCTACACCCTCTTTGTGCCTCCTCCCTGAGGGGAGGGGGGCACATCCATAATTCTATTGGGGAAATCCTCCAAACTCAAGATGGAGGATTTCTAAAGGCAGGGGTCACCTCAGCTCAGTACACCTTACAGGCTGTCCTGACTGGTGGATAACTCCTCCTTGTTTTTCTCACTATCCTCTCCTGTCTTGCCGCCAAAAGGGGGGGCAGTGGCCGGAGGGGCGGGCATCTCCACTAGCTGGGATGCCCTGGGGTGCTGTCACAAAAGGCATGAGCCTTTGAGTCTCACGCCAGATGTTACAGTTCCTGCAAGGGGAGGTGAGAAGCACCTCTACCCAGTACAGGCTTTGTTCCTGGCCACAGAGTGACAAAGGCACTCGCCCCATGTGGCCAGAAACGTATCTGGTTGTGGCAGGCTGGTAGAAACTAGTCAGCCTAGCACTATGAGTCGGACTGGTATTCAGGGGCATCTCTAAGATGCCCTCTGGGTGCATTTTACAATAAATCCCACACTGGCATCAGTGTTCATTTATTGTGCTGAGAAGTTTGATACCAAACTTCCCAGTTTTCAGTGTAGCCATTATGGAACTGTGGAGTTCATGTTTGACAAACTCCCAGACCATATACTCTTTATGGCTACCCTGCACTTACAATGTCTAATGTTTTGCTTAGACACTGTAAGGGGCATAGTGCTCATGCACATATGCCCTCACCTGTGGTATAGTGCACCATGCCTTAGGGCTGTAAGGCCTGCTAGAGAGGTGACTTACCTATGCCACAGGCAGGGTGCGGTGGGCATGGCACTCTGAGGGGAGTGCCATGTCAACTTAGTCATTTTCTCCCCACCAGCACACACAAGCTGTGAGGCAGTGTGCATGTGCTGAGTGAGGGGTCCCCAGGGTCCCCAGGATGGCATAAGACATGCTGCAGCCCTTACAGACCTTCCCTGGCATCAGGGCCCTTGGTATCAGGGGTACCATTTACAAGGGACTTATCTGTGTGCCAGGGCTGTGCCAATTGTGGGAACAAAAGTACAGTTTAGGGAAAGAACACTGGTGCTGGGGCCTGGTTAGCAGGGTCCCAGCACACTTTTAATCATAACTGGCATCAACAAAAGGCAAAAAGTCAGGGGGTAACCATGCCAAGGAAGGCATTTCCTTACATTGTCTCTAGCAGATAAGGCGTTACCAAAGGTAAGTAACTTCATCATTAGACAGAGTATCGACCAGAAATAGTGGTAGTAAAGGTTAGTAACTTTCTTATCATTTAAATAGATCGTTAAATAGTGGCTCCCGAAAAGGTGAAGGTCTCAGGAGTGGACTCTCACCAAAAGGTCCAGCAGGATTATCCTGTCAAAATTCCCCTCTCTGCAGATCTGACTGTTGAAGCACTGGTGCATAGTGAGTTTATGCACAGATGCCCATGTTGCAGCTTGGCTGATGTCTAGGACAGGAACGCCCCTCTCCTAAGCAGTTGAAGCAGCCTTGGCTCCCATAGAATGAGCCCATAGGCCCCTGGGAGGCTATTTCTTGGTCAGGTCTTTATGAAAAGACCGAGCCACCTGGACAGTGTTCGTTCCCGTACCCTTTTTAACACTAGCAAATTTTACAATAAAGCTGGTCATTAACTCGACACTCCCTTCTATGTTCCATGAGGAAGTTGACAGCCATCTTTGAGTCTAACCAGTGAAGGTTTGCTGCCACTTTAGAGGCTGTGGTGGAGATGAAAAAGTAGAAACTGTGATGGATTGACCCACATGGTAGGGTGATATAACCTACACCAGAAAGGAAGCCCAAGTCCTCGGCTTCAGTTTGTCAGGAAAGAAAATGGTGTATGGAGGCTGCGTTGACAACGCACTCACCCAACACTGACCAACAAGTCCTCTTACCCTAACACATCTATATAGCCCTTGTCAGAAAATAGGCAGTGCAGAACTAAATAACATTTTGAGGAGTTTGCATCCCACAATAGGGAGCGATATTGACTTTGAGTCAATCCAATCTGCATAATTGGCTGATGCTGGCTCCCATTAAAAACGAGGAGAAACCATAGGACCATTCCATCTTCTCCATGGTATTCCCAGGAATTTAGAGAAGTTAGAAAAAAGGGGCATAAGCAATTGTGGAGAATAGATTACAATCCTGATGAAAAGATTAAATACAAACCCCTCATTAAAGAGTATAAATCCTTAATTTGTGTGGTAAAATCCAGATACGAGTTATTCAGCACAGTTGAAACCCTTTACAACTGTAATAATAAAAACACTGGGTGCCCGGATCAATCTTTCTGTAATAAATTAGTGGACTTCTTCTTATTAAACATAAATGCCATCTTTAATTAATTAACCTCTAATACAAACTCTATAGCCTTGAATGATCCTTTATACGTGGAGACACTTAGAGAGACAACTCTTACCAAATCGGATCCCATAATAATGTTTTCACTGCATTCACCCTCCACCCCCCAATGAGAAGGTTGCTAAGCTTATTGAATTCTTCAAATCTGGTGCCCTATCTGACCCCTGCCTCCATGTCCTTCACACAGTCTCAGATGCAGTGTCCATCTCATAGCACTCCTGAACAAAATTCTAACTTTCGGACTCTTTCCAACAGCTTTGAAAAAGGCCTCAATGCTCTTGTTGCTAAAAAAACAACAACACAAATTAAATCTCCACAACGTGAAAAACTATTGGCCTATCTCCCGCCTTCATTGATTACAGCCTTCTTCTAGATTTTTCTCAACATGGCTTCAGACCCAATCGCTGTGGTGAGTCAGCCCTTGTGGTGACCAGAGAGGAAATAAGAGCCATTGTTGATAATTGTGGCAGGTGACTTTGATTTTACTTGATCTTTTGTCTCTGCTCAACACGGTCAACCACTATTTACTCATCAACCGGCTTGAAAGCATCAACATTAAGGGATTGGCACTCTCTGTTAAGTTCTTTCCTGTCCAATAGAGAGCAACTAGTCGCTCTTGATGAAATTGCCTCAGAACCTTTCCCTCTTCCTTGCTGGGTCCCTCTGGGATCTTCGTTAAGCCCTACTCTTTTTAATGTTTAAGTCACCCCCCTGATCCAATAGATTAGGGGGGTGACATAAACCTGTGGATTCTCAGTTATATCTTATGCTGATGACACTCACATAGTATTGCCGGTCTCATCTAACATTGAAAAGCTGGCCAGACAGTTTAACAACTGCATGAGTAACATCGACAGTTGGATGCAGTAAATTGTCTTAAACTTAATTCTGAAAAGACCGAGGTACTCTTTTTTGGCAGCGACACCTCTTTTCGAAATACTGACTGGTGGCCTCCCAAACCTGATGCTTTTCCTCTACTAGTCCAAAAAGCCAAACCTTTTGGAGTCCTCTTTAACAGAAAGTTGTGCTTCGCTGACCATATTAATCAGGTTACATCTTCCTGTTTTGTCACATTAAGAATTTTGAGAAAAATCTTTGATTTTATTCCTACAGAGCTTCAGAAATCAGTTATTGTGGTCCAAGTAATTTCAAGACGGGACTATTGTAAAGCTCTGCATGTGGACTTCCAGAAATGCCTACTGAAAAAACTTCAAATCCTTCAAAACGTGGCAACTCACATACTGATGAAACTCCCAGAATTCAGCTCGGTTTCACAAACCATTGTCTGTCTTCGTTGGCTGCCAGTGAGTGAGCAAATTAAGCTAAAGGCCCTTTGCTGAGGCCATAAAGCTGTTCACAAGGTTGGTCCTGACTGTTTTCAAAAAGATTTTCAATGGCACTTACCAACATGTAACCTTCGTTCCAGCTCAGCGAGAATGGTAGTAATTGCAAGAATTAAAGAGGCTAGATGGGGAGGTAGAAACTTTTCCCACTCCACTTGCAAATACTGCCTGGCCATTTTGGAGCCCAGACAGATCTGGCAAAATTCAGAAAGCAGTTGAAAACCTGGCTTTTTTCTTCCTTACCTAAATAAGTCCCGTTTTTTTCTTGGAAGGGATCTGCCTGGATGCTGGCACCAAGACGCCGACTGGCATCACGTTCTTTATAAGCCTCATATTTACTTACTCACAATGCAGAAGTAATTGCGAGAAGTGATACCTTCTCCATACAGCGTACACATCAGAAATTGAAAGACCCCTAGGCATAATAAAAGGACCTCATGATAACATGTGTTAGTTCTTTCAGGAATCTCATCACAAGGGGTGACAAAGAAGGCTCATCAGGTAAACATAAAACGGCTGACATAAAAATGTTGTGGCCAACACAAAGTCTTGTTGGGCCAAACATAAAATCAACAACAAAACCTTAGATAGCTTGGCCTGCAGAGGCTCAAGCTGGTGGTCCTAACACAAAACATAATTTTCACCCAATACTTGGAATAGATAAATGTGGTCCAATAGCACCTAGCCACAAGAATCACATCCACTACTTTGGTGGGGAGGTCGGAGCTGCTCAGTTGTCACTACTGAATATGCACACATGCATGTGTAGGTTCGTGGAGTGCAAGATGCAGGACCTTGCCCTGTTGCTGAGACAGGAGGTCCTCCAAAGAGGCAGATGGATCGGTAGGATCGGAAGGGCAATTGCCCAGGCTAAATATGTCAGAGGACCACACTCTTCAAACCAATCCATAACTATCAAAATGACTTGAGCCCAGTCTGTCTTGATCTTATTTAGAACCAGAGGCAGGAGATGTAGCTGTGGAAAGGTGTACAGGAGCCTTGTGTCCCACTGCAGACTGAATGTTCATTTTATGGATTCTCCTGGCAGGAACTCCAATGCACAGTAATTGTGACACTGCATGTTCTCAGTGGTGAGATGATCCACCCGGGCCATGCTCCAGTGGGCAAAGATGTCATGGGCTGTCCAGGTGTTGAGGCACCATTCGTAGTCTGCTGTGTTCATCTACCTTGACATTGAGGGGCACCCCACCACTAAGAACACGGACCACAAGGGAGATCCCCTGACCATCCAGCCATCACGAAAGAGGTGTGTATCCTGGCACAACAGCCATAAAGCTATGCATCCATGCTCTTTGGAGTACCACATGGCGGTCATGTTGTTCATCAGGACTGATCTTCCCTTGATGTGGAGCTTTACTTCAACTGGAGACCAGAACCCCCTGATCTCCATTTCACCCAAGTAACCACCCCAACCCAGAGACAATGATTCTATCACTTTGGTGAGCTCTGGTTGGTATAGGGAAAACGGCTTGCCACATCACAAGTTGGTGTCCACTTACAACCATTGAAGGTACTATTGTGTCTCCTTTAAGATGAGATGTTTGAATGGCACAAAACACTGCATACAATACCCTTGGATATACTATTTACAGCAATCATACAGTAAAGCCTTTCCCACCCATGTTTCTGCCTTCAGCCCACAATCTGGGCATTCTTCCACTTCAGTCTCTTTCGATCACCATCTTCTTCCCAACTCCCCCAACTGGTATTACTCAGAGTGTCCAGTCTCTTGGGGATCTTTAGGGCCCACATCCAGACTATAATATGCTCTCAACTGCCCCCATACTTTGAATTTTCAGGGACAACCTCTACCCTCATAAATGCACATATTCATTCACTCCTTCCATTTGTTGAGGGACATGTTGCTTGCCCCCCACCTGTGCTATATTCCTCTTTGCCACTAGAAAGCTCAGCATACACAAATTAAATTAAATGCAGCCCTAAGTATGCCGCCATTGCTGGGAATTCCCAGTATCACCCGTTGGGGTATCTTCGGGATCTCCAACTCCCATATCACCTCTAGTTCATGGACGACTGCCTCCCAGTATGTAATATGCTTGGAGCATCCCCAGAGTGTGTCCTTTTCTGTAACACATCGTATGCAGTTAGGGTTCTTGGCAGGTCCCATTTTGAAAAGTTTACTTCTATTTAAATAGGAGCGGTGGAGGATTTTTTGCTATTTCAATCTCAGCCTTGCTTTAATAGCCACTTCCCTCTGGTGCATGAGGGCTGCTTCCCAGTCAACATTTTCCAGTAATCTTACCTTCCTCTCCCACCTGACCATCAGTGGTTGGAGGTTGTCAGGTGTATTATTAATTATGGTACAATGGAGTTGCAAGACCGGTTCCTGAGTTATATTGCCCCCACAACCAGGTTCTCTAAGGGACTGTGATCTGGGATATTCCCCTAGGGCAGTTTGTCCGCTCTTGGTGCATAAGTCACTTGGATGTACTTGTCCCACTGGGTTTGGGTGCTAGTTGGGATACTTCTTGAAGAACTTCAAACATCTTTATTTCACCCCCTCCACCATGTCTCCAAGTGGTTCTATACCTACGAGATCCTACTGGGTGAAACCCAACAACTTACTGATGTTTTTAAAAAATTTACCCTTCTACAGGGGCATCGCTAATGTCATCATCCCTCTCCATTCCATAGCCTCTCAGTGTGGCCTTGGTTGGTGTGGGCAGATGTTTTCTATGAGGTCTTCCATATAAATAGTGGAGGTATGCACCTGGTACCATCCTGGCTTTCTCTAGTCGGGTTGCCGGTGTGTTATGCAACGCAAATCTCCACTCATTAATGAACTGAAGTTGTGTTGCCCTACTGTATGCTCTCAGGTCTGGGAGTGCAATGCCTCCATTGTAACTTGACCTATAGAGGGTCTGTAGCACTATCCTCGAGGGTTTGCCATTCCAGAGCAGTTTCTGCAGCACTTTATCCATTTTGCTGAAATATGTGTGTATTTTGTAATATATTCAAGAATTTAGGTACTGTTTCATATACCTTCCACAGTGTTACCAGAAAATCTACCGACCCCCTCATTCTGTTCTTAGTAAACTTGAGTTTCTACCTGCATTGTTTTGAGTGTCTTTATGTTGCAATGTCTATGTATCTAATCACCACTGAGGATCCATATTCTGCCTATGTGCCACCAGGGTAATTTGCAGTGGTGAAGGATCTTATATACCCCTAGCTAGATATTCCACCTGTCTCTCCCAGTGGGGCTCATTTGCTAGCAGGAACACATAATCCAGATGGGATAAACACCCCTGGACCCCCAATAAAAATGAATATTGTCCCTCTGTTGGATGTTTTTCCCCTCTGCTCCTTTACCAATCCCTTTGCATGTGCAAAGCAGGCCAGGTCTGTATGGTCATGTTGCTGCTGCGGGCTAGGTGGATATCTGTCATGGTGCCTATGCATCACCGCATTGAAGTCTCCTCCTGCCACATGTATGTCTGAGGTTAGTGGTAGGGGTCCCAGTTTGTCCAAAGTTTTGGTCTGTAGTTTGGGGGTTGCATAAACATTCACAATAAGGAGACCTCTCCTATTCCAGTTCCTCTGTATCACCACATAACACCCCTCAGGTCCTACCTATTGGTTGATTGTATGTAAGGGGGGATACTTTTTTACCAGAATCTCCACCCATATAGATCCTCCAACACCTCCTATGTAGCCCTTGTGTGACAGAATTTTGTACTGGACCCTGTGGAGACATCTGCAATTCTTTTCTAGCAAATGTTTGCTGTAAGAGTTGTATGTCTGGGGAGTGCCACTAAATATGTTGCAGTTCTACTTCCCTTTTGATTTTGCAGTACAGACCAAAAACATTCCAGGAAATTACTTTTAATTGGCCATCCATCTATGGTCCAGGTATGGTCCCTCTTCACCCTCCATCCCTGTTCTCTCCTTCCTGTCACCACATTGCATCACCTAAGGTGTATGGAGTGCCCCAAGTGTGTAACCTGAAACTGTATCCCCTATATTCCCTCCCCCACCTAATGTTTCCTGTATGTAGGCTCCAAACTACCCACTTTCTGAACTTTGGATCTTCTCCTCCCATTCACAGGCCTGATCAGGTGTCTCAAAATAAGTCTTTCACTTGGAAAAGAACCTGAGATTTAGCACTTTAGAGCAGCATATATTTTACCTGCATAGTTCTCACCTTTTGCTTCATTGGTTCAAATGACTTACTCTGCCTTCGTACCAATGTCATATACTCTTGATTCTCTGAGAGCGCAGGAGTGTCCCCTCTCTGCTTTAGACTTAAGTAAAATTAGGTTCCTGTCTCTATAGTTGAGGTACCGAGCTATGATCTCCCTAGGCGATATACCCAGCAGAGACTTCCGCTCCTGCGAGGTGGGCTTGCTCAATGAAGAAAAAGGGGAAGAGACTCTCTGATGGCATGAGGGTGCATATCTACTGTTCAAGTAATTGTTCCAGAGGAGACACCTCAATTCCCTCCAGGAAACCCACAAAGCACAAATTATTGCACCTGAAGCGACCCTCGCCATCTTCCACCCGCGCTGCCAACTGAATCGTTCCTTTCAGTTTTTGCATAGTCTGTCGGAGCTCTTGGATCTTGCTTTCCGACATGGCTATGCAACCCTCCGCGTCTGTTAGTCTGGAGGTACTCTTGAGCAAATCCTGTCGCGATAGGGCCACATCTACCCCACCTCTCCAATTTTAGTTTCTAGGGCCCTCTGGGAGGCCTCAATGGCCTGAAGGATCATGTCAGACCCTGGGTGGGGTGGCCCCTCGTGGCTTTGCTCTCTCAGCTCAGGATGCCCCCTCATTGCAGCCGCTGTGGTGGTGAGCTGCAATGGTTTAGCAAACTATCCCATTCTTCCTTGTTTAGGGGGGAATCCTATCCCAAGCCATCATTCCTTGCCCCTCGACTCAAGACATGGATCTATTACGGCCCATCAGGCCTCCTCACAACTACCGCCCGGGGGAAATGGGGAGTGGATTGGCACAGGCAACCTTTCATCTTCCCAAGAAGGGCTGCCAAATAGTTAATGAGGCTGGTAGGATGTCTCAGCGCACTTTCTTGATGCCAAATTGTTCCGCACACCCCCTAGAACCACAGGTCATGTGGCCCCCAGGCTCTCCAACTGTTGCTACGTGTTCCTTCCTGCTGTCCACTGCCTCCACCTTATCTGCTGTCTGGCAAGCTCCCTGGGTAATGTCCTCTTGTCCCCGGCTTATGGCTCAGTTCCCTCGGATTCCTCATAGGACCATCAATCTGCCACACTGCCCTCCATCCAACCTAGTCTCTTGTGGGTGGACACTGCCGGCTTCTTTCTATCAGCTCTTTTGGGCAGGAGGGGCCAGCTAGCCTACATTTTTCAGGCTCCTCCCTAATTCTCCTCCATTCGTCATGGGGTCAGCAGCTGAGCCCAGGCCCCATTGCCCCACCCTCCTTAGGATGTTACCGGGTGGCTTGTACCTCCAATCTGATACAGACTTCTAGTCGCAGATTCCTTACCTTAGAATTTTCCCCCAGGTGTCAGACTGGATCTGGAGATTTTTTTCTTCGAGCAATACCCTTGTGCGTCAGTAGTTGCCGTCTGTTGACTCCGCTGGCATCGTTGGCATTGTAGTCATCGCGAGTAGTACATATATGCCGCCCCAGCGCAGTGACGACATCTCTTTTGTTTCTGTGCCACAAGCTGATATTGAGAGAGCTAACTTTGGTAAACTTTTGACCAACTTCGACTCTTTTCTTGACTTTTTGAGAGTTTTTGGTGCGTCAAGGGATGTCCCCAAAGACCGGCTTCAAACCGTGCGAGAACTGTCACAACATGATGTCGATGACGGAACTGCATTGGGTCTGTTTGTTGTGCCTGGAGCGCGACACGACCCGAAGTCCTGTTCCGAGTGCCCGACCATGCAACCGAAGGCCTTGAGGGAGCAGTCCTTCAAGCTTATGGTGGCCCAGCGCTTGACTCCACATAGGTCCCGGTCTCGTCCGAGGGGAAGGTCTCGAGTCCGGTCGCGGAGCCATCACCACTCGTCTTCTTTGAAGTCTTTGGGTCAAGGTAAGAAGAAGAAGTCGGAGAAATCCCGTCATCCTTCGAATTCACCCCATCGCTCGGCTGATGCTATATGGGAGGAGCGTCAACGCTCAAGGCCTCCCTCTTTGGAGCCTGCTTCTGGGTCCGCTACTCACCTCATCGAGTTTTGGGAGCTGGGGGCCCCTGGCCAATTAAAGGAGTTTATCAGGGCATGCGCCTCATTTATGGCCAGCCCTGACCCTGCTACAGCGCCTTTGGGCCCAAAGGGTTCAGGGGGGGGGCCCTTCGGGCCACCGAAGACCCTCCGGATCCACACCAGCGCCGGTCATACCATCAAGACCTTCCCCGGCACCCGTTCGATTGTCAACGCTCCTGATGTTGGTGATGCCCATCATCGACTTCGTCCCGATCCTGATCCCCGACGACTCGGAGTCGGACGCTGCCTCCTTCTTCGATGGGGCCTATTCACCCCAGGTTGGATTCTGACCCTTATTCTTATGGGTTTGAATTTGGGGAAGGATTGGAGGGGTACCTGGACCCTTATGAATACCAGGATGACCCCAATTTGAACTGGGCACAGGAGTTGGGGAAGGCCAGTGGTCTGGATACCTCCCAGACACTGGCATGCTGTCTCCTCCTACCGTGGCTATGGCGGAGGGAGCAACTTATTCCATGGTGGTCAATATGGCGACTGAGGTCCTAGGCCTTGAGCTGCCTACTGCGCAGGTCAGGTCTAATCTCCTGACGGAGGTGCTTCAACCAGGGGCTTCCACATCTGAGCCTCTTCTTCCATTCAATGAAGCACTCACCGATGTCCTTTTGGGTACTGGGTCCTGACATAACATGAGCTCCTGTGAATAGGACTATCACAGGTCGCCATTGGCCCACCCCGAACGACCCTAAATTCCTGTCCCAATAACCCATTCCTGAGAGCCCTGTCTTTCAGGCATCCTCATCCTCAGGCACATTCCCTTCTGCGCCTCCAAGTAGGGAATCAAAAAGGCTGGGACAATTTGGGAAGAAGATGTTTTCCTCCTCCAGTCTCGCGCTGTGGTCAGCAAACACTGCATGCCTTTTTGGCCGTTATACTCACTCTCCGTGGGATACGGTCATGTAAGTTCTGCCACAGATACCGGAGGAGGCCCGTGCTATCGTCTCCTAAGCTGTCACAGATGAGATAGATGCAGCAAAGTTCACTATCAGATGTGGGCTGAACACTGTCGACTCTCCAGGTAGATTGGTTGCGATGACGATGGCCTTGAGGCGCCATGCCTGGTTACGTACATCTGGTTTCTCAGGGGATGGCCAGCAGACTCTTATGGACATGCCCTTTGATAGCACCCCTCTCTTTGGAGATGAGGCGGCCTCGGCGCTTGAGAGGTTCAAGGACTCCCGTGCTACGGCTCGGTCCCTCAGGCAGGAAGTCTCGGCTCTCTTGGCCAAGGGTTCCATAGAGAGGATCCCTGTGCCAGAAGTAGGTTGTTATATTTACTTACTCAAAATGCATAAGTAATTGCGAGAAGTAATACTTTCTCCATGGTGTTTAGCTACAGCGGGCAGCTATGCATGTGTTCATACAGCGTACACATCAGAAATTGAAAGACCCTTAGGCATAATAAAAGGAGCTCATGAAAACATGTGTTAGTTCTTTCGGGAATCTCATCAGAAGGGGTGACAAAGAAGGCTCATCAGCTAAACATAAAACGGCTGACATAGAACTTTTGTGGCCACCACTAAGCCTTGTTGGGCCAAACATAAAATCAACAACAAAACCTTAGATAGCTTGACCTGCAGAGGCTCAAGCTGGTGGTCCTAACACAAAACATAATTTTCACCCAATACTTGGAATAGATAAATGTGGTCCAATAGCACCTCGCCACAAGAAACACATCCACTACTTTGGTGGGGAAGTCGGAGCTGCTCAGTTGTCACTACTGAATATGCACACATGCATGTGTAGGTTTGTGGAGGCAAGATGCAGGACCTTGCACTGTTGCTGAAACAGGAGGTCCTCCAAAGAGGCAGATGGATCGGTAGGATTGGAAGGGCAATTGCCCAGGCTAAATATGTTAGAGGACCACACTCTTCAAACCAATCCATAACTATCAAAATGACTTAAGCCCAGTCTGTCTTGATCTTATTTAGAACCAGAGGCAGGAGATGTAGCTGTGGAAAGGTGTACAGGAGCCTTGTGTCCCACTGCAGACTGAATGTTCCTTTTATGGATTCTCCAGGCAGGAACTCCAATGCACAGTAATTGTGACACTGCATGTTCTCAGTGGTGAGATGATCCACCCGGGCCATGCTCCAGTGGGCAAAGATCTCATGGGCTGTCCAGGTGTTGAGGCGCCATTCGTAGTCTGCTGTGTTCATCTACCTTGACATTGAGGTGCACCCCACCACTAAGAACACGGACCACAAGGGAGATCCCCTGACCGTCCAGCCATCATGAAAGAGGTGTGTATCCTGGCGCAACAGCCATAAAGCTATGCATCCATGCTCTTTGGAGTACCACATGGCGGTCATGTTGTTCATCAGGACTGATCTTCCCTTGATGTGGAGCTTTACTTCAACTGGAGACCAGAACCCCCTGATCTCCATTTCACCCAAGTAACCACCCCAATCCAGAGACAATGATTCTATCACTTTGGTGAGCTCTGGTTGGTATAAGGAAAACGTCTTGCCACATCACAAGTTGGTGTCCACTTACAACCATTGAAGGTACTATTGTGTCTCCTTTAAGATGAGATGTTTGAATGGCACAAAACACTGCATACAATACCCTTGGATATACTATTTACAGCAGTCATACAGTAAAGCCTTTCCCACCCATGCTTCTGCCTTCAGCCCACAATCTGTGCATTCTTCCACTTCAGTCTCTTTCGATCACCATCTTCTTCCCCACTCCCCCAACTGGTATTACTCATAGTGTCCAGTCTCTTGGGGATCTTTAGGCCCCACATCCAGACTATTATATGCTCTCCATTGCCCCCATACTTTGAATTTTCTGGGACAACCTCTACCCTCATACATGCATATATTCATTCACTACTTCCATTTGTTGAGGGACATGTTGCTTGCCCCACACATGTGCTATATTCCTCTTTGCCACTAGAAAGCCCAGCATACAAAAATTAAATGCAGCCCTAAGTATGCCGGCATTGCTAGGAATTCCCAGTATCACCCGTGGGGGTATCTTCGGGATCTCCAACTCCCATATCACCTCTAGTTCATGGACGACCGCCTCCCAGTATGTAATATGTTTGGAGCATCCCCAGAGTGTGTCCTTTTCTGTAACACAGCGTATGCAGTTAGGGTTCTTGGCCGGTCCCATTTTGAAAAGTTTACTTCTGTTTAAATAGCAGCGGTGGAGGATTTTTTGCTATTTCAATCTCAGCCTTGCTTTAATAGCCTCTTCCCTCTGGTGCATGAGGGCTGCTTCCCAGTCTACATTTTCCAGTAATCCTACCTTCCTCTCCCACCTGACCATCAGTGGTTGCAGGTTGTCAGGTGTATTATTAATTCTGGTACAATGGAGTTGCAAGACCGGTTCCTGAATTATATTGCCCCCAACACCAGGTTCTCTAAAGGACTGTGATCTGGGATATTCCCCTAGGGCAGTTTTTCCGCTCTTGGTGCATAAGTCAGTTGGTTGTACTTGTCCCACTGGGTTTGGGTGCTAGTTGGGATACTTCTTGAAGAACTTCAAACATCTTTATTTCACCCCCCTCCACCATGTCTCCCAATGGTTCTATACCTACGAGATCCTACTGGGTGAAACCCAACAACTTACTGATGTTTTTAAAGACTTTACTCTTCCATAGGGGCATCACTAATGTCGTCATCCCTCTCCATTCCATAGCCTCTCAGTGTGGCCTTGGTTGGTGTGGGCAGATGTTTTCTATGAGGTCTTCCATATAAATAGTGGAGGATTGTACCTGGTACCATCCTGGCTTTCTCTAGTCGGGTTGCCGGTATGTTATGCAACGCAAATCTCCACTCATTAATGAACTTAAGTTGTGTTGCCCTACTGTATGCTCTCAGGTCTGGGAGTGCAATGCCTCCATTGTAACTTGACCTATAGAGGGTCTGTAGCAGTCGAGGGTTTGCCATTCTAGAGCAGTTTCTGCAGCACTTTATCCATTTTGCTGAAATATGCCTCCGGTACCTCAAAGGGTGTATTTTGTAATATATTCAAGAATTTAGGTACTGTTTCATATACCCTCCACAGTGTTACCAGAAAATGTACTTACCCCTCATTCTTTTCTTAGTAAACTTGAGTTTCTACCTGCATTGTTTTGAGTGTCTTTAACTTGCAATGTCTATGTAACTAATCACCACTAAGGATCCATATTCTGCCTATGTGTCACCAGGGTAATTTGCAGTGGTGAAGGATCTTATATACCCCTAGCTAGATATTCCGCCTGTCTCTCCCAGTGGAGCTCATTTGCTAGCAGGAACACATAGTCCAGATGGGATAAACACCCCTGGACCCCCAATAAAAATGAATATTGTACCTCTGTTGGAAGTTTTTCCCCTCTGCTCCTTTACCAACCCCTTTGCATGTGCAAAGCAGGCCAGGTCTCTATGGTCGTGTTACTGCTGCGGGTTAGGTGGATATCTGTCATGGTGCCTATGCATCACCGCATTGAAGTCTCCTCCTGCCACATGTATGTCTGAGGTTAGTGGTGGGGGTCCCAGTTTGTCCAACGTTTTGGTCTGTAGTTTGGGGGTTGCATAAACATTCACAATAAGGAGACCTCTCCTATTCCAGTTCCCCTGTATCACCACATAACACCCCTCAGGTCCTACCTATTGGTTGATTGTATGTAAGGGGGGATACTTTTTTTACCAGAATCTCCACCCCTATAGATCCTCCAACACCTCCTATGCAGCCCTTGTGTGACAGAATTTTGTATTGGACACTGTGGAGACATCTGCAATTCATTTCCAGCAGATGTTTGCTGTAAGAGTAGTATGTTTGGGGAGTGCCACTTAATGTGTTGCAGTTCTACTTCCCTTTTGATTTTGCAGTACAGACCAAAAACATTCCAGGAAATGACTTTTAATTGGTCATCCATCTATGGTCCAGGTATGGTCCCTCTTCACCCTCCATCCCTGTTCTCTCCTTCCTGTCACCACATTGCATCACCTGAGGTGTATGGAGTGCCCCAAGTGTGTAACCTGAAACTGTATCCCCTATATTTCCTCCCCCACTGTAGGAGGCTGGTCTGGCTTGTAATGAGTACCAAAGGTACTTACACCTTGTGCCAGGTCCAGTTATCCCTTATTAGTTTAGAAGAGGTGTTTCTAGCAGCTTAGGCTAATAGAAGGTAGCTATGGCAAAGCAGCTTAGGCTGAACTAGGAGTCATGTAAAGCTCCTACTATACCACTGGTGTCATATGCACAATATCATAAGAAAACACAATACACAGAAGTACTAAAAATAAAGGTACTTTATTTTTATGACAATATGCCAAAAGTATCTCAGTGAGTACCCTGGCAGATAAGTTATATACACAAGATATATGTACACAAACCAAAATTATGCAGGTAATAGCAAGAAATAGCAAGAAAAGTAATGCAAGCAGTGTAAAATTACAGTAGATTGCAATAGGAGCACATAGGTATAGGGGCAACACAAACCATATACTCCAAAAGTGGAATGCGAACCACAAATGGACCCCAAACCTATGTGAGCTTGTAGAGGGTCGCTGGGACTGTAAGAAAACAGTGAGGGTTAGAAAAATAGCCCCACCCAAGACCCTGAAAGGTAGGTGTAAAGTGCTCCTACTACCCCCAGAGAGCACAGAAGTCGTGATAGGGGGATTCTGCAGGAAGAACAAACACCAGCAATGCAACAGTGGATTTCCGGACCTGAGTACCTGTAAGACAAGGGGACCAAGTCCAATAGTCGCAACGGTGTCGAGAGTGGGCAGGAGCCCAGGAAATGCCAGCTGAGTGTGTAAGGAAGCTGCCACCTGTTGGAAGAAGCTTGTAGTTCTGCAAGAAAGAAGAGGACTAGGAACTTCTCCTTTGGAGGATGGATGTCCCACTTTGCGATGAAGCTTGCAGAGGTGTTCCCACACAGAAAGACCGCAAACAAGCCTTGCTAGCTGCAAGGGTTGCGGTTAGGGTTTGTGGGTGCTGCTGTGGCCCAGGCGGGACCAGGATGTTGCCACTTGGAGGAGGAGACAGAGGGGGTGCCCAGCAAGTCAGGGAGCCCTCACAGAAGCAGGCAGCACCTGCAGAAGTACCTGAACAGGCACTTAGAAGAAAAGTAACCAGAATCCACCCAAAGTCACGAAAGGGAGTCCCACGACGCCGGAGGACAACTCAGAAGGTTGTGCACTGCAGGAAGGAGTGTCGGGGACCCAGGCTTGGCTGTGCACAAAGGAAATCCTGGAAGAGTGCACAGGAGCCGGAGCAGCTGTAAATCACGCAGTACCCAACAATGCAGTCTAGCGTGGGGAGGCAAGGACTTACCTCCACCAAACTTGGACTGAAGAGTCACTGGACTGTGGGAGTCAGTTGGACAGAGTTGCTGAGTTCCAGGGACCACGCTCGTCGTGCTTAGAGGGGACCCAGAGGACCAGAGATGCAGTCTTTTGGTGCCTGCGGTTGCAGGGGGAAGATTCAGTCGACCCACAGGAGATTTCTTCAGAGCTCCTGGTGCAGGGAGGAGGCAGGCTACCCCCAGAGCATGCACCACCTGGAAAGAGTCGAGAAAGCTGGCAGGATGAAGTGATACAAGGTTGCTAGTAGTCGTCTTGCTACTTTGTTGCAGTTTTGCAGGCGTCCTGAGCAGTCAGCGGTCGATCCTTTGGCAGAAGGTGAAGAGGGAGATGCAGAGGAACTCTGGTAAGCTCTTGCATCCGTTATCTGCTGAGATCCCCAAAGCAGAGACCCTAAATAGCCAGAAAAGGAGGTTTGGCTACCTAGGAAGGAGGATTGGCTACCAAGAGAGGTAAGAGCCTATCAGAAGGAGCCTCTGACGTCACCTGCTGGCACTGGCCACTCAGAGCAGTCCAGTGTGCCACAAACACCTCTGCTTCCAAGATGGCAGAGGTCTAGGACACACTGGAGGAGCTCTGGGCACCTCCAATGAGAGATGCAGGTCAGGGGAGTGGTCACTCCCCTTTCCTTTGTCCTGTTTCGCACCAGAGCAGGGCTGGGGGATCCCTAAACTGGTGTAGACTGGCTTATGCAGAGGTGAGCACCATCTGTGCCCATCAAAGCATTTCCAGAGGCTGGGGGAGGCTACTCCTCCCCAGCCTTCACACCTATTTCCAAAGGGAGAGGGTGGTACACCCTCTCTCAGAGGAAATCCTTAGTTCTGCCTTCCTAGGCCAGGTCTGCCTGGACCCCAGGAGGGCAGAAACCAGTCTGAGGGGTTGGCAGCAGCAGCAGCTGCAGTGGAGACCCCGGAAAGGCAGTTTGGCAGTACCCGGGTTCTGTGCTAGAGACCAGGGGGATCATGGAATTGTCACCCCAGTGCCAGAATGGCATTGGGGTGACAATTCCATGATCTTAGACATGTTACATGGCCATGTTCGGAGTTAGCATTGTGACGCTGTACATAGGTAGTGACCTACGTACAGTGCACACGTGTAATGGTGTCCCACACTCACAAAGTCCGGGTAATTACCCTGAACGATGTGGGGGCGCCTTGGCTAGTGCCAGGGTGCCCACACACTAAGTAACTTTGCACCCAACCTTCACCAGGTGAAGGTTAGACATATAGGTGACTTATAAGTTACTTAAGTGCAGCGGTAAATGGCTGTGAAATAACATGGACGTTATTTCACTCAGGCTGCACTGGCAGGCCTGTGTAAGAATTGTCAGAGCTCCCTATGGGTGGCAAAAGAAATGATGCAGCCCATAGGGATCTCCTGGAACCCCAATACCCTGGGTACCTCAGTACCATATACTAGGGAATTATATGGGTGTACCAGTATGCCAATGTGAATTGGTAAATTTAGTCACTAGCCTGTTAGTGACATATTTGTAAAGCAGAGAGAGCATAAGCACTGAGGTTCTGGTTAGCAGAGCCTCAGTGAGACAGTTAGGCATCACTCAGGGAACACATACATATAGGCCACAAACGTATGAGCACTGGGGTCCTGGCTAGCAGGGTCCCAGTGACACATAACAAACATACTGACAACATAGGGTTTTCACTATGAGCACTGGGCCCTGGCTAGCAGGATCCCAGTGAGACAGTGAAAACACCCTGACATAGACTCACAAACAGTCCAAAAGTGGGGGTAACAAGGCTAGAAAGAGGCTACTTTTTCACACCCACCTAATGTTTCCTGTATGAAGGCTCCAAACTACCCACTTCCCGAACTTTGGACCTTCTCTTCCCATTCACAGGCCTGATCAGGTGTCTCAAAATAAGTCTTTCACTTGGAAAAGAACCTGAGGTTTAGCACTGTAGAGCAACATAGATTTTACCTGCATAGTTCTCACCTTTTGCTTAATTGGTTCAAATGAATTACGCTGCCTTCGTACCAATGTCATATACTCTTGATTCTCTGAGAGCGCAGGAGTGCCCCCTCTCTGTTTTAGACTTAAGTATAATTAGGTTCCTGTCTCTATAGTTGAGGTACTGAGCTATGATCGCCCTAGGCGATATACCCAGCAGAGACTTCCGCTACTGCGAGGTGGGCTTGCTCAATGAGGAAAAAGGGGAAGAGACTCTCTGATGGCATGAGGGTGCGTATCTACTGTTCAAGGGATTGTTCCACATGAGACACCTCAATGCCCTCCGGGAAACCCACAAAGCACAAATTATTGCACCTGAAGCGACCCTCGCCATCTTCCACCCGCGCTGCCAACTGAATCGTTCCTTTCAGTTTTTGCATAGTCTGTCGGAGCTCTTGGATCTTGCTTTCCGACATGGCTATGCAACCCTCCGTGTCTGTTACTCTGGAGGTACTCTTGAGCAAATCCTGTTGCAATAGGGCCACATCTACCCCACCTCTCCAATTTTAGTTTCTAGGGCCCTCTGGGAGGCCTCAATGGCCTGAAGGATCATGTCAGTCCCTGGGTGGGGTGGCCCCTCGTGGCTTTGCTCTCTCAGCTCAGGATGCCCCCTCGTTGCAGCTGCTTTGGTGGTGAGCTGCAATGGTTTGGCAAACTATCCCATTCTTCCTTGTTTACGGGGGAATCCTATCCCAAGCCATCATTCCTTGCCCCTCGACTCAAGACATGGGGATCTATTACGGCTCATCAGGCCTCCTCACAAATACCGCCCGGGGGAAATGGGGAGTGGATTGGCACAGGCAGCTTTTCATCTTCCCAAGAAGGGCTACCAAATAGTTAATGAGGCTGGTAGGATGTCTCAGCACACTTCCTTGATGCCAAATTGTTCCGCACACCCCCTAGAACCGCAGCTCATGTGGCCCCCAGGCTCTCCACCTGTTGCTACGGGTTCCTTCCTGCTGTCCATTGCCTCCACCTTATCTGCTGTCTGGTAAGCTCCCTGGGTAATGTCCTCTTGTCCCCGGCTTATGGCTCAGTTCCCTCGCATTCCTCACAGGACCATCAATTTGCCACACTGCCCTCGGTCCAACCTAGTCTCTTGTGGGTGGACGCTGCCGGCTTCTTTCCAATAACTCTTTTGGGCAGGAGGGGCCAGCTAGCCTACTTTTTTCAGGCTCCTCCCTAATTCTCCTCCATTCGTCATGGGGTCAGCAGCTGAGCCCAGGCCCAATTGCCCCACCCTCCTTAGGATGTTACCGGATGGCTTGTACCTCCATTCTGATACAGACTTCTAGTCGCAGATTCCTTACCTTAGAATTTTCCCCCAGGTGTCAGACTGGATCTGAAGATTTTTTTCTTCAAGCAATACCCTTGCGCGTCGGTAGTTGGCGTCGGTTGACTCTGCTGGCATCGTTGGCATTGTAGTCGCCGTGATGTCGTCGGGAGTAGTACATAGATGCCGCCACAGCACAGTGACAACAGTTCTTTTGTTTCTGTGCCACAAGCTGATCTTGAGAGTGCTAACTTTGGTAAACTTTTGACCAACTTCGACTCTTTTCTTGACTTTTTGAGAGTTTTTGGTGCATCAAGGGATGTCCCCAAAGACCGGCTTCAAACCATGCGAGAACTGTCACAGCATGATGTCGGTGACGGATCCGCATTGGGTCGGTTTGTTGTGCCTGGAACGTGACACGACCCGAAGTTGTGTTCCGAGTGCCTGACCATGCACCCGAAGGCCTTGAGGGAGCAGTCCTTCAAGCTTATGGTGGCCCAGCGCTTGACTCCGCATAGGTCCCGGTCTCGCCCGAGGGGAATGTCTCGAGTCCGGTAGCGGAGCCATCACCACTCATCTTCTTTTAAGTCTTTGGGTCAAGGTAAGAAGAAGAAGTCAGAGAAATCCCGTCATCCTTCGACTTCACCCCATCGCTCGGCTGATGGAATATGGGAGGAGCGTCAACGCTCAAGGCCTCCCTCTTCGGAGCCTGCTTCTGGGTCCACTACTCACCTCCCCGAATTTCTGGGAGCCGGGGGCGACCCCTGCCCAATTAAAGGAGTTTGAGGCCATGCGCCTCATTTATGGCCAGCTCTGACCCTGCTACAGCGACTTTGTGCCCAAACGGTTCAGTTGGGGGGCCTTTGGGCCACCGAAGACCCTCCGGATCCACACCAGCGGCAGTCGTACCATCGAGACCTTCCCCGGAACCCGTTCGATTGTCAACGCTCCTGATGTTGGTGATGCCCATCATCGACTTCGACCCGATCCTGATCCCAGACGACTCGGACTCGAACGCTGCCTCCTTCTTTGATGGGGCCTATTCACCCCAGGTTGGATTCTGACCCTTATTCTTATGGGTTTGAATTTGGGGAAGGATTGGAGGAGTACCTGGACCCTTATGAATACCAGGATGACCCCAATTTGAACTGGGCACAGGAGTTGGGCGAGGCCAGTGGTCTGGATACCTCCCAGACACTTGCATGCTGTCTCCTCCTACCGTGGCTATGGCGGAGGGAGCAACTTATTCCATGGTGGTCAATAGGGCGACTGAGGTCCTCGGCCTTGAGCTTCCTACTGCGCAGGTCAGGTCTAATCTCCTGACAGAGGTGCTTCAGCCAGGGGCTTCCACATCTGAGCCTCTTCTTCCATTCAATGAAGCCCTCACCGTATCCTTTTGGGTACTGGGTCCCAACCCATCATGGGCTCCTGTGAATAGGACTATCACAGGTCGCCATTGGCCCACCCCGAACGACCCTAAATTCCTGTCCCAATAGCCCATTCCTGAGAGCCCTGTCTTTCAGGCATCCTCATCCTCAGGCACATTCCCTTCTGCGCCTCCAAGTAGGGAATCAAAAAGGCTGGGACAATTTGGGAAGAAGATGTTTTCCTCCTCCAGTCTCGCGCTGCGGTCAGCAAACACTGCATGCCTTTTTGCCCGTTATACTCACTCTCCGTGGGATATGGTCATGTAAGTTCTGCCGCAGATACCGGAAGAGGCCCGTGCTATCGTCTCCCAAGCTGTCACAGATGAGATAGACGTAGCAAAGTTCACTATCAGATGTGGGCTGAACACTGTCGACTCTCTAGGTAGATTGGTTGTGATGACGATGGCCTTGAGGCGCCACTCCTGGTTACGTACATCTGGTGTCTCAGGGGATGTCCAACAGACTCTTATGGACATGCCCTTTGATAGCACCCCTCTCTTTGGAGACAAGGCGGACTCGGCGCTTGAGAGGTTCAAGGACTCCCGTGCTATGGCTCGGTCCCTCAGCCAGGAAGTCTCGGCTCTCTTGGCCAAGGGATCCATAGAGAGGATCCCTGCGCCAGAAGTAGATCGTTGTTTTTATTCCTGCTACTTTCTGGTGCCCAAAAAAGACAAGGTCCTATCCTAGACCTTCGGGACCTCAATCTCTTCATCAAGAAGGAGAAATTCAAAATGCTCACCCTGAATCCGGTCCTGTCTGCCTTGGGCCCAGAAGACTGGATGGTAGCATTGGACTTGGACGCTTTTTTCCATATTCCCAACCTGCCTGCCCACAGAAGTTACCTATGATTCGTGGTAGGTCACAAGCACTTTCAATTTACTGTGCTCCCTTTTGGCCTTACCAGTGCCCCTTGGGTGTTCACGAAAGTGATGGCGGTGGGTGCAGCTCATCTGCGCAGGTTGGGGGTTTCAGTCTTCCCCTTCCTCGACGACTGCCTGTTGAAGGCGGACTCGCCCCAGAAAGTCATCTCCCACCTTCGGACTACGGAGAACCTCCTGCACATGCTGGGGTTTACTATAAATGTTCTGAAATCAAACCTGACTCCCTTTCAGACGCTCCCTTTCATGGGAGCTGTTCTGGCCACAGTGCAGTTTGGGGCCTATCTTCCCAAAAAGCGAGTCCATTCAGGCCATGATTCTGATTTTTCAGCCTTTATCTGGGTTTCTGTGAGACTGACTCTGAGGCTGCTGGGCCTCATGGCCTCCTGCATCCTGCTAGTGATGCATGCCAGATAGCATATGCAGGCTCTGCAGTGGGACTTAAAGTTCCAGTGGGCGCAGCATAAGGTCTCGGAGGGGACTGTGAAAGACCTGCAGTGGTGGCTTTCGAATCCGCATTGGATCAACGGCAGATCCCTCTCCCTTCCCCAACAAGACCTATACATAGTGACCGACTCGTCACTTCTGGGATGAGTTGGCCACATGGGAGAGGCAGAGATAAGAGGCCTCTGGTCTCCATCGGAGTCTGGGTTCCAAGCCAATCTTCTGGAGCTACGGGCGATCAGCCTTGTGTTGCAAGCATTTCTTCCCTCTATCAATGCGAAAGTAGTGCATGCGTTCATGGACAACACTACTGCCATGTGGTACTGCAACAAACAGGGCGGAGTAGGGCCTCTGAACATGGCTGACACATCAGGACATCACCCTGGTGGTTCAACATCTGGGGAGCTCTCTGAACACCAGAGCAGACAAACACAGCCATCGATGCATAGCCGATCACAAATGGCATCTCCATTCAGAGGTGGCGCAAGGTCTCTGTCATCTGTTTGCCTCTGTAGAGAACGCGTAATGTCAGTTGTTTTGTGCGTTGGAGTTTCCAAGGCAGCAATCACTCGAAGACGCTTTCCATCTCGAGTGGAACTCTGGCCTCCTTTACGCCTTTCCACCTATACCACTTCTGTCCAGCATTCTCAAGAAGATCAGGAATGACAGGGCCCACGTTATCTTGGTGGCTCCGGACTGGGCACAGAGAGTATGGTATCCAGAGCTATTGAGCATGGCCACCGATCCCCCATCCAGACTGCCCTTCAAGAGGCTCTTCTGTTGCAGCACTAGGGTACAGTTTTCTACCCAAACCTGTCCAGTCTCCGCCTTCATGCGTGGAGATTGAGCAGCGGCAGTTGCCGGCTTTTGACCTTCCACCCGAAGTCTGTAATGTTATCTTGGCAGCCAGGAGCCCCTCCACCAAAACGGCAATTGCCTGTCATTGGCATAAATTTGTTGCATGGTGTACCAACAAATCTGTTGATCCCCTTTCTTCTCCTCTTTCTGAGTTTCTTTTGTTTCATTCAATCTTTGGCCCAGCAGGGCTCCACTCTGGGCACCCATAAGGGCTATTTATCAGCTATCTCAGCATTTCTTAGGTTGCCTGATCAGCCATCACTCTATAAGTCTCCTATTGTTAATAGGTTCCCTAAGGGCCTCGCTCATTTGTTTCCTCCCACCCCGTTTATCATGCCTCAGTGGGACCTCATTCTTATCCTTACTTAATATGTGCTCCCTTTGAGCCGATGCACAATTGTCCATTACGACTCCTTACTTTCAAAACTGTTTTTCTTTTTGCCATCACTTCTGCTTGCAGAGTGAGTGAGGTTCAGGCTCTATCGTCAAAGCCCCCATTTTTGTCTCTGCACCCTGAGAAAGTGGAAGGAAGGAAAGCTTCTTTCCCTCCCAAAGTTATTACACCTTTTCATGTAGGCCAGTCCATCACCTTGCCTACTTTTTACGCACTTCCACATCCTTCTCACCTCCTGGATGCAAAAAGAGCATTGGCGTTCTATCTCAATCGTACTAAAGATTTCCAGGTGGACGATCAACTCTTTGTTGGATATGTGGGTGCGCAGAAAGGGAAGGAGGTGCAGAAGAGGAGGCAGTTTTAAGGTCAAGAGCCACAGGGGACAGTTGTGGAGCGGCTCGAAAGGAGCGAACATGAGATATGTGAGGACCAAGTTCAAATCCTACTGGGGCAATATGAACGGGATACGAGGGAACATGTGGGTGAGTCCTTTAAGAAACCTCCCAACAATGGGAGATTTGAACAGCGAAGGTTGGTCTGGCAGCCTTAAAAAGACAGAGATGGCAGACAAATAAACATTGAGAGTGCCCAGATCAGAGCCCTGGTGTGCAAGAGAAAGAATGAAGAGGAGAGCCTCCGATAGGGGGTCAGAAAGGGGCTCAACAGACTTGTTGATACACCATGCCACAAATGTGTTCCAACGATAGGCGTATACCGTTTTAGTGGAGGGATGCCTGGCTGCCAAGATAACATCAGACTTCAGGCGGAAGGTCGAAAGCTGTCAACTGCCGCCGTTCAATCTCCATGTGAGGAGGCGGAGACTGGACAGGTTTGGGTGAAGGGATGTCCCCTGCAACTGCGACAGAAGATCCTCCCAAAGGGGCACTCTGATCGGAGGATCTGTGGCCATGCTCAATAGCTCGAGATACCAGGCTCTAGGTGCCCAGTCCGGAGCCACCAGGATTACTCGGGCCCGGTCGTGCCTGATCTTCTTCAATACTCTGGGCAGAAGTGGTCTTGGCAGGAAGGTGTAAAGGAGGCCTGAGCTCCACTCATGACAAAAAGCGTCTCTGAGCAAGTGCCGCCTTGGAAACTCCAACTTGCAAAACATCTGACATTGTGCATTCTCTGCGGAGGCAAACAGATCTAACCAAGGTTCTCCCCACTGCTCCCCTTGTGCCACCTCCCGATGGAGATGCCATTCGTGATCGACTATGCATAGACGGCTGAGTTTGTCTGCTCTGGTGTTCAGAGAGACCGGCAGATGTTGAACCACCAGTGAAATGCTCTGGTGAAGAGCCTCTTGACAAAGGGTCCACGACCCCACTCCGCCCTGCTTGTTGCAGTACCACATGGCGATGGTGTTTTCGGTGAACACCTGCACCACTTTCCCTTTTAGAGCGGAGGGAATGCTTTCAATGCAAATCGGATCGCTCAGAGCTCCAAAAGGTTGATGTGGAGCCCAGACTCACCCGGAGACCAGAGGCCTCTGATCTCCACCTCGCCCATGTGGCCATCTCATCCCAGGAGTGACGCATCTGTCACTGCTGTCAGATCTGGTTGGAGAAGGGAGAGAGATCTTCCATTGACCCAATCTGGATTTGATAGCCACTAATACAGATCTAGTGCAGTCCCCTCCGAGATCTGAACCTTGTTGGAGAGATTCCCCTGACGCTGCACCCACTGGAACTTCAGGTCCCACTGCAGAGCCCGCATATGCCATCTGGCACGTTGGACCAACAGGATGCAGGAGGCCATGAGGCCCAGCAGCTTCAGTCATTCATACGAAAATCCAGGATAGAGGCTGAAACATTGGGATCATAACCCGAATATTCTGAACTCGCTTTTCGGGAGGATAAGCCCGTAAATGCACTGCGTCCAGAACAGCTCAGATGAAAGGGAGCCGCTGAGAGGAAGTCAGGTGTGACTTTGGCACGTTTATAGTGAACCACAGGGAATGCAGGAGGTTCGCCGTAGTCTGGAGGTGGGAGACCACAGCCTGGGACCAGTTCGCCTTCAACAGCCAGTCGTCGGGGTAAGGGAAGATGGACCCACTACCATCACTTTCGTGAACACCCGAGGGGCACTGGTAAGGACAAAGGGGAGCACACAGAACTGAAAGTGTTCGTGACCTACCACGAATCCCAAGTAACGTCTGTGGGCCGGCAGGAGGGATAGGTGGAAATATGTGCCCTGCAAGTCCAACGCTACCATCCAGATTCCAGGGCAGACAGGACCTGAGCTAGAGTTAGCATTTTGAACTTCTCCTTCTTGAGGAAGAGATTGAGGGACCGGAGATCTAGGATAGGGTGAAGGCCCTTGTCCTTTTTGGGCACCAGAAAGTAGTGGGAATAACAACCACAACCTACTTCTGGTACAGGAATCCTCTCTATGGTGCCCTTGGCCGAAGCCCGGAAGTCCTTAAAGCGCTCGAGCGCTGAGTCCACTTTTTCTCCAAAGCAAAGGATGCCATCAAGGCATCATGTCATTCAGAGATTGCTGGACATCCCCTGAAAAGCCAGACGTCCTCAACCAGGCCTGGTGCCACAAGGCCACTGTCGATGCAACCAATCTATCTAGTAAGTCAGTCATGTCCAGTCCACAACGAATCATGAACTTTTCTGCATAGCTTTGTAATAGCTTGGGAGAGAACCACCCGGGACTCGAGGCAGCACCCGCGCGACCGTATCCCAGAGACTATGGGAATATCGGCCCAAAAGGCATGTGGTGTTCACGGACCGCAGTGCTAGACTGGAGGAAGAAGACATATGTCTCTACCAGATATATTGTTAGTAAAGGAAAGTAACTTGTTCATCAAACCTGAATTGCAGTACCTGATGTCCAAGAAAGGGGTGAAAATGTAGAAAATGTAGGGAAAAATTCAGCCAGATAGGCTTATATTGAAAGCTGACAAAAAAGTGTCCTGTCTCTTTAAGACTCCCAGAGCTTACCTACATGCATTGCACTCTACTGGCAGTTCCCCTCCTAGAGTCAGTTCTATATTTTTCCCGCTCTTGTGAGTAGGTTTCCAGAGCACATGTGAGGTTCCACACCTCTGTCTTTTAAGTAAAAACCGCAACCAAATCTTTGCTTTTTCATTTACTCATGTAATTTTTAACATAGTCAAGTGAAGTTATTTTCTTCGCTGCTTTCTAGCAAGATTTTTCTTCAGAAATGTTTTCTCTTTTTGAGAAGTATCTCTCCTTTTGGAGGCAGGGGGCTTTCTTTGACCCTCTCAAAGTCTGTGTGGTGTGCCTAGTAGCAGCACATTCAGACCAAGACTGTGACATCTGTAGAAAAAACAAATGTCTAAGAGCACATTGAAGGACCAAGAGCGTATAAGGTTCAAAGGCATCATGCAAGTTATAACAGGGGAGAGGTAAAAAGGAAAAAGTAAAGGAGGCTGGAAAATCCATCCCCACAAGCATCCTCTGAAAGACAGCCTGCTCCTTAAAAGGACTTACACGAGGAGATCCAGAAAAATGAGACTGTCTGGAAAGTAGACTGGCAGCATTATTTTCAATTTTTTTTTAAATCTATGATAGTGACAGAGACATTGAGAGCTTTGGCTCCAATCTGCTCTCCGTCGAAGGCAGATTTGATACCTACCTTCTGTTGACATCATGGAGAGCACAAAGACTCTAAACATCCTCGTCTAGGAAGCTGTCAGCATCAGCCCACTGATCGACATTGACAAAATTACCATTGTTATAGGCCTAAATTTGCTTCCTGATTGCCGTTGGCAGGACTTGCCACAGCACTGACGTAAAAAACAGAAAATCACTTGTCGCTTTCCTTGACATCAAAGAGGAAACGCCACGTCACCATCAAGATCCTCGCCGCCAAATATGTTAAAATTATCAAGACAGCACCTACAATGTCAATACATATGACTTCTGCTCCATTGCGATCATTTGTGTCAATTGCATCAACATTGCCATTACATTCGCCAAAGCTGTTGTTGGAGTATAGCTTTTATATTCAATATTAACATGAAAAGCTTGCAAAATAATGTATAATGAAGCTGCATAGAAAATGTGATAGAAAAAAAAATGTATGTACCCGTTTGAAATGTGCTCACGGGGAGTGGCCACCAATGTATACAATGATTAATGACACTGACTAATGAATTAATAATCTACTCATGTATGCTTCTAAATATGCTTCTGAATATGCTCATGTATTGCATTATGAATTTTGTATTAAGGTTTTGCTGAATTAATCACTAGGCCTTAGTTAGCAAGGGTCTAGGCCTAGCTGCCTGGTCTCATATTAACTGTGTTTTTCTAACGTTCTATGTGCTGCTTTCCTGAAGGACATGAAACTGTACTTTTCCAGAAGCTAGAGATGTGTGTGTACCCTTAGTAAATTCTTTCTCATGAGACCCGACTTGCTCAAGGAGACATTCTTGCCGAATGCAACAGCGTAATTCGCAACAGGTACCAGGTCGCCTAAACTGGTAAAGACAATGGAACTACTGACTGGAGCGAGGAGCGTAACTTTTCTTACCAGACATTCTACCCATTGAAGACGTAAATCACAGGAGCCAATAAACTGCATGAGAACTGTCTTAGGTGCAAATTCTAATAAGGTGATCAACGGATTATTGGACAGAGATAACGATGCACCAAACATTGACCAATTGGAAATTAGAGATTTGTCTGGCAAATTCAATTTAACAACGTGGTAGAAGGAGAAATCAGCCATTAGAGGGACACCCCTGCTGTTACTCTGATATTCCGTCTTAATCTTTGCTGTTCTGATACTTTAAAGCATCCTCACCTTTCTTGCCTTGCCCTCTACTTACTTCTCCTCCTTATGAGGGAAGAATCCCTTCTTACCCTATCTTGCTGAGACTTTGCTGTCTATCCTGGCTGATGGCGAATGAACTGCTGTCCTGAGGACGAAGACTGACTCTGTATCCTGACCCGTTACGGCGGGTAACTATATGATGATAAATTGTAATTGTCTGTTTGCCTTTCCTTTCTAGGTACCAACTGCTCTTTTGACAGAGGCCATAGGTAGATGTTTTCTAAATTCATGTTACTAAATTGTTTTGCATGAAGCCCAAAATGCGGATGCTAATTAGAGGTTAGTCGAGGAACTCACTAATATTGGGTGCAAATAGACAAATGACTGGATCTTTGCTTTGTTGAATAACGTGCTAATGATACTCTGCTAAAGTTGATTCATGTTGACGTCGTGCTTTGTTCTAATGTTCATGATCTATGCTTTGATAAAGTCCTATTCAAGCTGCCATATTGTTACATTGTTAATGTGTTTGTTGGTATTGAGACTAATGAACCTGCTAGTAGAGTGTAACAAATAGGGAATAAATATCTTAAATCTTACTAAAGGTTGTATGGTTATTTATGGCTGAAAGGTCATGGTGTGGTTTGATTTTTATTAATGATATTAACTGATTTGGTTGATTTGTTATTGTGAATATTGATGAGGTCACTGATTTATTGATTGCAATGCAGAATACATATCTCGTCTTGAGGTGTCTCCAATCAGGATCAAAAGATTAATTGGCCTAAAACGAGTACCTGTGTAAGTAAAGTACCTAGGTAGGGATGCGTTATCACTGTCATCACTTCATCAACATGGCATGTCTCCTAACCTGACACCACATTTTCCACCACTTCGCCAACTACAAAAAAGTATAGTGCCTTTCAAAGATCTTCCCCACCATGGAAATTGAACATTACTCTGTCAAAATTGACGGGCTCTCCTTTTGAGGCAAAACACATGACTACATTGCTGAATCTTTCCTGGAAAACATTACTCCTAGGAGCCGTCACCTTTGCTCCGAGAGTGAGTGAGTTGCAAGCTTTACTGGCTGTAGAGCTTTGCACTATGTTCCATGTCAATAGGGCGGTAATGATAATACATGCTCACTCCTTCCAAAAGTAATTTCTAACTTTTACATGAATCAAACTCTTGCCATTTTCTTTCCAAATTGATCCACAGCAGCAGAAGTGCCCTTCGTTCACTAGATAGTAGGAGAGTGCTTCACTTTTATCTTGACAAAAGAAAGGGCCCGAGAAATACCAACGTACGTTTTGTTAATTATGGGTGAATCAGGTAGTGTCTAGCCACATCCAAGCAGTGCATTCCTAGATAGATAGACTACCGCTTCACGATATCAATCAACGGACAAGACTTTTCCAGGGAACTAAGGCTCACTCTGACAGAGGGAAGTTAGGTATTGCATCTGGGATTATTGAATCACCAATTGCTAACATTTGCAAGGCAGCAACATAGACGTCAATTCACAAGACATTATTGCTTAAATTCTGAAAAGCAGTCTGGAGCTAGAATGAGCCGGGAAACCCTAAGAAATAGTTTTAAATAGAAAAACTTTATTTTGATAGAGTACACTCCTTGCACTCAAAATACGTTTTTCTAATTCTTCCTGTTGCACAACAGTCTCCTTTTGGACGAAAAAAGTAACTTGCTACTCTATTCTAATATTATGGTTTCAACGATTCTCCTACAATGCAGAAGCAAATTTTACTTACTTGTAGTCCTAGTTGTGCGAAATAGGGGGCTTTGTTGAAGTCATAAACAACCCATGCGCCGGCATGGCTTAGTAGGTCTGTTGTGTCAAGACTGGGCCTCAAAACATATTTTGCAGTACCTTATATATCCTGAATTATATCTGCATTCCTGAAATTGTCAACAATGGCCAGCAGTATCTGACTGGAGCTGTCCCAAAGGCATACATTTTATGTTTATCGCCCCGGGAGACAGACCATATTAAGCGACTGAAGTGCCAATCTGGTAGAAGGAAATACTCCTTTTACCAAATGTTAATACGCTTTGGGGCATATTTATACTCTGTTTGTGTTGAAGTAGCATCAATTTATTTACGCTATTGAAGCGCAAGCTTAACTCCATATTTATATTTTGAGGCTAGACCTGTCTAGCATCAAAATATTGGAGTTAAAGTCATTCCCAGGCCCCAGGGACAACCCCACCCACACCAGAGGGACAGCAGAGAATGGAGGCCACCATCCCAGGTAAGTAGAGGTAAGTATTTTGTGTTATTTTTTTTAAGTGCCATTGGGGGCCCTGAAATGCCACCCCTCCCCCACATGGTACTGCGTGCAATGGCCATGCCCAGGGGATACTTGTTGTAAGGAAATGCCTCCTTGGCATGGTTACCCCCTGACTTTTTGCCTTTGCTGATGCTATGTTTTGATTTGAAAGTGTGCTGAGGCCTGCTAACCAGGCCCCAGCGCCAGTGTTCTTTCCCTAACCTGTACCTTTGTTTACACAATTGGCACACCCTGGCATCCAGGTAAGTCCCTTGTAACTGGTACCCCTGGTACCAAGGGCCCTGATGCCAGGAAAGGTCTCTAAGGGCTGAAGCATGTCTTATGCCACCCTGGAGACCCCTCACTCAGCACAGACACACTGCTTGCCAGCTTGTGTGTGCTGGTGAGGACAAAACGAGTAAGTCGACATGGCACTCCCCTCAGGGTGCCATGCCAACCTCACACTGCCTATGCAGTATAGATAAGTCGCCCCTCTAACAGGCCTTACAGCCCTAAGGCAGGGTGCACTATACCATAGGTGAGGGCACCAGTGCATGAGCACTGTACCCCTACAGTGTCTAAGCAAAACCTTAGACATTGTAAGTGCAGGGTAGCCATAAGAGTATATGGTCTGGGAGTCTGTCAAACACGAACTCCACAGCACCATAATGGCTACACTGAAAACTGGGAAGTTTGGTATCAAACTTCTCAGCACAATAAATGCACACTGATGCCAGTGTACATATTATTGTAAAATACACCCCAGAGGGCACCTTAGAGGTGCCCCCTGAAACCTTAACCAACTACCCGTGTAGGCTGACTGGTTTTAGCAGTCTGCCACACTCGAGACATGTTGCTGGCCACATGGGGAGAGTGCCTTTGTCACTCTGTGGCTAGTAACAAAGCCTGCACTGGGTGGAGATGCTATCACCTCCCCCAGGCAGGAGCTGTAACACCTGGCGGTGAGCCTCAAAGGCTCACCCCCTTTGTCCCAGCACCACAGGGCACTCCAGCTAGTGGAGTTGCCCGCCCCCTCCGGCCACGGCCCCACTTTTGGCGGCAAGGCCGGAGGAAATAATGAGAATAACAAGGAGGAGTCACTGGCCAGTCAGGACAGCCCTTAAGGTGTCCTGAGCTGAGGTGACTCTAACTTTTAGAAATCCTCCATCTTGTAGATGGAGGATTCCCCCAATAGGGATAGGAATGTGATCCCCTCCCCTTGGGAGGAGGCACAAAGAGGGTGTACCCACCCTCAGGGCTAGTAGCCATTGGCTACTAACCCCCCAGACCTAAACACGCCCTTAAATTTAGTATTTAAGGGCTCCCCTGAACCTAGGAACTCAGATTCCTGCAACCTAAGAAGAAGAGGACTGCTAAGCTGAAAAACCCTGCAGAGAAGACGGAGACACCAACTGCTTTGGCCCCAGCTCTACTGGCCTGTCTTCCTCCCTTCTAAAGACACTGCTCCAGCGATGCTTTCCCCAGGGACCAACGACCTCTGAATCCTCAGAGGACTGCCCTGCTCTAGAAGGACCAAGAAACTCCTGAGAACAGCGGCCCTGTTCATCCAAGACTGCAACTTTTTTTCCAAAGAAGCAACTTCAAGACAACTGTGTTTCCCGCCGGTAGCGTGAGACTTGCTACTCTGCACCCGATGCCCCCGGCTCGACTTGTGGAGAAACAACACTTCAGGGAGGACTCCCCGGCGACTACGAGACTGTGAGTAGCCAGAGTTGCCCCCCCTGAGTCCCCACAGCGACGCCTGCAGAGGGAATCCCGAGGCTCCCCCTGACCGCGACTGCCTGACTCCCAGATCCCGACGCCTGGAAAAGACTCTGCACCCGCAGCCCCCAGGACCTGAAAGATCGGAACTCCAGTGCAGGAGTGACCCCCAGGAGGCCCTCTCCCTTGCCCAGGTGGTGGCTACCCCGAGGAGCCCCCCCCCTTGCCTGCCTGCATCGCTGAAGAGACCCCTTGGTCTCCCATTGATTTACATTGGAAACTCGACGTGTGTTTGCACACTGCACCCGGCCGCCCCCGTGCTGCTGAGGGTGTACTTTCTGTGCTAACTTGTGTGTCCCCCCCGGTGCCCTACAAAACCCCCCTGGTCTGCCATCCGGGTACTTACCTGCTGGCAGACTGGAACCAAGGGCACCCCCTTCTCCATGGAAGCCTATGCGTTTTCGGCACCACTTTGAACTCTGCACCTGACCGGCCCTGAGCTGCTGGTGTGGTAACTTTGGGATTGCTCTGAACCCCCAACGGTGGGCTACCTTCGACCCAAACTTGAACCCCGAAGGTGGTTTACTTACCTGCAAGAACTAACAAATACTTACCTCCCCTAGGAACTGTGAAAATTGCACTGTCTAGTTTTAAAATAGCTATATGTGTTTTATTTGAAAAGTATATATGCTATTGTGATTATTCAAAGTTCCTAAAGTACTTACCTGCAATACCTTTCAATTGAGATATTACATGTAAAATTTGAACCTGTGGTTCTTAAAATAAACTAAGAAAAGATATTTTTCTATACAAAAACCTATTGGCCTAGAATTGTCTCTGAGTGTGTGTTCCTCATTTATTGCCTGTGTGTGTACAACAAATGCTTAACACTACTCCTTTGATAAGCCTACTGCTCGACCACACTACCACAAAATAGAGCATTAGTATTATCTCTTTTTGCCACTATCTTACCTCTAAGGGGAACCCTTGGACTCTGTGCATACTATTCCTTACTTTGAAATAGTGCATACAGAGCCAACTTCCTACACTTGTCCTCTGTGCAGGCCGTTGGGGTGGTGGGCATGACTCCTGTCTTTTATAAGTCAGGAGTCATGTGGTAAGTAGGTTTTGCGTCAAGAAATTATGCCATGCAGTTTAGAGTTATTTTTATTGACTCTAACCAGCCTAATGTCATTTTTTGGTGCAAAACACCCTTCTCCCATTTCGTCACCCCCACCCAACTAATGTACATTTGTTTTACGCTAGCCCACCCTTTGCACCGGATTGCACCATTCCATAAATATGGTGCGCAGCTGGCGTCCTGGAATGGCGCAAGCCGGTGCTACACTTTTTGATGCAAAATTGCGTTAGCACAGTTTTTTAGTCAAAAATATAAATATGGGCCTGAGTTCCCTATCTTTTGGCACAGAAGAGAATGTGTTTGGGTTGACCTTGCTCATTGTGCTTGTAACACTAGACTCTCCGTGGTCAGATGCTGTACAATAAATGCCAGGTCTCTGAGGGCTGACCTTTGCTGCCTAGCTATTGGGCTCCTGACCAGGAGAGCCGAACATAGCATATCCCATAATCCCATCATGTTCTCCACTTGGTCCTCATTAAATGGTATAAAGTGCTCTGATGTGGCAAGCTGAGGCTGGAAGATTTCTGCCAATAAGGTGGCTTTTGTCTCAATGGTTAGAAGCTGAAAATCAAGTACTTCATGCTGCTCTGAGGATAACAATTGTGAACATACCACTTTCCTCCCTGGCTGCTTCTACTGGTGATTCTAATCCTCCCTCATGAGAAGTGCCTAGTCCCCTAGAATTTGCATATCCTGGTACAATCCAGCATCAGTATAGTGAGCGAGAAATAAGCTATTCACATCTTCATAATTTTTATGTTCCCTCGACTGCATCTGCATATCGCTCAACATGAATGTGGAGCGACATCAGCTCTGGGTCAGAAATCAGGATAAGGACGAGATCTAGAATGGGTGCTTTTAGAGTGGGCGCCAGTGTGGCCTTCGGAGCTGGAGTATAGGCTGGTGCTGGCAAGGGGTCGGGAGAAGGCCAAACAGAGTCAATAGGTGCTTGTGGAAGACCTACTGGTGACAGAGGGAAAGGGTGTTTCCACTGCTCTATTGGTCCCAAAGGACCTTCAGAGGGAGCTGGCATTGCATTGATAATCTACAGGCTGGCCTCTTTGAAGGCTTCTATCTGCTGGGGGTCGACAATGGCCTGGGAACATCAGGGCGCACAGTGACCAGCCTTGGAACATGCTCAGAGTCAGATGAAGCTTATAGTCTGATGCTTGGAGTGTTGACCTCGTAGCTTTACACCTGCATGTGAGTGGCACGAGGGAGACAAATCCCCCTTGACCTTTTTTGCACTTATGTTGTAACTTGGATTTCGACTAAGTGACTTGGAATAAAGTCACGACTAGGCTCAGGAGCAGACCACGACTTGGACAGGAATAGACCAGTTACTCTGAGCTGCAGTGGAATAGCTGATTCAAGCACAATAATTTCTGCAATGTCAGGTTTTGTTTCATGCTCGCCTTTGAGTGCATCAGGGAGCATTTGTTGCACAACTTTAAATCATGTCTGGAACCTAGTCACCACAGGCAAACATCATGTGGATCTGTAACTGACATCAGCTTTCTGTAGTCACAGCCTTGCTTTAAGCTGTAGTCTTGTGGGAAAGACATTTCCCTTGGAACACTGCCAAAGTCTGAAATTTTGAGACAGTAAAACTGACAAAGTAGGGAGCAGAGGATTGAAGGGCACAGAAAGAAAGAAACAGAGGTCTGTGCACAGGAGTGGGCCATGGGTGGCTCCACACTGTCACTTCTGTGGCGGTGCAAGTCTGTGGTGGAGTATGACTGCTCCACCTATTTGCACACAGAAATAATTGCAAATCTGTATCACCTCTGGTGCCTGGGGATATTCAAAAGTTGAAGAACCTGCTGTTAGACGTATCAATTAGAAATCCACCTCAAGAATGCAGTTTATACAAGTAGTGATATGTGTTATACAAAAATTGCATTATCTCCTCCAGAACGTAGGTGTAGTCCAAGAGTTAGAGTTCTATTTTTCTTAATAATTTTCATGGCCATTTCTAATCATAATGTTATTGGGATCAAATGTACTTCAGGTGCGAGGGACAAGGATCGGGATGAGACTGTTGCAGTGACTTCTAGGACCACAATGTCCAAGTATCAGGGTAGCTTCACAGCCCTGTTGACAGGTTCCAAATGTATGGTTCAAAGTTTTTAATAGTGGACAGATTGGATAAGCAGCCCTCCTCAAAGATGATTACTTCAAACTACTACTGAATCACTAATTAATTTTGTTACAGATGGATTGTTGTTGGGCTAGAGTGCTCACTTTAAGGATCTGTCAGTAGTTTCCATTCATCCTGAAAGTAAGTGCCTCATTTGTATGGTCACCCCCAAGTTTTTTGACTGATAATTTGGGTCTTTCAGCTGAGAGTGTACTGAGGCCTGACAACCAGACCTCAGTGCCAGTGTAATGACCCTAAAGTGTATGTTGGATTGGCTCTACCCAAATGGAAATGGCTAACTTATCTGTACATCCCTAGTAAATGGTACCCAGGACATGTAAGAGGGGTACCCCAAGGATTGCAGCACTGATTTGCCAGTCTGGAGGTCCCCCAAGTAAAACAAGACCTCTAGTCAGCCACTACAGACTGGGAGAGCAGTCCTGCACTGCTAGCCCATCGGAAAAGCCACTGCTTCTCCTATACATGTGGGTAAGTCAGCCCTCTGGCAGGCCTGGCGAGCTCTAAAGGCAGGGTGCGACACGTGGCACAGGCAGGACATGTATTTTACATGTCCAAACTGTAAAACATGAGAAATAACCACTTTACTGTGGAAAGACTTGGTTGCCCAATTGGTGAGTACTGGGTTACACGCTGAACCCTTAGATTTGCTAGCTCCTTAATGGTGCAACCAAAGTGGCCACTACAAGGTATCTAATAACTTGTTATATTAAGCATTTGTATCTCAGTTCAACATCGGACTCCGATCTCGACCAACTTGGAAGAAGGACCAGAGGAGGACTGCCCATCTACAGCGATGGATCAGCAAAGAGAGGCTTCACTGGTGAGAACTGCACCTGCTACTCCTGGTGGCTAGCAAAGAGAGGGTCTGTGCCTGCTATGTCCTTCTCAGGGAGAAGCTGACCCCAGAACCCAGTCAAGCCAAGAGAACTCCAAGGGCCAGCTGACTAGCCTCTTTTTCACAGCAAAGGGACACAACAGCTGAAGAAACCTGTTGGGGCTAGTTGGTAGCCCAAAGTTTTCACGCCGCTTCCACCATCACCAAGGAGAACCGTGGACCAAAACCCAAAGCACAGAATTGCGCCTGAGTTTGTGGAATCCAGGAGTTCTGTCAGAGATCTGCAGGGTCCTTCAGAAGGTGAGTTATTGACTCAGGAAGGATTAGCTTGTGAATGCCACAAAGGGTGACTGGTATCCAAAGGCGACTGGACTTCGGCCAGACCCGAGAGGACTTCTTGGGACATCGGACCTGCAACCATGAACCCTCTCCATCATTGTGGACTGAGGAACACCTGTAGGAAGACCCCCACCAACTAAGTTGAATCCACAGCATCCTTAGAGCATCTTTAGCATCCTTCTTTACTGCATCAAGACCACTCCATAGGAATCCATTGCAACATGGATAAAGTGCCTTGAATTGCAAAAGGACTGCGTCTCATGTGAAGGTAACTGTTCTTGAGGAACTTGCTGGTCCCCATGACTAGCTTCCTGCAGAGTTGGTTGCCCCAAGTACTTCTAACCAACTGCATTGACACACCAAAGGTTTCTTTGAAAATGTTTCTGTGTCCAATTTGTTGAATTTGCCAAGGCTTGTTCATGGTTCAGTAAAAATGCACTGATTTTTCTATTGCCTATTAAATCTATATCTATGGACCCCTCTGGTGGATCATTTTCATTCTAGTTCCTAATTCATATAAAAAAATACAACCTATTTTTATAAATTGGTCTGATTTCTTGAGTGACGTGTGGATTTCTTCAATTGTTTTGATGCTATTTATATACGTAACACTTGCTCCTTTGTGTAAGCCCTTCTGCTCAATGCCACAAATACCCAGGATTGAGCTGAGGGTTTGACAGATGAAACCCAAGGGTCCTAAAGGGGTTGGTGAGTGTATTACACAGTAGGGTTGCATTCCCACACCATAAAATACACCCCATTTCCTCACAGTAAGCTATTGCTTTGAATTACATTTTTGGGGCTCAGAGCAATTTCTTTGAACCTGATGCACCTTCCTGAGATCTGAAAATAGCACTGCAGTAAAGTGTTATATAAATATTCATGCTGCTATTGGATTGATCAGGCTATACAAAGTAACAGAGATGCTCTGGTTTTGGGTAATTACTCAGAAAAGTATCATTTTATTAGCATATTTAACGGGGACAGCAACATCTGAGTAGATGTGTTCAATTAGTAGTTGAAATTCCACAAACTCGCATGGAGCAGGATACCACAAACTAAATGTTTGTGAAATAAAGAGTACAGCTGGTTGGCTTGTTAATTGCTATTATAGAAATAGTTCTAAGTGATACTGTAAATCCGGATTATTGTACATCTGCACCATCTTCAACTGCACGAATAATTCCTGAGCTTCTCGCATCATAAGGGCGTGATCTTCCAAAGGTGGCCCTGGATGTAGTGGCCGAAGCTAGGAATAAAAATACGTAGGCCCAAGTTACAGTTTGCTTCTGTCTATCTGTGCCACAGGTCACCCTTAACTAGGTGCACCCATGCATCGCAAACAGGTGCTAGATTATTGAAAATAGGCTGTTCCCAGCACATGCACTGGTTCACGACTGCTCTGGTAACAGCTTGAGCTTCACTTCCAGCAGCAGACGAAGCCTCCTTCAATGGGTGGCCAGGGTCCCCACAGGCAGGTGCAATATGTGACAGCAGCTGCTTGCAGGGGGATGCCCGGGGACCCCCTTGTCCTTGCCGCAGGGGTGCCTTAGTATGCCTCCCTCTTGTGCCTGCAGTATAGCACAGGTGCAGAGGCAAAGGATTCCTGAATTTTGGTTTTGACACGTCCCCGTGCAATCGAAGGAATGCACCTTTGTTATCGTGCCCGGGCACATTTGTGGCAGTTCTGTGGTACAGAAAGTATCACACAAGTATCTGTGGTCAAGATGCCCCCAGGGCACCTTATATAATGAAGCCACTGATGGCGCTGTGGTAGACGATAGGATGTTTTTATTTACATGCTCTTAGGAAAATTGACTATTTTTTTAATCTTATACAGAGACAGCTGTAAAATGTGTCTTGCAATTGGTAAAGGAACGTCAAGGGTGGATAATTTGGTCTATACTTTGCCTTTTACCTTTGGGAGACGGGGTGACCAGACATTTCCTTTGCATACAAATAGTTACCCAAATTTGCTTTCTAACACTTTTTCTGACAACTGAATAGAATTTGTATTTGTTGGTTGCTTATATCACGAGTCCTCATTTGAACATCTGTATAGGTACTCAGTTAACTTCTTAATATAAAAAAAAACACAATTGTTGATAATCGTCATGCCATCTGGACGGGTAACGAACTTGTGGGTATTGTAATCCGTCCTCCCCGAAACAGTATTTTTACAAGAAAGTGACAATTACTGTTATTCCTTCGGGTGCATTACTGTGGTGATGATCTGTGAAACAACCCCTTAATCTTTCACTCGTACCTTCTAAAGTGTTATTGTCTTGACGTTGCGAGATCGTGTTCATAAACCTAAGCAGTCAACGAATCTTCACGCAGCTCATGTTTTTAATGCAAATACCAGAAGTACCATCTTCGAAATTTAGTAGATTTTCTTGGTGAAAGTTCTCAGTATACAAAGAATGTCCAGAGGGAATAGTATACATTGAAGGAAAACACTAAGGGGCAGATTTACCAACAGTTGAAGCCAACTTGCTGTGCTGCATCAAATAGAGAGCAGGGATGTGCCTTATCTCCTACAATATGGTGCATTCTTTCTCTGTATCTGCGCTGGCACACCGAGTGCAGCTTAGCACCAACACTGACTTTGCAGGGAGAATTGACCTTCCTGCACAAAGGCCTGAGGCTTTGTCCTCTTTCAGTGTGTGATGCGGAATGCAGTATACTTAGAAAGAGGAAATAACGAGAAGAATTAAACTTTTTACGCCTCCCGTGAGAAGTTGTAGCATTTTGATTCATTCCCAAAGTTACTAGGGTTTGTAAATCTGGGAATGAGGCAAAATCCATGGGTGGATGCGTGGGAACACCCACGCTCCACCCATGGAACACCTTCCCAGGAGTGAGTAACCCAAGGCAGCGTCTTGCACTGCCCTGTGTGACTCCGGATATACTATGTCATGCAAGGTCTTGCGCCACCTTCTGTGACGTAGCTGCGATGTCAGCCCTTAGTAAATCTGGGTCTAAATGCCATTGGTGACCTTGATAACAAATTTCGTTTTCAGAGCCTTTGTGCCTAGTCCTCTTGTGGCAGGGATTATCTAGGGGCTGCAACAAACGGCAACAGTGAGACCATTTATTCTCAAAAGTGTCACAACCGTGTACAACTCTGGGACATTACAGGACTCTATTTCGCACCGAGAGCGTCTAGCAGCTGGAATATTTTAAAAGATAAAAATCCTGTAGAAATAAACAGAGAAGCCTAATCCTTACCAAAATTACGGAAGATAAGTAATATGTTCATCTTTGTACTGTGCAAACATGGTTTCATCCCCTCTTCCTTCTATGGTGGAGGCCCCATAATCCTTGAGGAAGATGGGCTCTCGAGTCCCTCTTCGATTTTTATTGCACCTCACTGGCTTCTTGGGCTACGATTTGGCCTCGATTACACGTATCCAAGAGCAAAGTCCTGAGCTTTTTATGTATGCTACACCAGTTGTATCAGCACAAGACATTCATTTTACATCTCTTCAGTCTGTTGAGTGAATAAGAATCTATTGTTCTAAAGACCTCGCATAACCTCACAAATGTAAATATTAACCCTAAAAAGTACTCTGCCAGGAAATGGCACATGTAAAATAATATTCTGTCGACCTGTCTTAGGCAGAGCAAACAAATATACCTTTTCTATTCACAATGACCTTTCTTTTGTTAACTAAAACAAGCATCATGGATTCCTGTGAGCCCTTTTCTGATAATATGACCTCCTTAGAAACGCCTATATGTTTCATTTTAAATGTATGTACACGTCACTCTGATGAGCTGATACACTCCTAAACCTGTGAAGCACTGCACACTAGTGTTTGTCTCTATTATCCTTACACCCGGTCTTTGGCATTCTGTGAATCTGGCCTGTCTTGAAAAATAATTATTTTCCTCAGTTTAACTTAACAGTGGAGAGTCATTGAAGTTTATCCCACCATCAGGTGAAACTTGCTTTGTGTTTTACTGTCACTATATGCACTGTCACTTTGTCCACGCTTAAGGTATAGCAGATTTTCAGCCCAGGTAGCAACTATTATTATTCATTTTCAATCAAAGATAAGTGCTAGCTCTGCTGCTAAAATTCGAAAGACTTAATATGCGTAGAACCCTACAAGCTGACCTGCACCTGTGCTTCACACCCTTTCCACCTATGCAAAGGATGCACATGTCACTATGCAGTGGCATGAATCCATCTGAGAAGTTTGTAGGGCGCCCAGCTGGGATTCTCCGTGCACTATTTGCAGAGACAACACATTGGCTAGCTAGGTAGGACGCTTCTACAGGCAAGCATGTTGTACACACTGCAAACTTAATTGTTGCAACTCTTAAGCTGTCAGTTCCACCACGTGTATACATCTATCAGAAGTTGAGTTCCATTGTTATTAGGAACCAGGCTGTCATTTCTTAGGCACGTACACGTGTGATGGCGTATGCACACCCCAACGAAATACTGCGGGCCATGTTTTTATTTAGCGATCCAAGCTGAATCTGTCAATATGAAAAACAGTGAAATAGAAGTAGCACAAAGTGTTTTTTAAGGCGATTTGCTGCCTGTTCCTCCCGAGAAAAGAAACAAATGTTTTAAAAAATGTCAAGACCTAATAACCTGCAGAGCAAAGGTGCATTTGTTGGTGGACACACAGAATAAGCCAGGTTTACGTAGGTGGCTGCTTCATCCCCTTTTCAGAATTAAAGAGACAGCTCCATATTCATTCTTTTTTAGCGCCGCATTTGCGCCACTTTTTGACGCAAAAACGGCACAAACTTACAAAATAAAATTGTATTTTGCAACTTTGAGCTGCTTTTGCGTAAAAACATGACTCAAATGAGGCGCTAAAAAAGTATAAATATGGGCCACAATATTTCAGATGATACTGCAAACTGCAGATCCCTTACCTTAAAATACCCCCCATGTTCCAGGCTGAATCCAAAAAACCTTTCCATAGAAGTACTTCTGTTCAGGCCGCAGCCAGTTTACAGGCCAGCGAGTCCACCCCTAGTGCCATATTTCTCTTTGGCACCACTTAGCAGCCCTTTACTGACTCTGGTACAAATTTCCACTCCAGCCCTGTGATCCATGGTGGTCCCTGTTACTGACACGTCTAGAGCTGGAACATGACCCTAAACTGATTTTGGCTAGAGCCCAGCTGATGGTTCACTATGGAATTCCAAAAGTGCAATTGGTTGTCTTGCACCCGGTTCTAACCCAGTGGCTCTGCCATGTCGATATTTCCAGCAGAGCCTCCTTCATCTTTTTTTTGTGTCTGAATCTGGCATTAAGGATAATGGTAAGGGTGCTCGTGATGGCTTGCTCTCTCTTCATTATAGTGACAATGCCTTATACATTGATTTACAGACTTTGCAGAAAGCCAGTGGGCAAGACACCTTGCCTGAGACAGAGCTTGACTCACCACTTAGGCCGCCAATGGAAGAGAGTGTCTCCTTTGCAGTTTGTGGAGAGGGGGCAGTAGCATCTTTCATAACCTGGGCTCTGGAAAAGTTACGCTGCTTGAAGCTCAAAGTGAAGTTGTCATCATAATTATGGAACACTTTAATGGCATAACCAATAATTCTACAGCCATCTTCTTTTCAATATCATCAAGCTTATGGACCATTTTCGGAACTTAGCCTAAACTCTTGGTGGAGCATTTCTGTATGCTCTAAATTGAGGTTGACAAACCTTTTAATACTTGAATAGGTGCACCATGGGAATTAGGGCAAACTCCATCAACACCAGCTAAACAGTGCAACCAGTTTGGCAACACAATGAGGACCCAAGTCAGAAATACAGTTACAGGGTTTTATTACAAATTGATACTCAGGTTATAGTAAACAGTTCTCAAGAACATGCTGTAAAGATACATTATTACCATGGGGTAGCCAAAACGGCAGAAACAATTAAGTTGGATTAGCATAAGGCAAACTAAACATTCAATAATCGCAATATAGAATATCAATATAAGAATTTGATGTTCTAAGAATAAGTGCTGATCAAATCTTTTGCACATTAGTGCAAATTAAAAGCATCCAACTAAATGAACTAGGGGCAATCCAGATTTCTCCTATCATACCTAAATCAATACAAAAAGGATTCTAGCTAAAAGACATAAGGGCAGAAGGTAAAAAGCAAAAACAGAACAAAAATGGTTTAAAAAATAGAATGGGGAAATTAAAATGTAATGGAAGGTGTCAGCATTTCAGAAGCTCAGTCAAGAGTATTCTTAGAGAATCAAGTGTAAACCTAAGCCACATTCAGCAAAGCATGGGGAAAATGAAGGGTAAAGTGAGAGGTCTGTACTTCTCAAAGTCCGAAGGAATCTGCTCTAATATTGATCAGTGAAAGTCCTAGTTAAAACTGCAAATTCAGTTAGGGAACACCTCTTTCCATCACACCACTCCTGGGCCCATATTTATCCTTTTTTGGCGCCGCATTTGCGTAATGTTTTGACGCAAAAGCAGCGCAAACTTCCAAAATACAATGGTATTTTGGAAGTTTGTGCCGATTTTGCGTAAAAAAATGACGCAAATGCGGCGCAAAAAAGTATAAATATGGGCCCTGGTTTCATCTTCCCTCTTCTTACGGTGAAACCTTGCAACATTGCTCTGTGTTCCCAAGACAGTCCTGGGAAGGTTCCTGTCCTTGGTCTCCTGTACATCTTTTGGTACATATATGAATAGTGACAGTCTTCACATTTTCGGTCTCTCCATGTACCTTTTCCAAGGTTGCTTTCTTAAACTCTCTATGAATAAGACAATAGTACATCTATTCCCAAACTAACATTTCATGTACAAACACCTGCAATGACATGACACTTAAGCAGAAATGGAAAACAGTTTCTCACATGATTAAAACTCAGGCCTAGTCGAACCATGCTAAGGCAATAATTCAGTTGCACATTTTAATTCACTTTGTTCTATGCATGTTCACTTTTACAATTCTCTGCTGCACCAATCACCCCTCTAATGGTGAATCAAGCCATCCCATCAATCTTAATGTCTCTTATCAGTGAGACAGATTAAAATCTCAGAGATTGATTCAGGAAAGATCTTGTGGACTCCTCTAACTGCCAAATGTCACTGTAATAGATCCTTCGTCTATTCTCAAGTTCTATTTCTTGATGTCTTGTCCCCTTTTCTTCTCATCTGAAATAGCTTGTATCCCTTGTAAGATCAAAATATGGTTAAGGCACAGGACAATTATCAGCAATGGTCTCAAGATGCTTCCAACAATCCCACTACCTAGACTTCTAAACCATTTTACAACTCCTGAAAGTCCACTCCCTATAGCTTCCCATGCACCTGTTACTTCTAGCTCTTTTAAATCTCCTATCAAGTCAGTGATGTTTTTATTATATTTCTTCAGCTCCTTACTATTATCAGGGAAGTAAGTGCATCATTGTTGAACTTTCAACATCCAACAGACTTAGCCCTCCTTCGCGAGAAGAACGTCTAATGCAAGACAATTCTGCAAAACCATTGATCTCATGGCAACCATTTTTGTATCTACAAGTATAAATCCTCCAGCTGTGCTGACAGGTAATTTATCAACAATAGTTGACATTTTTCTTATCCCGAGGTCATTCAGAATCACTCCTACAGATTGAATCAATGCACCAACAATGCCTCCTACAATTTCTTATGCATTAGCACCTCTCTTAGTTCTGGTGTTTGCCTTTGTTTCCCACACAGGGCCATCAAAATGTTACACATGATAAATAACATGTACCCTGCCATCCTTTAGGAAGCCTAAAGTATGCATGATTCCCACAAATGAAATGCACTCCAGGTGTCGCAGGATCCTGCCCCCCCAACGTAAAAGTCCAACTGCTCTTGAATTCAAATATGTTTCTACACTCAATCTTTCCCACAAATCTATCGTCAGTCATCAATTTAGGTCTATATATAAACAAATTCCCTACATGTTGCCAATCTAGGGTCAAGGCAGCTTGATTTCCTACAGCCACATTCTCAACCTGTTCACCTTTCCAACCTCATACTCCTATGCCTTTCTCTACTTTTCCCTTAATTCCTCTTCTCCTGTCTTCAACTTGACCCGTAATCTCTTTTTCAACTCTGGTCAAGACACATGTCAAATTGTTACTGTGTGCATAAACTGTTCCAAATGTCAAAGTGGGTTCAAAGAATCCTCTTACTGTATCTACATTTAGGTTATAGTAGAAAACGTATGCATCACCATATACCATAAGTACTGTGCCTGTTATGGAAATTCTGAGATAATATTCAATATCCTGACACTGCCAGGCAAAGCAATATATGTAATACCATCAGGGCATAAACCAGTGCAGCAGTTAGGTTAGGGACATCACCAATAACAATCTCGGGCACATAAATCACCTTGCACCATTGTGACTGCCTAAATTCATACATTCCGCCATAAACCTATCCTTCCCCCGCATGTCAGCATAAATGTGGGTAAAATATGCCATGCACTAGTGGCCCTCATACATCCTGGAACAACTCCCCAGCAACAGTATACTTATGCATTTAGCAAATGCTACAGACCACCAGGTAGCCTTATACACTGTGTAGCACTTGTGACAATGATTTACTATGAAAACCATGGGACACAGGAGCAGCTGAGCTTCTATTAGGTGTGGTACAGTAATGGCTATACTCTTCACCAAGGTGAACCCACGCCTCCCCTGTTTTTTTTTTCACTTGAATGATCCTCCGCCTCTACACAAGATGTCCCCCCCCAACAAGGTAAGAAAGGAGGGGGTAGGCACACCAGGATGTCGTGAGGGGGGTAGGTCCTCTGTGGAAACCCTCTGCCCCCGCCTCCCCGGGCTGCCAAGCTGCTGCCTGCGAGTGTGTGGCGCGGCAGCAAAAAAAAATGTCTGAGGCCGGTCTAGGCAAGAGGAGTCTCCCCCTGCCTCAGGAAGTGAAGACACACAAGCATGGCTGATGGCACTCCATAGAGGGTTGCCATTCAGGCTGTCAGGCAATGCAATGGCATAAATGTTGCTCGCTAAGCCAGTGCTGCAGCCGCTGAGGGAGGGCAGTCCCTATGCACTCTCCAGGATTGGACCATGCGCTGGAAGTTAGCCCAGTGATTTCCACATCCCACAAAGGCAGGGAATAGCTCCTCACAGGCTGGGAGTTAATGAAGTGCTCTCCATACTCCTACTTTTGGAAAGGGGAGCAAAAGTGCAAACCACTTGCTACGTGCTGAGTAGAAAAACAAAGGAGTGAAAATCGCCGTCCAAGAAAAAGGTGAAGAATTAAATGCTCAACATGCGCTAGACAGAAATGGGCCAAGGAGCAGAAAAGCAGCACTTGCTCCATACTGGGATCCTTAGGAGGCACTCGAGGGTCACAACAGGGTCAGACAGGCCAGCACATCAGGGCAAACAGTGGTGGTTTCTCCTATTAGTCAAACAGTGCCTTGCGATCCCCAGTCAAGGATCAGCTGGCAGCAGGGTAACAAGCAGAAAAGCAAACCAGTGAGTTTTTTTTATGCCACCCAGAAAGTAGTAGGCAGCATGGCAATAACATAACATAAGAGCAGTCAAGATGAGTCCGTTGTGCAGCTCAACAGTCCTCTTGAAAGAGGGTTCAGTCCCAGTTCCAAAAGTGCTCCAAACATTGTGGGGTCTGAGCCCCTGTACTTATATTCCAAAATGCCTTTGTTCAGGGGGTGACTTAAAAGGAATCATTTCAAGTGTAACACAACACTGTTCAAACCAGCCCTGAATCTAGACATCCGTAGGGGGTAAATCAGCCCATTGTATGAGACAGGGACACAGCCTATACAAATGTAAGTGCACCCAGCCTCCTTCTCTCTCAGCCCAGGAAGACTATCAGTATGCGGATGCCTCTCCTGTCACACCTAGCCCTTCCTGTGTTGTGGCTGTCTGGAAAGTATGCACAAAGTACAGCTGTCACTCTGCCTTAGACATAGATTGGTGTCAGGCTGCAAAGCACGCAGAGTTATAAGCACAGAGAAATGTCCACTTTCTAAAAGTGCCATTTCTAAAATAGTAATGTCAAATCCAACTACACCAGTAAGCAGGATCTCTCACTACCATTCCAAACATACCAAACATGCCCATGCTACTCCTTCCAGATCAGAAATTACAACTTAAGCATAAATAAATGAATTCCCAAAACTATCCTATGAGAACCACAGCCCTCACAGTAGTGAAAACAGAATAGGTTGTTTGTCACCACTAGGACATGTAAAACATAAAAGTATATGGCCTACCTTTTACATACACAGCACACTGCCCATTGAACTATCTAAGGCCTACCTTAGGGGTGACTTAGGTGAAGTAAAAAGGAAGTTTAGGTCTTGGCAAGTAGGTTGACTTGCCAAGTCATTGTGGCAGTAAACTACGCATGCAGGCACTGCAATGGCATTCCTGAGACAAGTTTAAAATGTTACTTCTGTGGGTGGCGCAATAAGTGCTGCAGACCCACTAGTAGCATTTAATTTACAGGCCCTGGGTATACCAGGTAAGTTAAATATGCCAAATGGGTGTAAGCCAATCATGCCAAGTTTTAGGGGAGAGAGCACATGCACTTTAGCACTGATTAGCAGTGGTAAAGTGCCCCAGAGTCGTAGAGTCAACAAAAAGATGGTCAGAAAAATAGGAGAAAGGCAAGAAGGTTGGGGGTAACCCTGCAGAAAGTGCCATTACCAATAAGGCTAATTAACAGACTACAAGTAAAACCATATGTCAATGGAAGACTGAGATAAGGGATTCCCCTCAGTAGCTGATGCAGGTAATTGCATATAGATGTAGCAACCCTTTGCATCCATTGCGTCAACATACTCCTAAAGCAATTTGTAATACACATTTGAAGAAAGATCTCTAGAATTATCTACATGCAATTCTTTCTCACTCAGTGAAATCATTCTATTGTCAGGAGGAACTGGGGTAACAGGGACACTTGTGGATCTAATGTTTTCTACTCCAGAAGGTGTTGGTAAACTTAACCCTATAAGCAATGCAACCATTATTATAATGATCACAACTAACACTCCTACACATATGTTCACAAGTTCTCTAATTTCAGACTGTTTAATAAAATGCAGCAGGTTTAGCAATAGTCTCTTTCAGTCTTTACGATTTTAGCAAAGCATTAGCCATCAATTGTTTTTTCAATAAAGTTCAAATGTTAATTGCAATATCTTTGTTAGTCTTCCTTAAACTACTCTGTGTTCTTCTAAATGACAACCCTACAATGAATTCTGCAACTCGGACCTAGGTACTCTTCTTTTATTCTCTGCAGACTCTATCAAATGTTTCTAATAAATGCAAAGGTCAAACTCACTAATTATCACATCCTGTATATGTCTCAGTCCATCAAGTGGCAATGAAATTTCAGAGCTCAATTCTGCCACAAGAATCAGGTCAAGGAGATTCAGCTGGATACGAATTGTTGAGACAAAAGATTCCAAATGCGCTCGCCCAGTCATTTGCTGCAAAATATGTCCTTTCAGGTGCGGCGTACCTCTGACAAGGTACTTTTACTTTCTTTGATCTCCCGACTACTGGCCCTTCTGTAACATTGTCACTTTGGCCAGACTCTTCAGTTTCTTCCAGAACAGTTTGTTCTCTCAGCCACTGGTCTCCGCCAGTCCTTTGAATGGGGTGACAGCCCTGTAGTCCTGTCTGGAGTACTGCGAAGACTCATTAACACAAGAGTTAAAGCATTAGGCCATTTCAATGAAGTAGAAGCACAAGCTTTAGCCAGTCTGGATTTCAGCATCCCGGTTACTTACTCGACAAGACCAGAAGCCTGTGGTCTGTAACTGCAATGTAGTCCGGCTCAACTTGCAATGTGGCACACAGCAACTTCTGGACCTCATTATTGAAGTGAGTCCCTTGGTCTCACTATAGAGAAGTCAGGAATCTGAAACATGGTAAGAGTGCTCTTAGCAACAGCTTTACTACTTGCTACTGTGAGACTTTCATTTCTCTTGGTCGGGTAGGCTTCAACCCAATGAGAGAAAATGTATACAACTACCAAGACATCTGTCAGTCCATTGCACACAATTAGTTCTATGAAATCTAACTGCATTCTGTTGAAAGGTCCTCCTGACCTCCCTATGTGACTCAGTGTTACTGCAGTTCCTTTGCCTACACTCATCTGTTTACATGTAACACACCTGTGACACAGGGCTTCTGCCATCAACTGAAATCTAGGGTTAAACCATGTTGCCGAAACAACCTCACCATGGCATCATGACGGTGGTAATGCCTAATCATAGGTGGTAATAAACTATTAGGCATCACAGCTCTTCCATCCCAAACATCATCCTCATCTCTTTTGACACAACCTGCTCTTATCCAACTATGCTGTTCTGCTTCTGACACGTCCTCCTCTAACCTCTTGCCGTATTCCCATGTATAAGTTTACAAGAAATTGTAATTTGTCGCACCTGATCCCTCATTAAGATAGCTCCCATTAAATGCACAAGATTTCTTAAAGCAGTATCTGGCTGCCTCATCCAGATAACGGTGATATAGTCTGATCCTTTGTGGTGTGCGGAACACTTAACTGCAATCAGGCAAGAAACTTTCATGCATTCAGCAAGATATAGACTTTTTCTACATTCATTATTGGAGAGCCAGAGGAGGTCATAAACCCTCTCTGGGACCACAACTGTCTGAAATAATGTACAACACCAAAGCCATACTTACTATCTGTGACAATGTTCACCATCAGCTGGTCTGAAACATAGCATGCGCTTGTAAGGGCAGTCAATTCAGCCACTTGTGCGGAAAAGACTCCTTGAAGCCAGGTGGCTTGAGCCACTTCTGAGACAGTACAAACTGCGTAGGCACCTCTCAGATTTCCTTTATGGTCTCTCAAGCAGGAGCTATCAACAAACATCAAATGATCTGATTCAGAAAGTGGCATATCTTGTATGTCAGGTCTTGGCTTGTTGCACAGTTCAGTGACATCTAGACAGTCATGCCCAATTCCAGCATGATCAGTTACAGGCAAAGGCAATAGTGTTGTAGGATTTTAAGTCAAACAGAGCTTCAATTTAACATTGGGAGCAACGAAGATGGTTTGCTCGTACCTCGTTAACCTGCTGTTTTGTCAGGTGTTGTGTTTTTGTGCAGGTTACAACATTTCTACAGAGTGAGGAACAAAAACATTTAAAGGATGGCCCAAAACAATGCTTTGGCACTGTTCTATGATGACACCAACAGCAGCAACAGCTGTAAGACAGACGGGCAAGGATGAAAAATATGCAACAGGTCTGTGTGTGTTTCTGTGTAACTGCGTCAGCACTGAGAGAGTGCATCCCTTCCTCTCACTGCAGTACAAAGTAAAACATTTGTTGTAATCAGGAAGCGGCACGACAGTGATTTTCTCTCAGCTCTGAGAAGGCACGCATGTGGTTGTCATCCTTTGGTATCGGATCAGACTCATCCTTGGGTGTCAGCCTCTGTAAAGGCTTGGACAGAAAGGAAAATTTTGAATCCACTGACAACAGTAGCCAACCATTTCCCAAGAACATTCCTTCTGAGATGTTGGGGGATTAATTTTCAAAATTGCTGAGATTCCATCTTGTGACACCTTCCTTGCATCTTTCTCAAAATGATGTCCAAGGTATCAGACATCTTTCTTACAGTTTGCAATTTGGTTGAGAAAATGTTATGTCCATTCTCAGCTAAGTGGTTCAACAGGCCAAGTGTCTCTTCTGCAAGCGTGTCTCTTCTGCAATCTTCTTGGGTATTTGGCGTCACCAATAGGTTGTCAATATATTGAATCAGAATCGAATGATAGGGCATCTCCAGAGACTCCTGATTCTTCTTCAGAATCTGGTTAAAGATGACGGGCTCTCGGTATACCCTTGTGGGTCTCTGCACCATCCCAAGACACTACCGCCAAACCGAAATGTGAAGAGAAACTGGCTATCCTCATGCAACGGTATGGAGAAAAATACTTGGCAAAGGTCAATCTGAGTGAACCACACAGCTTCATATGGAATCTGAAATAACATCACAGCTGGATTCGATACCACTGGACAACAAGGAACCAGAATATTGTTTATTTTTCTAAGGTCTTGGACTATGCGTACGTTCCATTTGGTTTTTGCAGTCCCATAATGAGAAGAGTTAAATGGACTTCCCATTATTGTTTGAGTATTCCCTGTTGAACCATTTAGTCAATCATTGGAGTAATCCCTAAAATGGTTTTGGTGTCATGTTGTATTGCAGAATTTCCGGGTACTCAGTATTAGGCTATACAGTTGTCTTGACAGGCTAAACACCTTTAATGAGACCTATCTCCTTTCATGAAAAGTCCCAGACTTCAGGTAACAAAGAGTCTCTCAAGCCTGCATATAAATCACCACTTATTAGCATTGGGTAAAATGTGACACATAGGGTTTGATTCACAAATTTAAATGCCACATCGTCATTGTGGGTCTGTATTTCAATGCCTTATGGAGTGCAATAAATAGAACAGTACAACTTGCACACAAGTCACGTCCAAGGAGACTCACAAGACTAGAATCACACAACACAACTTGGTGATTCTCTTCAAAGGCTCCTATTTTTACAGGTACAGCTTCTGTTACAGGGCTTGTCAATTGTTAGTTTGCAACTCCTACAACTTGAATCTTCTTTGTTGAGAGAGATAGGTTGGGAACATCTGCTGTCCTCACAGTAGAGCAGGTAGCACCTGTGTCAACCAGAAATTACACTTGGTGGCCATTCATATTACTGTCAACCTATGGACCACTCTGGTCTAACTCTAAGAATGCACTGTGTGCACTCCTCCTCCCCTCTCAGGACCCGCCATTGGGACTGATCTGACTTGTACTCCTCATCCATCAGGGCCTTGGGGTACTGATTGACAAAATAATTTGCATTTGGAGTCTGCTTCAAATTTGGTCTACGGACATGTATTCTCTGTTGGGGTATCAGGGCTTATGGAACCTGCATTAATTGTCTCTGGGGCACATTAGAATTTTGCCTTTGCGGTCCTTGCATTTGTTGTGACTGAACCTGAATATTCCCCTGTGCCTGCACAAATCCACCATTCTGAATTTAATTATTATTCAAATTTAAAGGACATTCCCTCTTACAATGGCCCATTTTGCTGCACGTGACATGGAGTAGTCTTTTTCAAAGTCAGCACAGCTAAGCCTGTACTTGGATCAATTGGAAAATGTCTTCCTCTACCCTGCTGCTGAAAACCATTACCTCCTTGCATTGCCGGAACTCCCTGCTGATACACTCCCTGCATTCCACCAACATTGCCTACAATTGTGGATTCTGACTCCTTTGTGTAGCCTTCATCTGCACTATCATCAATTTATCCTTCAACGTTTTCTGTTTAAAATCAAACTCATTGCTGCAATATTTTATATCACAGCATCTCATCAATCGGTTTGTTCTGCCAACAAATCAAATGCTGCTGAATCATGTTATTTACTTCAGGTTTCAATCTGTGTTTGAATCTGAACACAAAATGTCCCATGTCTTATGTCTAAATAGTCTCTGTGCCACTAAAATGCTTGAAAGCCTGCAACAATCTCTCATAATAGGGATGTATTGACTCCTTAGACCAGTGGTTCCCAACCTTTTGACTCCTGAGGACCCCCACTGAATCACTACTGGAAGACGGAGACCCTCAAACAATTTGTGCTATTTAAATTTCAAACATTAAAAAAGTAATTTGCAGAAAATACACAAACAAGTGCACACCAAACAAATACTCAAATTACTAAGGAGATAATTATTTTAGATTGAAAAAATATGCAAAAATTAAAAAAAAAATTAATGGGAAGTTTGGCGGCACATCCCGGTGACTAACTTTTTAATGTTTTGTGTTATTTAGGAAAGCTGAATCCTAAGGTCAGATTCTACATTTCCAAAGCGATTTCACATAAATATGTGGTGGGGAATGGAAGTAAAACCATGAGGGCCTCTCATCTCTCCATAGCCTCTCTGTCACATGTAATATATTTGTTTTGTAGCACCTCTCATACCAGTGTAGGGTCTTGGAGCACTTTACAGGGGACTACAAGGTGTAGTATTCACATGTCATCCACACTAGTAGGCATTTTCTAAGAGTGCTTGGTCTGGAGAAACACCAGCTCAGGATTCAGAACATAACGCAGTGGTTAGCATTGACTTTGATAATAAGAATGTATTTCTGCGCAAGCAAACCATTTTAGCAGCATAAGGAAAATCGAAGACTGGGAAAAAATATAACATTCTTATTTGTGCCGTGCAGTTTACAGGCAGCTCTTTGATGGCAGTTCATAGCTCACTGTGCTGGATTATGATTGTAAATAATGCACAGTAACAAAAGAATCTCTGTGACAAAAGCAGTAACCCACTGTGCTACGCACATAAAATAGTGTTCCTTGTATGATACATGTTCTTTGCAGCAGGCATCTTAACCATCTGTGCTACCTTAGATGAGTCAAAACTGCCACTAGACAAAATTCCCATCTCTCTCCAGCAGGTACATTAATCACCAGAGTTATCGTGAACCTTTTATTTTTGCCTGAAAGGGGCTAGATATATAAGGAACTTTGCAGCAGTTTTAAAACTGCTGCACAAAAGAAGTAATGAATATAAAAGCATGCACGCAATTCTGTCAGAGGCCCCAGCTGGAGAAGTTCCTTCCTGCAGGCCAATGCCTACAGATGCCTGGGAATGTGTCACATACCCCTGGGGGCTGCGAACCACAGGATGGGGACCACTGCCTTAGACTCCTGAGTTGTTCTATCAATCCTCAGTCAATCAATATCTTTAGGGGATACTTTCTCTTCAAATACAAAATCACCTTTTGGTACATCACAATTTAAGATGGGGCTTTCATCAACGTGTGCCTCATAGGTTCTTTCTCAGGCCAATCACCATCCATTTAACATCCAATCCACAAATCATCTAATTCTTGGGCACTAAGACCCGGTATTTCTACTGGAGTATTAAGTAATATCTTCCCCTCTAGAAGAGTTTGAATTTACATTATCTGGGGTATTTGCAACAGACATTTCTGATTCTGCAGTATTAAAGGGTAGTCTTCTCTCTGGTGTAAAACAGTCAAAATTTGGAGTAGCATTTGATCTGGGCATGGAAAATGCTGGGGATCCCTGAGAGAACTTTGCATCAGGTGTAAATCCTGTCTGACTTGTCAGTGGATCTGGGTCTGCAATACTGGTAGGGGTTATTTGTCTCAGGACTGAAGAAAGTCTCCTATTACCACATTCAATGAATCATCATTGCTTTGGGCATTCCATTGTAAAATACCAGTCGGAACAGCCAATGCATGTGTGTTATTTCTCCTGGACCATATAATGGAACTACAGTACCTATTGTCAAAGGAACAGTTAGTGCATCTGGAGCAGTCAAATAATTTGGATTCCGTGGAATTGTCATCCCTAAGCTCTGTCCTGCATGATTAGATTTTTGATCTACCGGTGTGGTATGTGTGTCAAAAGTTTAATTTCTTGATGTTTCAATTGCCTCTCCTGCTGAACAGAATTATATGGTGGTGGGTGACTCAACAGTAATTGACCTGTAAGATCATTGTCTGAATCACTCTCATAAATGTAATCCGCATTCTCAGTGTCCGTTGTCGCTTCTATCTTTTTTTTTTTCCTTCAATTTAATCTTTCTTTCTTCATTACTAGTTAAGGCAGGATAAAATCTAGTTCCTTCAATTATGTCTGGTCTCTAAACTTTCTGTTGATTATCCCATGTAGCATCTGCGCAAGTCCGCATCACTTTCCTGACTCTTCCCTCATATTTCTGTTTCTGTTTCTGATGAGTTTTGTGCTCCCAAGGATTAAGTGCTTCAAACTGTGCAGGTCTAGGATGCGGTTTCATCTAGTATAAAATTCTCGATAATAATACTCAAATTTTGTGTTCCATAGCATGGAAATGCTAACACACCCTCTGTCTCAGTAATTTAATGCCATTGTTCAAGCCAAAGACATGCTGAAGACCTAAGGCACATATTTATACTTTTTTAGTGCCGCATTTGTGTCATTTTTTTACGCAAAAGCGGCGCAAACTTGCCAAATACAATTGTATTTTGTAAGTTTGCACCGTTTTTGCATCAAAATGCAGCGCTAAAAAAAGCATAAATATGGGCCTAAGTTCGACAATAAAAATAATGAAATGGTGTACCTTTGGGTAGAGTCGCAAGCCCCTCTCGAACAGGAATCAATTCATCGCCTTTCATGAAAAAATGTTATGCTTTAAAGAACTTCATTTTCCAATCAAATCACAATAGTTCACATTTGACTTTTTGCTCACAATCAGGAGGTAAATCGTCTCCCACAATACTCTGTTCAGCATTCACTAACCAATACCAGTGCGACTCTCTGTGACATAGTCCACCAATACAAACTGACCTATAACAGGGTGGCACAATGTGACACCAATCTCATTCCTTGCAACAGCTCACCCACCTATACAATTTCTCTCACAATCACTCTCTCTACTCACACCTAAATGCAAAATAATGCAAGTAAATTTTCAACAACAACTTGGTCTGCTCCTCTAAAGGTTTGGGATAATAAATCACTTCAAAAGCGGTTCAGCGCTACTACAGTTTCTGACCTACTCTGAGATTCACTCCTTGAATGAAAGTCAACCAGCGGATCTCACTCAGATTGATACAGTTCCTCCCTGTGACCTATAGGTTCACTAATACCAACCTCTCACAATTACACAAAAGAAAGTCCCTTACAGATGGTACTGTCAACAACAAATCACAAACAGTGCCTCTTACACAGCAAGTCTTCTACACTTGTATGGTATCCCAGGATCTTAGGCTACGACGGACCCGTTAACCAACTCAACATTTTAGCAATAAGCACCACATTCACACAACAACTTCCAAATCACTGCAAAGCACTTTACAATGACCTCAGTTCACCACAATCTTAAGGCTAAGCAATGAAAGGGCAAACCTACTAACACTCACACATCCACTGCATTGGAACAACACTGGAACTCCATTAATCTTCCGAACGAACCATGGGCTTAGAATTTTGGGCTGGATTGGGGCAATTTCATAATGGAACACCCTAATTTCCCTATCTCTAGCTCCCTGAAGACCAAACCATACCTCTGTTGCCAGAATTGGTAGAGCATTTCTGTATGCTCTAAATTGAGGCTGACAAACCTTTTAATCCGTGCTTGCGTACACCTTGGGAATTAGGGCAAAATCCATCAACGTTAGTTCAACAGTGTAACCTATTTGGTCACACAATGACGACCCAAGTCAGAAATACAGTTAAAGGGTTTTATTGCAAATTGATACTCAGGTTAATGTAAACAATTCTCAAGAATATACTATAAAGATACAATATTACCAGGGGTTAGTCAAAATGGGTGAAGAAATTAAGTTGCATTAGCATAAGGCAAACCAAGCATTCAATAATCGCAACCACAGAATATCAACAGAAAAATTTGATGTTCTGAGAATAAGCGCTGATCAAATCGTTCACACACTCGTGCAAATTAAAAGCATCCAACTAAATTAGCTATGGGCAATCCAGATTTCTCCTACCATACCCAAATCAATGCAAAAACTACCTAAAAGACAGAAGATAAAAAGCAAAAACAGAACAAAATGGTTTCAAATAGTATGAGGGAATGAAAAAGAAATGAAAGGTGTCAGCATTTTAGAAGCTCAGTCACAAGTCTTCTTAGAAGACCAAGTGTAAACCTAAGCCACACTAAGCAAAGCATGGGGAAAAATTAAGGGGAAAGTCAGAGGTCTGTACCTCCCAAAGTCCAAAGGAATCTGTTCTACTATTGATTACTGAAAGTCTTAGTTAAAACTGCAAATTCAGTTAGGAAACGCTCATCACTTCAGGTTTCCTCTTTCCTCTTCTCATGGTGGAACTTTGCAACATTGGGCTACGTTCCCAAGACAGTCCTGGAAAGGTTGTTGTCCTTGGTCTCCTGTGCATCTTTTGCAACATATATACATAGTAGCAGTCTTCACATTCTCAGTCTCTCCATGTACCTTTTCCGAGGTTGCTTTCTCAAACTCTCTATGAATAATAGCACATCTATTCCCAAACTAACATTTCATGTAAAAACACCTGCAATGACATGACAAGTTAGCAGAAATGGAAAACAGTTTCTCACATTAGTAAAACTCAGGCTAAATAGAATCATGCTTAGGTAATACTTCAATTACACATTTTAATTCACTTTGGTCTATGCATGTTGACTTTTCCGTTATAAAATGTCAATTACATTCTCGTTTAAGCTACATGTTACAGTTAATATAAAATGAAAAAGAACTGTTAACATGAATATGACGGGAAACAACATTAATCAATAACATTAGTACACGTGTTATAAAATCATTATCATTTTAAGGGTAAACATTCTCCAATAATATAAGTGTAGTTATAGAGTCAAAATCAATGATTACATTTCAAATAACCCCTTAGCTGTTGGGCCTTCCCCACCCCTCCCCCACCAGTGCTGAGCCCTTTTTTGGCTATTTGGGGTAGTTCGCGCTTAGGCTTTCATAACGTTTTGTCCACATAAGCTATCTACGCCAAATTTGCGTCCTTTTTTCCAAACATCCAGGCGATTCTAAAGGTACCCAGAGTTTTTTTTTCTTCAGAAAATTGGGGAAAAAGAGCTGCAGAAGAAAGCATGTGGTTCCCTGAAAATGGCATCAACAAAGAGTGCGATGCTAAAATCACCATCTTCCCAGCTTTCAAGAACAGGGAGCCTTGAATCAGAAAACCACATTTTTCAACACAATTTTGGCATTTTACTGGGAAACACCCCATTTTTACTATTTTTTGTGCTTTTAGCCTCCTTCCAGTTAGTGACAGAAATGGGTGTGAAACCAATGCTGGATCCCGGACAGCTAAATATTTCCGAAAAGTAGACAAAATTCTGAATTCAGCAAGGGGTCATTTGTGTAGATCCTACAAGCTTTTCCTACAGAAAATAGCTGACATAAAAAATATTGAAATTGAGGTGGAGAAAAACGGCCATCTTTCTCCACATTTTACTCTGTAACTTTTCCCTGCGATGTCAAAGTTTTATAAGTAATATATACAGTATGTCTGCTGGACTCTTCTGATTGTGGGGACATATAGGACTTGTAGGTTCATCAAGAACCCTAGGTACCCACAGCCAATAAAGGAGTTGCACCTTGCAAAGGGTTTTCATTGTAAACCGGGTGTACAGCAATTCATTTGGTGAAACATAAAGAGTGAAAAATAGGTATCAAGGAAACCTCTGTATTTACAAAATGGGCACAAGATAAGGTGTTGAGAAGCAGTGTTTATTTGCACATCTCTGAATTCGGGGGTGCCCATACTAGCATGTGAATTACAGGGCATTTCTCAAATAGATGTCTTTTTTACACCCTGTCTTACATTTGGAAGGAAAAAATGTAGAGAAAGACAAGGGGTAATAACACTTGTTCTGCTATTCTGTGTTCTCCCAAGTGTTCTGATAAAAATGGTACCCCACTTGCGTGGCTAGGCCTAATGCCCGCAACAGGAAACGCAACATGGACACATCAAATTTTTACATTAAAATTTGACGTGTTTTTTAGAAAGGGCCTACCTGTGGATTTTGGCCTCTAGACCTAGAAAAACAAACCAAATCTGTGCACATTTGAAAACTAGACACATGGGGGAATCCAGGACAGGGTGACCTGTGGGGCTCTCATTAGGTTCTGTTACCCAGAATCCCTTGCAAACCTCAAACTTTGGCAAACAAAACACTTTTCCCTCACATTTCGGTGCTGCAAAGTTCTGGAATCTGAGAGGAGCCGCAAACTTCCTTCCACCCAGCATTTCATCAAGTCTCCCGATAAAAATGGTACCTCACTTGTGTGGGTAAACCTAGAGCCTGTGACAGGAAATGCCCCAAAACACAACGTGGACACATCACATTTTTCCAATGAAAACTGACGTGTTTTTTGCAAAGTGCCTAGCTGTCGATTTTGGACTCTAGCTCAACTGGCACCTAGGGAAACCTAGCAAACCTGTATATTTTTTGGAAACTAGACACCTAGGGGAATTCAGAATGGGTTAACTTGTGGGGCTCTCACTAGGTTCTGTTACCCAGAGTCCTTTGCAAACCTCAAAATTTGGCAAAAAAAACCCACTTTTCCCTCAGATTTCAGTGATGGAAAGTTCTCGAATCTGAGAGGAGCCACAAATTTTCTTCAACCCAGCATTCCTCCAAGTCTCCCAATAAAAATGGTACCTCACTTGTGTGGGTGGGCCTAGTGCCCGCGGCAGGAATAGATCACGCAACAGTCAATGTTGGTCCTTACATGAGGGCAATTGTTGACCCTGGGGTGATCCATTCCTGACGCAGGCACTAGGTACAGGCACTTAAGTGGGGTAGCGTTTTTATCAGGACAGGTGGGGAAACACTGGGTGGTAGGAATTTTGTGGATCCCAACATATTCCTGTAGTTTGTGTGAGAGAATTGCAAGACAAAATTGAGCATTTCACCTTTGCAGGGTATTCTGGGTAAGAAAACTTTGGAGAATTCATACAAGTTACACCTCTGTGGACTCCCCTGGATGTCTAGTTTCCAGAAATGTCTGGGTTTGGTAGGTTTCCCTATATGGCTGCCGAGCCCAGGTCCAAAAACGCAGGTGCCTGCCTTACTAAACCAGGTTGTTTTGAGATAGATAATTTTGAAGTCTCCACAATACGATTAGGGCGGTGGAATTTGGGGCTGAACTAATTTGGGTACCTCCCAAGAGAGCACTCTCTCTATGATTGCCACCACATGCACCTGCTCTCTCGGTTGGGCTAACCCACTATTGTCCCACTGTACAGACTGTGCTTGCGAAGGGACAGCAGGACTGTCCTCATCACCTCCCTCATAATCAATGGAAGAGGAGTTATTGAATGGGAATCCACCGACTGAAAAATCACTCCCAGAGTCTGTGCCATTGTCCTATCCCTCAGATTCTGTCTCAGTATCTGCTTTCTCAGTCTCTGATCCTACGACAGAGCTGTCCTCTATAACCTGAGTGAGGGCTTGAGCAACAGTCATCCAACAAGATGTCATCTCTGCTACTGGCTAAACTGTTGCTCTAAAACACTAATCTATGTAGGCAGTCACAAAATTGCTGGTGTGTGTGTGTGTGTGTGATATGTGCAACAATAGAGGTCACCTTACCTTCGCTTCTTCCCTCAATCAGCACATTCTTTCAAGACACTCCAAAAAAAAAGACACACTTCACCTTGTCACATACCAATCGTCACATTCTTTAGCGCCTCTAGCGCCCAGTCCAACAATCATTATTGGTGCTCCCACTCCCATGACCTCCTCTTCGGATTCCCTCACTACCATCCAGCAAAAGTGCCCTTCATCTCTCCATAGCCCCCCGCACATATATTTTATTTGTATTATAGCGCAGGTAATGGCTGACTTTACTAATCTACTCAGCCATTTACATAAAATACAGATTTGATCTTTGCGGTAGGCATACAAACCTTCTGCTCTGCTTTATGTCATCAAAACTGCCACTAGACAAAAGTCAGATCCTTTTGTAGCAGAAACATAATCAAAAGACTTACTTGTCTTTTTTTATTGCTGCCTAAAAGCTACAGTTAAAACGCGTCAGTTGAAGTATGTGCATTGCTTTGAAAGACGACAGCTGCAACTGCAAGAGAGCTGGTTGCGAATAGCCCTCAGGGAAACCACACAAGCGTTGACATAAGTGATCGCTCTCTCTCTCTCTATATATATATATATATATATATATATATATATATATATATATATATATATACACACAACATATATATATATACACACAACATCTACATAGATATGTCTATACAGATATATATATATATATATATATATATATATATATATAGATCTATATATTTTTTTAATAGCTGTATGGTTTACTTGGGGCCATAGTGGCCCCCAGAGAAACCATACAACTATTAAAAAAAATGATTGCCGCTACTCCCTTTTGTCAATTTTTTTTTTTAAATATATATATATTTTTAATTTTTAAACCCCTGGGGGGGTGTGCAATCGCACTCCCCCTGGGGTAAACCTACCTTTAAAAACCAAAAACAAAAAAATGCCCCTGAGGGGGTATGAGGTTGGTTTTGGGGGCCCGTTTTCCGAGGGAGCTGACCGCCCCAAGTGAATTCCCTGCTGTGCTGCGATCGAAGGTCAACAAACCGGTTCAGGAATGCATCCTTTGAAAGGGGAGAACCTCCCCTTTCAAAGGAGGCCTTCGCGAATGTCGGGGAGGTCGTTTGGGCCTGTTTTTCCCACCAGAGGAGAAAACAAACAGTGACATCAGCGTGCCTCGTGGCGTGCTGACATCACAAAGGGGTGAGGGTGCGGGGGGGAGACACCGAGGATTTTTTAATCCCCTCCTTGGTGTCGGCCACTGGTTGTGACCTGCACCAGGGAGGTAGTGCGGGTGTTGGCCACTGGCCGATGCCCGCACTGAAGCAGTTAATATGATTCTACCACACTGTACATTTTCTCTAACTCTATAGTGAATGCACTTTATTATTGACTTTGAGTGCACCACGTCACATCAGTTTACTATTAGTTCACACATTGTTTCATTATGGTCACATATAGATCAACATAGTGACATCAAGGGCGACAGCCAATTCTCTGCTGCACCAATTTCAGATCTATAATATCTTTGCATAGTGTCTGGGAATGGGCTTGGGAAGGAATAACAAACACAGATACAACAGAGGAGTAACAAACACAAACGCAGAGTAGTGGTTGATCCATCCTATCCTAACACGATTACAAAATCTGGTATTTTTATGAAATAACTGTTAATTATGCTGTCAAACCCTGGTTGGGGGGGCTACAGGGTAGATGGACTAACAGGCTCAAAGCATAGGGTTGTGGGCATTTGGGGATAGTGTCCTGCCATCTGTCCTATTATGGCTCTGAAAACTGGGCCAAGTTAAACCCTTTCTATACTTGACTCTCAAGGTAGCAAGGATGAGCAGTCCCAGGTTTTTCAGGGAGGTAGTGTTGGGGACAACAGCTCATTACTCAACTGTTAATCGACTGACAAAATAACATAAGGCCCACTCAAGGGCTTATCTTTAATATGAAAAGAAATCACTTTAATCAAGCAGAAGAACAAAATGCTACCCCACTCGATTGAACTAGTAAGTACTGAGTTGTTAACATAGCAACAATCTCAACTAAATGCTAAACAGTCCCCTCAATGCTATCCTCCCTCCCTGGCTTATCATTGCAGGTATGCTTCATTGAAAGGAATAAGTTAGCCAAAGGTGCATATTTCTTTACTTTTACCTCCCCAACCCCAGCTAGTTGAGCAATGCACTTCAATAGTTTTCACCCAGATAGTAACAAAGTCTCAAGTCCTTGTGCCAGATTCGTTGGTACACATTTATTCTCTTGTTCTGTTTGCAGGCTCCTAAAAGCCCCACCCAGGCAAGGTAGTTGCCTCTACCATCTGCCAAATAGTAGTGGTTAGAAAGAACTATTCAGCAGTCCTTTTCACAACAAGGGCTTACTGAATTTCTATAAGATAACCCTGTCTCTTTCTTTCCCACCTCAGTGACTTGGTCTCCACAGTCCAGCCACAGAAATGCAGGCAATACACTTCCACTTTAGGGAAAGCAGGTCTAATTCCCAAATGTTGTGCATTACTAAACCAGAGGCATCCAACATTGGACCCCAGTACTCAGGCTCCTATTCACACAGAGTCCACCTACTTCACTTGTGTTTTATATATATTCTTTTTCGTTTAAAAAAACCAAAGGTTACAGGGACGTCATAGTTAGGTTGTGAATTTACTCGCACAAAAAGGTAACTATAACTTGAGCCCCGCCATGCACAGTTTTTTCTTCAATAATTTGAATTTTGTTTCATAGATATTTCTATTGAAGTTTATAAAAGTTGTCATGAGTGCTGTAATATCTGGGGTAATTAGCAGTGCATGGTGAGGGTGCAAGTTAAATTTACCTTAGGTACTTAGTTACTTAAAATAACTCTGACTATAATTGCTGAATTTCTCTGGTTTTGTGTGAGCAAATTCAGAACCTAACTATAACGTCCCTGTAACCGTTTTTTTGAGTGAATTTCTATTTTCTTTTTAAATTCTATTTCCTAACTATAATGCTCCTGCAACCTTTGTTTTTATTAGTAAATTTCTATGTTTTTTTAAAATGTAAAGTCGTTTTCATGACTATACGTTAATCCAACCACCGCAGCACACGCCTTTTGGCCGTGCACAGCGGGGATTAGCCGCAGGCCCGCCATGCGTACAAACCCCTATAACCACCCTACCCCACCCCACTCTACACATGGCTGAAGGGCTTGGCCTTCAGCCATTCCCTGCAGCCATTCCCTGCAGCCAACCTCCCTAACCACCGAACACCACACTGCACACGGCCTCTGGCCGTGCATAGCAGGAGGTGGCGGCAGACCTTTCTCTCTGGGTGTGAGAATAGGTGTGAGAGGGTGTCTCTGGATATGAGAGTGGGTGTGAGTGTCTGTCTGGGTGTGAGAGGATCAATGTGGGTGTGAGGGTGTCTGATTGCACTCCAGTGCATGAATGATGCATTTACTTCCACTAAAGTGTTTCAGATCTTTGAACTGCAGAGTAAATACCCTTGCTTTGCCTTTGCCAAGCCCAGGAGTTAGGATCATTTGTCCTTTCCAGAAGTGAAGCTTCAACTGGGGCACCTGCTATATTTACATTTGTAAATACTTCCTGTTGAGGTTTAATTTCTGTGAAATAAAAGCTCACTGCTCCTTTATCCAACAACAGTCCACAGTTTTCACAAAATGTTTATCCAAATGGAGCACTTTTTACTGGTTAGTTAGTAAGTGCTACCTTGTTGGGTTGATGGCCAGTGTGGGAGAGAGGGGCCATGTGGACCCCTTCCCCCGGCCAATTTTGGCCCCTGGGCCCACTACAATCCAATGGGGGAGCAACGTGGCCCCCCCTTCCTGGCAGGATCTTGGCCCTGGGGACCCCAATAAATGGAGGAGGGGGTGCGCTGCTGCCTTCCCCAGGATGATATCCCCCAGAGACCCCATCCACCGGGGTCCAGCCAGCTGTCCTTGATGCCCCACAGGGCACCCAGTGTGCAATAATCCACAGAGGAGCCCCAAGGCCCTGTGGTCCCAGACGGCTTCCCACCTCCTGCGGGAGCCAGCATTGCTGTCACAGTCAGGGAGCTACTAAACATGCATCTCCTTATCTGTGAGAGCAATAGTTTCCCTGCCTGCATTTCTGCGGGTGGGGAAACAGAAGAAACTTCAGCTCCCAGCAAGCGAGAACTGTTTGACAGCTCTCGCTTGCTGGAACTGAAGTGTTTGCTGTGACTTGGTGGGAGCTGTCAAGCAAACATCTATGTACCGGGGATGGCCACCCTGGGACGTAGCAGGAGCCGGCTCTGGAGGGCTGGCAATCCCCAGGGCCATTATTGGGCCCTCCTCTGTTTATATTTAGCCCCAGGGAGGTGGTGGTCCCTGGGGTCTGGGTTCCGCAACAGACCCCTTCATTATATATCAGACCCAGGAAGGTGGCAGTCCCTGGGGCTGCGAAGGAGCCCTTCGGGCACCCCACATCCATTTCAGGTTTAGCTCTGGGGAGGTGGTGGTCACCGCAGCTGTAGGGGTGGGAGGCCGGACATCCCTCCGCATAAAATTTAATGTTCGCCCCCCCGGAGGTGGCGGTCCCTGGGTCTTATGGGGGGTCCACGGACCACTCCTACTATGCCTAAGCAATTTTGCCCCCGGGAGGTGGTACTTCCTGGGGTGTGGGAGGGCTGCACAGTCCACCGCATTCTAATAAATATAAGCCCCGGGGAGGTGGCGGTCCGCAGGGAATAAAAATGCCCTACGAGTGGGGGCCTCATGCACTCCTCTCCTTTATTTTTCATATTCTCCTGGGACATGGCCCACCTAGGGGCTTTATTAAAAACAAGTGCAGGAGACCACGTTTGTATTTTGTTTTTCATTTTTGCTGCAGATTTGTGACGATATCACAAATTAACGGCAAAAGTGTTTTTTTTTTTAAGTGCTTTTTTGCTCTGGTTGAAGTGTTGGCAGCCAAACAGATCTCAGCACGAGATCAGGAAGATTTGCGAAGCCTTCACGCCTCTAGATATCTATATTTATTTTTCTTTTAATATCTCAAAAACTACTGATCGGATTTATACCAAATAACAAAGAGCATCTGTGTATCGAAAACTAACATTCTGCCAAATTTGGTGTATGTCCTTTCAGTGGTTTGGGCTGTAGTGGCGTTCAAAGCTCCTACGGGAATTAACATGGCAAATGCACTTTCTCCCCCCCACCCTTTTTCTCATCTCCCTCTTGATGGATCACCATGAAACTTCCGATGTAGAACAAGATTCTTGGGAACACTTTTTTGGAAAATTTCGTGAAGATTCATCAAACAGCGCCAAAGATGCAGGCAAGCTAAAAAATGCTTTTTCAATTTAAACATGATCTAACTACCTACTGGCAATTGACAGTTGGTAATATATTACCTAGTGGTGGTCACCACTAGGTAATTATAAGTAGGACCTAATTTATATAGAAAAAGTGTTTTTTGTTTAGCTAATACCTTTGGCGCCATTTGATGAATCTTCACAAACTTTTCCTAACAAATGTGATGCTCACTTCAGCGTGTTTTTCGAAAATTTCTGAGTGATCGTTCAAGCGGGGGCCAAGACAATGGGGGGGGTCCCAAAACGATTTTTCCTCATGCATATTTCCATAGGATTTCAACAGGATTAGTGCCCGAGCGACTGGACTGAAATACATCAAATTTGGCAGAAAGGTAGCTCTTGGTCCAGAAATCGCCCTTTTTGTTATTTGGTGTAAATCAGTTCAGTAGTTTATTAAATATTACAGAAAAATCAAAATTGTATACATAGGTCTTCAGCGGAGTCCCTGGAAAAAAAGGTAAAAAATTAGAAAATGAGCCAGGGTAGCCACACCCTTACCTCTTACCTCTGGTGCCGCCCAGGGCAAAAAGCCTTCCTTTTTTAAAAAATGTTGCTGCAAATTCACAATGAGGTCGCAAATCTGCAGCAAAAAAAACCAAAACAAGTATGGACTCCCGCACTTGTTTTTAATGAAGCCGCTGGGTGGGTTAGATCCCAAGGACATGTCAAAAATATGGAGGGGTTTCATGGGTGCCCCCTCCTAGGCTTGCTGAAGCCACAAGGACCGCCACCTCCCGGGGCCGAACATACAATTAAATCTGGGGGGCCACCCGCCCCCGATTCCCCAGGGACCATCCCCTCCCCCATGACTTCAAACTAAAATGAGTGTGGGGGCTGCCTTCCCCCATCCACAGACCCAGGGACCACCACCTCCTGAGGCTTTATAGTAAAAGGAAAGCGGGGTGTGAGTTATAGTTACCTTAGGCTGCGAGTTATAGTTGCTTGAAATAACTGTTACTATCACTGCTGAATTTCTATGGTTTTGTGCAAGTAAATTCAGAACATAACTATACATCCCTGTAACCTTTGTTTTTTCAGTGAAAAGAATAAAAAATATATATATATATATATATATATATATATATATATATATATACTCACACATACACACAAGCCCTCTCGCTCACTCTTTTTCTCTCTCTCTCTCCTAGGTAATGGATTTCACAAAACGTGTAATTTCACACCAGAGGAGTCAGAAGACTGCACTGTCACTGACAGTGAAAAAGCTCTGGTCATGCCATGAATTTACAAAACATGGTACACTGCCTCCACTGCTTCGTTGATACAAGCAAGGCATAGATAGTAGTCATCTGCCTACTGTGAGGGCACGCACACTGTACCCATCCAGATCGCATGACCGGTCCGGGACTTGGTTGCCAAGGACAAGCTGAGGCTTGGATTGTCAAGGACAAGCTAAGGCTCTGCACAAACACTAGATTAGCGTGATGTAAGGGCTAAAATAAAAGTTTATCTTCTAATGGTTCATATGTTCTATGGTTGTGCTGAAAATCTGTTCATAAATAAGCTTATCTTTGGTAAATATTCATCTGGTGGATACATATTTTTTCTGCATATTCCTTACCTTATGAATATTCCCCCAGGCTTCAGACAGGTATGGAAACCTTTATTTCCAAACAATGTCTCCCCAGGAAGGAGTGCCATGTGGCTCCAGTGTGAATCTGCCTCTAGGCATGATTCAACATGATATAGTAGGCACACACCAGTGCGCTGTTCCCAGTTCCTTATAACATTTTATGCTCCTCATTGAGGCATGCAGATAGAGACCGAGAGAGTTGTGCCAGAGACATATACAGCACATAATATGTTTGTTTGCTGTAGAATCTTATTAATAATGTCACTATCTTATTAGAGAGGACTGGTGACTGAGAAATCTACAGGAAGATTATGTATCCACTAGAAATATTGTTACTGAAGATAAGTAACTTTTAATCATGGTAGATATATCTTCACACAAATTCCTCACCTTATTGGTCAATCCCAAATTAGGGACACCCTGGAAGCTTGGAATTGAGTACTAACAGTTAAGCAAACAAATCATGCAACACAGCTTGGGTAAAGTACCAGTCACCACGTGCCTGAGATGTGAGGCATTAGTGCTTTGCAAAAGTGTGCAAGGAAGACTACTTTGTTGCCTGAAAGATGTCAGCAACTGAGACTCCTTTGAAAAGCGCTGTGGAAACAGCCATGACACTGTCTGAAAGAGCATAAATCTCTTCTGGAGTGTCTTTTTTAGCAAGAGCATAGCAGAAGCTGATAAACAGGGTTACCCAACACAAAATGATGCGTCTAATCACTGCCTTGGCCTTCTTAGCCCCAGCAAACTTAACAAGAGCTGATTGTCCACTTTATCCTCTTGAGTGCAGTCAATGTAGTAGAATGCCACATACCTAGAGTCCAGTCTATAAGTCATTCCTCCATCTCCCTTTTATGCAGCTCATCAAGTGGTGTTGCATTGCATGATAATAGAAAATCTGGCCCTATATTTGTAGCACATAATTCATGAGCTCAGTAACGTTCCCTGGAACTAAGGCACCCCAAGCTAAGTGGAAATCTATTTAAACAGTAGACCTAGTTTTCAGCTTTAAAGTTGAAATTCGCTAAATGGTGGAATTAGCACACCGAAAAAGAAGGTCGAAAACTACCTGGACGTTTTGGTTTCTTCACCACAAAAAGCTTCGTTAAACTTAGTCCTCCAATTCAGCTGAAAAGGTGGTCGTGGCGGCACAGATGCATTCCAGGCCTTCAGGGTTGCTTTTGTATCATCTAGGGCAATAATGTGGTCGATACTGTTGTTCTGTACCAACACATGGACAGGACAAGCTAGAGGAGTGGAGCTGGTTAGCATCTACACTAGAGGCCACCTCTAACTCGCATACCTAACAAAGCAAATCAAAATTCAATGGAATGTAAGTATTTCAATTCCAACTTCTGTCTCAGAACGTAGCAGGTCTGAGAAAAAAATAGCTTGGCACATCTGCCTTCTTTCTAGAAATAGAATATTTTCCATTTTCAAGAAACTTGGTGCATATCCCCAATACCAATAAATTGCTATAAGGTATTCTATACTCCAGCAGTTAGAACTAAGAACTATGACAGATCATCAGGTGGCCTCTCATTAAACATATTTCTACTGCAGTTAAGGCTATTGTAACGTTGCTGTAAATGCAGTGTACATCTATGCAAGCAGTTACACTGAACAACTGTAAGATACGTGACAAATTGTTCAGTATTCTTTCCAATTAGTTTATTTGAATGTACATAAATGTGATTATGAACTTTTAATAAATAATTCTGTAATGATATTGAGAATTTATTCTTCTGTTATCCAGATCATGAAGTAATTGTCACTGGCTATTTTAATTAAATTTACTAAGTAAAGCTAAACAGTATATCAAAGATCAGTTCAGAATTAAAAAAGCAAAAGTGGCAACTGAACAGACTGAGGGGGTCATTACAACATTGGCAGTAAAAGGCGCTTATCGCCGTGCAGAAGACCGCCAATACACCGCCGCGGCTGCGGAATTCCGCCACAGCTATTATGACACACTTCTCGGAATCCGACGAAATTCAGACACCCACACAACTCCGCCACACCAAAGGTCAGTGATAAACTGGCGAAAACAAATCCTCCACGCCAACAGAAACACGCCCATGCTATTACGACCCACGAATCCACGCGGCGGTCTTTCAAACGCGGTATTCCATTGGCGGTACACACCGCCGCGCTCAGAATACACACACATCTCCAAAACACTGCCACATTGGACGATTCAAAATATACACACCTGATACACATACAAACAACACTACCACACTCCCACACACCCAATCCAATATAAAACACACACCCACATCACCCACAAACCCCTACGACCAGAAATTTAGACGAAGGCCAGAGAGACAGCACAACAAAGACAACCCCACCATACAGAGGCACACAACACCATCACCCACACAACATCCACGCACAAAACACCACACACCACTACACATCACCACACACATCAACACTCACACCGCCCCACACATCACACACACCACCCCATGGCACACCAAAGACACCCCCGCTTTTCTGAGGAGGAGCTTCGGGTCATGGTGGAGGAAATCCTACGGGTAGAGCCACAGCTATTTGGCTCACAGGTGCAGCACACATCCATAGCCAGGAAGATGGAGCTATGGCGAAGAATAGTGGACAGGGTCAACGCTGTGGGACAGCACCCAAGAAATCGGGAGGACATCAGGAAGAGGTGGAACGACCTACGGGGGAAGGTGCGTTCAACGGTCTCCAGGCACAACATCGCGGTTCAGCGGACTGGCGGCGGACCCCCACCTCCTCCCCCACAACTAACAACATGGGAGGAGCAAGTCTTGACCATCATGCATCCTTAGGGCCTCGGAGGAGTCGGTGGAGGAATGGACACTGGTAATTCAAATCAAACTATCACATCCCCCACCCTACCTGCATGCTAACACACACCCCCACCCTCACACCCTCCCATATCACTACAACTCCTCACTAATGTACTAATAACACAAACTACACATCCCAACACCATGCCCTGCATGACACAACTAAGCATGGACACCCATCACCTAAGCATGCCCACTGCATATACCCAGAACAACCCCCTAACCATCATCACACAAGCCCCCACACAGGAATGCTTGCACTGGGGTACACAGACACCCACCCATTGCACACCATCACACACACATGCAATAATCATGCTCTTATGCCCCTGCAGGATCACGAAGGACCGTCACCACACCAGAGGGTCCAGACAACACCACTCCACCCACAGAAGAGGCCCACAGTGTTGATAGCAGCTCTGCCATACTGGAGCCTGATGACCAGCCCGGACCATCGTGGGCCTCAGGACAGTCGGTTCCCCTTGCAGAGGCACAGCCCAACACTGACCTTCCACCCTCTGGTAACACCAGCACAGCACCCACCCAGCGGGCCCAAACCTCCGTACCCAGGACAGGTCAATCAGCGGTGTGTCCACCACTACAGGGAACCCAGGGTAACCCACCACCCCAACAACAACAGGGACCTGAGGGCAATGGTAGTGGGCACACGGTCCAGGGGACGGAGGCACAGGAACACAGGGGAACTGGGAGGGCTGCTGTGCGACAGGGGGCGGACAGGCCATGGGAACCCACTCTCCACGAGGCCCTATCCTCCATCATGGGAGCATACCACCACTCTCAGGAGACGATGGCGACGGTCCTGGTCAAGTTTCAGGAGACCCAGCGCCTGCAGGAGGAACAGTATTTGGGGTTCAGAGAGGAGCTCAGGACCATCAGCTCCGCCTTGGACACCATCGTAGGGGTGCTGAAGGACATACAGCAGACCCTGAGGGACACCGTGGACATTAGCCAGGACGATGAACTGCCCACCACCTCCGCCGGCGCTAGTGGACAGGACGTCACGCCACAGGACCACCACACCAGCACCCCACCCCCTGCAGACGGACAACCACCACGCAAGCGGTCCCTGAGAGTCAGGAACAGGACAGAGCAAGATGGCAAGACCCCCGCCAGGAAATGAGCCCACCCTGATTGTCCCCCCACTGTCCCACTTTGTTACCCTGTCCATACTTGAACTGCCCCAGCTCCACTTCCTATGCCCATATGGGCAGTGCACCTGTGAGACTAATAGAGTGGACTCTGCCATGGACATTCCTCCGCCATCACCCATCACCATTTTACCACCCCCTCCCATTTTTGAGCACTTCAATAAACACCCTTGAAACACAAAACAATCTGGAGTCAGTCTATGATTTGGTAAAATGTAATATCTATGACAGTGTCAAAATGCGTTGTGAGATGTAAAGGCAACATACCAATGTCACACATCACAAGTCCTTGAAGGATGCAAGTAGATGACACACGTTGGTAATCACACCTGTGAAACCGTAATGGAAAGAAACAACTCAATTACCAAATAATCCCATGAAATAACACACAGGATAGAGGAGGACGTGTGACAGTGAATGTAATGGTAAAAATTAAAATGTTCTCACCTGTGTCACTGGAAATATTGCTGTATGACTGATTCCCTGTTGTCGTTGTCTTCTTCCTCAGCTTCCTCCTCATCAGTGTCCACAGGCTCCACAGCTGCCACAACACCGTCATCTGGACCATCCTCCTGCAGATAAGGCACCTGGCGTCGCAAAGCCAAATTATGAAGCATCGAGAAGGCGATGATGATCTGGCACATCTTCTTCGGTGAGTAGAATAGGGAACCACCTGTCAAATGGAGGCACCTGAACCTGGCCTTAAGGAGGCCGAAGGTGCGTTCGATCACCCTCCTAGTCCGCCCATGGGCCTCACTGTAGCGTTCCTCTGCCCTGGTCCTGGGATTCCTCACTCCCATGACAGGTTGGGGTAACCAGAGTCCCCTAATAGCCACACACGGTGCCTCTGGAGTTGACCCATCATATCGGGGATGCTGCTATTCCGCAGGATGTAGGCGTCATGCACTGAGCCAGGGAACATAGCATTTACCTGGGAGATGTACTGGTCTGCCAAACATACCATCTGTACATTCATGAAATGATAACTCTTCCTGTTCCTGTACACCTGTTCACTCCTGAGGGGGGGGGACGGGGGGGCAGAGCTACATGGGTCCCATCAATGGCACCTATGACGTTGGGGATATGTCCAAGGGCATAGAAGTCACCTTTAACTGTAGCCAAATCTTCCACCTCAGGGAAAATGATGTATCTCCTTACGTGTTTCAGCAGGGCAGACAACACTCTGGACAACACGTTGGAAAACATAGGCTGGGACATCCCTGATGCCATGGCCACTGTTGTCTGAAAAGACCCACTTGCAAGGAAATGGAGCACTGACAGCACCTGCACGTCAGGAGGGATTCCAGTGGGATGGTGGATTGGTGACATCAGGTCTGGCTCCAGCTGGGTACATAGTTCCTGGATTGTGGCACGGTCAAACCTTTAGGTGGCGATTACATGTCGCTCTTCCATTGTCAACAGGTCCACCAGCGGTCGGTACACCGGAGGATTCCGCCATCTTCTCAAATGTCCCAAATGACGGCGCCTACGAAGGACAACAGCGACGATAAAGTCAATTGTTTTCCAGGTATGTACCCACAGTTACACAGAAGACTACACCAAACACAAAACCCTTCCCGTATGTGTGTTGAGTGTAGGCCTAGCTATGTGTGACGCAGAAGTAAATGAAGCCATGTGGGCCCCTGAAATGGCGGCTGCCTGACCTCTAAACTGGGACAATGGGATTGTGGGGTAACTGCGCTGGCGTTGCACACCGTCGCGGTAGGCGGTCGTAGACCGCGGAGCAATGCTGCATTGGTTAACATAGGACCCTATGGGTCCCAGGAGCCAATGAACAGGTGCGCCGGCGGTGATGATACGCACCGCCGCAGACGTCACTGCCATTTTCTATCTGTTCAATCACTAGATACCTGATCTTCAACAGGAGAGGACCTACACTGCAAGTGCTGCTGTGACCTCGGTCTGGAAGAGACAATGGCTGCTGCGTCTGGGGAAAGGGCCCCTGCCTTCACTGCTCAGGAGTTGGAGAAACTGGTAGACGGGGTCCTCCCCCAGTATACGCTACTCTACGGTCCTCCAGACCAACAGGTTAGTACACAGGGAGCACGTTGTATGGGCTAAGCCTGGGTGGAGAGGGCTGGTTGTAAGAGGGAAGGGGGCAGAGTTCAGGGAACATTAATGCATGTGAATGAATGGGCCACATGGCTAGAGTAGGGAGGGGGGCCACTCACATCCACGGTGCAGTTGGTAATGACTTTTCGTCTTCCCTTGTGCATGTCATGTAGGTCAGCGCCCACCAGAAGAGGGACATTTGGCGTGCCATCGCCAAGGACGTCTGGACCCTGGGGGCCCACCAGAGACGGGGCACCCACTGCCGGAAAAGATGGGAGGACATTCGCCGCTGCAGCAAGAAGACGGCGGAGGCTCAGCTGGGGATGGCCTCCCAACGTGGGAGGGGTGCCCGTCGCACCATGACCCCCCCTGATGTTCCGGATCCTGGCAGTGGCCTACCCTGAGTTGGATGGGCGCTTGAGGGCATCACAGCAGACACAAGGGGGTGGGTACAACCTCATTCTGCGGACTTTGCGCGCAGTGGAGGGGTCTGGGTGGGGGAGGAGGCCTGTGGGTGTACCTAGGCCAGCCAGAAATACGTAGACTAGGCCCCTCTGTAATGCAGCCCATGTGGCACTCTACACCACCGCAGTAGAGTGCCAAGTACAGGTATATATGTCCCTGTGGCATGCATGTGTGCAGATTTCCACCATAGCCATGTCGGCCAGATCCCAGGAATTGCATCTGCAGAGGCCAGGAGCACGGCATAGTGCAGGAGGCTGCTGTGTCTGTCTTGTCCGCCAACGGTAGCGGTATGCCATGCACTCAACCTATTCTTCTTCTGTCTCCCCCCCACTTTTTGTGCTTTTGCTGTTCTTTTGTGCATCAGCATCATCAGGCGGAGGTACAGTGGCACCGGAGCACGAGGGAGCTGCATCCCACATGGCCTTGGAGGGCCACATCACGGACTCAGAATACATCAGTGGGACAGAGGGCGAGGGGAGCTTCACGTCAGCCACCGGATCACCAAGCAGTGACACGGACTCATCCGCCGATGTGAGCTCCCTTGTGTTGGCGGCACCATCTGTGCGCCCCACTTCTACAGGTACAGCCGCCACCTCCCCTACCAGCACCGCCCTCCCAGCAGCCCCTCAGCGTTCGCCCCGTGCCCGCTCACCCAGCAGGGTGGGCATCACCTTCGCCCCAGGCACCTCAGGCCCTGCCCCAGTCACCCCTGCTGCCCTCAGTGAGGAGGCCATTGACCGCCTCAGGCCACTCACTGTTGGGCAGTCTACCATTGTGAATGCCATCCAGGGTGTAGAAAGGGAGTTGCAACACTGTAATGCATTCCTGGAGGGCATTCATTCTGGTCAGGCTGCCCTTCAGCGAACCCTGCAATCTCTGGCCTCAGCACTGATGGCAGCCATTGTCCCTGTGTCTAGCCTCCCCCCTCCAACCTCCTCCACCCAGACCCAATCCCCTGTACCCCAGCCCATCCCAAGCACACCTACAGACCAGCATGCACACAAGTCAACACACAAGGGAAGCTCAAGCAAACATAGGCACCACACAACCCACAGGGACTCACGCAAGCATCACACACATACAGACACAACAACATCCACTGCCTCCACTGTGTCCCCCTCCTCCTCTTCTCCCTCCTCCCTCCCAGTCTCATCTACACTCTCACCTGCATGCACTACATCTACAGGCACCAGGACTCGCAACAGAACACCCAGCACCACTTCCCACTCACCTGCACTCACCACCTCCAATCCCATTTACATGTCCCCTGTGTCCTCTCCCAGTGTGTCTGTGACGCCCCCTCCAAAAGTACACAAACGCGAGCACCCACACACCCAACATCCATCCACCTCACGACAGCCTCCAGTACCTGCACCTGCACCCAAAACACCTAAAGTGACACCTCCTACAACCACCTCCTCTTCCTTCACTCCCAGGGCCCCTCCAACTACCCATCCCAGTGTTCGTCAGAAACTGTCCCTCTGTAAAGTTGACCTTTTTGCCCCCACCCCCCTCCAATTCATCAGTCCCGTCGTAGCGCCTCAGCCAAAAAGCCTCCAATACCAGTGGTGCCTGTTCAAGGTGTGTGGAGTGCACCGGCCACCAGGGCAGGCAGTATGACCCGGAGCCAAGGCACTGGCAGCCCACCCCCTGTAAAGGCTCTGAAATTGGAAAGTGGCCGACGGGAAGACTCCTGGAGGGAAAACAACTCACAGGGGTCCCAAGGGGATTGCAGTCAGCTGTGACTCCTCCAAAGTTGGGGAAGGGCAGAGGAAGTCTGCACAGCCTGTTGCGAGTATCACGGCGGAGAAGGGCGGCATCCTTCCCGGCAGTCGAGACGCCACCGCCAGCACTGTCGTCACTGGTCCGGAGACCACCGCCAGAGTCAGTGCCCAGGAGCGCCCAAGTATCGTCACTGGTCAGGAGACCAGCGCCACCGCCGGAGTCAGTGCCCAGGAGGGCCCAAGTATCGTCACTGGTCAGGAGACCACCGCCGGAGTCAGTGCCCAGGAGGGCCCAAGTATCGTCACTGGTCAGGAGACCACCGCCGAAGTCGGTGCCCAGGAGGGTCCAAGTATCGTCACTGGTCAGGAGACCACCGCCACCGCCGGGGTCAGTGCCCAGGAGGGCCCAAGTATCGTCACTGGACAGGAGACCACCGCCACCGCCGGAGTCAGTGCCCAGGAGGGCCCAAGTATCGTCACTGGTCAGAAAACCACCGCCACTGCCGGAGTCAGTGCCCAGGAGGGCCCCGGCTGCCACAGCCCCGCTGGGCTATGAGGGAACGTCATGCCACACACCAATGCCCAGTCCAGGGAACGTCATGCCACACACCAATGCCCGTTCCAGAACCGCCAAGGCAAAGCTCTGCTGAACAGTCCAGAGACCGCCATGGCAAAGCACCGCTGAACAGTCCAGAATTGCCATGACAAAGCACCGCTGAACAGTCCAGAACCGCCATGGCAAAGCACCGCTGAACAGTCCAGGGAGTGCCATGGCAAAGCACCGCTGAACAGTCCAGAGCCGCCATGGCAAAGCACCGCTGAACAGTCCAGGGACCGCCATGGCAAAGCACCGCTGAACAGTCCAGGGACCGCCATGGCAAAGCACCGCTGAACAGTCCAGAACCACCATGGCAAAGCACCGCTGAACAGTCCAGAACTGCCATGGCAAAGCACCGCTGAACAGTCCAGGGACCGCCATGGCAAAGCACCGCTGAACAGTCCAGAGACCGCCATGGCAAAGCACCGCTGAACAGTCAAGGGACCGCCATGGCAAAGCACCGCTGAACAGGGCATGCACCGGGGAGGAATGAAAAGACTGCCACATCAAGCATTGTTATCCCATGTGCAGCTGGGACAGTGACGGGACAGGAACTTTTCTCGGGGAGACTAATCCAGTCTGGGCACCAGTCCCCCTCCAGAGCCAGTGGTGGATGTTATCTACTTCCGAAATTGTGGCTTTGCACTCCCAAGGATGGTCCAGTGGGCAACCCACCCACTGTATAGACTTGAGAGACTGTGGCTTTGCACTCCCCAGGATGGTCCAGTGGGCAAGCCACCCACTGTAGAGACTTGAGAGACTGTGGCTTTGCACTCCCCAGGATATGGCAGTGGGCAACCCACCCACTGCAGAGACTTGAGAGACTGTGGCTTTGCACTCCCCAGGATGGTACAGTGGGCAAACCACCCACTGTAGAGACTTGAGAGACTGTGGCTTTGCACTCCCCAGGATACATCAATGGGCATGGAGCCCCGTCGTGGATCTGGCTTTGCAGTCATCCGGCTGAGGTGCCCCCCCCCTTCCCTTCCCCCTGAGGTGCCTGTAGTATTTCTATCTGATGCCACGGCAGTGTTCTTTCCGATTGGGGACAGGTATCTAGTGTGGGCCTCGCCCATGCATTTTTGGACTAGTGGTGCACGAACATTGATATGTGCATATCTGCACTACTTCTCGTAATGTATATATTTCTGGCTGATTTTATGATATATCTGTATATTTTTGACAGACATGTATATTGATACATTACAATGTTTGGACTGATTTTGTTTTGTCTTTGCATTCTTCCGGGGGGATTGTAGGTTGTTACTGTGATTTTTGTGAATGCGTCGGTGTGTGTGTTGTAATATGCGAGTGTGGGGGTGGGGGTGTTTCGTGTGTGTCCCCCTAACTTTTGCCTCCCCCCTCCCCTATGTCGTAGGTGCAGTACTCACCGTTGTCTTCGCCCGCGCCGGCGTTGGTCTTTGTAGATGAGTAGGAATACAAGGGCCGGTAGAATGTGTAATTCGGGCTCCATGGAGTCCTCGTTCCTCGTGGGAAGTGTTCAGGTGAGCGTTTTCCCATTGCAGTAACTGTTTCCGCTGTGTTTTTATCCAAGGTGAATCCGCCCCGGAAAAGGTGGCGGATTGGTAGGTTGTAATAGTGTGGGCGGTACATTGGCTTCCGCCTATCTGTTGGCGGTGTCCGCCACGCTGCTTGTCTGTACCGCCGTGGCGGGCGGTGTGTTAAAGTGGCTATCTTTGTTGGCGGTTTCCGCCAGGGTCATAATTCCCTTTTTTTGTCCGCCGGCCTGTTTGCATTATTGGCGCACCTTTAACACCGTCCGCCAGGGTTGTAATGACCCCCTAAATCTCAGAAGCAAGGTTTACCAGGAGGACCTACAGCTAATTGTTAAACACATTACGGCCCATATTTATACTTTTTTAGCGACGCATTTGTGTCATTTTTTTACGCACAAGCGGCGCAAACTTGCAAAATACAATTGTATTCTGTAAGTTTGCGCCATTTTTGCGTCAAAAAACGGCGCAAATGCGGTGCTAAAAAAGTATAAATATGGGCCTACATCTTTTTCCTTTATTGGGATGTCATTGATTTGGCACATGCTGAAAAGAAGCACACCGCTGATATGGTAGATGGGCAATCTTTGGCTACATATAGCAGTAGTATCCTTGAGGCAGTCACCCACCCGCATCTCAATAAAGGAGACCACACTTGACTGCTTGCAAGAGTAAAGGACACGGTTTATTGAGTGCCTTCACATATAATCAATCCTTTCAAATTCCCTATTGGTTCTGCATTTAAATAAAAGACAACCTTGTAGTATTTCCTTCCCATGAACATTCCTTGCCGGGTATTCCCTTCTCTACTGGCTGACCACCGCACTGGTGCCATTAAATGCTTCTTCCAAACAGACATTCCAGATGGCCACAAAGTTGTGACCATACGGTAGCCTTGATTAATCGTTCATGGCAATCAAGCACAAAATGTGGTCATAGTCTTTACACAGACAAATTTTATAAACCTTCAGTTAGTCAGGCATGCGGGGTGGCCGTCGACAGCTGATAGCTGCACCTCATTCACTCAGGCACATTGAGTGACCCTTCATTTCCAATGGCTGTATTTCCAAAGTCACAACTGTACACCAGACATTCATCGTTACCTTCAGTTTATTGGGCTTGCAGGGTGACCATCCACTTCTGGTAGTCATGCCTCAATCAGAGAAGCATACCAGTTGAGCCTCCACTTCTGGTGGCCATGATTCAACTGTCACCCTCAAGCATATGCCCTGCTTTGCTTTCCTTCAGGGAGTCAGGCATGCTGGGTGGCCAACCACTTGTGGTAGTCATGCTTGAGGAAGTCAGACACTCTGGGTGGCCTCCCACTTCCAGTGGTCGTGGTTCACTCACATTCACTTCAAACAGGGATTCCCTCTGGCCATACCACTCCGTATCCACACCTGCCCATATGGATGAATATTCACTGCTCCCTTTGGCTCTCTCATTGTGACTCAGTGTATGGTAGCGGCTCCTTAGTGCTGCCCTACCTCCTTGGGTTGGTGGCTGTGCTGCTTTACTCTTCAGAATATCAAAGCTATGCACTTCAGGATATTTTAAGGCACAATGTAAAGCAATCACTCTCAAACACCTTCGTAAGTAGAATAATCAAGTTTATTTAAGGGGCAAGTTCTCAGCTAGCAAAACTAAACCACACTAATATATATATATATATACATCAGGAGAATAACATGAGAATAATGATAAAGATATAAGCACTCTGTGAATAATTGCAAGAGTAAGTGCATATAATGCAAGCACACACAATATACCTCAATGCTCAATAGCATGAAAATGACTGCAAGAATAAGTACATATTACGCGCGCACACACAATACACTTAATAAATTGAAAAGCTTCACCGAAAAGAGCGTCTGCATCCCTCCGCCGTACACAAAGCTGGGGAACCCAAATCAGCTGACACAGGGAACCTCTGTTCGGGACAATCAGTCCTCCTGGCGTTGCGTCCAACCCAGAAGAGAGTTCCTAAACAAGCCCATCCAGGCCCCCAACTTTTATAGTATTTACTAACACCCAGGAGTCTTTTCTAGAAAAAGACCCCCTCCTTTACAAATTGTGCAATCGGCGGTACCTAGTTCACCCTTCGAGACGTCTCCTCAGAACGGGCCAAGTTCCCAGGAGAGGACTCCAAGGTGAAGCTTGCATTCCTCCTTGTGTACAGGCGCATCCCCCTGTTGTTCTAACTGATAGCTCGTGGAATGTAAATAGCGCCCTTCGTACCAGGCAGATGGAGCGAAGTTGAGCAGAAAAACACCCCACCCTTCAGCTTGCCGAAGCTTGTGGAAAAACACAGAACAGTGCCTTACGCACCGAACCAGACTCGACAAAATGGAGTCGTGAACCAAAATGGAAGCGAAGGCCAATGAAAGCAGAGGCCAATGGTCCACACCCTGCACCACTGTTTACCTTGCACGTAGTGCTGCCACATGCACGTAGTGTATGTAGCAATACATTTCCACCCTTGGACCATTTGGCCAACTTACAACTAAGTATATCCTATAAGCTGAAATGGCAATGCTCTTGGGCGAAACTGAGATAGAAGATTAGGCACACACTGAATACAACAACATAATGAAATTAAAATAACTGTTATGATAATGATTACACCAAAGATATAACGCAGTTGGCCTAAATTAGGCAGCCATCCAAAAGCCCAATCCCACCACCCCTTGTCAACATCCTGCTGCACCCCCTTCACCAACTTATGCAGGGCCTCTATGTGGGAGTTGATTGATATGGAGTGGTTGGATAAATTGAAGCAACATAATCCTTCAAAATCACTGCAGCCATGGTTGTGTTTAAGCAGTAAATAATCAATAGCAGCGCGATTCTGCAAAGCAGCTCTTCTAATTCCCTGTACATCTAATAACAGCTCGGCTAAGGCAGCTGATGTATAGTTAATATTCTTGACTACTAAACATGCAAGTTTATTAATAACTCTGGTATTATATACTGCAAGTCCTGGCACCCCTACGATAGAACCAGCTAAACTAACATATTCTGTTTTGGACAGCAATGAAATTTCAGAATCACAGTCCGTAGGTAATTGAATAGTGTCTCTGGTATAGCGAGGGTGTAGAGCAGTATCCATAGGAAACATGAGAAAGCCTAAGCGTGACCAGGCACAAGGCCCTCCGGTTAGATTGGCTGGAATATAAGTAAAAGAAAGATTACCACAAGAAAAGAGCCAACCTTTAGGCAACTTAACATTTTGAATGTGGCTGGCCGCAGGCACCACATGTTGGCAAAACATCGAATTATTTACATTCAAACAGGTTAGGTCAGTCCGTGAGTGGCACAACGTCCGTTGTGCAGCAGTTAAGTTTTTGTCTCTTTTCTCCAGTTTGAGCTGAGCACATTTACCTATTTTCATAGGATCACAGGTCAATGAATAGCACACATCCCCATTTGAGATGTTAAACGTGAGTATAGATGTCATGTTCCTCCACAACCGCCTGCCCACCTCCGGGCAATGACGGCAGTACTCATAGAGTGACAGATGGGAGCGAACGTCACTCACATCCACCATTCCATCCTGGTTTGTATTGTTAAAGATGTGTAATAATACAGCAGCAGGAGTGGGCACTGCCACTAGACAAGTGGTAATCAAATCTTGAACGCTTTGCATGTTACTCATACAGAAGTGAAATATATTCAGCACTTCCTGCGCTAGATGAATCCAAACATTGTTCGGTTGATGCAGCAGCGTTGGCATCTGCGGCTGACGGTTGGATTTTTGGGCTATGAGCCCCTCCCGCTCCCCGGTGGAGTCTCCCGAACGGGCTCCATACACCACACTCATGGCACAGGCACTCCACAGGATGATCTGAAAAGAACAAAGGACAAAACACGTATTATCATTCTCGCAGATAGCATTTGTCAGCGGGAACATGTTCCCATTTGTCTTGACCAGGTCGCATAACTACCAGGACATTGTCTGGTCCAGTGGCGATGACATCAGCGGGTTGAGGAGGGTTATTTGGGGATTCAATCCACACTTTGGCCCCTGGGTTCTTGTCAGTAGATCCGAACCCTCCTTTGCCTCTCACAGTGAGAAGAGCTGGGGCGCTCCCCTTCTTAACAACACCTCCATAAACCGGCATAATGACAATTTGGGCAACGCGATCACCAGGTTGCACCACTAGGTCTGTGTCACCATTGTTCAAGAGAATGACTTTCAACTCGCCTTGGTAGTCTGCATCTATCACGCCTCCTAAAACTTGGATGCCCCTCAAGGCAAGCCCAGATCGAGGGGCGATCAGACCGTAATGCTCAGGGGGAATCTGAATTCCCACCCCAGTTTCAATCAGAGTGATGTCTCTAGGTTTCAATCGATGCATGTGTAAAGCATGTAAGTCAAGTCCTGCAGATTCTGGTGTAGCTCGATATGGGGCCAAAGCTCCTGGAGCTGTTTCCCAATACACAATGGTATTGCTCGTTGTAAACGGATTAATCTGTAAAGCAGGTGTCAGCATTCTCATGAGAGGTGTCTCGGCATTTGTTAGGGGTCGGTTGTTCAAAATTTGCAAAGCATCATACAAATTATCCCTCCACCCCTTCAGTGTCCCATCATTCAGTTTACGCAATTGTTCTTTCAGCAACCCATTCATTCTCTCAATCAGTCCCGCTGCTTGTGGGTAGTAAGGTATGTGAAAAATCCACTCAATATTGCGTTGTGCACAATAGTCCTGCACTAGTCTGCCCTTGAAGTGGCTGGCGTTATCACTTTGAATCTGGAGTGGCACCCCATAGTACAGAATCAACAGATCTAGTGTTTTCAGGGTGCTCTTCTGAGTTGCGCGCTTGCAGGGAAAGGCTATGAGATAACCAGAGTAAGTGTCTACCACATTGCAGGCATACTGACACCCTCTGCTCACTGGCATTGGTCCAATGTAATCAATCTGCCAAATCTGTCCTGGCAATTTACCTCTACCTAGCTGGCCTCTCACCACCTGTGGGACTGGTCTGTGCTGTGCATGCTGACAAATGGGACATTCAATGATCGCTGTTTTAATCAAATCTAGGGGAAGATGCATCCCTCTAATCTCAGCCCACCTGTGAGTAGCCTTTTCTCCAAGATGTCCGCATTTCTGGTGTGCCCATTTAGCCATTCCCACCAAATCAGAACTCTGCGCCTCCACTTCAGCCTCTTGAATCTTGGCTCGATCGTCTGCAAGACAATTGAACCATCGGTCTAATGAATCAGTTGGACAGTGAGCGTCCACATGATAGACAGTCACGGTGCTTTGAGGTAACATTTCCCAGATCTCCTGCCATAACTCCTTCCCCCATACCTCTTTGTTATGGATTTTGTACTGATGTGCATGCCACGTGGGAAGCCAAGTAGCTAACCCATTGGCGGTAGACCAGGAATCGGTATAAATGTGACATTTTCCGGGTAGCTCCTGTTTTAAAGCCTGATACACGGCATAAAGCTCTGCATACTGGCTACTTTTTCCCTGTCCTGTAGTTGTCAAAAGCTTCTTGGTAACAGGATTATAGGACACTGCCTTCCAGTGCCTTTTCGCTCCAACATATTTTGCTGAACCATCTGTGAACCACACATGTTTTTTGTCATCTGCAGACAAGTCTGCGAACGGCTGGCCCCACCCTACTGGGGATTCACACACTGAAGGTACATCATGCAACATTTCGGAATTCTCCACTGGAGCCTGCGCTACCTGCTCATGCAAAACGGCGGTCCCTTTTGGACCCGCTCGTGCCCTGTCCTGGACATACCATTTCCATTTTATAATGCTGGCTTCTTGCGCATGTCCAATTCTATGAGTTTTTGGGGAACTCATCACCCACTGCATGATGGGAATTTCAGGCCTTAAAATCACATTGTGTCCCAGTGTAATTTGCTCAGTATCAACCAGGGCCCAATAGCAGGCCAGCAGCTGCTTCTCAAAGGGAGTATACCGCTCTCCTGCCTCAGGTAACTTCTTTGTCCAAAATCCCAGGGGCACCCTTTTTCTTCCTTGTTTTTGCCATAAACTCCAATTGGCATACTGCCCCTGGACTGTCACATTCAACTCAATGTCTCCCTCTCGAATCGGCCACAAATCCAAAGCATGCTGAATGGCGTCTTTCGCCAATTCAAACGCGCGCTGCTCCTGCTCTCCCCATTCAAACGCATTTTTCTTTCGTGTAACTTTGTACAATGGGGCCAAAATCTGAGACAAATGGGGTATATGTTGTCTCCAATACCTGAATAGTCCAATAAAACTCTGGGCTTCCTTCCGATTTCGCGGTACTGCGAATTCCTTAATCTTTTGTTTCACTTTTGGCAACACTTCTCTGTGTCCCTGATTCAACTGAATGCCCAAAAATTTCACGCTCTGAGACGGTCCCTGCACTTTCTCGGGGTTAATCTCCCACCCTTGATTCTGCAAATGTTCCACCACCCTGTCTAGCTGAATTTGCACCTGTTCTTGCGTCTCTCCCTGCATCATCACGTCATCTATATAGTGAGAAATTTGCACTCCAGGAACCACTGGTACTTCATCCAAATGCTCTGCCACCAGCCGGTGGCAGATAGTGGGGCTATGTAAATACCCCATGGGTAATCTACAGAAGGTGTACTGACGCCCCGCCCATTGGAATGCCAGCTGAGGCTGGCTCTCAGTAGCTATTGGTATCGTAAAGAAGGCATTGGCAATGTCAATGGTTGCATACCAAGTCCCACTGTGTTTCTGTATGTTCTCAATCAAGGTAATGGTGTCTGGGACCGCTGCAGTCAGAGGAGGTGTATGTTTATTCAATTGGCGATAATCAATGCAAATCCTCCAACTGTTATCACTTTTACGAACAGGCCAGAGGGCATTATTCCACGCAGTGGTGATGGGAACTATTACCCCGGCCTCTAGTAAATCATGTATAGTCTGGCTAATCTCCTCATGTCCTCCCGGTATTCTGTACTGTTTCATTTGAATCACCTTAGTAGCTTGGGGAAGTGTTACCGGAGGAATCTTCAACAGCCCCACCCTTGCGGCGGCTATTGATATAAATCTTTTGGAACCAAATTGATAACATCCATCTTCCAAATGTAGGGTCATCCCTTTCAAAATGTCAATTCCAATAATGTATTCGGGAATGGGCACAATCAGGACAGTGTATTCTCTCTTTGGAAGTGCCCCTATTTTCATGGGAACCACTATCTGCACTGCCGGGGTTTCTTTTCCGCCCAATCCCGTAATGGTAAAGTACTGTCCCCTGAATTTTCTTGGATTGCCATGAATCAAAGTGGCCTCCGCTCCGGTGTCAACGAGGGCTCGAACTTTTTGAACATTTCCACGTTTCCAATAAATTTCTACTTTGACATGAGGTCTGTTATCTTTGCGAGCCCATCCCTGCACCGGAGTTTGGCCTGTTTCCTAATCTATTTTCACTCTGCGCACATCAGAGTCTGCCCAAGTCAAATCTGGATACAGTTTGCGGTAATTCTCAGGGAACTCCTCCTCCCTGTCTCTGCTTCGCAACCTCTCTGAGCTTACCAGCTCCCTCTCCCACTCTCTTCCTCGAGTTTTCCCAGAACCTGTCAGTTCCCGGTCTCTCTCCCTGCTCCGGGTTCCCTCTGCGCTTCGGTGCTCTTCCTCCCAATTTCCGTCCTCTGGGGATCTCTCTCTACTGTGGGGTTTTCTCCCTCTCTCTCCCTTTTCACCCTCACGCTCCTCCCCTCCTGCCTTTCTCTGGTTCACCACTTTGTTATCCTTCTTGTTCCCTTTCCTACTCCCCTCCTTTTTATCCAAACCGCGTTTGCGGTACATTTCCCACAGGTCCTTGGTGCTTATCCCATCGATTTCATTCCTGATCACCCCATCTCGCATCAAGGCCTGAAACATGTCTCGTCTTGTCACCCTGTTGTTATCAGTACGATTCTCAGACCGTGAATTCCTCTCTGGCTTAGCCCATTCTCCTAAATCACTTAACTCACGCACCGCTTCTACCACCTGAGACAATGGGTTACCCGTCTGATTAATTAACAAAGTCATGATGACATGCTTATATGCAGGAGGAGCGGCCCTAATCAGCCGGTTTCGCACAGACACACTTAAAATTCCATTCATCAAATCATGGGCATTACCCATAAAGATAGCTGTTTTCATCCCTTCTTCCTTCAATCTCTGTACTGCATCTCTCAAAGTATACCAAGGTTTATCATTAGGCGGCCAGTCTGACTCTGTCGGATACTTCTGAGCACACCCTTGCGCCGCTAGCTCTAACAAATTGGTCATGGGACCATTCCCTGGATAGGTTCTAAACTCATTTTGAATAACCGGGTCTGTACTTAACATACAAAGCCTCGGGGCATCGCCGTGATCCAATTGGACCCCCTGGCCCCCCATATCGTGCACCCGCACCAACCACGTAAGCAATGTTTCCCCAGACCTCTGTCGAAATCTGTCTATCACATCACTTAGTTCTTGCTGTGTATAATCCTCCAGGGCATCCAACATCACCCCTCCAGGATTAGCTGGGCTATGCTGTAACTTTCGCCGATATATGGGCTGCGCACGGACAACATTCCTGCGCTCTGTCTTCTCCTGTCTAACATCTTGGCAGTCATCGCCCCCGGACCCATCTGAAAAATCAGATGTATCCCAGATGTTTCCATCCCAAAATTCAGGGTCAAAGGCTAATCCTGCCTGAGAGATAGCTAAATGCACCTTCTTTTTATTAACTTTCCCTCTTTGTTTCTTGTGTTTATATTTAGCTACGCTAACGGCCGTTCTCTCTGCAACCAGCTGGTACATTTCCAACTTATCACTTAATAATTTATTTTGACAAGCTAGCATGGTAGAGGAATTTCGGGCTTCTACTAACTCCTTCTCCAGCTGCTCGTGGTCTTTTTGTAACTGTAAACATTTTTCATACAACTTTCGGTACGCAGAAAGCAAGATCCAGCCTCGCCTCCCCAACGCACAAACCTCCCTTCCCTTATCAATTGAAACTTTCCGTAAACATATAAGAAGATCTTCAGGTTCCACATTTAACATACACGCATTCCAATTTTCACACAAACCAGCACAACGTGACCATTCCTGAGCTAAAAGTTTATATGGAGCAGTTTCCCACCCCGGTATTTCTATGTCTGGATTTGCTACATGAGAACCTGCTTTTGAGCTCGCTTTGATCTTATTAAGCATTTTCCCTTTTTTTTTTTTTTCGAATCCTGCAAACGACTACGCCAATTTGTGCTGCTTTACTCTTCAGAATATCAAAGCTATGCACTTCAGGATATTTTAAGGCACAATGTAAAGCAATCACTCTCAAACACCTTCGTAAGTAGAATAATCAAGTTTATTTAAGGGGCAAGTTCTCAGCTAGCAAAACTAAACCACACTAATATATATATATATATACATCAGGAGAATAACATGAGAATAATGATAAAGATATAAGCACTCTGTGAATAATTGCAAGAGTAAGTGCATATAATGCAAGCACACACAATATACCTCAATGCTCAATAGCATGAAAATGACTGCAAGAATAAGTACATATTACGCGCGCACACACAATACACTTAATAAATTGAAAAGCTTCACCGAAAAGAGCGTCTGCATCCCTCCGCCGTACACAAAGCTGGGGAACCCAAATCAGCTGGCACAGGGAGCCTCTGTTCGGGACAATCAGTCCTCCTGGCGTTGCGTCCAACCCAGAAGAGAGTTCCTAAACCAGCCCATCCAGGCCCCCAACTTTTATAGTATTTACTAACGCCCAGGAGTCTTTTCTAGAAAAAGACCCCCTCCTTTACAAATTGTGCAATCGGCGGTACCTTGTTCACCCTTCGAGACGTCTCCTCAGAACGGGCCAAGTTCCCAGGAGAGGACTCCAAGGTGAAGCTTGCATTCCTCCTTGTGTACAGGCGCATCCCCCTGTTGTTCTAACTGATAGCTCGTGGAATGTAAATAGCGCCCTTCGTACCAGGCAGATGGAGCGAAGTTGAGCAGAAAAACACCCCACCCTTCAGCTTGCCGAAGCTTGTGGAAAAACACAGAACAGTGCCTTACGCACCGAACCAGACTCGACAAAATGGAGTCGTGAACCAAAATGGAAGCGAAGGCCAATGAAAGCAGAGGCCAATGGTCCACACCCTGCACCACTGTTTACCTTGCACGTAGTGCTGCCACATGCTCATAGTGTATGTAGCAATACAGTGGCTGAGCTTGAGATTGCAGTGGATCAGCATGTACGTTGCATATAGAGGAAGGGTAAAAAAAACTGTTATTTCATATCATATAATTTATGCTTGTTGCCTCCTCTGCACTTGCTGTTGGGGCAGGTGGATGGCATTTGTGCCACCTTTCTGAAATCCCAAAATCAATTCCAGCAAAGCAGTGAGGGTTTACATACGCCCCTTCCCTCTAGATCCTGCCAGGGGGGTGACAAATGGTTTTTGAAGTGGCTGGATGTTGTGGGGAGTAGGTGAGACAGGCCTTCCTGAGACAGGGGCAAACCCTGCCCTCCTAGGTGATGCCAGTTCTTCCATAGTTTTCGGCAGTCTTGCCTATACCTGCTGAATTCAAAGTGGGAGGTGGTGTCCTCCAGTGGTAGTCCATCAATACCCTAGCCCTTTCGTCTCCCTCGTGTAACAATCGGTTTCCATTTTATAAAGATTTTTCGGTTCTCTAGATGAATGAAAGTGATCATTACCCTTTAGTAAAAAAATGTTTGATTCTATGTCAGGATCGGAGGTTTCGGATTATGCTTTCTCCTATCTTTACTGACAAAGAGAAGCCAATCAAATACAATAAAACTTTAAACTACATATCCCATGACCATATGCTGTCCAATCATGGTCCATCTCCCGACTCTATATAAAGCTCCAGCAAAAATGGCCGACCTCTTTCTTTGCTGCTGCAGCAGCCAGATAAGTGCTTTATGCCATTCTTTATTTATGTCTATTTTAGAGCGCGCACATTTAAAAATGTTTGTGTGTGGCAGCGCATAGAAAACGTTACAGGGATCGTTACTGGGCTAGCTGAGAGCGAGGCCAGCAGAGCTCTTTGCATTTCAGTGTTATTCAGTAGAGGACACAGTCCTCTTTCTATTGTGCTGCGAGCGCATGCGCGAAGAGCCGTTTTTGGAAATCTTTTTATTTCCGATTGGCTCTTCGCACACGTCTCGCAGCACAGATTCAGTGGCCTCACAGAGCGCCCGACAGGGATGGAATAAATGTTTTAGGGCTGTGCCCTAGGGGAATTTTATATTTATATTGCATATTCATATTTTTTTGTTTGCAGGTGCTCCTTCCCCTATCCAATTATCAGTGCTGGCCAGTCAGTTGTATTACTGCCTTATTGTAAATATTCACATACCTGCCACCGGGTGTTTCCTCCCTTTGAACTCTTCCATACTTCCTAGCTGTGATAATGATGTACTATGCCGATGAGGAGGAGGAGGAGCAATTTCAAGAACTGCAAAAGGTGCCCATGGAACACCAGATGGAGGAAAGATTGGTGGAGGTACTTGGTCACCATGTGCAAGACTCCGTGAATTTGGCCTTAACAAAAGCCTTGACGTCTTTCACACAATCGCTGACCAATTTAGACAGGAGAGAATTTTTAGGCGAAGGCAGTCAGCAGACTCACTCACAATCTTTTGATGCCAGGGAAATATCAGGACTGCCAATGCAACGCTCAGGGAGAGCATCTTCATCTGATATTTTGGTGCAAATGGCAGCTCCAGTGCTGCAGGATCATGAGTATGGAGGGTTTAACCCTCGTGAATCCACAATCCCCTTTCCATTGCTCATTCAGCCTTAGGAGGAAGCACAGGAACGTTTGTCTTCTAACTCAGAGTCTGACGACTCACAGAAAGCTTCCCCTCCACACAAAAAAAAAAAAACTTAAGTCCCACCATGTTTCATCAGAGATGCCAGTTCCAGGAGGGCATACCCTCCTTTTTGCCCCAGAGGACATTATACATCCCCAATCCACGGAAGGATCTCTAGTGCAGAGGTGGCTCATTATGTTCAAGATACGTTACGAAAAAGTTTTGAGAAGGACGTACGCAACACTGTGCTCAGAATGTCTCAGGCCATCCTTGACTAGAAAAGTGGCAAATACCCTGGAACTGAATCCCAGCAGGGCAACATTTCTTTAAAAAAATAGCTAAAGACCCCAGGAAAGAGCTAGACCGCGCTTGGCGTGGCTGTCAGGATAAACTCCTTGATGTCTCTTGAGCGATAAGAAAAATATTAGATTTAGCAACCCAGGCAAAAAAATCCAACTCTCCCCTGTATCCGGAAGTAGTACTGGAATGGGCTCAGCGTGCCATTTGCCTTCTTGGAAACGCTAACTGCGCCATGTCCACTGAGCATCGTCGCTCATTCCTTATGCGCTTGGACCCTAAGTTAGCGGATTTGGCGACTAATGAAGCAGGATCCCTGGTTAACGGAATGCTATTTGGTGACAAATTTGTCAAAGACCTCGGAAAATACGTGGCAACATTCACTGCACTTTGTAAAGCCCAAACATCTATTAAAAAGGTAATCAATAAAGCTCTTTTTGCAAGGCCCGGGCGCTTCAGGGGTCGTGCGCAAGGCAGAGGCTATCAGACTTTGCAAATTGCACATCAGAAAGGCAGAGGGGGTAACTACGATTCCTCAAATTTTTATCCCACCCAATACAGAGGTTGTGGCAGAGGCTTCTGCGGGGGCAGTTCCGGACAAGAGACCAATGCAACAGATAAGGATTATTCACTTTTCAGAAGTGATTTTGGGGGGAAGAATTCATTTTTTTTCTTTAGCGTGGCAAGGGATCACACAAGACCCGTGAGTGTTACAGACAGTCCAGGTTTTTCGCCTAGAGTTCTATGCACTGCCAGTTCAAAAGGTCTTTCCCCCTTGTCTCCACTTTTCCCTCAGAGAACGGACTTTTCAAAGACGAAGAGATTGCTGCACTTCTGCAGAAAGGAGCTGTAGTAGAGTCCTCTCCTTATCCTCAGGGGTTCGTGAGCATGATTTTTCTGGTTCAAAAGAAAGGGGGTGATTCCCGACTTGTATTGAACAGTTCAATTCTTGGATTGTATACTGCCATTTCAAGATGGAGGGCATACATCTCCTCAGGATATGAGGGATAGAGGTGTAAGACTTATTGTTTACATCGACGACATCCTGATTATGGCACAAGAGAGGGACACGGTCAGTTGTCATCTCAATTGGACAATCCAATTATTACAAGATCTCGGGTTCATCATCAATGCCGAGAAATCATACATGGTGCTATCACAGAATATAGAATTCTTAGGTTTTCAAATAGAATTGGTCAAGGCCCTGTTTTTGCTTCCTTTAGCCAAGTGAATATTGATCAAAAAAGAGTTGAGGAGAGCCTTCGTCTCTCCGACTATATCACTGAGGATGTTAGCTCGTTTAGTGGAGCTTCTGGCATCTTCGATTCAGGCCATTTTTCCAGGGCCTCCGATGATTCTGATTTCAGAAGAAGCCAAGACCGAGATTTCTTGGTGGCTCTCCCACACAGATGTATGGAATGGGAGTGCGATTTTTTCATCAGTTCCGGATGTAGTGATAGAGTCGGATGCCAGACTTTGGGCCTGGGGAGCACATTGTGGCTCTGTAGAGACGGGCGGTTGTTGGTCCCCGGGAGAATTGAATTAACTCATCAATTGCCTAGAACTCTTGGCGGGGGCGTTCACGATCAGATCGCTCTCTCCCCACAGCACACATTGTTGTATTCTCCTCAGGATGGACAATGTGTCAGCGGTCCGACCTCGGAGGGACCAGATCTCACCTTTTGGCAGAGATCACAAAAGATTTCTGGCATTCTTGTCTGCATCACCAAATTTGGGTGATAGCAGAGTATATTCCGAGTCGGTCCAATATGACAGCAGATTGGAATTCTCACTTCCTGCAAGATTTCAGCGATTGGAAGCTTAATCCGAAGATTTTCTAAGCACTTCAGAGGCCATGGGAGCCTTGTCAAATAGACTTGTTTGCCTCCTGATTGAACAATCAAGTTCCGATTTAGTACAGTTGGAGGTCTCCTGCAGCAGGGACGGATGAGTTTATTCAACCTTGGCTTTAGAGCCTTTTGTACGCCTTCCCACCATCTGCCATGATTCTGAGAGTTATGGTCCACATAGGCCGTCAATCGGCGGAGGTAATCTTGGTGACTCCATTTTGGAGAGCACAGCCTTGGTTCCCCTTGGCAATGAATCTATCATGCGATTTCCCGGTGATGTTGCCGGGGAGAGAGGATCTTCTGTTGGATCCCTCGGGCAGAGCCCACCCTCTGATCCTGCAGGGCCATTTGTCCCTGATGGTGTGAAGTCTTTCCGGAGACGATGGCAGGTGCCTGGAGTTTCAGAGCCGGCACTGTTTTTCCTATCGCAATCCTAGGCCCCACCAACTCATAAGAGATATGAGCAAGCCTGGAGGAAGTGGCTATGTTGGTGCAGTGAAAGGAGTAGGGATCCCGTGGGATCAGAGATTCACATTATAGTCAATTTTTTATCTGACTTGGCCTCACAAGGTTTAGCTTACAGAACGATTAATAATTGTCATTCAGCTGTTTTAGCAGATCATCCTCATATTCACGGTAAACCGGTGGGCGAAAACCAGTAGTGTGTAAACTTCTCAGAGGTATTCGCATGGTTAAAACTCCTCAACCGAGGTATTCTTCCTTATGGGATGTTAATGTGGTCCTACATATTCTCAAAGCTTGGCATTGTAATGAGCATCTTTCAGGTGAGCAAATTTCGGCAAAACTTACAATGTTACTGTGCTTACTTTCATGTAGACGTGTTTCGGGTGTTAAAGCACTGGATTTAGCAGATAGAGTATTTACTCCTTCAGGAGTTTCCTTTTCCTATACAAGACGTACAAAACCATTGTCATGATGTATTACATCTTTTCCTCATGACAAAAAGTTGGGTGTGGTGCAATGCATAAAAGCTTATGAACAGTGTACAAGAGAATTTAGGTGTGAGGTTTCTGGTCAGTTACTTATTTCTTTACAGAGGCCTTTTAGACCAGTTTCAGTAGCAACATTGTCTTGTTGGCTATTAACTGAAGCAGGTATAGATACCTCTATATTTGGTGCTCATTCTGTTAGAGGAGCCATGGCTTCTAAGGCCTTTTCAACTGGGGTGAGGTTGGATATCATGACCACAGCTGATTGGTCAAAAGGTTCTACTTTTAAAGTGTTTTATCACAAACCAATTGTAGATGTGTGTTGATTAATTGCCCGTCCCTATAGGAGTGGAATATTAGTTTTTTTTTCTTATTCTCATTAGGAGTGAAGTCTTCTACTTCTTGAAGGATCTAGATGGATCATTTGTGGGAATTAAGGAAGCCTGGATATCGATGAGGTTCGAAGAACCGGGCTAAGCGAGGCAGTTGACATCAAGTTCTTTACATTGACTTTATGTTATCACTGTAATGGCAAAGAAAGAGGAAGGACATTATTGTTGGAGCTTTATATAAAGTCAGGAGATGGACCGTAATTGGACAGCATATGGTCATGGGATATGTGGTTTAAAGTTTTATTATATTTGATTGGCTGCTGTTTATCAGTAAAGATAAGAGAAAGCATAAACCTTGCCCCGTGTCCTTAATGGAATCTAAAATTCTTGATGCGCTACCTAGAAAATGTTGAACTCTCATTTATCACGTGGTCACAATTGAACCTTCACAGTTCGTTTGGACAGCCTACGCCTATTGAAAAGGATAAGATGAAGCATTGCGAATCTCGAAAAATTAAAGAGAATGGCAACAGCACAGTCAATTTGGAGTTGGCTAGTACCTTTGTTAACATCACTGACCCTTTTTACACGTTTTTACTTTGGACACAGATCATCAACTCCTTATAGGATACCTTTGCAACAGGAAATAGTTCAGGACCACAACTTCACCCAATGCTCACAGTAAGGAATGGGTAACTCCTCCCTTAAAACCTTTAAAAACAAAGCCTTGGTCTGAACAAAGCCAGTATAATAATAATTAATAAAGACACAACTCAGAAAATGTATCAAACCGCTTGCTGTTAGCATCACGGTACAAGAAAATGAGGTGGGAGGAAAAATATTTTGAATGCCAGTGGCTAGTCATGTACAAGTTGAATTTAGAGACCAAACTAGTTTTGGAAATATATTAACGGCTTAGATGGCGGCCCTCAAATGAAAAATGGAGTGGGGGTCCTCGACTGGGAGAATCACATACTACGGCGATATACCATAACAGAAAATAATCCTCCCATCGATACAATAAAGAGGCACTGGCAGAACATTTAAAAAAAAGCTTCACAAGGAATACCTCGAGGCCTTAAGGATGGAAACTGTGCACTTAACATTACTAATTAGCTCAGACAGCACCAGGTTTGCCTGAAAGCCATTTAGGTCAAGTTGCGCCCGGGACACAACAGGACTCCGCGAACACTGTTAAAGCAGGTTTAGATTACCTGAAAAGTTTGTAGCCCTCTGTGCACATAGCTCATTTCAATTAGCTATTGTACCAGACTCTTCTCTGTGACCCGCTTTACCGAGGGAAATAGATCTAACCCAGCTTGTTATCGACTGACTGCACTTTTAGATAGTGATGCTAATAATGTTGAGACTTGAATCCTAATAAATTAATTGGAAAAGTGAGCAGAGGAAAAACAAATAAATCCTTTTTTTTCAACTAAGGTTAAGGTCCAACTATACATAGCACGGTTGATAATATAACCTATATCTCATTTTTGGCTCACCGGGAGATACATGAAAATGGCGCGTTTTTTTGCTTGCTTAATCGACTACAGCACTGCTTTCAACGGAGCAGGATATCATATTTTAAGGGGAAAAACTCTCCGATTGGACAACAGCACCCCTGTTCAGTGCTATTATTTCTCTTTATTCAACACATCACTCGGCGATAAGGTTGGTCCTAGTGTAATCAAAACGAATGAATACAAAGAGAGGGCTCAAACTACTGTTTAGACTTTATAAAGCTGATAATAGGCTTAATACGTCTCAGGACCACGTCTTTTCCTTAGGAATTTCAAATGGAAGTTTATAATTTTTGCAATATGCGAATGACAGTCCTTTCAGATCAATTCAAGTACGTCTCCAGAGAGCCTTAAATGAACTACACACATACAGACTGGAAGCAAATCAAAAAAAGAATCAACTATCATGTTTTTTTGGCACCTATAAAAACAAAGCCATAAGGTTATGGCACCTGGGTCCTTCCCCTTTAAGCGGTTTCTGCATACAATTAAGTGTGAATCTGGTTAACAGACCGGTGTTGACCAAGATGCCACCTGTCAACTATAAAGAACAAAAGCGTCATCTTAAGATCTGTGCTATGCAGGCTCGATGCTCATTATATAGTTCATCAGCTAGTGTGATTCTAAAAGTTGTAAGACCAAAACCTTTGCCTGATATAACCTATGGCTGACAAGTCCTTCTGGGAGATTTTTCACACAGCTGTGAGTTTGATACAGAGTAAAACTTAACGGGAAAACGTCCATACTACCTCAAAGCACTCAAAAAGCACAACAATGTTTGGAATTTGGACTATAAAACCAAGACTTAGCCTGCAAAGCTAATTTCCTTAGTATGGTCATCTAATAAGGAGTTCAAAACAGGGTTCTGAGATATGTGTAATATATATACAAATATAACACATTTATTTACCAGTTATAGTTATCTAACGTAACTATATAACTTGTGCCCTAAGGTAACTATAACTCACAACCCCACCATGCACAGTTTTCTCATCAATAATTTCACTGCAAATTTTGCAGTGATATTATCAATGTTGCCATATAGAATGTCATGAGTGATGTAATATGTAGGGTAATTAACAGTGCATGGTGACGGCGTGAGTTATAGTTACCTTAGGACACACACCTCCGTACACAGTCTTGACACCTCACTCACCACACCTCATTAACTAGAACTCGCCCCTTCTGCATGCACTAGCTATACCCTTGCTTATTACAGAAGTTAGAGCATGTGAAATCATTGCATTAATAACAACACTTTTGACATCAGATATTATATCATTTGCCAGAATACAGTGAACAGTACAGTGGGGAGTTGTAGTTAATGTAGTGTGGCCAGTGAGGTGACAAGACTGTGTATGGAGGAGTGTGAGTTATATTAATTTGAAGGTGGCGAGTAAGTATAAATGAGAGATATAAGTATGCCAGTAATTTGGAAGTGGTGCACAAATGATAAATGTAAAACATAACTCTAATTTCTGAATGTGTAATGTTTGTCTAGTTTAAGTTGGGTTTGTTAAGAAATAAAAATGGAAAAAACATAAGTCTCCTGGGTGACTGAAACCATGACCCCAAGAGAACGTACCATATTTTTTAAAGGCATTTTCCAGGCAGGAGCTTTTGCTCTACAGCTGGGATTGCCTTGATATCTAGGGGCTGGTTGTATGGTTGCATTGTATGTGTTGTAGATGTATCACATAAAATGTAAGGCCTTGATATAGTTATTTTTACCATTGCATTTTCTGGGGTGTAACATGTTAAAAGGTAGAACAGAGAGACATTTGTTTTATTTTTTTTTCTTAAAAAGTATAGCTGGCTAAATGTAAGAACAAAAACTGTGTAAAAAGAAAGCCACAGACCTGTAGTTCAAATAACGTTATTAAATATTTTTCTGCATTACTGAAATATATATTTGGTTAAAATTATTGTTAATTTCTGGAGAAAGATGATAAATATGCTTTATATAGAGTGGGTTTTTGGGTGCGGAGGGGTAAAGAGAGGAAGCTGGCTGCCTGCGGGGGAATGCCTGCGGGGGAATGGCCTGCTGGCCAATCCATCTACCTCTGCCAGCATGGGCAAAGGCTGTGCGCAGCATGTGGTTCACTGCTATAAATATAACGTGTGCCCTAAGGTAACTATAACCTGTGCCCTTGCCATGCACTGCTAATTACTGCACATATTACATCACTCATGACATCTTGTATGGCACCACTGATAATATCAATGCAATATTGGCAATTAAATTATTGAAGAGAAATTAGTGAAGAGAAAACCGTGCATGGTGAAGGTACAAGGCATTGTTACCTTAGGGCACAAGTTATAGTTATTTGAGATAAATATAACAGGAGAATTTCTGTTGTTTTTCAAATTTAAAATGCTACATTGTTGTGGAACATTTCACCAAACTATAACGTTACTTTAATCTTTTGTTTTTTTCAGTGAATATCTATCTATATGTAATTTAAAATTACAAATAATATATTTTGAAATACATTATTTGCGGTCAGGTTTCATTGTAAGTCCCTGGCCCTATTATTTTCTATGGGAGTGTGTTGCAGTTGCTGGGAGTGGCCATGTGTGGTGCTGGATGTACTCCAATGCTAGGCGGAAGTACTTTTACAACTATTTTGAAACCTTTTTGACTGTAGTAACTTTAGAAGTGAAGTTTGTGAATAGGAAAGGGATTACTCTTTTGTGGGTGGGTGTTTGTATCTGCATGTCCCTAAGCACCTCTTTACCCCTCGCCAATCCTCTCCTGTTCAGTAGTGTGCATTGCCCATTTTACAGTCACTCCCCCCGGTTCCCGCCTACATTTACTACTAAACGATATGCCCATGCGTGCAGAGACCTCTTCAAGGGAACGATAGGAGAGACACAGGGCTCTGCACATAGGTTTGCGAACAGGATTTTGTAGTATACGTAGTAGTATTGTACTACTACTAAACAAATTTAAAAATGCAGTTTGCAAATAGGCCATTTGTTGTGCCAATACATTATTATTTGCCACTTACTAAAGAAACTATTGTATGGCTCTTTTTCACTGCCAGATATGCTCTCAGTTGTTTTATACCCTTTAGGAAAGTGTACAATGGCTTTATTTAAAATGTTTTCATGTTTGTGTTAAATATATTATGTCTCATTGCCTGAACCATGGGAGCATTCATGCTTTGTATTTTGCAGTTATGAAAACTGCGCTAGTTTCATGTTTCAACATACATGGATTTTGTTTTAAGGTTGTTTTGCTTGTAATGAGTTTAATTCATCTTATACAATTGAAATATAAATTCAGTTGTATACCTTCATGTCCATCAGCCACCTCTCTTTGGCTTGTTTATTCAAACATGGTCTATGAGCCTCGAGCACTCACAGACCAGAAGCACTCCGGAGCAGAGCCCTTTGGATGAGCGCAGATAGAAGATGGCACCGGTAGAGTGTTGATACGTCCAGGGCCCAAATCACACTGGCGAGGGGCAGGGAGAACACAGCTCGGTCACTCTGGCTCGACTGTACATAAAATGCGAGGGGGGCATCGCCTATAGCTTTCAGTAAACAAAGTCATAACTCGGGCCTCCGCGGATAGGGCTGGCCTGGTGGATGCCGAGACCACAAGAGGAAGCAAGAGTCGCTCTTCACGAGAAATGTTGGAAAGAGTGGACCCTAGTGATGATCTGACTGCTAGCTGACATATAATAAATCCCAAGGTTTATTCATTTCTCAGATTTTAACCTTTTTAGGTCTTAACTATAGGCAGCTTTACCAGAATCGTCAGCCTCATGTTGTCCAAAACATTCATAAGAAAAATACATGCATACCATTCTGGACTCCTAGTCAGTCCTCTTCATCCAGTGGCTTGTTCATGTGTCATTCACGTTTTGCTTCTCCCCACGAGAGCATACAGCATGGCTCAGCCGGTTTCAGCCATTGGCTCTTGTGCACTCTGAGTGTCAGCACTTTCACTCCTGCGTGCAGTGTGGCGTGAAAAGGAGAGTGCTCCAGTATCACGTTTGATGTGCCCCGTCTGCTGGACAACTCTTATTTTTTTAATCTTCTATATTTTACGAAATTATTTTTCACAAATTTCAAAGTTTGCAAAAAACGATATAAAAAGCTATTGACTTTGCCAATGCTTGCTTAAAATGAAGTTAGTAATAATCTGCGTTTCCTATAAGGACCTCTATATGTATCTAATCACAAGTCTCACACAGTCAATTGCTTTGATACTTCCAGTTTATTTGCACGTAAAAACGGGAAAATGATAAATGCACATAGGTGAGAGAATGATTAAGTATGTTCGGGGGAAAAAATGCATCCAAACAAAGAGACTCGGACAAACTAGGATTAAGCTTTAGTTTTAAACTGAGTCTAAAGACTCGCCGACGCTCGTTCCATGAAAACAATAAACGTAGGACCATTATCACCATCAGGATGCAGTATTGTTCTCATGCATTATGAATTTACAGCTAATAACTTAGACTCGGTCTACATTATACCCCAAAAGTAAAACTTTTTTTCCGAAGAATTTTCCAGATAGAACCACTAGATGGCAGGATATACCGAATAAGAATCTAGAATAGGTTAAAGGTGCACAACATTGAGACACATCACTGTACGGATGAGAAGTTAAGGGCCAAATTTATCAGAGTTTCATCGCTCTTGTGCCACGCAAAGGGGGGGCAAGAGCAACACAACTTTTAAGTTAGGTCTACCAAGCCTTGCAAGGCCACCTTGCGTGGCCCTGCCTGGCTTGAAAAATGTAAAATAACGAAACGCAGCGCAAATCGCTGTATTACATTAATCTACCCTGGGAAGGCGTTCCATGGGTGTAGCATTGGTGTTCCTATGAATTCACCCATGGATTTTGGCACATTCTCAGACTTACCATTACTGGTAGACCGGGAACGCGCCCACCTCCCTAGGTGAGGCGTAACGAGGAGAAATATCTTCATCCTGCAGCACACTTAGAAGGAGGAAAATGCCTCAGAGGATTGCTTTTGTGCAGGAAGGTGCCTGCATTAAAACAATCTTACTTTCATTGCAGACACCCTTGCACCATGGGGCAAGGGTGACTGCATTGGTTCTAGGCAGCATATTGCGACCCAGCGCAGGGAAAAGACAGGACTGTCCAGTATTATGTTATACGGTGCATTTCTAACCTTTCTCTAACACACAACGCAACAAGGTGACTTGCTGCGTTGCGTGATTTTTTAAAATCATAAATATGCCCCATAAATATTCAAGTGCTGGAGGCATAAATTACTACTGACCTCAAGGTTTCTTCTGACAAGACTTGAAATGCAGCATTCCTCGATACATGTATTGACTGACCTGCAACTCCATGTATTACCAGAAACCTGTGGTCAACTGCTGTCAGTGGGCTCACCATACTGTGATCATCATTTGGGGCCCAATACAGGCACAGTGCTTAACATAGGAAGCATCATCCAAAACAAGTTATTCAGACTTCTTGGTCCTCCATATCAGCGAACCAGGGTATTTCAAGGTCTCTTGCAGAGTCACAGCTTCTCGACATGGAAAAAAAAATCTGAAAAGTGATATGATAGTGCTATGTGGAATTCTGGGCGGAACTTATGTTGCAGCTTGGGAGATGTCTGAAAGAAGCACCCCTGGCTCAAGCTATATCCTTGGTCAGTCTTTGCTCTGGTGGTAGAATAAGACATCTGGTTCTCAGCGCTAACATTTCTGGACAGAGCATAATAGTTTAATGCAGAGGACAATCCAGTGGGAAAAGTTTGCTTCTGGACCATATTTTCTCTTCTTCGAAGCTGCAAAACCAGCGACAAGCTGGTCATCAATGTGGTGCTCCTAGTAAGACTTTATGGAATTTTCTTTAGTGTTATTATGTAAAATTTCAGAAAAATTATGTAAAGTTATGTGCCATTTGGTGCAACATTTTAAGGTAAAATTGTTTCTTCCATCCATTTTGGATGAGAGAATACATTTTGTGTTTGAAAAATATAGAGCAAGCACAATCACCACAAACACCAGCCACATGAATTCTAGTCATTCCCTTTTGATCACTTGCGCTAAATTTGTGCTGCTAACAGCCGTATTTACGCGACACAGGGTAATTGTATAATTTAGGAGAGTTTCGCATAACAAGTGCAGCGTGAAATTATGCAAGATTAAGCATGCGTGAAGGAAATTTCGCCGTGGGTAACTCCTTACACCTATCAGTGCCGAAGCTACAGATCCAGCTGGGTTAGTCTCTTATTTGATGGATGATGGGGGATGCGTTGCAGAGAAGAACACGGGAAGCGTAATGAAGTGCCCCATATGGAACACTAACACCACTTTTGTGAGACCGAATACACGTCTTAGAACCAGTTTTTCAGGGAAGAAGGTTCTATATGGATGCAGAACCTCTCAAGTCTGAAGCTCACTAATTTGACGCACAGAAGAAAATGCAAGGAAGAACTCAGGGGCATATTTATACTCCGTTTGCGCCGAATTAGCGTCGTTTTTTTCGACGCAAATTCGGCGCAAAACTAATGCCATATTTATACTTTGGCGTTAGACGCGTCTAGCGCCAAAGTATGGGCAAATAGCGTCATTTTTTTGCGTGAACGCCTTCCTTGCGTTAATGAGATGCAAGGAAGGCGTTCCCGTCTAAAAAAATGACGGCGACGCAAATGCGTCGTATTTATACTCCCGGGCAAAAATCACGCCCGGGAGTGGTCGGGTCAAAAAACCCTGCATTTGCGCCACTTTTTAACGCCTGGGTCAGGGTAGGCGTTAAGAGGCCTGTGGGCTCAAAATGAGCCCACAGGTGCCCTCCCATGCCCCCAGGGACCCCCCCTGCCACCCTTGCCCACCCCAGGAGGACACCCAAGGCTGGAGGGACCCACCCCAGGGACATTCAGGTAAGTTCAGGTAAGTATAAAAAAAAAATTTAAATTTTTTTTTTTGGGCATAGGGGGGCCTGATTTGTGCCCCCCTACATGCCACAATGCCCAATGACCATGCCCAGGGGACATAAGTCCCCTGGGCATGGCCATTGGGCAAGGGGGCATGACTCCTGTCTTTACTAAGACAGGAGTCATGTAAATGGCGTTTGGGCGTCGTTAAAAATGGCGCAAATCGGGTTAAGACGATTTTTTAGCGTCAACCTGACTTGCGCCATTTTAAGACGCCCTAACGCCATTTTCCCCAACGCCGGCGCTGCCTGGTGTACGTGTTTTTTTTCCACGCACACCAGGCAGCGCCGGTCTGCTTGCGCCGGCTAACGCCATTCAATAAATACGGCGCCCGCATGGCGCTTCAGAATGGCGTTAGCCGGCGCAAAATTTTTTGACGCTAAACTGCGTTAGCGCAGTTTAGCGTCAAAAAGTATAAATACGGGCCACAGTTTTCGGAACAAGTTGCCAAAGAGAGCAGCTGATTACTGGCGTGTGTGAGTGAGAACATATGAGGCAATCACACAGGCAATGTGACTAACGAGGACTCGTCAAGAAGACGAAGAAAGGCAAAAAGAGCCAATAAGTAGCCTTTAACCGTACCATTAGCAAAGCATTGCTAGGCAAGAGCAAAAAAACATCTGACAACTTTGCCTGCAAGAGGGTCAATATGTTTCTCATGACACCAGGAGATGAAAAGAGCCCAACGATCTAAATATATGGATTTGGGGGAAGAATGGTGAATGATCAAAATTACATCCACCAATTTCGTCGAAAGATTAAAACCTCTCAGCTGGTTCCACTCATTAGCCATGCATGGCGTAAATTGTGGAGGTTCAGATGACATGGACGGACCTTGCCCTGTTACTGGCACGGAAGGTCCTGCCAGCAGGGTCAGAAATCGAGAGTGTTGGACCTTCAGTGCCTAAAACAGGGCCACCAGGATAGTACAGGGTGTGGTATAATGTAGCTAGGAAAAATACTAATCATTCAGCCTATACAATAACCATGAGATGGATAATATAGATGTAAGGTAGTTTTAGGCCAATGTATTGCAAACAAGGATGTGAGATAAAATGCTTTGAGTTTTTCTAACATTCTGATATACAAGGTTTGTGTGCATATTGTACATAATAAATACTGGTTATAAAACAGATCACCTGCTTGTGTCTACTGTTTTAAGGGAGCAGGCCTCTACAAGCAACCCTGCAGAAAATAGTTTGTGGCAAGATTGTCCAACTCAAAACACTTTGGCCCATTTTAATCAAAGTTTTGTGTCGCCCTAGCAGCACACAAGGAGGGCAAGGGTGATGTAAAACCTAGGTGGGATTTATCAAGCCATACAAGGCTACCTGTGTTGCTTGACAAATCTAGAGTAATGCAAGGCAGCCCAAATCATTGCCCTGCATTGCTCTGTAGTAGGGATGTGTTCAATGGGTGGAGCGTGGGCGTTCCCATGCATCCACCCATGGAGTTTAGCGCATTCCCAGATTTACCGTTAGTAGTAGATCTGGGAATGTGTCAAAATGCTACGCCACTCCAGGTGAGGCGTAACGAGGAGAAATATCTTTATTTTTCTACTTTTTTTCCTCTTTCTATGTGGAAGAGGAAAATGCCTCTAGGAATCGTTTTTGTACAAGCAAGTGTCCCTTCCTGCACAAGAAGCATTCTGCCTACAACGCAGGCACCCTTGCAACATGACGTAACTGTGCCTGCATTTGCGCTAGGCAGCCAAAAGTGCGGCAGAGCTAGGAAATGCACTGTAGAATGGTAAATGCTGCACATTCCTGCCCTTTCAGCAGCGTAGCGCAACAAAGTGGCTTGCTGCATTGCACTGCGTGAAAGTGATAAATCTGCCTCCATGGATCTAAATGAGACTTACTGATTACAGATAAAAGTGGGAGATGCATATCAGTTTTTCTTTTCTCTGAAGGGGTAGCTAAGCAGGATCACCTTACGGCTATTGAACATTTTCCAGGTGTGCCCTATGATTGCCCATTTTCTGACATGGCACAAAAGTCCACCAAGGGAATACACTACTGAGTGATGTCTTCTCCAGCCAGTGGCAAATGTGGTCAGCAGTCTATCTCCTACCTAGGTAGCCTGCCTTGATGTTGAGGGATCCCGCTAGAGGGCTCAAAGTTATCGAAATCACATTGAGTACCAGCCAGCGCAATAAAGTTGCCACCTACAAGACGGAAATGTGAGCTCTTGAAGCCCTGCTTGTTATAGTATCACACGAGCTGTGTTGGCAGTGAGAACCTTGATCAACTTGCCCCAGATTGGTGGCAGGAAGGTCTTGAGGAAAAAAATGAATGGCACATAGTTCCAGTAGGTTTATGTGGCAGCGCTGCTTCAACAGGGACTAGAGCCCACAGATTTTCTTTCAGTCCAGGTGACGTCCTCAAGCAAGGAATGAAGCACATGTAACCACTGCAGCGACTGGCAGGAGAGGGTAGCACATCAGAATTCTGCCCATAAAATCTGGTTGCCACAGTCTCTTGGCCCAAACGGAGCTGCTATGACTTGGGCCAGGTTGTTGCTGATCTTCAGAATTTAGGAGAGGCAGAAAGGCATACAGGAGTTCTGTGTTCCTATCTAGCTTGAATGTGTCTCCTAAAGAGAGTGTTCTCAGGAACTTCACTTGCACTGCACAGTCAGTGGAAAAAAGATCCAGCCATTGTTTTCCCTACTATAGGAAGACGCCCTGCGCCATATCTGGGGGTGAAACCACCATTGATGATCTGCCAAGCTCTGCTGGCTGAGGTTGTCTGACCTGGAGTTTAAAAATCATGCCAGGTGATTCACAATTCTAGGAATAGACTGCAACTAACCCCGCAGATGCAGCGCCTCTTGGCACAAAACCCCAGTCCACCCAGCTTGTTGCGTTACCAAATGATAGTGGTGTTATCCATAGGAACCTGCTTCAGCCTTTCCTCAATAGACAGATGGAAGATCGTGTCCACGACAGCTCATATAATGAAAGTCTTTCAGAGGAGCCAGGTGTGACTTTGGCATGTTGATTGAGAACCCCATGGATGCTAGGAGGTTCGCTGTCATATGGAGGTGGTCTACGACTGACTGTGGCAAGCTTGCCTTCAGCAGGCAGTCATTGAGGTAAAGAAAATCTGGTATCCCGAACCTCCATAGACTTTGGCAACCACCACCACCACTTTTGTAAACACCTGAGGGGAGCAGGTAAGGCCAATGGGGAACACAGCAAACTGAAAGAGCTCCTGGTCAACCCTGAATCTTAGGTAATGACTGTGGGACTGCAAAACAGGCACATGAAAGAATGCGTTCTGAGGTTCATGGCTACCATCCAGTCATTGAAATCTAGGACAGACAGAACCTGGGCCTGTCTGAGCATTTTGAACGTGTCCTTCCCCAAGAATCAGTTTAGAGGGAAAATATCTAGAATAAGACAAAGACCTCCATCGTTGGGCAAAAAAAAATAGCAGGAGCAACAGCCTGTCCCTATTTCCTCCCTCCAAACCTTCTTGATGGCCTCCTTGGACACTAGAGCTCCCAACTCTTGAAGTAAGATTGATAACTACTCGTCTGAAAGCCGCTTTGATGTGGGCGGAAACAGTGGGGGTCAGAAAGCAACAGAAGAGTGTAGCCTTGATGTATGATCAGGACCATCCATCTGCCGAATGTGATGGAATGCCACCCTGGGAGAAAATGTTTGATCCTGCCTCCCACAGTGTGGTTGTACACCACTAATGTGGATTAAGGGCGGATACCACAGGTGGAGAGGGACTGAGAAGAACGGTGTGTGCCTGGTGGCCTGCGCAACGTCGGCTTGATCCCATGCTATGTAAGGACTGGGGCAACTAATAAAGAGGTGGGAGCTGCAAGACATGTCTATACATGAACCATTTGGAGTAACCTTGAAAGGTTAAAAAATGATGAGTGAACTGTATGGCTAGGCTGGCCGGGCCCAAGATATGCAACATGGCTCTACTTTTGTTACAAAGTTCGAGGGTGGACTCAGCATTTTCACCAAAAAGGCTGGGTCCAAACTGCAGGATGTCTGTACTTCTCCAGAAAAGCCTGTGGATAGCACCCATGCATGGCGACAGAGAATCACACTAGTGCCAACCGCTCACCTCATGTAATAGGTAGTATCCAACAAAGTCTGTGTAAAGAAATGCCTCCTTGGCATGGTTGCCCCCTGACTTTTTGCCTTTGCTGATGCTATGTTTACAATTGAAAGTGTGCTGAGGCCTGCTAACCAGGCCCCAGCACCAGTGTTCTTTCCCTAACCTGTACTTTTGTATCCACAATTGGCAGACCCTGGCATCCAGATAAGTCCCTTGTAACTGGTACTTCTAGTACCAAGGGCCCTGATGCCAAGGAAGGTCTCTAAGGGCTGCAGCATGTCTTATGCCACCCTGGAGACCTCTCACTCAGCACAGACACACTGCCTGCCAGCTTGTGTGTGCTAGTGAGGACCAAACGAGTAAGTCGACATGGCACTCCCCTCAGGGTGCCATGCCAGCCTCTCACTGCCTATGCAGTATAGGTAAGACACCCCTCTAGCAGGCCTTACAGCCCTAAGGCAGGGTGCACTATACCATAGGTGAGGGTACCAGTGCATGAGCATGGTACCCCTACAGTGTCTAGACAAAACTTTAGACATTGTAAGTGCAGGGTAGCCATAAGAGTATATGGTCTGGGAGTCTGTCAAACACGAACTCCACAGCACCATAATGGCTACACTGAAAACTGGGAAGTTTGGTATCAAACTTCTCAGCACAATAAATGCACACTGATGCCAGTGTACATTTTATTGTAAAATACACCACAGAGGGCACCTTAGAGGTGCCCCCTGAAACTTAACCGACTGTCTGTGTAGGCTGACTAGTTCCAGCAGCCTGCCACACCAGAGACATGTTGCTGGCCCCATGGGGAGAGTGCCTTTGTCACTCTGAGGCCAGTAACAAAGCCTGCACTGGGTGGAGATGCTAACACCTCCCCCAGGCAGGAGCTGTAACACCTGGCGGTGAGCCTCAAAGGCTCACCCCTTTGTCACAGCCCAGCAGGGCACTCCAGCTTAGTGGAGTTGCCCGCCCCCTCCGGCCACGGCCCCCACTTTTGGCGGCAAGGCTGGAGGGAACAAAGAAAGCAACAAGGAGGAGTCACTGGCCAGTCAGGACAGCCCCTAAGGTGTCCTGAGCTGAAGTGACTCTAACTTTTAGAAATCCTCCATCTTGCAGATGGAGGATTCCCCCAATAGGGTTAGGATTGTGACCCCCTCCCCTTGGGAGGAGGCACAAAGAGGGTGTACCCACCCTCAGGGCTAGTAGCCATTGGCTACTAACCCCCCAGACCTAAACACGCCCTTAAATTTAGTATTTAAGGGCTACCCTGAACCCTAGAAAATCAGATTCCTGCAACTACAAGAAGAAGGACTGCCTAGCTGAAAAACCCCTGCAGAGGAAGACCAGAAGACGACAACTGCCTTGGCTCCAGAAACTCACCGGCCTGTCTCCTGCCTTCCAAAGATCCTGCTCCAGCGACGCCTTCCAAAGGGACCAGCGACCTCGACATCCTCTGAGGACTGCCCCTGCTTCGAAAAGACAAGAAACTCCCGAGGACAGCGGACCTGCTCCAAGAAAAGCTGCAACTTTGTTTCCAGCAGCTTTAAAGAACCCTGCAAGCTCCCCGCAAGAAGCGTGAGACTTGCAACACTGCACCCGGCGACCCCGACTCGGCTGGTGGAGATCCAACACCTCAGGAGGGACCCCAGGACTACTCTGATACTGTGAGTACCAAAACCTGTCCCCCCTGAGCCCCCACAGCGCCGCCTGCAGAGGGAATCCCGAGGCTTCCCCTGACCGCGACTCTTTGAATCCCAAGTCCCGACACCTGGGAGAGACCCTGCACCCGCAGCCCCCAGGACCTGAAGGACCGGACTTTCACTGGAGGAGTGACCCCCAGGAGTCCCTCTCCCTTGACCAAGTGGAGGTTTCCCCGAGGAACCCCCCCCTTGCCTGCCTGCAGCGCTGAAGAGATCCCGAGATCTCTCATAGACTAACATTGCGAACCCGACGCTTGTTTCTACACTGCACCCGGCCGCCCCCGCGCCGCTGAGGGTGAAATTTCTGTGTGGGCTTGTGTCCCCCCCGGTGCCCTACAAAACCCCCCTGGTCTGCCCTCCGAAGACGCGGGTACTTACCTGCAAGCAGACCGGAAGCGGGGCACCCCCTTCTCTCCATTCTAGGCTATGTGTTTTTGGGCACCACTTTGAACTCTGCACCTGACCGGCCCTGAGCTGCTGGTGTGGTGACTTTGGGGTTGCTCTGAACCCCCAACGGTGGGCTACCTTGGACCAAGAACTAAGCCCTGTAAGTGTCTTACTTACCTGGTTAACCTAACAAATACTTACCTCCCCTAGGAACTGTGAAAATTGCAGTGTCCACTTTTAAAACAGCTATTTGTGAATAACTTGAAAAGTATACATGCAATTTTGATGATTTGAAGTTCCTAAAGTACTTACCTGCAATACCTTTCGAATGAGATATTACATGTAGAATTTGAACCTGTGGTTCTTAAAATAAACTAAGAAAAGATATTTTTCTATAACAAAACCTATTGGCTGGATTTGTCTCCGAGTGTGTGTACCTCATTTATTGTCTATGTGTATGTACAACAAATGCTTAACACTACTCCTTGGATAAGCCTACTGCTCGACCACACTACCACAAAATAGAGCATTAGTATTATCTATTTTTACCACTATTTTACCTCTAAGGGGAACACCCTTGGACTCTGTGCATGCTATTCCTTACATTGAAATAGCACATACAGAGCCAACTTCCTACATTGGTGGATCAGCGGTGGGGTACAAGACTTTGCATTTGCTGGACTACTCAGCCAATACCTGATCACACGACAAATTCCAAAATTGTCATTAGAAATTCATTTTTGCAATTTGAAAATTTTCTAAATTCTTAAAAGTCCTGCTAGGGCCTTGTGTGTTAAGTCCCTGTTTAGCATTGTCTTTTTAGAGTTTAAAAGTTTGTTAAAAGTTTGAATTAGATTCTAGAAACAGTTTTAGATTCTTAAAAAAGTATTCCAACTCTTAGCAGAATAATGTCTGATACAGAGATGCAGGTGGTGGAACTCGACACCACACCTTACCTCCATCTTAAGATGAGGGAGCTAAGGTCTCTCTGTAATATCAAAAAAATAACCATTGGCTCCAGACCTACCAAAATTCAGCTCCAGGAGCTGTTGGCAGAGTTTGAAAAAGCCAACCCCTCTGATGATGACATCACAGAGGAAGAAATTAGTGACTTGGAGGCCAATGTCCCTCCTCCAGTCCTAAATAGGGAGAACAGGACCCCTCAAGTCCTGTCTCCAACTGTGTTAGTCAGAAATAGTGAGTCCCTCACAGGAGGGTCCCACATTTCTGAAATCACTGAGGATGCTCTCAGTGAAGATGACCTCCTGTTAGCCAGGATGGCCAAAAGATTGGCTTTAGAGAGACAGCTCCTAGCCATAGAAAGGGAAAGACAAGAGATGGGCCTAGGACCCATCAATGGTGGCAGCAATATAAATAGGGTCAGAGATTCTCCTGACATGTTAAAAATCCCCAAAGGGATTGTGACAAAATATGAAGATGGTGATGACATCACCAAATGGTTCACAGCTTTTGAGAGGGCTTGTGTAACCAGAAAAGTGAACAGATCTCACTGGGGTGCTCTCCTTTGGGAAATGTTCACTGGAAAGTGTAGGGATAGACTCCTCACACTCTCTGGAAAAGATGCAGAATCTTATGACCTCATGAAGGGTACCCTGATTGAGGGCTTTGGATTCTCCACTGAGGAGTACAGGATTAGGTTCAGGGGGGCTCAAAAATCCTCGAGCCAGACCTGGGTTGACTTTGTTGACTACTCAGTGAAAACACTAGATGGTTGGATTCAAGGCAGTGGTGTAAGTAATTATGATGGGCTGTACAATTTATTTGTGAAAGAACACCTGTTAAGTAATTGTTTCAATGATAAACTGCATCAGCATCTGGTAGACCTAGGACCAATTTCTCCCCAAATATTGGGAAAGAAGGCGGACCATTGGGTCAAGACAAGGGTGTCCAAGACTTCAACAGGGGGTGACCAAAAGAAAGGGGTCACAAAGACTCCCCAGGGGAAGGGTGATGAGACAACCAAAACTAAAAATAGTAAAGAGTCTTCTACAGGCCCCCAAAAACCTGCACAGGAGGGTGGGCCCAGAGCCTCTTCACAAAACAATGGGTACAAGGGTAAAAACTTTGATCCCAAAAAGGCCTGGTGTCATAGCTGTAAACAGCATGGACACCAAACTGGAGACAAGGCCTGTCCCAAGAAAGGTTCCACTCCAAACTCCCATCCAGGTAACACTGGTATGGCTAGTCTCCAAGTGGGATCAACAGTGTGCCCAGAGCAAATCAGGGTCCACACTGAAGCTACTCTAGTTTCTGAGGGTGGGGTGGATTTAGCCACACTAGCTGTCTGGCCGCCTAACATGCAAAAATACAGACAGCAACTCTTAATTAATGGGACTAGAATAGAGGGCCTGAGGGATACAGGTGCCAGTGTCACCATGGTGACAGAGAAACTGGTTTCCCCTGGCCAATACCTGACTGGAAAAACTTACACAGTCACCAACGCTGACAATCAGAGAAAAGTACATCCCATGGCAATGGTTACTTTAGAATGGGGAGGGGTCAATGGCCTGAAACAGGTGGTGGTCTCCTCAAATATCCCAGTGGACTGTCTGCTTGGAAATGACCTGGAGTCCTCAGCATGGGCTGAGGTAGAACTAAAAACCCATGCAGCAATGCTGGGTATCCCTGAACTGGTGTGTGTGAAAACAAGAGCACAATGCAAGGCACAGGGTGAACAAGTAGAGCTGGAGTCTGGAAGAATGGCCCAGCCTACCAAGAGAACAGGAAAGTCAGTTGGGAAACCAACTGCAACACAGCAAAAGAAAGGGAACCTCTCTTCTCAGGAAGAAGTTCTGCCCTCTGAGGGAACTGAGCCTTTGGAGCTTGAACCTTATCAGGTTGAGCTCTTAGGCCCAGGGGGACCCTCAAGGGAGGAGCTGTGTAAGGGACAAGAAACCTGTCCCTCTCTTGAAGGCCTTAGGCAGCAAGCTGCTGAAGAGTCCAAAGGCAAGAAAAATGGAACACATAGGGTCTATTGGGAGGATGGACTCCTGTACACTGAGGCCAGAGACCCCAAACCTGGTGCCACTAGGAGAGTGGTAGTGCCTCAGCTGTTCAGGAAGTTCATCCTAACATTGGCCCATGACATTCCCCTTGCTGGACATTTGGGACAAACCAAGACGTGGGAGAGGTTAGTCAACCACTTCTACTGGCCCAATATGTCCAACATGGTTAAGGAGTTTTGCCTCTCCTGCCCCACCTGTCAAGCCAGTGGTAAGACAGGTGGACATCCAAAGGCCCCCCTCATTCCACTTCCAGTGGTGGGGGTTCCCTTTGAAAGAGTGGGTGTGGACATAGTTGGTCCACTAGAACCTCCCACAGCCTCAGGAAATATGTATATCCTGGTAGTAGTGGATCATGCTACCAGGTATCCTGAAGCTATTCCCCTTAGGTCGACTACTGCCCCTGCAGTAGCCAAGGCCCTCATTGGTATCTTTACCAGAGTGGGTTTCCCTAAGGAGGTGGTGTCTGACAGAGGTACCAACTTCATGTCAGCATACCTAAAGCACATGTGGAATGAGTGTGGAGTGACTTATAAATTCACTACACCATACCATCCACAAACTAATGGCTTGGTTGAGAGATTCAACAAGACATTAAAAGGCATGATCATGGGGCTCCCAGAAAAACTCAAAAGGAGATGGGATGTCCTCTTGCCATGTCTGCTTTTCGCTTACAGAGAGGTGCCACAGAAGGGAGTAGGATTCTCACCCTTTGAACTTCTGTTTGGTCATCCTGTAAGGGGACCACTTGCCCTTGTTAAAGAAGGCTGGGAGAGACCTCTCCATGAGCCTAAACAGGACATAGTGGACTATGTACTTGGCCTTCGCTCTAGAATGGCAGAGTACATGGAAAAGGCAACCAAAAACCTTGAGGCCAGCCAACAACTCCAGAAGTTTTGGTATGACCAAAAGGCTGCACTGGTTGAGTTCCAACCAGGGCAGAAAGTCTGGGTTCTGGAGCCTGTGGCTCCCAGGGCACTCCAGGACAAATGGAGTGGCCCTTACCCAGTGCTAGAAAGGAAGAGTCAGGTCACCTACCTGGTGGACCTGGGCACAAGCAGGAGCCCCAAGAGGGTGATCCATGTGAACCGCCTTAAGCTCTTCCATGACAGGGCTGATGTGAATCTGTTAATGGTAACAGATGAGGATCAGGAGGCAGAGAGTGAACCTCTCCCTGATCTTCTGTCATCAGACCCAAAAGATGGCACAGTAGATGGAGTGATCTACTCAGACACCCTCTCTGGCCAACAGCAAGCTGATTGTAGGAGAGTCCTACAACAGTTTCCTGAACTCTTCTCCTTAACCCCTGGTCAGACACACCTGTGTACCCATGATGTGGACACAGGAGACAGCATGCCTGTCAAAAACAAAATCTTTAGACAGTCTGACCATGTTAAGGAAAGCATCAAGGTGGAAGTCCACAAGATGCTGGAATTGGGAGTGATTGAGCGCTCTGACAGCCCCTGGGCTAGCCCAGTGGTCTTAGTCCCCAAACCTCACACCAAAGATGGAAAGAAAGAGATGAGGTTTTGTGTGGACTACAGAGGGCTCAATTCTGTCACCAAGACAGATGCTCATCCAATTCCAAGAGCTGATGAGCTCATAGATAAATTAGGTGCTGCCAAATTCTTAAGTACCTTTGACTTGACAGCAGGGTACTGGCAAATAAAAATGGCACCTGGAGCAAAAGAGAAAACAGCATTCTCCACACCTGATGGGCATTATCAGTTTACTGTTATGCCCTTTGGTTTAAAGAATGCCCCTGCCACCTTCCAAAGGTTGGTGAATCAAGTCCTTGCTGGCTTGGAGTCCTTTAGCACAGCTTATCTTGATGATATTGCTGTCTTTAGCTCCACCTGGCAGGATCACCTGGTCCACCTGAAGAAGGTTTTGAAGGCTCTGCAATCTGCAGGCCTCTCTATCAAGGCATCCAAATGCCAGATAGGGCAGGGAACTGTGGTTTACTTGGGCCACCTTGTAGGTGGAGGCCAAGTTCAGCCACTCCAACCCAAGATCCAGACTATTCTGGACTGGGTAGCTCCAAAAACCCAGACTCAAGTCAGGGCATTCCTTGGCTTGACTGGGTATTACAGGAGGTTTGTGAAGGGATATGGATCCATTGTGACAGCCCTCACTGAACTCACCTCCAAGAAAATGCCCAAGAAAGTGAACTGGACTGTGGAATGCCAACAGGCCTTTGACACCCTGAAACAAGCAATGTGCTCAGCACCAGTTCTAAAAGCTCCAGATTATTCTAAGCAGTTCATTGTGCAGACTGATGCCTCTGAACATGGGATAGGGGCAGTTTTGTCCCAAACAAATGATGATGGCCTTGACCAGCCTGTTGCTTTCATTAGCAGGAGGTTACTCCCCAGGGAGCAGCGTTGGAGTGCCATTGAGAGGGAGGCCTTTGCTGTGGTTTGGTCCCTGAAGAAGCTGAGACCATACCTCTTTGGGACTCACTTCCTAGTTCAAACTGACCACAGACCTCTCAAATGGCTGATGCAAATGAAAGGTGGAAATCCTAAACTGTTGAGGTGGTCCATCTCCCTACAGGGAATGGACTTTATAGTGGAACACAGACCTGGGACTGCCCATGCCAATGCAGATGGCCTTTCCAGGTTCTTCCACTTAGAAAATGAAGACTCTCTTGGGAAAGGTTAGTCTCATCCTCTTTCGTTTGGGGGGGGGTTGTGTAAGGAAATGCCTCCTTGGCATGGTTGCCCCCTGACTTTTTGCCTTTGCTGATGCTATGTTTACAATTGAAAGTGTGCTGAGGCCTGCTAACCAGGCCCCAGCACCAGTGTTCTTTCCCTAACCTGTACTTTTGTATCCACAATTGGCAGACCCTGGCATCCAGATAAGTCCCTTGTAACTGGTACTTCTAGTACCAAGGGCCCTGATGCCAAGGAAGGTCTCTAAGGGCTGCAGCATGTCTTATGCCACCCTGGAGACCTCTCACTCAGCACAGACACACTGCCTGCCAGCTTGTGTGTGCTAGTGAGGACCAAACGAGTAAGTCGACATGGCACTCCCCTCAGGGTGCCATGCCAGCCTCTCACTGCCTATGCAGTATAGGTAAGACACCCCTCTAGCAGGCCTTACAGCCCTAAGGCAGGGTGCACTATACCATAGGTGAGGGTACCAGTGCATGAGCATGGTACCCCTACAGTGTCTAGACAAAACCTTAGACATTGTAAGTGCAGGGTAGCCATAAGAGTATATGGTCTGGGAGTCTGTCAAACACGAACTCCACAGCACCATAATGGCTACACTGAAAACTGGGAAGTTTGGTATCAAACTTCTCAGCACAATAAATGCACACTGATGCCAGTGTACATTTTATTGTAAAATACACCACAGAGGGCACCTTAGAGGTGCCCCCTGAAACTTAACCAACTATCTGTGTAGGCTGACTAGTTCCAGCAGCCTGCCACACCAGAGACATGTTGCTGGCCCCATGGGGAGAGTGCCTTTGTCACTCTGAGGCCAGTAACAAAGCCTGCACTGGGTGGAGATGCTAACACCTCCCCCAGGCAGGAGCTGTAACACCTGGCGGTGAGCCTCAAAGGCTCACCCCTTTGTCACAGCCCAGCAGGGCACTCCAGCTTAGTGGAGTTGCCCGCCCCCTCCGGCCACGGCCCCCACTTTTGGCGGCAAGGCTGGAGGGAACAAAGAAAGCAACAAGGAGGAGTCACTGGCCAGTCAGGACAGCCCCTAAGGTGTCCTGAGCTGAAGTGACTCTAACTTTTAGAAATCCTCCATCTTGCAGATGGAGGATTCCCCCAATAGGGTTAGGATTGTGACCCCCTCCCCTTGGGAGGAGGCACAAAGAGGGTGTACCCACCCTCAGGGCTAGTAGCCATTGGCTACTAACCCCCCAGACCTAAACACGCCCTTAAATTTAGTATTTAAGGGCTACCCTGAACCCTAGAAAATCAGATTCCTGCAACTACAAGAAGAAGGACTGCCTAGCTGAAAAACCCCTGCAGAGGAAGACCAGAAGACGACAACTGCCTTGACTCCAGAAACTCACCGGCCTGTCTCCTGCCTTCCAAAAATCCTGCTCCAGCGACGCCTTCCAAAGGGACCAGCGACCTCGACATCCTCTGAGGACTGCCCCTGCTTCGAAAAGACAAGAAACTCCCGAGGACAGCGGACCTGCTCCAAGAAAAGCTGCAACTTTGTTTCCAGCAGCTTTAAAGAACCCTGCAAGCTCCCCGCAAGAAGCGTGAGACTTGCAACACTGCACCCGGCGACCCCGACTCGGCTGGTGGAGATCCAACACCTCAGGAGGGACCCCAGGACTACTCTGATACTGTGAGTACCAAAACCTGTCCCCCCTGAGCCCCCACAGCGCCGCCTGCAGAGGGAATCCCGAGGCTTCCCCTGACCGCGACTCTTTGAATCCCAAGTCCCGACACCTGGGAGAGACCCTGCACCCGCAGCCCCAGGACCTGAAGGACCGGACTTTCACTGGAGGAGTGACCCCCAGGAGTCCCTCTCCCTTGACCAAGTGGAGGTTTCCCCGAGGAACCCCCCCCTTGCCTGCCTGCAGCGCTGAAGAGATCCCGAGATCTCTCATAGACTAACATTGCGAACCCGACGCTTGTTTCTACACTACACCCGGCCGCCCCCGCGCCGCTGAGGGTGAAATTTCTGTGTGGGCTTGTGTCCCCCCCGGTGCCCTACAAAACCCCCCTGGTCTGCCCTCCGAAGACGCGGGTACTTACCTGCAAGCAGACCGGAAGCGGGGCACCCCCTTCTCTCCATTCTAGCCTATGTGTTTTTGGGCACCACTTTGAACTCTGCACCTGACCGGCCCTGAGCTGCTGGTGTGGTGACTTTGGGGTTGCTCTGAACCCCCAACGGTGGGCTACCTTGGACCAAGAACTAAGCCCTGTAAGTGTCTTACTTACCTGGTTAACCTAACAAATACTTACCTCCCCTAGGAACTGTGAAAATTGCACTGTGTCCACTTTTAAAACAGCTATTTGTGAATAACTTGAAAAGTATACATGCAATTTTGATGATTTGAAGTTCCTAAAGTACTTACCTGCAATACCTTTCGAATGAGATATTACATGTAGAATTTGAACCTGTGGTTCTTAAAATAAACTAAGAAAAGATATTTTTCTATAACAAAACCTATTGGCTGGATTTGTCTCTGAGTGTGTGTACCTCATTTATTGTCTATGTGTATGTACAACAAATGCTTAACACTACTCCTTGGATAAGCCTACTGCTCGACCACACTACCACAAAATAGAGCATTAGTATTATCTATTTTTACCACTATTTTACCTCTAAGGGTAACCCTTGGACTCTGTGCATGCTATTCCTTACTTTGAAATAGCACATACAGAGCCAACTTCCTACAGTCTGAATCACGTTTTGTGGCACCCTGGTGATCCAGAACACTTTGCGATCAGAAAGCACCAGCAAGATTTCACAGACCATGTCCCAGAAGGCCTGCATATAAAGACCAAATAAGCATCTTGTGTTGATCACCCTCAAGGATAGGCTGCAGAAGAGAACAAACATTTCCTGAATACCTCAATCCTTTTCGACTCCCTGTTCGATGGCCGGCACATCGTGTGGAACAAATTAGGATTTACCTTCCTGGTGGAAACTTGGACCACCCAACTTTCAGGATTAGGACCTTATGTAAGAAAATCAGGGTTGTCAGGCACCAGTCTGTGGTGTCTGGCCAGCTGCCTCTTCAATGGTGGGCAAGTACAAGATTTAGACCAAGTGCTCTTGAGAGTATCAGTTAGGACTTGTTTAAATCGTAGTAAGGGCTCAGAAGATGCTAGAGCAGGCTGTTGAACTTCAGTAAGTTCATTTGTTTTAACTTCACCAGAAGGTAGATGTAGATCCAGGACCTCAGCAGCACATCTAAAGACTACAATAAAGGAAGCATTCTCTTCAATTGGCAGCCCAACAGGGGAAATCAACCCTTTATCGGTAAAAGTATTAAGCCCACTGGTGTCCTGCAGATTCATGAAGAAATTGTCATCATAATGTGAACTTAAATCTTCCCTCATCATCTCTATTGTCATCTCCTGGTGGTGGCATACTTAGGAACTAAAAAGCCAGTGGAACAACTGAGGATGTCTCCACAGTAGAGGGAATATTTTATCTGTTTCAGGCTGTATGGGAACCAGGTGCCCTGGAGTAGAGTCAGAACATGACGCTGGTCAAGGTTGAGATGCATGCGGCTCAAGGTTGGACACTGGATATGGAAGAGAATCCTCCCTCCCCCCAGCACCAGTGTTATCAAGACTGGCACTGACAATAGAGGGAAAGGCCTTGGACGCAGAGTGGAAGTCAGCACCGAAGTCTGTGCAGAATCCAATGCATATTCCGTGGGCTCAGGCAGCACAGACGAAGGATCCACAGACAGTAACCACACTGAAGGTTCTTCTGGAACCTTTGGGCCCAAAGACACACCAGAGGGAGTAAGAAGAGTGGCAAATATATGCAGAATGGTCACTTCAAGAACTCGACCTACTGCGTTGGTGCTGATGATCAGGGGCACTCAGTGCATCAGGATCAGGCCCTCAAATGGAGATTGGGAGTGAGACTGAGTGGCAACTTGACACCCTCACAACTTCACCTTCAGACAAAGTGCGGGGTGGGGTAGAGCCCCAAATCGCCTTCCACTTCGATTTCGACTATGGCTTTCCTGATGACATCAGCTGTGAAGAACACCTGTTGTGGGATTGGCCTCAAGAATGGGAACCAGTCTTGACTTGGGAATGGGACTTGCTTGTTTTTTTTAAAGTTTGGGGATGTACAGCTTTGCTTGATGCCCCCAGAATGCCTTCAGTCCACAAGGACACATTCCTCACTTACGTTAGAGTTGTGTAACAAGCACAAACACCATAGGCACACCTCATGCGGGTCATTCACCAACATCTGTTTGTGACAAACACACCATGTTTTGAAACATGTTGTTTTTGGTGGGGACATATTTACCTTGCACATTGTAATCCAGTTTCAAAAGCTCAAATTGAAGAAAAGGGAAGCTTAGTTTAGGATTCACGTTCAGGGGCAAGGAAAGGAACCAACTGATGTCAGTGCAAAGGGGCAGGGTGCTTATTTGTGGCTCTGCTCCGTCACTTCCAAAGTGTGACAAGGCACACAATGAGCTGCACAGCACCACCTAGAGGCTTGCAGGCGCACTGCTATAAAAACGTTCGGCTCCAGTCTGGCACCTGGTGAATGTTTTAAAGGATACAAATCTGTGGTTAGAAGTATCCATCAAAAGAGGAATCATCTTCAAACAATTGAGCTTTAGTGATGATAAAGTGCGACACTGGGCACACTCGCTGATGAAGAATCTGATTTAGGAGTCAGGGATGACAGATTTGTTATCGCCACCATTGAAGCCTGTGGCAGCACCAGTGCAAAGACAGCCAACAAGGCCTGAAGAGATGTGGAGGGATGGCCTGGCACAGAGGGTAGAGCGGACAGACTGCTATTGGCCCCAGGGGAAGATGTGCCGGCAGAAGTACCACTGGTGGTCCAACAGCTCCACGGGGCCAGAAGACAAACCAGAGTGCCAGAGGCATGGTAAATATTTGTAGCATGGCCTCTTTGAAGGCCACTAACTGCTGTTGATTCTTTGATAGGACAGGGAACTCACTGCACCACGTCCCACAACATAGATCATGCATCTTCTGGGTCTTCTTTTAGCCATCTCCTTCGCCAGATGTTGGGTAGTGTGTCTGTTTAGGTTATATGTTAGATTCAAGCTAGATGCTGTATATAAGAGTTGAGTGCGCCTCTTTACCTTGGATTCTAACCAACTGCACAATGTTGTCTGACACAGTTTAAGCTCACTGCAACTTCAACAACTGCTGACGTGGACTGGGTGGTAATAGTGTGGCATGTCTGGCCTAAACAATAGCTATCCATTAGGCAAGGGTGACCCTTTTGAATTCCAGGGACAGAGGAGACACCCTCAATCCTACCATTGAAATACAGTTTCCACCTATGCCATGGCCTATCATCAATATTAATGAATTATCTCCTTGTCTGACCTCCCTGTCACAGTTATGAGCTAATGCTCCTCCCACCAGAACAATCAACAAGTAGATTAAACACAGGTTTCTCATTCTCTCCCCCCTCCCACGTCACCTATCACAGCTTCCCATATTAACTATAAATGTTGTAAACACCAACCTCACTTCCTGTTTTTTCCTTTCTGCTCCGGAACTCGTCAAGTACAGGAAGACAAACTTGTATATCTTTACATTTATATTATAGTTATGGTTAAGGAATTAGTCAAGGCAGAACCAGGTCAGTCTGGGGTGGACTCTGGTATGATGTGACATCACATACAGAATTCAGTTTGATTCCAATTTAATTTAGGACATTAATTTCAACCGTAAGGAGCGGATTAGGGACAGAAGCAGGGACAAGACATGTTTATATTGATTGGCAGGTAACTTGATTTTAATGGTTTATTCACCGCATCGCCATGCACTAACAGTATTAACGTCGTGATGAGACTCTGGGGCAGAAGGATTTGAATTTACAGGCTCTGAAGTTTTAGCGAGCTGTGACTGCACGGACATAACCTCACATAGCTGCCAAGGTTTCAGCTTGCTATGTGTGACATTTTCATAATTTAAGTGTAATTATGATGAGTGACATTTCAACGATTATCAGTGACACTTTCTTGCAAGCAAAATCAAGCGAAGACGACGAGGGAACCATATAAATCGACGTAATATATCGAGAATCCTATACCTTCCGGTTGTTTGCCAGCGCGCCCCTGTGGACCTTGATAAACACTACTTGAGCTTAGCTAGCAAAGTGATAAACTGGAACAAGAAGGTTTTACCGCACTTCAGGACTTGCGTGACGATCTCAGCCATTGCAGTAATGCGGGAATATGACCGCAAATGCGTTATACTAACGCGAGATGTATGACACTTGGTAGGGCTGTCATCATAGAAGGGTGAGTGTGGCGCGAGAAACTCTTCTATTGTACACAACCTGCCTGGCGTGACACAGGAGGGTGAGTGTGGTGTTCGGCGCACTGGATCCATATGCGTATAACTGCTGATGCATGCTCGTAGTGGCCAAATTGGATTAGGCTATTTGAATCGTAAGGATCAAATGGTACAGTCAAGTGTGCATTTTCCAAGTGGAGGGATTTAATGGTAAATTAATCATTGACAAACGTGGTGACAAGATCCTGGATAGACAGGAAGAACAAATACTTGCATGAAACATTAACCAGGTTTGGTCTTTTTTTTTTTTTTTTTGCATTCTTGTGTTTCCTATTTGTTTTTTGTATTGGTGAGTTGTCTGGGGTATTACTACATTGGCAACTTCTGACAAGTCTCAGCCACCAGCGTTTTTGACTGAAAAGGGAGAGACAATGCTTTCTTGGAAATAATGGAGGAAATTCTTTGACTCATACCTCATTGCCATAGGTGGAGAACGTTTCTCCATAGCTAGAAAGCAAGTAGTTTTCTTACATAACCTTTGTGTTTAGGGAAGAATTAACAGTGGTTGGAGGAGATGAAGACCCCAGAGACCACTATGAGATTTCCTTGATGATGCTAGAGAAGCATTTTGGTATCAGAATTAAATTATCCCTGAGAGACATATATTTCTTTATGAGGACTCTGGGAAAAACGGAGAATGTGGGGCATTACATAGCACCCTCAAGGACAGTCCCGTACATGTGACTTTGGAGAACTGACAGGCTCACTGGTTAGAGACCAATTATCGAGGTACACCAATGATCGGAGGATAGAAGGGAAGCTATTAGCTAAGGACCCTGACCTCAATGAAGCTTTGGCAAAAGTAGAAGCCATAGAGAACGCTTCGACCTGGGTTCGAGAATTCCGTGAAGACACATTAGTGTAATTAATGGGGCCAATCTGGTGTCAGGCAATAAAAATGGCATAACCACGAAGAATTCTATGTCCGGACTGGAGGCTCAGATTATGCTTTTCTCTTTCCTTTATTTCTATTCAGCAGCATTAACAAAATTATCCATCTTCAAAGACTACAAATCCCATAGCTCTTTGCAAAACAAAACAGAATAACCATAGAATCAGTCACATAAGTTTGGCAACCAGGAATAGCACTCCCTTTTTCTTCGCTGCTCAGCAGCCAGATAAGTACCTTTCCTCACTCTCTGATTTGTAATGACTGTTAATGTGATATTGTTTCTATTGACTGTTATATATTTTATGTGATATAATTTCTCTCTTCCTCCTCCCCCTCCCCCTCCCCCTCCTTCCTCCTTTTCCCTCTCCCTAGATCTGCATTTTTCCCTTGGAACATGCGTGTTGCACTTCTGAGGCTGGCAGAGGCGTGGCCTCCTCTGAATTCCCTACATTTCAGACATTCTTGTGCTGCTTGCAGGTTGTTGTTATTCCCATTTGAAGGTTGGTTGTCAATGGACGCGAGCCACCACATCCTGAACCCATTCCTAGTGCATTGTAGCCTCCAGGCAAGCGGTTTTCTCTGCAGTGATCGTTCTTTCTCGAATTTCTAGCCCACTGTATTTAGTGGACAGTCTATTTGTACACTTAACATTGACAAATCCAAATTATTTCTTAACACTTGAACACAGAGGCCAACAAAAATTGGCACTTTCAAATTTCTAGTGGTTGTTTTTCCACTTACTTACGGTGTCTGAATATCTTTTCTGCCTATGTGGTTACCCTTGTTTAAATATGGTTGGTAAGAATAATGATTTTTGGGAGTCCATGAGGGGGGAAAAAAAAATCCCCCCTATTCATGGGGGGTTGGTAGATGCATCCCTTGAGAGTGCAGTCTCAGCAACCTTACAACTCCTGAGTCAGAACATTTTGGAGATTGCCATCCGAAGCTTGGTATTACCCCCTTCTGGGAAAGGTTTGAGGCCTCCCCTCGCTGACACTCTATTGGAGGCTGGCTCTCTATATAGTGTGCAAAAACAATGTACACTGTCCAGAGTGTCCTGGCAACCACACCTTTGTATTCAGAGGCAACAATAAATCACCAAATGCTCTATTTTTGTGGTAGCTTCGTCCAGCAGTTAGGCTTATCCAAGAGATATGCTATGCATTTGTTGTACTCACAGTATGAATAAATGAGGACACACTCGAAAGAATAACTCAAGACCACTTTACAAAAATACTTCAGATTTGTATGAAATCTTTAAGACCAAGTTCATCAAAATCGGGTAAGTACTTTTTAAGTTATGATTTTTCAGTTTAGAAAACGTTCTTTTTCTATGCATAATTCCGTACCATAGGAATCAATGAGAGAAAACTTTAAAATTGCATATAAAATCAGGCAGTGCTCCCACAAGTGTCACCTTTTGTTTCCAGGTCAAGGTCGTTAAGATGTCCTGTGGGCCAGCTGGAGAAGTTCGGACAGCTCCCGGTTCCGGCAGGAGCAGCGGCTAAAGGTCTTGGAGCTGGTGTCCAACAGGGAATGGGGACCACTTGGAAATGCACTGCAGAGGGACTCAGAGGTAAGTCTGGTGGGTTCCCTTGGAGGGTGGAGGTTGCAAGGGGTTATGGACCCCTAGAGCACACCTGGTTCTCCGATGCAGGGGCCAGAGAGGCTGGGTGCAGAGCTGATAGGTCAGCCAAGGGTTGCAGGGGGGGTGGTAGGGGATGGAGGGGGGGGCTTGGAGGTTTGCTGGTCAGTAGGGCCACTTGGGGATGGGGGGGGGGGTTTGGGGGTCCTGAAGTCCCTTGACTGGTGCTTGCTCTTGTTCCTTGAAGAGTCCAGAATGGACTTTTCTTCAGGGTGTCCGACTTTGGGGGTGCAGTACCCTTGGCTACTGCACGGTTCAGCCACTGGAGGTCGCAGTGCCACCAAACTTGGCACACTTGCAGGGTTTATCCTCCGGGTCCGTCGGGGGAGAAATCTGGTCCAGCTGCTGTGTCCAGTTCATTGGTCAGTGACCGGTCAGTGAAATTAACTTCACTGAGTCTTGCCTGCTGGGTGCTGGGAGTGATACCTTCACTCTGGAGGGAAGTTCTTGGCAACCTCTGGGGTTTTCTTAGAGTCCATCCGATGCCCAGTCGACCCCTCAGCGGCGATTGTCGAGTCCTGGGTGCAGCAGGCAGGGTTTGGAGCCTTTTTCTTTGTTCAGCAGGTCTTCTGTTCTCGTACCTTGGGTCCTCTTTGTCACTGGCCTTCTTGTGTCCTTCGACTCTGATCTGCTGGTCTAGGGATGCCCACTAAATACTGCATTTAGTGGGCGTTTAGGGGAGTACCTGATAGTGGCCAATGGGCCACTTCCCGTAGGGCTGCTACACCCACTATGTGACCTCTTCCTGTGGGAAGGGGTCACATCTCTGACCCCGATAGACTATTTCCCTGCCATCCAAGAGGTAAGAAAATGAAATGGCGAGTCACCTTGTCTGCCACACCTGAGAGGTGGTGCAGGCTGCGGGTGGCCACTCCTCCTAGTCTTTGTGCATTTTCCTGCTGTTTCTCCTGCCAAAAGTGGGGGTTTGAAATGGAGGTGGCAATCTGCTGCTAGTAGCAGGGATGGGGGTCGAGTTTCAAGGGCGGCAAGCCCTTTGAAGTTCACTGGCTGGGCAGTGCACATTCCTGGGGAAGGAGGTGTAACACCTCTGCCCAGGAAAGGCTTCGTTTTCTGGTCCTAGAGAGCATAGGCTCTCTCCCCAGGGATCAAGACTCCTATTTGGAGGAGGCAGGCTGGTTTGAACGTGCCAGGATGGTGCAGATTTTGCTGGGACACCTCTAAGGTGGCCCCTGGGTACATTGTGTAATAAATCCAACACTGATACCAGTGAGGATTTATTACTCATGTAGCTGGGAAACTCGTAATGACCAGTGTACATGCTATGGCTCCCCTGTACTCTTACTATGCCTTAAGGTTTTGTAAAGACACAGTAGGGGCATGTTTGTCATGCAACTATATGTCCTTACACACATTATAGTGCACCCTGCCTTCAGGCTGTAAGGCCTGCCAGAGGGGGGACTTACCTATAGTGCATTCGGTGTTAGTGGACAGGGCACTCCTGGTGAGGGCCACGTTGAGTATGCAGCTTTTAAATACACCTTGTCATGCACTTGCAATGGCAGTCTGCATGAGGCTGGTGTGGGGCTTCTCAGAGTGGCACAATTGGTGCTGCAGCTCTGAGGGCGTTATTTTTAGGACCCATGCCCTGGGTACCAGGGGGTAAAATTTCCTAGGGACTTACAGGGGTGACTGAAGTGCCAATACATAGTACAGTTTTGGGGAACGATATCTGGCCATGGAACCCTGTTTAGCCCTGGGAACCTATTTAGCAGGGGCCCAGGGCACTTTCAATTTTGAAACCACATCATTTTCCAAGCAAAAAGTGGGGGCCTAACCATGCAAAAAGAGGGCTCTCTCTCACACACTCAGGTGCTCCGAAGGGCAAAAACAAGGCCTGACCAGACACCAATGTCAGGACAGCAGTTTCACCTTCAGAAGCCTCTGAGAGACTTTGCAAGGCCTTCATGAAAAGGCGACCCAACACTCAGGAGGCGCAAAACGATGCCCAGCCTGAACTTACTCCCACGGATGATTCCTGTTCATATCATGGAACAGATGATAATGACTGTGGAGGATCGGACTCAGGAGACGAACTGGGCCAGAGCTTACTATGGTGACTGGAAGGCGGTGCCAAGAGAATCAGATTGGATGACAAAGGCGACCAGGGCTCTGCGGGGGTGCCAGGCATGCTCAACCCAGAAGACATTTGTCACCTCCTTTCAGCAGACTGGGTCCCTGCTACAAAGATGGCACATGCATGGCCAGTCATATATGGAAACCAATGGACCAGGAAATATGGGGATGTTTGAGGGCGGAATGCCCTAGACCTTCCCTAGCCAATAAAGTATCATGTATACCGGCGATTGATCCTAAAATGGCAACATTCATCGCTAAGTTTATAACAGACCCTAAGAAAGGTCTAGATTGCACCTGGCATGTCTGCCAGGATAAGGTACTGGATATCCTGGGACCACTTACTAAAATCCTGGATATGGCAGAGGATACCACCTTATTGATCCTACCATTCTCCCAGGTAGGGCAAAACGGGCCCTGTGTTATTTTTGGGCAACACAAACTGTGCCTTATCAACAGAATGCAGGTGCTCCTTGTTGATTAACATTGAGCTCGGCTAGATGAACTAGCCATCACAGAAGCAGGTCCAGTAACAAATAGGGGACTCTTTGGGAAACCCTTTACTAAAGAGCTTTCACGCTTTGTGAGTACCTTTTCCTCCCTGTATAAGGCACAACAATCAATCAAGAAGGTTTTTAACTAGCAACTTTTTGGAGGGTCCGGTGAAGGGGCGCTCCTCCAGCCCTTCCAAACCTCACAAGCTGCAGACAAATCAATCCATCCAGTTGCCAGATCAGAAAAGGTTTTGAGAGTTCTACCCCTCCAGAGAACATGGCAGAGGCTGTGGAAATAAAGGAGCCTTCCGAGGGGTCAGTTACACACCAGGCGATACCACCGGTAAGCAATACCCCTTTTTTACCTCTGGGTGGGACTGGGTGGTGGGGGGGTGGGGGTGCAGGGCGGGGATGCAGGGCGGTAGACAGGCTACAATGGTTCAGTCAAAAGTGAGCATCCTTTACAGGAGACGCGTGGGTGCTTCAGACTACGGCTTCCACATAGGCCCCTCATCAATACTCCTGCCCTTTTTTTTTTCTTTTTCCTCAGGAAGGGATACTGTGGTGGACCAAGAGCTTTCTGAACTCCTGCAGAAGGGCGGGGTTTTGCGAGCAATATTTTCTTTGTGGAAAAGAAAGACAAGGTTTACAGAACAACAATAAATCTGAAGGATTTCAACAGGTGGTACTATACCACCATGTCAAGAAGGAAGGGATTCACCTCCTCAGTATCCTTGTGCCAAATGATTGGTTGGTGAGGTTCGGTCTAAAGGATGCTTATCTCACCATTCCAATTTTTCTAACTCACAGAAGACTCGAACAATGCCCTTCTTGGGATTCAAAATCACTACAGTGTGGCAGTCCCTTCGATTGTCACAGAGGAAAACGCTGTTAATATGCAGAAAGCTACACAGGATGTAAGAGAAAGAAAAAAGTTCTCTTCGACATCTGGCCTGGATTCTAGGCCTCCTGTCCACGTCCATCAAATGACCTTTCCCAAAACCTTGCACTATTGTGCACTTCAACGACTAAAAGCACAACACCTAAGGAAGGGCCTGACACATGCTTAGGAGATATCTATTTGCCTGTCAGCTTGGACGGACCTTCACTGGTGGTTAGACCACATGCATGCCTGGAACGGCAGGGCCATCTTCGGTTTAATTCCAGATCTGCTGACAGAATCCGAAGCCAGCCGTCTGGGTTGGGGCCCTCACTGTGGTGATATTACCACAGGAGGACAGCGGTCAGAACAAGAGGAGGACTTTCACATGAATTACCTAAAACTCATTGCGGGATCCTTTGTAATTCAGAAGCCTAGCAGCCAACAAAGTGCCCTGCCCTGCTCTTTCTGTTTGAAGACGGACAACATCTCCACAGTTCCCAATATCAACTGTCTGGGAGGGCACCGGTCCAAAGTACTGGCGGAGTGGGCCAAAGAATTTTTGAACTACTGTCTGGAACACAAACGGTCGGTGACAGGGGGATATTTACTGGGGAGATTTAACCAGATCATAGATTGGCAATCCCAACACCTGAATGATTACAGTGCTTGGCAACTTGATCCCGCCCTGTTCCAGAGGATTATGAATCGGTGGAGCCCATGCCAGGTGGACCTGTTTGCGTCCAGCTCAACTTACAAGTTTTTTCAGCTGGTGGCCACACCCTCTAGCGGAGACAACCAATGCTTTTCTCCAAGATTAGACTCAGTTCCGGGGATATGCAATCCTTCCCACCTTTCCCAATGATTGCCAGGCTCATGGAACTGGTCAGACGACAGAAAGCTGAAGTGATCTTGGTGACACCGCTATGCAAGTCGGAAGCCCGTTTGTGACGGGACTAGGATCCCATGAGGTTGTAGGAAAGAAAATATGCATTACAGAGTTGGAGGAGGAAGGATTGGCATACCATACTATCAATGCATGCAAATTGGCAGTCTCTGCAGGTAATTATTCCCCTCCATGACATTCGATAAGGGAACAGACTCTTGTTTGTCATCTTCTGAAGGTTATCTGGTTATATGTTCTGCCTGAACTGAGATACTCATCACTTTGGGATGTAAATGTAGTATTATGCATGCTCCAATCCTGGCAGGACAATCAATATCTGTCCAGTAAAGAACTAACAGGTAAGTTAGCTCATCAATAGGTCTCATTTCTTGCCAGAGACTGTCGGATGTTTGTGCCTTAGACACTACAGCACCTATGCTTACTCCGGCCGTAGTGGCATTTACTCTGTCTAGATGCACCAAGTCCAATACCAGGGTGGTTCACTACCCTTCTTTTCCTGATCATCCCAAATGGAGTGTGGTTTGTTGCCTGAGAGCATTTGAGGCTATGACAGAAGAATATCATCTGGCTCTGCTTTTTATTTCACTCAAGAAACCCTTTAAACCGGTTTCGACCATGGGCCGATGGGCGAGATGGGTTCTTCAGGAAGCAGAAATTGCTACCTTCTCTTTTGGTGCAGACTCTATGAGGTGCACTACGGCCCCAAAGGCTTTCTCCTTGGGAGGCAGGCTCGAAGATATTCTAAGGGCAGCAGACTGGTCATCGGATTCCACATTCATGACATTTTACTTAAAGCAAATTTGTAGCATGGCTGCTCTTTTGATTAACCAGGTTTCAACTAGCATAATCTGGGCCTCCGGTCCTGAAATAGAATGCAAAATTCTCCAGCTATTGTGAAGGAAAGTTTCAATTCTATTAAGGACACCGAGGCGAGAATTATCCCTCTTGAGACGATTTCGCTTTTTACCCTCCCGGTAATTTATAAAGTATTCTCTGTTTGGATAAGTATATTTCATGCACACTGACAGCTGCTGATGTATCATGTAACTATATAGTTATGGTTTGTCATTGTATGAAAGTGCCCCATTTGGAAAAAGTTACTTTCTGCTCACTGGTACTGAGGTTTTACGACCGAGGTGCACTGGGTCCCTGCTAAACAGGTTCCCAGTGCCAGTGCTCTTTCCCTAAAAACAGGTAACAATGTGACCAATTGGCACACACTCGTCTACCTATGTAATTCCCCGGTAAGTGGTACCCCTGGTGCCTAGGGCATGAGTAGGAGAGAGCTTCCCTATGGGTTTCAGCACATACTGTGCCACCCTCAGAGACACCCCTTCCCCCAAAAAACAAGATGCACACAGCTGCCATTGCAGTCTGTGTGGTCTGGTGCAGGCCAGGCGGAAACACAACATGGCATACCCATTGCATGCATGCCTCAGTCACTGCATCTAAATACATGTAAATCATCCCTACAGCAGGCCTTGGAGCCCTAAGGCATGGTGCATTATATATGATGTGTGGCCTTATCAGCATGAGCAGATAGCACCATGTAATGCAAAGCCCCACTGCTGAGCACTGCATGTGAGCAGGGAAGCCATCTTAAGGTATGTGCTGGACACTCATCACCTCAAGTTACCTAGCCACATAATGACTTCACTGAAACCTATGGTGTTTAGTATCAACCACCTTATCTTAAAAAAAAAAAAAAACAGGCTATGCTGGACTCCCTCACTGACAACAACTATATAACACCAACAGAACCTAAACGTTGTACACATACAAAGGCGCTGCCGAACATACAATTGGGATTCCCTCTCCACTGACACTCACAGAGGACACGCCGAATATTTATGTAATGAAAAGACACCAACACACTTGCAGCTGTGACAGATTCTGCTCTTAGCCCCAACAAGATGCATGCAAATAAGACACAGAACAATGAGACAGACTAGAGCAACATAGAGGTAGATAGCATGGCAAAGGGGGCAGCGATGGGATAGTTACTCCTTTTTGACAATGTTAACTTTCCAGACTATTATGTACCAACTAAATGCTGCAGTGCTAACAGAATTATGCAACGTAAACACAATATAGTCTGCAACTCCACCAAGTAGAAAGAGAAATATGGCTATATCTCACTGAAAGGAAACAGAGCAACATGTAAAAGTATATTGTGAAGTGCTATAAGTAATAATTATGGAACATCCAATAAAGTTTGTTTTAAAAAACTTAATAAATCCAGGCTGATGTCAGACTTGAATTTATTATGACATACATCCAGAGGGCACCTTAGAGGTGCCTCTGAACCCCACTAGTCTCAACCAGCCTGCCACCACAGACAGGCTTCTGATCCCATGGAGGTGAGAGCCCACGTTCTCAAAGGCCAGAAACAAAGCTTGCTGTGGAGAGAGGTGTGGTCAAATACTCCAGCAGGATGGCTAGCAAATCTGCATACCACGGCCAGGGACGTCAAAGGCCCTGTCACCTTTGGTATGCAACCCCTAGCTTCCCCAGACCTGGGTGTAGTCGCCCTCTGCCGGGAGGCCCACCTGGCGCCAGGACAAGCAAAACAAAATTTGTCAGTAGGCGTGTACCACCCTTGGGTTAGCTACACACCTATGGAGGGCTACCCAAAGTAGACACTCGAGCAAGGGTTCCACCATCTTGTTTTTGGTGGAAGTAGGCCTTCTCCGATAGGGATATGCCCACTCCAGACAGGAAGTAGTCATATAGGGGGTGTAGTCACCTTAAGGGTAAGTAGCCCATTGGCAACTACCCTACACACCTTTAAGCACCCCTAAATTGAATATTTAGGTGGCTTTCGACACCAGAAGAACAGATTTGTCTGACACAAAGAAGAACAGGACACAGTAGAGTCGGAAGAGCGAGAAATGTTGACGACTGGTAAACTTTTGGTGTGAAACCCTGCTTGTCTACCTGCTCCCGTCCTGACAATCGTGACATCATGACTCGTCCTGCAGCTGTGGGGACTCCAAAGGCCTCTGAGGTTTCCAGCACTTCGCCAGTCTGTCAGCATCTCCCTTGGAGAGAAGCCACTTCCCTGCTTCTTGCAGGTACCAACCGCGACATCCGGTCCGCCATTCTGCTGACTACCTGGTCCACTGATGCATCAGCCATTCAGGAGGCAGTCAGCGTGCGCCAAGAGATCAGTCCCACCTCCCCTCCAGGTGAGAAGACATCAGGACCAACCGGAGCCCAGCTGCACCAATACCAAGACCCCTTCCACCAAACAAGGCTTGATGAAGCCCATTCCAGACTCCAGCAGTGCATCCAAAGGCCTGCTGGTGAGGAGCATCAGCATCAGAGGACATCCTTCTTAGTCGACCAGCGGCCTTGTTTGGTTTCTCTCTTTGCAGGTCACCCAAAGAACAGTATGCACCTTGAAGCAGGAGCACTACCACTAAAGACCCACTGTACGTGAGCGCCCCGGCCTAGGTCAAAGACTTCCAACAGTGTTCCCCTGCTCCCAGGATGCCCAAAGACCGAGCCCCCTGTTGGGAGCTCCCGAACTTGTCCCCAAGTCCCCCCCTTCCAATCACTTTCTAGGTGGCCCCCCTCGCTGTCAAGTGTGTGGTGCACAGGAACCAGGCTCAGTTAGCACTACTGCACCCGGATGCCCCAGGGCAGGTAAAACGTAATTGCTGGTGTTGGTTGTGACTTAACACGTCTAGCACCCTACTACCTACAGGGGACCCCAAGAACTGATTGCAAGGATCCCTATGCAGTAAAAGTAAAGTGGAACCTTTACTGCGTAAAAGTGCATTTGAGTAAAAGTCCTACTTACTTGCAAATCTTGATAAAACGGCATTAGTACTTATTCTCTTGAAAGTATTCTGGTGTTGAAGCATAATATAAACAAAGTAACTATTTTTCTTACCATTGGATTCGAGTTCCTTCTTGAGTATGAGTCTCATTTATTGACTGTGTGTACAACAAATGCTTAGCACTACCCTCTGATAAGCCTAACTGCTTGCCCACACTACCGCAAGAGAGAGCTTTTGGAATAGTCACTTTTACCCCTATAAACCAATAAGGGTTGTGAGAAAAGGCCTCTTTTTGTCATGGTTAGCTCCCATTTCTTACCTGGTATTTGATGCAAGATCTCTTTCCCCAAAACTGTTGTGATGCATTGGCACAATTGGAGACACCTTTAGCTGCCACTGTAAGTCCCTAGTAAATGGTACATAGGTACCCAGGGCATGGGGTACTAAGGGTAGGCCCCTGAGGGCAGCCGCACCTATTGTGCCAGCCTACAGTGCCATGCATTCAGGTACACCCAGCACTGCCATTGCTGTCTGAGTGTCCTGATGCAAACCCAAAAGACAAACTTGAGACACCATACAATCCATGCCCTATAGGTAAGTTCCCCTACTGTGTCCTTGCCAAACCTGGGACACATTAAGTGAAAAGGGCAGCCATTCTAACGCATGTGCTGGACACTGGTCAGTGCGAGTTTCACAGCTAGATTATGGCTACCCTGAACCTTGGGTTGTTTGGTATCAAACAACTCAGAATGATAAATCCAACCTGGTACCAACATTGGATTTATTGCAAAATGTACCCCGGGGCCACCTAACAGGTGCCCCCTGCAAATGCTAACTTCCCTGGCATGGTTGCTGGCCGATCACAACCAGCCTGCCACCACTAGATAGGAGTCTGAATCCCTGGGTGAGAGATCCGGCTCTCTGGGATTCAGCACAAAGCCTTTCCTGGGTGGAGGTGCTAACACCTCCTCCCTCAGTAATGTGCACTGCCCTGCTAGTGAGCTGCAAAGGGCTTACTGCCCTTGAAACTTGACCCCCAGGCCACCTGTTAGCAGCAGATGGCCGCCCCGTTGCAGACCTCCAATTTTGTCTGGAGCAATAGTGGGAAACCAGACAAACAACAGGAGGAGTGGTCAGTCCTGGCTTACACTACCCCGTAGCTGTTGCACGTGAGGTGACTGCTCCATTGCATTTTCCTCCATCTTGCATGGAAGCAAAATAGCTTATCGGGTGTAGGGAAGTGACCTCTGCCCACAGGAAGTAGTCACTTAGTGGGTGTAGCCATCCTAAGGTAGATGACCCATTGGTCACTACTAGGTTCCCCCTAAAACGCCCACTAAATACAGTATTTAGTGGACATCCCTAGACCAAGAAATCATATTCCACGGACAAAAGAAGACCAGAAACAAAGACGACCCAAGGCTCGGGAACTGAAGCCCTGCTGCACCAAGAAAATACTCCAAACCCTGTCTGCTGCACCCAGAACTCGACAATTGCCGCTGAGGGGTTGCTTGGATGTCGGATGGGCTCTACAAACCCCCAGAAGACCTCCACTCTTCAAAAATTGCCAAAGATCTCTCTCTAGAGTGAAGGCATCAATCTGCAACCCTAAGAAACCAAAAGACCCAGTGAAGGCTACTTCACTGACTGGCTGCTGGCGAAGGAACCGAATGCCGCAGTTGGACCAAACTTCATCCTTCGGACCGTGGGGACAAAACCTAGCAGTGTGCCAAGTATGGTGGCACTGCACCCTCAGGTGGCCAGACCAGGCAATAGCCATAGGTAATGGTCACCTCACACAGGACACCCAGAAGGACAGTCTATTCTGCACTGAAAAAGGACCAGGAGAAAGCCCCAGTCAAGGGACTTCAGGAACCACCTGGACCTCCCACCAGAGTGCCCCTGCTGAACTGCAAGCGTCCCTCAAAGTGACCTACCTCCTGCTTCCAAGGGCACCTTTGCGCACAGCTCCTGGCTCACCGATTCACTCTGCACGCAGCAGCCCTGTGCCCTGCACCGAAGATCCAGCTGTGCCCTAAGGGTCCCACACCCCTTGCGATCTCAACACACTGGACTTACCTTTAAGTCCACTTGTGCAGTGCTTTTTCAAGTGGTCCACTGCAGTGACCTGGCACCAGCTCCATCGACTTTCTGCAGCTGTTACCACCGGAACCGGGAGCCACTGGAACTTCTCCAGCTGATCCAGGGTACCCATTGACGACCCCGACATACCTGCAAAAGGAGACATTGGCAAATGCATTGTCTGATTTACTGTGAATTTTCAAAGTACTTCTCCATTGATTCCTATGGTGCGTAATCACACACAAAAAAGTAGGTTTATTAAAGCTTTAAAAATTCACAACTTAAAAAGTATTTACCCGATTTTGATGATCTTGATTTTAAGAAATTTTATAAAAATCTGAAGTATTTTTGTAAATTGGTCTTATTCATTTAAGTGTTTGTATTGTTTATTGATACTGTGAGTACAACAAATGATTTACACTTCTCCAAGATTAGCCTAACTGCTCAACCAAGCTACCATAAAAATTAGAGCATTAGGTGGTCTACTTTTCACCTCTGTAAACCAACGGGGTTGCCTGGACCCCCTGCACATTGTGCCTAGTTTTGCACACTACATAGAGGGCCATCCTCCTACAAGGGTCACCTGTACTATCAACATAGTGTCCCCATATATTTGGTACCCTACATAGATAGCCACCTTCCTACAGTTGTACACAACGTTTTCAAGTTCTATGCTGATTTTCTTAGAGATCTGCCTGTTCACAATGTACTGATGATATGGATGGTTTGTGAAATGTTTCTAAACTTACCTTTTGTTTGGTTTTCTATCACAGCATCAGATCAAAAGCAGGACACTTGGATCAGTCTGTTTGCTCAAAGAAAGAAGAAGTGCTGTTCCTGGTTGTCAAATATAAGGGACGGACTCTATATTTATTCTGTTCTGTGTTGCAAAGTCTTATGGAATGTGTAATCTTTGAAGATGGCTAATTTTGTTAAGGCTGCTGAGTAGAAATAAAGGAATGGAAAAAAGCATAATCCTCACATCTGTGTCCTTAATAGAACTGAAACTTTTCTTCACATTAGCTAGAAAGTTTTACATTCTAGTACTAAAGCTAATTTTAAGACATCTCAGACCAATATGGAGAGTAATGAGATAAAATGTCACAGATGTGGCAGTACTGCGCATCTTTCCAATAATCCTAATTGTTATGCCAGGAATGCCTTGTGTAAAAAGAGTGGGGGAAAAAGGCACAATATGCAAGAGTGTGTGTAAAGATGCAAGAGAGAATGTGATTGAAGAAAACACAGAGTTTGAAGTCATTTTAACGGTAACTGAGGAAGGTGTGATTGACGGGCAGTTTCAGAATATGTGAGGTAATTGTGGACATTGGTGGTGAAACTCTGAAAGTTCTAATGGATTTGGGATCTTCCTAAACTATGGTAGATCAGCTTTGGCACAAGCACTATAGTGGGAAGAACATTAGGCTGCTACCACCTGATATCAACCAGGTGGGTTATGGTGGAGTGAACATTAACGTGCTGGGATATATTGTTATGAAAATCTAATTCCGGGATAGAGAGACTGGGGGTAAGGTTTACGTGACGAAACGTAGAGGCAACCTTTTTGGATGGAGACATCATCCTTAAACTGAATACCCCCGAACCCTTTATGTTGGCTGGGAACAACGGTCATGAGTATGAAGTGGTTCGTGAATTTCCTGAAGTCTTCAATTAAGATTTTGGGTGCTGCACGGTTTCAAACACAGGATTGTGTTAAAAAACAATGCAGTGCCATGTGTGTTTAAAATAATAAAGGTGTCAAATTTGATGAGAAAACCTCTAAAAGTTGAATTTGAAAAAATACTGATATTGGGCATTTTTGAGGATATAGAACCCTCAGAATGGTTGGCTCCGGTTGTTCTTGCCGCTAAGGATGGAGGAAGGAGTGTACAAATGTGTGTGGAGTTGCAGGGATTGAAGAACCATATTTGTGTGGACCATTCACACCATACAAATAAATGAGGCACTGGTGATTCTCAAAGAGGCTAAAGTTTTTGGTAGCATGGATCTGGCTTCGGCCTACCACCAAGATTGCCTGCACAAAGAATCAAGGCACCTCACATCTTTTGTCATGCCTTTGGGTGCTTTCCGCTTCTTACGGATCCCCTTTGGGTGGACATCTGCAGCAGCCTGTTTCCAGAGTGTAATGAAGCAGGTGTTGGAAGGATTGCCACAAGTTCTGTACTGTGAAGTTGATGTTTTGGTGTATGGCAAAGATAAGCATGACCATGATACCATCTTGAGACAGGTGTTAGAAAGATTGCAGACAACAGGATTGACATTGAAGAAGGACAAGTGCAGGTTTGGTGTCACAATGTTCACATATCTTGGACACAATCTCTGGTGAGGTTATTAGTCCCAAGAAAGATTTGTTGAACATCCTAACCCTAAGAGCAAGGATGTCGGATCATTTCTTGACCTAGATAAATTTTGTTAAAAATTCATTGTGGAATTTGCAGGCATTGTGCAACCGTTGAGGAGTTTGCTTAAAAAGGTGTGGTATTTTCATGGTCAGATGATTGTAAAGTGTTCTTTCAGTCAGTCGTTTCAGCTATAAGCAATTCGCCCACTTTTGGACATTTTGATATATTTAAAAATACAGTATTAACCACTGACACAAGTAAGAGTGGTCTTGGTGCTGTTTTATCACAAGTGGTTGTAGGTGAACACAAAATAGTGGCTTTTGAACCACGATCTTTGAGAGGAGCATTAATCCATAAAAGAGCGCAAGGTGTTAGCAGTTGGATGGGACATACAAGATTTCAGTTTTTATTTATTGGGAATACCTTTTGTTGTAAGATCAGATCATCGTACATTGGTGCAAATTGCAGAGATCTCGTGGCAACTGAACACATAGGATCAGGAGGTGGATGGAAGGATTAATGGAATATAATTTTCAATTAGAGTATTTACCAGGGGAAAAGAAAATGGCAGCTGATTGCCTATCAAGACTGCCTATTGACAGACAAGTTAAATCTACTGAATCAGAAGGATTTGGCGATGTTGTGACAGTATTGTGGGTGAAGGAAAAGATAATACCGGTGCAAGAGTGAGAGCGGGCAAGAGTGATGAAGATGCATTCTAGATATTGTCTGATTTGGTGGTAAGAGGGTGACCTGTACTTAAAGATGTATGTAGTCAGGTACATTCAAGTAGACAGGATTTTGGAATGTAAGGGAAGAACAAACATATTTACACGTCGCTTGTGTCATCAGTGCGTCACTTTTTGTGATGCACCGGAGGCGCAAGCTGCAGGCCCTTATCTACAAGGCCACGCAAAGCCACTTTGCACAGCTTTTCATGGCCTTGGAGATATGGAGTAAGGCAACGGAGCGCAAGTCATGGCGTTGCCTTATTCTGCGGCAAAGAGGCATTCCACTGACGTATTCCATGATTTATAAGGCTTTGTAAAGCTGGAAATGCATCAAAAGCCTCCACCTCCACAGGGGAGGCGTAAGGTGGGGCACAACCATAATACCTTTGTTTCTTCTCCTCCTTTGTTTTTAGCAGCTGCAGCAAACATTGAGATTTTGTGCAGAAAGTTCTCTTCCTGCACAAAACAATCATCCCCACAACACAGACACCCTTGCACCATGGTGCAAGCGTGCCCACTTTGGCGCATGGCAGCTCATTGTGCACCAGCACAGGGCGCATTCCTGCCCTTTGCTTTTGACGAAGGTCAGCGCAGCAATAAGGCTTGCGGCGCTGCCTAGCATCAAAAGATTGTAAATATGCCCCTCTCTCATTGATCGTTATTTGTTTAGGGGCACACGTCTGGTACCGCCAGTTAGTTTGCAAGAGAAAATTGTAAATTTGGGGCATGAGCCACCTGGTAAGGGATTTAACAAAGTCTTGTATATAAGAACTGCAGTGGTGGCCAAATTTGGATCAACAAGTGGAGAGAGTTGTAAAGGATTGTTGTCTGTGTGCTAGGAATGACGAAGGTAAAGTTGCATGTGATGCACCACTTTCCCTATTAGCGATACCAGAGAAACCTTGGAGGAAGCTAGGATTAGACATCATGGATCCTTTTGAATTGTTGTTGCCAAATGTTATGTACATAGTAGTTTTGTGTTTACTTGAGGAATTAGAATGTGTGGCACGCACGTAATGGAATGAGAATGTGGAGTGTGCGGGATGGTTGAGTGAGAGGAGATGGAGCTTGATGAAGTCTGGTTGTATTGATGTTACCTGTTTCAATAAATGGATTTAAAAGAAAAATTGGAGAGCCTTCTTAACAAACTTGGGGACGACTTGTGCAAGTAGCAGCCCTGACAGTGGAACCCAGTTGTAAAAGCTTAAACACACCGTATTTGGAGTGAGGAACTTCGACGGCACCTCGGAGCACCGGTGGCAAGTTGTATGATCAAAAATTGCTTATGTACTATGAGTTTACTTATTTCTAGAGCAAAAAGAAGGAAATTTTACATTTGCACGCACCGTAGTATATATATTTTTTCAAATCCATTGAAACGACTGTTACGCTCTTCTGGAGCATATGCACCATAGTTCTTTGCATTGCGTCGGTCATACGTCATGCAAGTCAATTATGTAAGACGTTTCACAACGTGCAGCCATTTTAAGAACTAGCATGCTGACGGCGTATGCTTCGGGCATCAATCATATGCATGCTCCTTATCGTCAACGATGCGTTATCACGTCGTGAAGCTATTTTAGCTTCCAATTTGCAGATTCAAGTAATTTATAAGCCAATACTCGATTCCATTTAATGGGATGTGGAAAAGAGATTTAGTAAGGGAAAGGAGTGTATATATAAAAAAGAATGTTTTTTTCTTTCTCTCCTTTTTGGAAAAGGTTACTTTTAAAGACAAACTAGTGAATTTTGAATCCAATCAACATTTGTTCTACATTAAAGTATTGGGTGTGCTAAATCCTTACCACATTAATGGCTTCCAATGGTTCTTTAAACTTACCACCTCCACAACCATTCCAATCTGTTGTAGGGGACAACTCTATTAAATGGCAAGAGTGGAAATAATATTTTCTAAATTATATTGCTACATGTGATGAAGAAGACAAGCTCGCACCTGCCAATAAAAATATATTTTTGTAAAAAATTTTTTAGGTCCTCAAGGTTTGACAATTTACAATCGTATAGAAAAGAAACCAAGACCAGAGGGTCAAGGTGATGTTTTTACAAATGCAATTTAAGACCCTCACAAATACTATGCACCAACAGTATACGTCGATAGATATAAGTTCTATCATAGAAAACAATTGAAGGAAGAATCAATTGAAGATTACGTATCTCCCTTAAAGAATTTAGCGTTGACGTTCGTTTTGGGACTCTACATGATGAAATGACTAGGGACCAAATTATAATTTATGCTGCAAACCCTTCTATATAAGATTGCCTTTGGGCTAAAGGAGAGGCATCATTATCTGAAGTTGTGGAGATAGTGAAAAAAGCAGAGCTTACAGGCAGGTGTGCGAAAGCAGTGCTGCTTAACGACAGAAAGGAGACGGAGGATAAAGAATGGATTAACAAAATTAAAGGAGGTAAGAAAAATATAACAAGTTTACGAGACAATATTTTGTTACAAGACAAGTCTGGCACACAATGGTTAAAGAAAAACAAAATATACAAATCTACTGTAAAATGTTATAGCTGTGGTTTTTCTGGCCATTATGCGAACGACAAGAAGTGTCCAGCACGAAACCAGAAGTGCTCAGTGTATTGTGTGTTTAAAACCAGAGAAGCAGAGTGTAAATTATATGTTTCAAAGTCAGGACCATCAGTTTTAGGGTGGTGGGACCAAGGTAAACTAGGAATTATTCTGATTCCTAATAGCTCTGAAACAGTTTCTGAGGTACAGGAAGACATTTTGGATGAAGAAAAGATCAAACTAAAGTATCCTCTGATGTTTTCAGGTGAAATTGGAAGGTTAACTTGTTTTCAAAATAGATTTGTTTTGAAAGATGATGCTGTTCCGGTTGCACACAAAGCTTGACATATTCCCATGGGAATTAGAACCGAAGTAAGCAAGGAGTTAGAGAAATGGCGTCATTGAACAGATTTAGGCATCTGATTGGGTTACTCCCTTGGTGGTGGTGAAGAAGGCCAATGGCAAGTTAAGGCTATGAGTAGATCTGAGAGATGTAAATAAAAATATACTGGTAGACCAATTTTCATTACCAAAAATTAACGATATGATTGCGCTCACAAAAGGCATGAATTGGTTCACTACTCAACCTAACCTCAGCTTACCATCAAGTGTCTTTACATCCTGAAAGTCGCAGGCTCACTTCATTTATAACTCCATTTGGCTGCTACCAATTTGCAAGAGTACTGTTTGTACTGGCATCTGCAGCAGCCATATTTCAAAGGTTAATGTTCAAATTATTTAAGGATATACAAAATGTCATGTTTTTTCAAGACAATATGCTTGTCATGGGACATTAATGCAAATTGGAAAAGGTTTGGGAAATTATCAATGAGAAAGGTCTCACGGCTTAATATTCCAAATGCAAAGTTGCGAGAAATAAGGTTACGTATTTGGGTCATGAGAAGTGTAAAAGAAATTGAGTCTAAAACAGAATTGATGGAAGCCATAAGAGGAGCAGGAATTCCCACCAGCAAGGATGATGTAAGGGCATTTTTAGGTTTAGCAGAATGTTATGCTAAGCATGTACAAAATGTTGCCAGTAAAACATATCCCACCAGGCAATTATTAAAAAACAAAGTGGTATTTGAGTGGACGGAAGAGTGCCAAGAATCTTCAACTATGATCAAAGATTATGTTATAAGGGCACCAGTCCTTCAAGGGTTTGATCCCAATTTGCAGTACATTTTAACGACTGATGCAAGCAACAAAGGTATAGGAGCTGTGCTCCCGCAAGTCGATTCATATAGAAAGGAGTGTGTGATTGCATTTTGCCTCTTGTTCACTAACTGAAAATGAAGAAAGAAACTCTGTTATTGAAGGGGAAACTTTGGGGTGTGTATGGGGTTTGGAGCATTTCAGACAATTAATTTGGGGTATGAAAGTAATTTTGCGCAGTGATCATAAACCACTCACAGAAATTCTCACAAGTGGTTTGTTTAAAGCCTAACTATGAATAGCACGTTTATCTATAAAATTTGTAGACCATAAATATGAAATACAATATGTTCCAGGGGTAAAAAAACATTATTGCAGATTTTTTAAGCTGGTTACCGTTAAAGACACAGGGCTCTACATTGGATGAGACTGGAGGTGAGTGTGTAGCAGAAATTATGGAGGGTATACAGGGAATTTTGGACGAAGAATGGTCAATGGCTATGAAGGAGGATCTTTTTATCGAAAGTACATTCTTTGATTGTGGAAGGTTGGCCTAGCAAGAATGAACTAGAAGGGAATTTACACATATTTTGTGAACTGAAACATGAACTATCCTTACAAAATAATATGGTACTACGTGGGGACAGACTGATCCCTCCAGAAATTCTTAGGAACAAATTATTAAACATTTGCCATGAAGGGCATTTGGGAATTTCCAAAATGAAAAATAGAGTAAAAGAATTATATTAGTGTCCTGGGATTGATGTGGCCATTGAAAGGAAGTGAGAGAATGTGTTTTATGCAATGAATCAGAAAATAATTTCTTAACATTTAAACCACCTCTGTGTCCGTTAATATGTCCTGATATGCCTTGGGACAGAGTAGGATTAGATATTACGGGACCGATTTATGAGAACGGGGAAGCCAGGTATATCGTGGCATTAACGGATCATTTTTCAAAATGGCCAGAGATGAAGATCACTACAAAAATTGACGATTCAACCAATGTGGAATCTTTGGATAAAATATTTGTGAGAAAAGGGTTATCCTGACAGATAATGGACCTCAATTTATGTCTGGAGATTTTAAAATGTTTAAGAAAAGGAATGGGATAAGACACAATACCACATCAGTTTATCACCAAGCTGGAAATTGGGTGGTGGAACGCTTTAACAGAGTCCTAAAAAATGGCATTCAGTTAGCCAACAGTGCAAATTTACCATGGAAAAAGGAGGTATGGAAGACAGTTTGGTTATACAGAATTACACCTAGTGATATTACGGGTTGTAGTCCTTTCAAAATAATGAGGTAGAGTTCCGTAAGGGAAGGATACTGTAGGTTGGAAGGCTAGGTCAAGAAGAAGTGATTGGTCCCCAGATGTGGTCAAGGAAAATATAAGCATGAAATAGAAGAATACTAGAGAAATGTATGATGCAAAACACAAATGCAAACAAGTAGTAGTTCGTGTTGGAGATTTTGTTAGAGTGAAGATTCCTGGTTTTAAAAGTAAAGGAGAAGGAAGATTCTATCCACCTCTAATGGTTCAAAAAAGTCTTGTGCAACTCTGTATTACTTAGTGATCGAAGAGTATGGCATGTGAGTAGGGTTGCACCATATAAAAGAAGGAAAATAGACAGGGTGCAGGAAAATACTTGGTTGAGGGATGAAATGATTAGTAGTAAGCCACAAGAGAGAGTAGGTAGATAAGGAGAGAGACATGCAAGGGAACATGATTCTGCAAGGGAACAGAATCCAGGAGTCCACATGGCAAAAACAAGGAACTGGTGTTGGTGTTCAATCTTCTAGTAATGAGGATGGAGGGCTCACACCAATGTCAGTAAATATGGTCGGAAAAGATTTAGATCCAAAAGGCTAAAGGATTATGAATGTAATGTGTAGGTTTTGTCTGTTCTTACTCTTATGTAATTTTATTTTCATATGTTTCGGTGTATATAGTGATATGTTAGTAATTATACGTTTTTAAGATGCTCCAAGAAAAATGTTTATTGTAATTGTTATGTTGACTAGTAGGCAACGTATTTGTATTTCTATGAAGGGGGGAAGTGTTATGTACATGGCAGTTTTGGGTGTACTTGGGGAATTAGAATGTGTGGCACACACATAATGGAATGAGAATGTGGAGTGTGCAGGACGGTTGAGTGAGAGGAGACAGAGCTTGATGGAGTAGGGGCTGGATTGAGGTTACCCGTTTCAATAAAAGGACTTAAAAGAAGAATTGGTGCGTCGTCTTAAAACCAAAGGAACGATATGTGTTGTTACTAGTGGCCTATTCTACCAAGTGGGTGGTGGCTCATTGTACGAGTGCTGTGCTAGTACGGTGATTGACTTTCTTAAAGCAGAATTTGCACGTGAAGGTATCTCAAACAATTGTTACAGACAATGGGGTATAGTTTACCTCTTTTGAAATGAGAGAATATCTGAATGTATTGTCTATTCGTCATCACAGAATAGCCCTTTTCTCACCTAGGCCAAGGGCCTAGTACGAAGGATGAATAATGATTAAATCTTGTGTGCAAACTGCGGTGGATAGAGGTGCAGTCTTAAGGAAGGTGTTGAAAGAAACATGGTAGGTGCATCGCAATGCTCCTAATTCTGTTACTCTGAAATCATCTTTTCAAATGGTAAAAGGCAGGATTCCATGTTTTTTGTGTGTGTGTGTGGGGGAGAGGGGTGTCTAAATCCAATGTTTTTGAGGGAAGCACAACGAGGTGATTCGATTACAGGGAGGAGGCAGGATTATCAAGGAAAGTACAAAGCCAGGTATGACAGAAATAACAGTGCTAAATGTGTAAGGTGGAGAGACGGGAGGGATACATTTTTGGTGAACAAACCAGGGCTGGCTAAGAAAGGCAAGTCCACGTTTGTGGGGCTTTTTATAATAAAGGAAGTAAAGAATTTAGTGGTGCTGGACTCAGGTGTGTGGGTATGTCCTGTTTGGTAAAGATGTATCTGGATGTAAGGGAGTGGTGCAACATTCACACTCAAATGAGATGGTTCTTCTAACATAATAATTACTAGGAGCCCACCACGGTGGAAGGACTATATTGTGAATGGGAAGTAAGGAAGATATCTTTCATGTAGTTGTTATATGTACAAGTATTGCAAGTACTGGAGGATTCCCACTATTTGTAAACCTGCTATTGCATTATGTCTATTTTTATTTAGGCATTATTTTCATATTTTCAAAAATGTGATTTCTATTACATATGGTCCTGCTATTGCATTATGTATATTGATATCTTAACAATTTACTGTTTTCCTTTTAGGTAAGGGAGATATACTATGATTAAGTTATTAGTCAATGCAGGTCCAGGTCTGTCTTAAGTGGATTCTGAAATTATGTGACATCAGATATGGAATTCAGGGGCTGAGGGAGCAGTTGAGAGCTGGTGCTGGCGCTTATGGTTGGGTGATCCTGTTGCTCGCACTTATGTTAAATACCTTCAAAGCATTAAGGAGTTGTGTGCTGTTTCCTGTGGCACAACACAACAGTTATACTGAAGGACGGTTCGCACTAGCGACCATGTTGCTGCTGTAAGAGGTACTATTGGGAGGATCCGTTAGTGGCATAGCCCTCAGAAGAAAGAGCTCTTTTCGAGCATAGGGGGTTGAATTATTTTGGACAAGCTTTCACTTTTCCAGTGCACAGCAGTCTTCCGCATGTCTTACATGGTTGAGCAGAGACCATGTGGTCTTTCTGTTATTCCAGCACTGGCAGAGACACAGCTCTGTCTATACCCCCAAATCATGATCTGAAGCACCCCAATTCTGCTCTGCTAATGCACCTCTTGCTGTTTTGCAGTGCCCTCTGCTGTTCCACACTCTGAGTTCTGTTTGAGGACGTGGGGGGGCAATTAAATCTATTCTTAGCTGCCATCTTTACTTGGGAGGTTCTGTTTCACGTATCTCACTCCGTTCTTTCCTTTACTCTGTTTGCTCTCAATGTTTTATTTCTCCCCTTTTCTCTTTACAGCTCTTAAAATCCATACATTACCAGTTTCACTCTTTCTTTCAACTGTTTATTTCTATTCCTCTCCCTTTATTTTTTTTATTTCCCTCTTCCTCTTGCCACCTCCTCTTTCAAACTCGCAAAAACTTGGTAATTTCATTCCTTGTTTTGTTCCTCTCTTTTTTCTTCATCAGGCGTTCGTTCTTTCACGATTTTTTTTCTCTTCCTTCCTTTCATTATTTTTTTTTTTGTTTGCTCTTTCCTTTGACTCGGTATGCATCCTTTCACTATTTTTTAAGACCTTTTTCTGGTGTTTTTATCTTTATCTTTCAATTCTTGTTTTACTATTAATTCCTCTTTTTCTCCATCTGTATGTGGAAGCCAGAAGTTACTTGTTGGGACCCAAAGTGTCAAAGTGGTTTTCCCATTCTGTGTCAGTACATACATGCCCTGGTTCTTTCAGGGCATGTATGCGCGTTTCTCCCCCCCCCCCCTTTCTTTTTTTTCTCTATTATTCATTTTTCTCTTTGTTTTCACACTTCTTTGATTTTCTTTCCTCTTGATCTTTCATTCGATAGCTACCTTCCCTTTTTTTTGTCTCATGTTTTCTCTATTTCTTTCTAGTTGCGTTTTCATTTTCTCATTCCTTTTTCTCTTTCTTTGCAGCCCCTTCTCTTTCTTTCGTCTGTTGTATTCCTTTCACTTCTCTTTTTCTGCCTCATCTGCTTTCTCTCCGGAGTTATCAGTAGAGCAACAGGTGTAGTGGCACTGCGGACCAGAGAGCTATGGATCTCATTCAACTCTAATTATTGCTGTATATTCCTACAGAAATTGGAGTCAACAATTTTGCTTTCTTAATCCAGGGCCCATGACACAATTACTATGCCCTTGTACTCTCCATCTTTACTCCAGACTCCCTCTTTCCTTTCTCCCTCCAATCTGTCCCAAATGATATTTTTGTTATGGTGTTTTGAATATTACAGTCTAATACCAAAAGTTTATTTCTGATAAAGGTTTATATGAGAATTGTATATGTTTTTAGACGAAGAAGGTAAATGGATGTGGTGTTGTTAAATGCTGGGCCACTGGAATTATATGGCAGGAAGACAAATTTATGAGGCATGGTTGACCAATTTATGTGGCAAGTAAAGTCCTACTATGAATTTACAATGCCAATAACTCAGGAAAATGTGAGACCTACTGCATTGTAAATGCTTGTTTATTTAAGGAAGCCTGCAAAACCTCTCTGTCAGAATGGAGGAAGGCAAGCGGACTGAGAAAAAGGACACGTGGAGTTGGAGTAGGGGGAACCATCCCATACTATCCCTGCAGTGGCAGATTTGCAGCTAATGATTCTGAAAGTTGTAGATGATGCTTTTAAAAGCAAGAGAATCTGCTAGGTCTCCTATGAAAAAAAAAAAAAAAAAAAGCTGGTCACCACTGACAGCCTGGACTATAATAATGTAGGAGAAGAGGAGGCTAAGGGTGGACTAGTTCAGGGTTTATTCTTAAAGGACAATTTGCAGCACCTCCGGACTAATATGGCTTTTCCTCCCTCCCCACCAGTGGATGAGAGAGAGTATTTCTTTGCAAATTACTAGAGGAAGGTGCCCAAATCCTTGCTCCTGCATAAGGCTATTCAGAATACTATGAAGGAGAATAGAAAGATGTGAATAAACATTATTTACCACGTTTTTTGGATAAATGATATCCACTGCAGGGGTTTTCAGAGGAATTTCAGATGCTGGGAAAGGTGGATTCTTTGATGGCCAAGTCTAGACCCCTCTAGGATGCTGTCATTTACGAGGACGCTGTTCACAACACATGCTATAGACAAGCGGATTGAAGCAGCAATACAAAGGGCCTTTGCAGCATTTAATTTTGTGGTTCATACAGCAGCTTATTCAAACTATGTTGTTCAATCCTTGATAAAAGATTATCTAGGGTTGGCTGTTCTGCTGCATCAGGGGACAGAAATCACAGACACTCTTGACACAATGGAACAACAGGTTCATTGCTTAGCAGACTTATCTTATGATTCCTTGACAGCAACCTCAGCAGCAGCAGCAGGATCTTCTATAATAGCTGGCAGACAGCTGTGGATGGCAGAGGATTCACAGAATCATCTTCTGATGAAGATTACATTCTCTGGCTCCAAGTTGTTTTGGGATCAGCTGGAGAGTATGCTTGAGAAGTCAGTAGAGGATAAAAAGATGTTAGCTCCTGTACATCAGCCATCCAAAACTAGATTCTTCAGTGGCCAGAGGGTTTTGACGGTCTTTCCCAGCCCTTTCATCTCATACAAAACCCAGAATAAGCAGTCAGAAGTTGGTACTCAAAGACAGTCAAGCCAGAAGTCCTAACTATGCCACTTCAGAGGAAGCTTTGCTGGTTGGAAGCTTTCCTAGGTACTTCTGGGGAAATACAAGAAGCCTCCATAACAGACAATTGGGTGTTGAATGTTCTTCTATTAACTTATTGCGTAGTTTCAGGAAAATCCTCCACCCTTTGTGTGACACCCCACTCAGTTTCCCAAATAAAAAGGGTGCACTTATTGGGACCAAAGCCTTTTGCAAAAGGCAGCAATAGTGAGTGCTCCAAAACCAGAGAGCAAAGGGGACATAGTCTATTCTTTTCCTGGTTGCAAAACAAAAGAATTCCGACCGGTGATAGACTTCAAATCAGCAAACACTCATAACACCCACCCATATCACAAACGTTTCTGCAGTTTTCGGTCACCAAAGAGAATTACCAGTTACCGTTTAAGTTCTTATCATCTCCTAAAGTGTTTACTAAAGTGTTGATGGGATAGGTACATACAAAAGGAATCCCGATTTTTCCATATTTAGACAATTGGTTAATCTGTGCATCTTCTTTATCCAAAATGCAGGCTCAGATCGAGGAGGTCTGCAGAGTGGTGACACACCACTGATGTCTATTGAACCATGAGAAGTTGCAGATGGTTCCATCTCAGGATCTGCAGTTCACTGGAGGCCGTGTCCCGACTGACTTGTGGGGAGTTTTTTTTGTCCCAATCGAGAATATAAGCATTGCAGTTAGAGTTAACTCTTCCTTTGTCAAGCCAGAACCTTAAGGCCAGGCAGTGGTTGTGGGTACACGGGCTGATGCTGCAGCAGTGACAGTTCTGCCTTGAGTGAGACTTCACATGTATCCCTTGGTGAATTCTCTGATGCCGCCGAAGTGACAGTTCTGCCTTGAGCGAGCTTTCATGTGTATCCCTTGGAGAGTTCTCTGTTGCTGAAGTGGTACGCCAGCTCAGCAATTAGTATCAGCACATCTAGTGGACCCTCATCTTGTTTAGCAAATGCAGTGGTGGGTGAACGAGGGAAACTTGTGCAAGGGTACCCAATTTGCTTCCCTGCCAGTATTGGAGAGGGGGGGGGGGCTAAAAAGATGCTAATGAGTTTGGGTGGGGTGCAGTTCTGCAGCATCAGATAGTACAATGTCTGTGGTCCACTGAGGAAGCTGAAGCTTCCTCCAGTTAGTGGGAGCTGAAGGCAGTACAGATGACTCCATTTTGTGCCACAATTTTTCAGCAAAAGGTTCAGGTCATAACGGACAGTGTGGTAGGATAGTATGTTACCCGAATCATCAGGGAAGTATTGACAAATCCAGTGCTGAATGGGTTGGCACAAATCTATCTTTGGGCAGAATTTAATTTGTTGTCACTGAGAGCTATCCATCTGTTAGAGGTTCAGAATGTAAGGGAAAATCAGCTGAGCAGGGTCTTTCTGTCCCTCTCATTGATATCTTTAACAAGGGAGGTGTTTGGGAAACTGGATAGAAGTTTGGCCTTCCAAAGATACACTGGTTGGCTTCAGAAATGGTCAACTGCCTCTATTTAGCACGATTATGCCATCTGCCAAAGCCTGGAGTGTAGATGCAAGGTCATTCACTTGACCACAGGAATTGCTTCCCCCCTCTCACCAATTCCCATGATTCAGAAAGTTTTGATGAAGGTGAAGTAGGATCAGACGAGGGTGACGTTGGTGGTTCCGTGCTGGTCTCGTCATCCATGGTATCCATTCCTGCTTCAGTTGGTGGATTTTCCAGTGTGGAGCATCCCCTGAAGTCAAAAGGTTGGGAACCGTTCTAAGGTTTCTATTAGCTCAAACCCAAATTCTATTCCCAAGTATTTCAGATGTGTTTGCCAAACGGGAAGTGCTTCTTTTGATATATCCCTGGAACATACAGTATTCAGAAATTTGACTTCTGATTTATCTCTGTTGAAGCTATAGCCTGCTACTAAGGCATAGTTGTTAATTGTATTTATGGGTACCTTAATAGATGGATGGGCATTCTCTGTCACAATCAGGATGTCATCTTTGTATGCTGCCACCTTTGTAGCAGTCTTATCAAACGTAACTCCAGAAATTGAGTTGTTAGTCTGTATGTTGTAGAGTAAAGGTTCCAAGGCCAAGATAAATAGGGAGGGGGAGAGCAAACATCACTGTCTTGTTCCCTTCTTGATCTTAGGCAGAAGAAATACGCCCCCCTCTGCCCAGACCCTAGCACTGGGTTTACTGTAAATTGCCATAATAATTTTAATAAAGCCTCCACCTGGGTTGAATTTAATCAATGTTCCCTTAAGCTATGTCCACAAAACTTTATCAAACACCTTTTCAGCATCTAGTGTTATAGCTATAGTGTCCGAGGTATTTTTTAGCTTTCTTAGACATTGGTACAGGAGCAGCGTATTGTTGTTCGACATGCTAAACGTCATGGAACCCACTTGCGATCCACCGATTAGATGCTGTAAACAGGGTTCTAGTCTATTGGCTAAGATTTTAGCATCTAGATTAATTAAAGAGATTGGTCTATAAATTTTGCCAGTGTTGGGTCATTATCCTCTTTTGGGAAGACCACTATAACGGCTTTGCTTGCAGTTCCTGAAATAGAGCCAGAGTCTGCAAAACGGTCAAATAATTTACTAGTGTGAACTTGAACTAGTATGGGAGTTAGTGAGGCCAAAAATGGTTTATAAGAATAGTGGATCCTACACTTTTTACTTACCTTTGTTTAACCACCTTATATCAACATTCAATACACATCTTCAGGAATTGTCGTTTTTATGATTTTCCATTATTATTCTGACCCTCCATTCTAGAACATGTTGTTTTTCCCAATACAAGTCAACATTTGACATTCTTCAAGGGAGTATTTCTTCAAAAATACCTTTCAGTGTTTTGGGATAACCAAATTGCTTTGTCACAAAAAAAAAAAACAACACACAAGGTAGATACTTCTCAATGAAGATTCCAAAATAGCAACTGCTGTTAATCATTTTTCAGTTTCAGAATCGTAGCCCATTCTACACAGTATTTTTAGTACACCAGAGTGTTTGAGCTTCCACTCATGGGGGACAAGAGTCAGAAACAACCTGGTTTATTATTGAGGACTATAGCACAATGGTTTTAAGGCAAAACATATCTGGCTGACCTCAGTGAGGGTCCACCTCTCTTCTCTTCCCTTTCAGGACCAGAAGGCCACCAAAGGGAGCTAGAAAAAGCCTTCAGTTCTAGGAACATTATATGGAGGTAGGCATCTCAAGGGTATACACAGATGAGTCAACATAATAAAAGGCATGTACAACTGGTAGTGTGAAACAGAATTCCCATCAAGAATGTTGCCTCATGCAGCTATAGCGGAATGCCTCTTCACGTTCCAGAGTCAAAGAAATCAGGGTGGGTAGTGGGTTAAGTCACTATTGTCCTTGCAAAGTGAAGGTCCATCGCGTGTATCTTAAAGTGAGCGAGGGGGGCCACAAAGACATGTAAGTGAAAGAACAATCAAGGTTTCTAGAACCACCATGATATGGGTGCTAACTTGGAAATGGGATCTGTCCTGGCTATGAGCCTCTTTGGAGGGTTGGACATGCCCAGCTAGGAGTCAGATGATAGAAATGAGCATGATGGAGTCTACTTTAAAAATGCATGGTCTGTATGAACAGCATTCTTAAAACCACAGGCATGAAAGCTAAACTGCAGAGATTAAAATCACAAGATGGTCCTTCAGCAAAAAAAATATATGAATAAAACCTAGTAGCGTTTGCCACTAGGTAGTTATAGTAAGGTACTACTTTTGATAGAAAAGGCGTTTTTTTACTTGCCTATATCTTTGGAGCCAGTCGATAACTTCACAAATTTCCCCTCCAAAAAAAAAATATATATATATATACAATACTCACTTCAGCGGCTGCCTGGAAAGTTTTGGGATGATCCGTGAAGTGGGGGCCCCAAAACGCGGTTTCCCCATGTTACTTTCCATAGGGATTTTGAACAGGAATAGAGGGCGAACAACTTGATGTAATTGAACCGAAATTGGCAGAACGCAAGATCTTGGTCCAGAAAGAGCCTTTTAGGTAACCTGATAAGAAAGTTGCAGCTGCCATTTTGCTGATCAGGACTCTGTTCTCACCAGGGAAAATTAAAGATAAAAAGTGATAGAAGGGGTCAGGGTAGAAGTGCCCTGACAAGAGAGAGCGAGAGATATAGACGTGAAGGCTCCACAAACCCTCTCAATCTCGTGCTGAGATCTTGTTGAAAAATGTTGGCAGCCATCTTGGGACTCTACTTCAGCAAAACAGTATTTTTTGTTTTTTATCCGCAGTAAAAAATTATTATTATTATTATTTTGTTTTTTTAAAGAAAGCCCCCAGGTGGACCAGGTCTCGGAGGCATGTTAAAAATAAAGGAATGGGGTGCACCCCTGCAGCCCAGGGGTCTGCCATCTCTCCAGAACAAAAGAAAGAGTGACTGCAAAGGTGTGGGGTCCACCCCACCTCCCCAGGGCAGACTCATTACATGGTAGGGGCCTTGCACCCCACCTCCAAAAACCCACAGACCACCACCTCCCAGGGGCTTTCAATTGCATGCACGAGGGTACTGGGGGTTGCGCCACTTCCCTGGGGCTGAAATAAAAGAATGGAGGGGGTCCATTGCAGACCCTGGGAACACACCACCTCCCTGGGGCACATACTATGTTGGAGGGGGGCCGCACAGCCCCCCCACTAATGGAGCCATAGATAGCACTGGGGACCGCCAATGTGCCTAGATGGGTCCCACCAAGTCAGAGCAAACACTCTGGTTCCAGCAAGCTATCGATGTCAAGCAGCTCTCACTTGCTGGAAGCAGAGGTTTTCTCTGTTTCCCTACCTGCAGAGATGGGGACTGGGAAACAGAAAACAAAAGCTCTCTTCGGGGTCACCAATGGTGCTGACGGGGTGCCATGCGGGGCACCCAGATGACATGGCGTGAGTGAGTGTCACACGTTAGATAGAGATAGATATATATCTATCTATCTCTATCTATGGCCCAGAGTTATAGATACTTGAAACTAACTATAACTGCTGAATTTCTATAGTTTTGTGCACCGAGATGGGCAGAGACCTCTGATAGGTGGTCACCCGAGAGAATGACCAAACTCCCTTTTTGGAGTATTTAGGGACTCTCAAGGGTAGCTCCCCAGATTTGTTGTGCAAGACTCCACAGGGACCTCTTTGCAAAGACATCTTCTGCCCTCTGGAACCACGGCTGAGCTGCACAAGAACCGAACAAGACTGCACCACCTGAGAAGACCTCTCCTTGCAACATTGTTTCCATGGTTCCTATCAGCACTCTGCAACATCCTGATGGCTGAGCATCCTCTGGGGTCGGCAAGACTTCAGCTGCACCAAGAAGCAATCTCCCTTGGAGTGAAGAAGTCACTCCCTTGCATCCACACGCACCTAAGGCAACAATGTCCGGCTGGTGAGATCTTTTGTCCTCTGGATCTGCAAAGATTCTTCAACACAGGTGGTGGTGGTTCTGAGGGATCCTTGGAGTACTCTCTGCCTTCTGTCCAACGTGGGATATGGTGAGCCCTTGTCTCTTACACTGGAATAGAATTCCTGTGCACCACAACGGTTGCATCAACCAAGACTTGGTGACTCCCTGTCCAGGGCAACTTCAGGCTCCAAGTAGTCCCAGACCCCACCTCTGCAAGGGCAGTCTCTTCACTGCTGCTCCAGGGACGTGGGACTCCTTTTCAGTCCTCATTGCGACTTACTGTGCCGGCTGCCAGTGGGTTGCTTGTGGGGGCATGGACTGCTTCTGCTGGCTCTCCTGCCTTCGGAGGGTCAGCAAGGACTCCCCTTCAAGGGTAGAGTCCCCAGGACCTTGCTGGTCCTCCAGAGCTCTCCAACAGCTTCTTTTGAATTTGCCTTTGCTTGTTGGTGGTCCTCTTGATCACTGACCCATCTGCAATCCGGTGACTGTTGAGGAACAGCTCGTAGGCGACTTCAGGGACTCCTCTGTAGCTCTTGTACCCCACAGATGGACTTCATCCAGCACCGTCGATCCGGATCTTCAGCTACAGAAGGGTGGGCATTGGCTCCTGCCCCACCTGGACACTCCTGCGTGGACTGGACTCTGTCCCCTTCTTTTGCAGGTCCTCAATGCCTGGAATCCACCTGTGAGTTCCCCTGATTCGGCCCTGCTTCTGTATTCTCCAACCATGATGTCCCTGTGTTAGCATATAGGAGAACCGTGTAACTTACCTCTCTACACCCAGTCGATAAAGATCTTTTAGGTACTTACCTTTTGGGTTCCACTCTCCTCCAGCCCTTGTATAACTACTCTATACTTTCTGGTGGGGGGGGGGGGGGGACACCCATTTGCATTCCATTTGTTTAATACATGGTACGCCCCACCCTGCCAATAGGGCCCTTGCTACTTTACGCTTTTCCTGGTACTTACCTGTGTATATTTTGTGTATTCATACTTCCAGACGATGGCAGTCTAGTTTAGTGTGCCTATAATAAAGTACCTTTATTTCTGCAATACTGTGTGGTTCCTTTCATGTGTGATAAGTTACTGTGTAACTAACTGTGGTATTGCAAGTGCTTCACGTAAGTCTTGGCTGCTCACCACAACTACAATAGAGAGCCCTGGCTGTCAAGACACTAACACTAATTGGGGTTTGCCTGGGCCCAGTATAAGTTGCAACACCATAGGTGTTCACCACACATTGGGCCAGCTGCCTACAGCGGGGATGAAAGATTGCTGCCTGGATGACCAAAAATTGTCTCCAGTTGAATGCAGGCAAAACAGACATTATGCTGTCTCAGCTGTAATCTTACATTCAGGACAGCATCCTCTTCCCTCTTATGTTCGCTCCTCTGATAAGAAAACTTAACTTATTCTTTCTACCTATAAGCTTTAACCTTTTTGTGTACTATCTAGAGTATGTGTGTGTGTGTGTGTATATATATATATATACATATACACACACACACACACACACACACACCTCCCCCCCCCTTGCAAGATTAGAGGACATATATGTTCTTAAAGGTAGAAATTGCATGCTAGTATGTTTTTATTTTTTATTTTGTTAAAGGAAAATATGAGCAGTCCTACTCTGTATGCAGGCTGACTGCTTAATCTACCTGGGCAGAATTTGTTTATTTTCATATGGTGCTGAAAAAAGTATGTCCTGTTTCATGGCATTACACGTTATTAGTGGTTCATGCAAGGGGGTCTACATTATGGTACTTAACTGGTTCAATTGATTCTCATTGTTAAGGCCAATTTTGTATGTTTGCAGTCTGTAGAGCCATCGTTGCTACTGTTCAAGCAGCTGTTTATTCATGTTGTTACCTTTGCAATGATGGCCAATACTAAAGGCCTCATGATCAGTCTGGCGGTCCATGGACCGGCAGACTCGCGGTGGCGGGCGGGAAGACCGCCACGGTAGGGGCGGTCCGTCTGCCATATTATGACCGTGGCAGAGACGCCACAGTGGAAACGACGCCACCACCAGGCAGCCTGGCGGTCTCAGCCTTTTCAAATCAGCAAGGCAGAGCTGTCCTGGGGATTGTGAGTCCCATTCTGCCAGCCTTTTCTGGGCTGTTTACACCGCCAGGGAAAGGCTGGCGGAATGGGTGACTCTGGGCCCCCTGCACTTGGCATGGGCAGTGCAGGGGGGGGGGGGACCCCATGCACAGCCCAGTCGTGCATTTCACTGCGTGGCGGGTGCTGCTGCTGCATCCGCCACATTGATGCCGGCTCCATTAGGAGCTGGTGTTAATGCAAAGGCCCCGTTTCCCACTGGGCTGGTGGGAACATCATAATAGGGCCTGCGGGGCTTCACCGCACTGGCGGTGAAGTGGCGGCAAAGAGTTCGGTGGGCAGCGGTGCCTGGTGCCAAACTCATTATGACCCCTCTACCCCACCCACCAGTCTATATCCTTGTGACTTTTTTTTCAAGGTAACATACTGTCATGCGTAACTCCACTGACATCAAATGTTACACTCCAGTGTTCACCAATTCTGACTTTCCTGGAATTCTTTCCTCTCTCTCAATTTAGAAGCACACTAAATCATAATTTGCTGAATTGCTGTTTCTGTGAAGTCCTTGTTCCCAGGGAGCTTTAAGACCCAAGTCTATTTTTAGCTCTGCAAAGTAAAAAGGACACACTGAGCACTAACAAGTGATGTTTGGGAGGTCGCAAAGGGTTCTTTTATTATTCTCAACCTCCGGTCTTGTGTGAATAAACAAATTCTATGTCAGGACCGGAGGCTCAGATTATGCTTCTCTTTCCATGCTTTATTTATACACAGCAGCCAATGAACATCATGGAAACACAAAAAACTACATGACCCAACATTAGTCATGACACGTGATGAACCATAGAGGAGGAAGCCTATAAAATGTTGAATTACACCAAGTCACTCCTCTTTCTTTGCTGCTTCGCAGCCAGATAAGTGTGATTTTGTCTTACTATTTGTATGTTAAATAATGTTTGGAGCGGGCCTTTCCCCTCCTTATAAGCGCTCTTCGGAGCGCTTTTATTAAGTGGAGTGGGAGTAAGGGAGCAGGACTTGCGCTTTGCGCAGTCCTAGTTACGGCCGTGGAGATGTTTCCCTTCTAGTTTTAAATAGTTTGGTTTTACGATCCGCGCTCGCCGTGAGCGCGTTTTATGGCCCCACGTCGATCTGCCTGAAATTCTTTCTTCTATTCGCGCGTGCGAGACCTCGCTTTGTCTCTTCCCGCACGCGCTTGCCGGCTCAGTGGAGTATTATTGATCGCTTGGAGAGTTTTGTTTAATGTAGTTTTTTCACGCTCGGCTGAGCGTGAAAAAAAATCAATATTCCTTCCTGATTTCAGCGCCGGCTTTCACATCCTGCCGAGCGCTGGTTTAGGTCGGATTTTTCTTTCCCTCGGGACCTCAAAATTTATTAACGCTCGTTCGGAGCGTTATCTATTGATTTGTTCACGCTCCTTTGAGCATTGAACATTTAATTTCCCTCGCTCCAGTTTCCACAGCGCTCTTACCAGAGCGCGTTTTCAGTTAATTTATTTTAGTTTTTCTGTCGCCCCCCTTTTGAGGGCTTTATAGAGGCCCAGCCTCATCTGCAATCAGCGCATCTGCGCCAGTTAACCCCTCTTCTAGAGGTTATTATTTGAGAGGCTCTGCCCTCTGTTTATCAAGTGCTACTGCACTTAAGCCCAGATCTTATTCATCTCCATCGGCTCAGCTCCCACTACGCCCCAGTGCTTGGACGCTGGGGTTGAAATACTTTCTATTCAGGCTGGGCCTGGTTTCAAGGACATTAAGGGGGTAATTCTGACTCCCGCCGGCCGCGGTAACCGCAGGGCCGGCGGGAGCCGCCAGAATACCGCTGCGCGGTCAGAAGACCGCCGTGTTATTCTGGGTTTCCCGCTGGGCTGGCGGGCGACCGCCAGAAGGCCGCCCGCCAGCCCAGCGGGAAACACCCTTCCACGAGGATGCCGGCTCCGAATGGAGCCGGCGGAGTGGAAGGGGTGCGACGGGTGCAGTTGCACCCGTCGCAATTTTCAGTGTCTGCATGGCAGACACTGAAAATCTTATTGGGGCCCTGTTAGGGGGCCCCACGACACCCCATACCGCCATCCTGTTCCTGGAGGCTGAAACCGCCAGGAACAGGATGGCGGTATGGGGGTCGGAATCCCCATGGCGGCGCAGCAAGCTGCGCCGCCATGGAGGATTCCCCAGGGCAGCGGAAAACCGGCGGTACACCGCCGGTTTTCCGTCACTGACCGCGCCTGTACCGCCGCGGTCAGAATGCCCATGGGAGCACCGCCAGCCTGTTGGCGGTGCTCCCGCGGTCCCCAACCCTGGCGGTCTCAGACCGCCAGGGTTGGAATGACCGCCTAAGTCCCATCAGGGCAACTCCCTCCACATCTAAAAAAGTTTAAAAAATCAAAATAAAAAATTACAAATTTTTTTATTGCCTTGATTTGTTATTTGTTTGATCATACTGCTCCTCGGGAGCTAACCTTTTACTGTTGTCAGTATGGCTGGTTATGATGACCAACCGGAGGACTTGTACTATTTTGATGATAATACTGCCTCTTTTGACCAGGATTTGGTGTATGCTTTAGACGCGGGGATGCGTCATTCAGTCAATCAGGCCTTAGTTCAGGCCATTCAACCCTTTAAGCACCATCTCTTGGGTTTGGTCGACCAGCAAGCCTGGTCAGCGCCCGCGGGCACCCCCTCCCTGGCAGACCCTTCTTTGTCGGCAGACACACAATCTGCAAAACAAACACCTAATCCGCATGCTGCAGATTTCCCATCCCTTCTTAGGAATATGGCTAGAGAGCATGATTACAATGCGGGATCGCTAAAGAAGGCTGTGGATGCTCCAGCATCTTCTTCCGCTTCATCCGGTCATTCTTCAGAGCAGGAGGACGCCCCTCCACGTAAGCGCAAGAAGAAAGCCCACCACCAAGAGGCTCCTACCCCGAAGGTGTTGACTTTCGAGCCGGAAGACATCGTGCACCCCAGATCCTCTCTGTGGTTGCCACCCCCTGAGGTGGCAGACTATGTAGAAGCCCACATCAGGCACGGGTTTGATAAAGATATCCGATCTAGACTAAGATCCGAGTGCCCCAGACCTGACTTTCCCTCCAAAGTCACAGAGACTCCAGAATTAGATCCTACCCTTGTTACGTTCCTCAAAAAATCAGCCAAGGATCCGAAAAAGGGTATCGATCGCGCCTGGCGTGGATGTCAGGACAAACTTTTAGACGTGTCTGGTCCGTTAACTAAGATTCTTGAATTGGCCTTCCAAGCCAAGGAATCGGGTGATCCCATTAACCCGGACATTCTAGTTGGTTGGGCTCAGAGGGCGCTATGTTTCTTGGGCAATGCTAATTGCGCTATTTTGTCTGAACGGCGCAGATCGGTCTTGATGAAACTAGACCCCAAACTGGCAGACTTAGCTGCATCAGAATCTGGGCCCATGGCTCAGAGCTTACTTTTTGGTTTTCCTTTCATGAAGGAACTGGCTAAGTTCGTATCCACCTACGCCAGTCTGGATAAGGCACAAGGATCCATTCAGAGAGTGCTGCGTCCACTTTTTCGAGGGGCCGGACGCTACAGAGGGCGTGCCTTCGGCCGTTTCAATCAGCAAAGCCCCTATCGTGGTTCCTTCCAACATGGAAGAGGGGGTTTCCAGGGCTACGATTCCTCATCCACCTTTTACCCATCAAGACCTAGGTATGGTTGAGGCAGATTCCGCAGAGGAAGAGCGAAAGGACAACAATCTTTCTCCCAGGACTCGGGAGCCACAGGTGAGCTTGATTTTGAGTTCAAAAGTAACATTGGGGGGGCAGAACTCAGAGTTTTCTAGAGAATTGGCATCTTATCTCTTCAGATGCCTGGGTCCTAGAGACCGTTCAGGGGTTCAAACTAGAATTTTACGAGACTCCTCATCAAACATGCCTTCCCAGGCAGGGGTGTTTTTCCCCCATCTAGAGCACAATCTTATTTCCGCAGAGATTACAGCCCTGCTCAAGAAGGGTGTTGTTATCAAAGCTACCCTTCAGGGTTTGTCAGTCCACTCTTTCTGGTAGAAAAGAAAGGGGGCGGATCTCGCCTAGTTCTAAATTTAAAAGGTTTTTTGCTATATCGTCATTTCAAAATGGAAGGGATCCATTTACTAAGAGATGTTCTCCAGGAGGAAGACTGGTTGGTTCGCCTAGATCTAAAGGATGCTTACTTGACCATTCCTATTTTTCCTCCACATCGGAGGTTCCTTCAGTTCTTTTGGGGAACAGAATGTTACGAGTACAAGGTCCTCCCTTTTGGCCTGTCATCTGCCCCGTGGTGTTTCACGAAGGTCATGCGGCCAGTAGTAGAATTTCTTCGCTCCCAAGGGGTCAGGCTTATCGTCTACCTAGACGACATCCTAATCATGGCTCAAGATCGAGATCTTCTGTTGGATCACCTCAATTGGTCGGTGTCTCTGCTTCAGAGTCTGGGTTTCATAATCAATGCCCAGAAATCTGTCTTGATCCCCTCGCATCAGATAGACTTTCTGGGTTTTCAGATAGACTCTTTGCAGTCTCTTCTGATTCTTCCTTCAGGGAAGATCCGGTCAATCAAGAGAGAATTGAAGTCTCTATTATCCAGACAGACTGTTTCCTTGAGAGCGATTGCTCGCATGGTGGGCCTGCTATCTTCTTCGATTCAGGCGATTTTTCCAGGTCCTTTGCATTACCGAGCCCTTCAGCGTTTGAAGATTTCTCATCTTCAGAAGGGTCTCGGCTATGCAGATCAGGTTCCTCTGTCGGAGGAGTCACGTGCAGAGATGCATTGGTGGCTAGATCATATGGAAGCCTGGAACGGCAGAACCATATTCAGCTCTCTCCCGGATGTAGTGATAGAGTCCGACGCCAGTCGTTGGGGCTGGGGAGCCCGGTGTGGTGCAGTGTCCACGGGAGGCAGATGGTCCAGCTCTGAGTTGAATCTCCACATAAATTGCTTGGAACTCCTAGCAGGCGCATTCGCAATCAAGAGTCTTTCTCCCATCAGAGCGAATTGTTGCATTCTTCTTCGCATGGACAATATCTCGGCAGTGAGATATGTCAACAAGCTGGGGGGGGGAACTCGTTCCCGCATTCTAGCAGAAATAGCCAAGGAATTCTGGCACTTTTGCCTTCAGCACAGGATTTCTGTGGTGGCAGAGTACCTCCCGGGGACCAGCAACTTAGTGGCAGACTGGAACTCTCGTCACCTGAGAGATTTCAGCGATTGGAGGTTACATCCCAGAGTTTTCCGGACACTGTCTGCGAAATGGGGTCCTTTTTCGATAGATCTGTTTGCATCTCGCCTCAATCGGCAGATGAAACGTTTTTTTCCAGTTGGAGACCAGATCCGGAGGCATCAAGGACGGATGCGTTTCTTCAGGACTGGTCGCAGGAGCTGAGTTATGCATTTCCTCCTTTCCTGATGATTCCCAGGGTTTTGGCCCAGATCAGACGTCAGCAAGCGGAATTAGTGTTAGTGACGCCCCTTTGGAGATCGCAAGCGTGGTTCCCGATAGCAATGGAACTCAGTTGCGATCTTCCAATCCTACTTCCCTTCCGAGAGAATCTCCTCCAGGACCCTCAGGGCTTGTTTCACCCGTTGATTCTGGCAGGCAAGTTGTCCCTGATGGCATGGCGTCTTTCAGGCAGAGATGGATCATCCCAGGACTTTCGCAGGAGTCTTCCGATTTCATTGCAGGTTCCTGGTCCGCCAGCACTCACAAGAGATACACTACAGGTGGAAGCGATGGAGTACTTGGTGCAGTTCTAGGAGTGCAGATCCTTCTTCAGCAGGTAGCTGTCTGGTCCTAAATTTCCTCTCCTCCTTAGCAGCGTCAGGGTTGGCGTACCGTTCTATTAATAATTACAGGTCCGCTATTTCTGCAGGCCATTTACCAGTAGAAGGTAAACCCATTGGTGAATCCCCTCGTGTGTAAATTAATGAGGGGTATCAGATTAGCTAACCCCCCGCGACCACGTTATTCGTCCCTTTGGGATGTTAATGTGGTTCTTAGAATCCTGGCCTGCTAATAGATTTTTGTCTAGAAAACAGTTATCAGCTAAACTTACCATGTTATTGTGTTTAATTTCATGTAAGAGGGTGTCAGATGTTAGGGCTCTAGATTTGGCGGGAGAGTTTTTTCTCCTGATGGAGTTGTTTTTTCCATCTCCCGTAGAACTAAATGCAATTTAAAATCTGTGACTTATCCATGTTTTGTGGACAACCCCAAGCTTTGTGTGGTTCAATGTCTCAAAGCTTACGAGGTAAGTACAGAAGAGTTTCGTTCTGATTTGGGGGGGTCAATTACTCATTTCTCTGGTTAAACCATATCATCCTGTTTCATCAGCCACTCTCGCTAGGTGGATGCGTTGGTTGCTGAGTGAAGCAGGTATTGATATTTCTAGGTTTGGTGCACATTCGGCCAGAGGGGCGATGGCATCAAAGTCTTTGGCTTTAGGTTCTCGTTTGGAGGACATTTTAAAGCCAGCAGATTGGTCTTCACCTTCTACGTTTAAAACTTTTTATTATAAACCTATTGTTGATATAGCCTCTGTAGTTGTGAATCAGCTTTGAACAAGCATAATCTGAGCCTCCGGTCCTGACATAGAATAAAAAAAAAATTATAGCTTTCGCGCTAAGAATTTTTCAATTCTATTAAGGACACGGAGGCGAGGATTATCCCACCGCACGGTATATACATAATGTTGGAATGTTATGATATCTGTTGATATGATGTGCAAATTACTGTACGATAGTGCTTTCCCACTCTTTTGTTTGGTAATATAAGTATTTCTTATGTTATTCAGTTATTATGGCCTGAATTTTTTCATTTATTCTAGGAAATGATGAGAAGTAAGGAAATCAGAAGCGATTTCGTTCTTCCAGTCAAGTGAGATGCCAGTTCGTCTGCCTTTCGGGATGTCGTTCATAAGTTTTGGATTGAGACTTTTGTTGCGAATTTTAGTTTGGGTTTGAATTGGACAAAGAAAGAGGAGTGACTTGGTGTGATTCAACATTTTATAGGCTTCCTCCTCTATGGTTCATCACGTGTCATGACTAATGTTGGGTCATGTAGTTTTTTGTGTTTCCATGATGTTCATTGGCTGCTGTGTATAAATAAAGCATGGAAAGAGAAGCATAATCCTCGCCTCCGTGTCCTTAATAGAATTGAAATATTCTTAGCGCGAAAGCTAGATTTTTTTTTATCCTTCACATCAGTTTTTCTTCTGAAAGAAAACACAGGTTTCTCAAAATTCTAGCTATTACAATTCAGAATCCGCATGAGTTTGTTCATAGTCTTTATTTTGTTCCAAACACTGTTGCATGTTCTGACACAGGTCAACTGTTTGTGCCCTTTCTTGTTCTATCCTCTTGTACGATAGCACTAGGGTCCTTCCTAGCTCTTTTAGTAGCACTTTCAGATGTCTTGGAGAGTTTTTTCTTTTTTTTCTGCGAGTGTCATTGTCAACTTTTCTGCCTCTACTATGTACCCTTGGACATCTGAGCAGTTTATTTTCATGCATAGGAACTGCCCTACCCATAGGTTCTCTCATAGGATACTGGAATGTGAACTCTAAAAAAATGAAGTTAAATATTTTTGTCTTCAGTTTTCGGTTCTCTGCTCTGGCGGCCACATCTAAAAAGGCCACCTCTGTATTGTTCATAGCAAGTGTGAAATACTGAGTGTGAATTTAAGATAAGGGTTGTTATTATTAAAATTGTGTCAATGTGCCCTGTTTTTTTTGTGGTAGACAGCACTCCCAAATTAAAACAACAAAACTTTTTTCTTCAATGCCAAACAGACTAGTCTCATAACCCATTGGATAGGGGCTCTAAATTGCCATTCTTCCTCCTTCAGTAAGTCTGAATGCCCTGAATCTCTCTTCCCGAGGAGTACTCATGTAGATAGCCTATGCATTCAACCCGGTCATTAATTATGTACTGGGATCAAAAGCCTGAATCTGAAATCACATTCAGTAAATGTTTAGTATCTCCAACATAGGATCTCATCTTAGTTATTAATGTGTGTAACAAAAAAAAAAAAAAGTCCACGAACACGGACAGTCGTTCAAGTAGGGACCAGACGCCAAAAACAATGGTGCACCCTGCAGAGGGATTCTTTTGTTTGTGGATTTTAAGTTACATGTAAAAACAGGTGGTGCTAAGTTTTTCAGTAATCAGAAAGTAGCCTCATATCAGTTATCCAGTTGTGGGCGTTAGCCTCTTCAACTAGCTTTTTGAGCTCTGCCTTTCTTTCTTTTATAGTGTCTGTATGTATATTTAGTAATTTCTGTCATCCCCCAAAAGGGTCATACATGTCTTAGGATAGGAGTCTCTGGTTTGAACGATTGCTCCACACTTGTCAGATTGTTTCATAACTAACTTTTTTCCTTTCTGTACTGTTTTCAAACCATTTCTCCCCTATTTGGTCAAGTTGTGGTATTATATTCTCCTGGTGGCCAGTTTTCTATATAGTTGGTCACAGCATCATCCAAGGCTATAACTTTTGGTGAAATCAAGGCTGGGGGAGGACTGAAGAAAGATTTTCTTCAAATGTGTGTGTGTAGGATCTGGTCTGGGCTCCTGGGTCCCTAAGAAAAAGGCTTTTACTCTAGTTTTGTGAAAAAAAAATACTGACATTGCAACTTAAATTTATCTATCAAACCTGCAAGTGCTGAGTAGACCCCCAAATATTCGGTCATAAGTGGTCCACGCAGCAATGTCTTAACCTGATCTTTTTTCATTTCCATTAATGTCCCCATTCTTCTGTCTGTGCAAGTGTTTCAGTTATGTTGGTTTCACTAGTTAGTGGTAGCATTTCATTACATCACAGCATCAACAATTACAGAAGGAAAAAGGGATGATACTTGCCATTATCCGCTGTAGGTATGGCCCAGAGATTTATGATCCAAAAGTCTCCATGCTTACTTTCTGGTCTGCAGGTATTTGCAAAAGATTGCTTGTAAGATTTTAATTCAGAGAGCCCTGCACTTGGTAAACCTTTTTTTCTTAACATAGTGTGTTTTCTTCTACTTGTATTCGCATAAATGTTACACGAAAGATAGAAACACAAGTACACCCATCCCAACATTTCTAATATACATGAAAGTTTTGACATGCTCTTCAACTGCAGGATAACTTCTGAACATGCATACAAAAATGATAATGTCGGCAAGAAACATTTCATCCACACATCATATCTCCCAAAGTTTAGTAAAAGTACAAAAGGAGGCAAAAGAAGTAGTGTAACTGAATATATTTGAGCACCAATACACTCATCTCAATGGAACCCTGAAATTTATAAGGAATACTACAATACAATTTAAACAACTGAAGCATAGAAATTAAGTGCGTCTGATATCTATAGCTTTGACATGATAGGGCTAACAAGGGATGGTAAATGCTTTCAGTTTTGAACTGTAGTTTATTGGCTGGAGGTACCACCATTTATATGCTGTAACACGAAGTACTGTGTGACGCAAAAAGCAATGGGATTCAACATTGAGCTATCCCAATTACACCACAAGCCAAACGTCCACCAGCATTTCCAGTAACCAGGCTTTCATCATTTCCCCCCTTGCCCAAATCATCTGCTTTCTCGTGAACCTGCAAGACAGAATTAAACAAACATGAATTACAGAGTTACAGTATAAAGATAATAGAGCTTCAACAGAATCTTTATGTAACAAACTGTTATTTGCCACAGAAGACAATAAAACAAGACCTTAAAAAGGTCCTAGCACTGCTAGTTTAGGTAAAGATGGGAATACGTAAATTGCTTCCGCTGTCAATTAGGTACTACTGCACATGTAAAACTCTTTTGGTGTTCTTCGCTAGGCAAAAATAAAGCACAATGTGTTCCATCTGCTCTAGGTTGCCACACCTTTTAAAGAAGCAATGCTTTATAAATTAATTGTCACCTATTATTCAAAGGGCCCCACCGCTATCACTGATCACCATCTTGTTGCAACTATTGCCTGTATGAAAGATGGAAGCTTGGCTTTTCTACATTGACAAGACATGTCCAATTCCATCATGCAGCCTCCCATGTCGGACATAAGAGATCACACAGTGTAGGAAAAAAAACAGCCTCATATACATTTGTCCGCCTACAAATATGCTTCAAACAATTAGGTGGAATTGGTGCATGTGGCTCAAAAGTTTAAGACCACTAAGAGAACTCTGATTCTCATAGTTTAAATGAATAGATAATCGTGTTTTTATTAGAGCCAAAGAGGCTAGCATTATGCATAAACTCTTATTTCCCCACTTACAAGCAGCAACCTTCAAAGCACCTTATTAGAACCAAGTATGACACAAACACAATAGAACATTCAGCCCATAAAAGTCCTCAACACTTCTACTTTCTCCCCTTTTGACGCTGTTCTGATCATCCTGGTCAATGTCTTGCAAATTTCTTCCAAAACGATACATCAATTTTCTAAAGAAAACAAACTATTATATAATTTCCTGAAATATTTCTACTGAAATCCTAAATACCTAAACTTCAGAGCAAACAATGCTAACAAATAAAGTTTATTAAATTGCATAGCATCCTAATTTCATTTTTTTTTTTTTTTTTTTTTACTCCCTCCCAGGGAAGGGAGGGATAATGGTAGCCTCCTTGTCATTAATAAAATCACGATTCTCTAATCATTAAAACTATGAGAACCGGCATTTTATGGCAAGACACAAAGCTAGCATTATGCATGTTGAAAGTTTAATACAGAACTAAATACATACTCTACTGAATTAAAATAAACAAACTTCTTAATTACACCCACATTAGACCAATCTGTGGCTTTCAATATTTCTTCCTATCTTCCTCCTGAACCAAAAAAATTGTGAAGACATCACTCCCCTCCTATCTTTCCATATCCACTCCAGCTTCTCTCATAACATTCTTCACCTAATGTGCAATAGCTGCCACTGAAACCGCTTTAAAAGACTTTACAAAAGAAATCAACAGCTGAGTTACACCATTGGCTCTACACTCTTCCATCTCTTCTATTCCCTGATACAACTAACACAAAATTGTGTCAGTTCCTCAAAATATGGATAAAACACAAACTCTGACATAGCTTTTGTCCTCCTCCGTACTGCCAACAAGACTCCTTTCGGTTGGAAGAATCTACTTTCCAGACCCAAAGTTTGAACATCTGAAATCCATCTAAATGATATTAAACACAATAAAGTCGCCAACTTTCATGACAACTCCCTCAAAAAACCTATTTGTTGGCCAACAATCAAACAAATTGAAAACCAAATTTACATCCCATAATTTAGCATACCTCGACCTGAGAAGTCTTTTCAAATGAATACCTTCCATCACTTTACACACTAACGAACTCCTGCCTACAGACGAAACCTCCAAAAGAGAATGTCCCGCTGCTATAGCTGAGCTGTAGTAATTCAAAGTTCTATATGGTAAACCTTGTTCATACAATTCTGCTAAGAAATTGGCCACATCAACCTCATCCGCTTCCATTGGATTCAAACTATGTTACATGCACCAATGTGCCCAAAAATTCCAAACTCCCTCCCAAGGTAACTCTTCTTTGTCCCGGAGCTCAAGACTCATCGAGGAGCTCAGAAGCATCCCCCAAAAGTCCTTCAAATATTTCTGAACTCCTGATACTCTCCAAGCTAGTAGGTTTAGCACACCTGCTTCCACAGGAGGATCCCCCTCTTACTCTACACCTTTCAACATTCCCTGACAACAATCTATTAGTAATAGAATTTCTACTGCCATCTCTAAAACCGAAGGAAACAGAATCGGAGTGTTCGTAAAACGAGTTACTAGTACCAATTAACAATTCTGTCTCCTCACCTGCAAGAACAGCTTCTGAATCATTGCAAAAGGCGGGAATGCATTACCCCTTCAATCCTGCCCAGTTCGGAGTAAAAGCATCTACTGCTAATACATTCGGATCTGGGCGCCAACTGAAATAATTCTTCTCTGGAAGGGTCATATGGATACAAAGAGGTCTACTTCTATTGGACCTAAGGCAAACTCCATCTCCCCAAAAAACTGCTTGTTCAACATCCATTTGCTGTAATCCTTGATAAACCGTGAATTTAAATCTGCTATTACATTCTACTTCCCTGGTAAATAATGCACTGTCAAACTTATTGCCTGCTACCGATAAAGCTCCACATTTCCTTTGGTAGCTCTGTTGATTTCTTGGATCTGCTTCCTCTAAGATTGTTTCTATATGATACTGCAGTGATGTCCATCCTCAGGACTGACCGACCCCTCAAAGTCTCCTTGAAACTGTTCAAACAAACCTACTTTCATCTCTAAATAATTTATATGCTTTTGTTTCTCTGACATACTCCCACTGCCCTTCGGTCTCTTGACTTTTGCACATTGCACCCCATCCTAAAGTGCTTTCACTCAAATTCAAAATAAAATCTGGAACTGTCCCAAACACTGCACGACCATTCCATGCTTCCACGTTTTCAACACCACCAATTTAACTCTTCCTTCGCTTCCTCAAACAGTCTCACTTTGTCTTCGTACTATAAATCCTTTGATAACCCTGAAGTCTTCAATCTCTGGAGAGCTCCGTAATGCAAAGGACTTGAGAATGCAGCCTGTATTGAAGATGACAAAAGACCTACTACACGAGCTACTACCCTCAATGATACTTCCTGTTTCATTCCTAACTGACCAACTTCTCTCTGTCAGCTTTAGTTTTCCCTCCAATACCCTTAGTAGCACCATCACTGTATCTTTAATGAATCCCACAAACTTCCTGGTCCTTTATTAGAGGAACCATCCTCTTCAGACAAAGTCCAAAACTGATAATCATCCTTCATTTGTTTTCATTTTAATAAATTACACACTGTCCTTTACACTCTTTCAATTCTTGTCTTGTAATATCTCATTCTTTCTTCCTGCAAATTTTTTACAGTCTGCTCCTCAGAGATAATGTCAATGTATAATCAGAATATAAATTTGATAATTGTACCTATCAACCTTTTTGCATTAAAAATGCACTTATCTCCTTCAAGAATGCGATCGTTACACTCCCACGACAGTGTCTTAAAGAATCACAAGCAACATTCTATTTAGCCTTCAAAAAGGGCCGAATTAAAAAAAGAATGTGGATCATTTTAAAAACTGAAGATCTCCCGTTTGCTTTGTTTTTTTTTTAAACAATTATCCGTCTTCCAACACGGAAAAAAAGTTTGCTGTGGCATTCACAACTCAGAACAAGAGAACCACAATGAGTTAACAAGTAAACTGCTTGTGCATGGGGCGAGATGCTACGGAAGGTAAAAGCTCAGACAGTCTAAGTTTAAAAGACGCTCCTACTTAAACCGGGGTCGTGTGCCCTCCAAGAGGCCATGCGACCTCAGTCACCTTACCAGTGTCAACAAATTAGATCTCCGACCATGTAAACTACGCATGGACAAAGCAGCACAAGCCCAATTTGAAACAAAGCTCCTGACTAACCGTCAGATGCAGTTATGATACAATAAAAACACCAACTCTAGATATATACATTTCAGAAAGTCGCTTTCTGACATTTATGTAAAAATATAAGATTTACTGCTGTATTTTCATCTAAGCCCATCTTACTTAGCTTTCAAAAATACTTTGCCGATAAAAACACTTACTTTTAGGACTAAGCCTATGGCAGAACACATAAATTAGGTTCTGACAATATATCTCCAACTAAAACATAGTATTACATATAAATAAAAGTAAGCTCAAACATTTTAAAATGTAACTATACCAGTTTCATAAGAACGTGCATATAAGATATTATGTGCTCAGAAGCAGCAAACAAGGGAGTAGGCTGAAGTGTTGGGACATTATGGACTGAGTTCTATTTTGTTTATGTTGCCATACTTGGTTCTAATATGAAGCTTTGAAAGGCTGCTGCTTGGAAGTGGTGACTAAAAGGGTTTACGCATAATGCTAGCCTCCTGTCTTACAATAAAATCAAATAATGCCGTGAATCTGGTATTGTCCACATTACACGTCAAAGTAGCGAGCGAGAGTTTGTACACATGCAATTAGTATGGCGAAAAGATACTTAAGTGCGCACTAGGACTAGCATTAATACAATGTTTGGTAAGTGTAGGCACAGCAGATAGAAAATGGCCAGGTTTAAATGTATACAATATAGACACATTGACAATGATGTTGCTCTTTAGTCTAGGGTTATTTTGAGTCAGAGCGGGAAAAACAGAGGTCAATCATTTTACAATCCCAACATTTCCACTAGGGTTACCCTTGTGGTGTGATGCAAGTACTACAAAAATGAGGTAAACGTGCCCAACTCCCATTGTCCTGTCCATATTGTACATCAAAGCACTTGGAACATGTAGTACATAAAAAGAACTCTGCAGTTTACTAACGTGACAGACCAAAAAAAACACTTTTTTTTTTACATGTTCTCAGAATAACTCTGTATTTACGCTCCAGAGAAGGTAATAACCACCAAGAAACCTACTATGAATGTTACATTCGTCAACTAACATTTGTCTCTACCCTCTTATGGAGGCAACAGTCAAGAAGAATGTTAAAATGCAATAAGAGAGATAAAGCCGTACACAAAAGTTCGAGACTCGTGTTACTCTACAAAAGCACATTTTGGATAAACAAAAAGCCCCATGAGCACGTTGCAGCTTCAGGCCAAGTTAGAATGCCCACAGCTTGGAAAGTCTCTATTTGCTCTCCCTGTGGTGTTCCTCTTGGGACAGTTGTAACTGAGCTTTTCCCCCAAGCTACACCACAGGTATACGGCCCCCAACAAACTTAAGTACACAAGAAGATCTACACCAAGCACAACATTATAACATTTTAAGTTACAATCGGAGGCAACTCACCTTCAAAAAGCACCCCGATGGTAAATGTTCAATAAACCCTACCCAGAACTGTACTTGAAAAACAAACTGAATGCTGCAGTGTTTTGTTTTGTTTTCATTTTGCTTTGCTAAGGGACAAGAGCATACCACTGCACACAAGTGACACTGCAAGCTCATTAAGCTACAAAGATCGATAGCCTCTGCCTGCTTCATGCTCAGGCTCAACTTAACAGTGCAGGCAACACACAAACTTTTGCTCCAAAGCCTTGAACCACCAGCACGTGTGAACACTCAAGTGTGTACACAATACTGGCTCCGATATTCCTGAACCCATCTCCATGAACTGGCAGAGTAAACTGGAGTGTGATCAGCGCTCACACTTGAATCCTCACGCACAGGGAGCAGCAAAGTGCAAGAAGCAAACATGCTGTTTCACTGCATTACCTTCTTTTGGTAACTTCGAATCAATAATGTCTGGCTCCACCGTCGCACGACAGTACAAATGTCCAGACTTCCACCACATCTGGTGGTGAAAACATCTCCCTGCAGACCTCTACAGAAAAGTCTACTCTATTTTAATTCTGTTTCGGTGGCATATCTACTCAAAATACAAAATCCATTTGCCTGCATAAGCTTAGCCATGGGCTCGCCATTCTTTATAGTTTTTTTTTTTTTTTTTTTATATAGCTCCTTTCTCAAGTGCATGCACCCTGGTCAAATAGAGAACATCTAACACAACAAAAGTAGTACTTACCACCATTGAGCGCCCAACAATGCTAAGGGGCCCACGTAGAGAGATCAAATGGTCATCAAATTTGAAAGTTGCCACCCCATCTCCAGTCGCTTCAACATTACCAAGGTCTCCAACATGCCTGCTCAGAAAATCGATTTACAATAAATTAGTGAAAACATCTACTCCATGTAGAAGAACAGCACAGTTTTAAAGACAGATGTTGCAAAAGCAGTCTTTCGTTATTTTTCCTCTTCTTGCAGAGATGTGGGACTCGCTATCCCTAACTTGCGCTTCTGAGTTAATATTTGGGTGGTTATTTATTCCATGAGAAAACAACTAGGTGCGTAGACACTACTGGCGACTAAAAGATAATTATGAGAGAACATGTACAATTTTTCATGGATGAGGCAGACCCCAATTTAACAGAAAGTGTATACTGTTCCACTCTGCAGCTGTTAAGTCTAAGGATCCACAAAATATACAAGACATGTTTTCTGTTCTTTGTAGCTGCTACTCACATCATATTCAGATTCTGTTTAGAGCTTCTTTTGGGCCCATCTCTGGCAGTGTTAAACGTAGTTTATGTCAGTCATAAAAATACAACATGGAGCTGTAACAATAGCTATATAGCATCTGCCTATGGCCCACTTTAGCAGTTTGTGGTCATAAGTAAGGAGGCACGGTGTGTAGCAGAGTGGTTGCACTACCACTAACATCATGCTATTCGTAGGTGAAGTGGGTACAAATCGTTTTATAGTTAATTTCACATTCATGGAATAATTGCACCACCCAACCACGCTAGACACATTTGCTTTGCTAATGCTGTTCTACCCTTGTACATTCTCCAAACTCAGTAGGTTGTGTAACATAATTGTCCTCACATTGTGCAACACTATCAATAAACATCACTTTTGATCACAGATTTGGAAAGAAATATTCCGAAAATTATGAAAACTATTTCTACATATGAAAACATTGAGGTACGACACTGGAGAGAGAAGAGAAAAAAAAAAAAAAAAAAAAAAAAAAAAAGGGGGGGGGGGAGGGTGGGGCACCCCACCACTTACATACTCTTCATGGCAAACACATTTTAGTTCTCATTAAAACTATACCATGAAAGTGGGCTGTGGTAACGGGTCATATGTGGCATGAATGGTGGCACCTACTTAAGCTGGTGCCAATAGTTAAAGTACAAGATGTTCAGGGAGTCCTGATAATTGTACACCCTGGTGGTATGCTGTTCAAGAATCAAAACCGAGTGACTCCAAAGATCAATCATTTGTGAGTGCATCCTTCAGTATCTGGGATTTATTTTAGGAATTGGGATAAATCAGTTCGCTCCCGCACAGAATAAAATGCTTGGCTTTCATAGTACCAATCAACTAAACTTCCAGGGAAGAAAGCAAATTCACTCACAAGTACATGGTTACAGAAGGGTTGAATAAATCTGGATTCCATCCAAATTTGACTAATCTGGAAGCCAGACAGAACACAGATGGTAAAACATCTGGCACTAATTACGATTTAGTGATAGTCACCCTCAAGCTAGCAAGGAAGGTGGGGATATGGTGAGTGTGACAGAGTGAGAATGAACTGGAGTCATTTCTCAGCAGGTGTCCTGTGGTGGGATGATAAGTCCACGTCACAAATTAGGTGTATAATACCTGGTCATTTCATTACTGAACAACAGTTTAGTAAAACCGATTTTGATGTTATGTTGACTTGTTAACACACTGATCACCAGAGACGGTATCCAGGACATCAGCTTCTAGCTGAACGCAAGAAGTGAAAAGGACACCGATGTGGTGAGGGAGGTCATGCCATGTCTTAGGTGCGATGTAGGAGAATAAGCGACCTCCAGTTTTGCTTTTCTGGATGCAGGCAGTGTGTGCGGGTCTGGTGGGTTGGCGAAAGTATATGCGGCTGTACAGGTATTCTGGTTTTTGTGGTGTGGAGGGCTTTTTATGTGTGTGTGAGAACTTTGAATTGGCTGTGCTTGTGAATGGGGAGCCAGTTAAGCTTCCTGAGGTGCAGTGCGGTGTTAGAGGTCAAGTACGAGTCTTGCAGCAGTGTTCTGGAGTCTATGCAGGGAGATGTTAGGAGATTCCAGTGTAAAAAGAGTGTTGCCACAGTCCAGCCTGCTGGCGATATGTGCTTGCATGAAAGTCTGTCTGGTGTTCTGAGGCAACCATTCAAAGATTTGTCGCAGCATGCATAGGATGTGGAAGCAGGGGGTGCACACTACATTGACTTGAGCCTGTCATATAGAATGATCCCCAGGTTTCTTGCGTGTTGTGTGGGTGTTGGTACTAGCTCACACGGACACCAGGTGGAGTTCTATGGGAAGGTCTTTTTGCTGAAGACTTCGGTTAGAATGCAACTTCAGGCAGTTGGTTCCCTTCCAGTCTGCTATCATCGTTATACAGTTGGTGAAGTTGGTTCTGGTGGTCCTGCACTTCCGGGAGAGGAGAAGTTGGGTGTCACTGGCATAGGAAATGACAGTGATGTCTTGTGATCAGAGGATGTTGGTGAGTAGTTTAATGTAAATGCTGAAAAGGGTGGGGCTGAGGGACGATCCCTGTAGGATTCCGCATATCAGTTTCTTGGTCTCTGGTGTAAAAGATGGCAGCCTGACTCTTTAGATTCTGCCTGTGAGGAAGGAACAGATCTATTCGAGTGCAGATCCTTGTATGCCAATCTTGTGTAGTCTTCTTCTGATGGTGCTTAATGGGAGACAGTCTTGAAGGCTGCAAAGAGGTCGAGTGAAATGAGAGCTGGCGTTTTTCCTCAGCCCTGGATAATTCGAGTGTAGTCAGTGGCCATAATTTGTGCCGTTTCAGTGATGTGGTTCTTTAAGAATCTTGATTGAGTCTTGTCTAGAAGATGGTGAAGTTCGAGGTGGGTTGCGAGTTGCTCATTGTCAATCACTTTGGCTAGTTAGGAAAGCAGGGAGATGGGTCGGAAGTTGCTTTTTGGTCAGAGAGGTTAAAATTACTTGTTTGATCCTTCTCAGGCTAAGAAATAACTTCAGTTTGTTTCATGGGACCACAGGTTCAAAATATCTAGTCAGCCTCTGAAAAAGCTTTTAGAAGTTCTCACTCCTGAGTCACATCAGTCCAAGCACAATCTCTCTTTGGGGAATCAACAAAACAGCAATAGGCTAGAGACAGAGATGCTTCCGCTAACAAAGAGACTGGCACTTTCACTTTAACTGTGGCCCTTTGTATGTAGATCCATTTGCTGCTTAGACCAAGGTAATTTCCTCAGGTGGAAACCATATTTGGAGACTGGACACCAATGCTTCCATCCAGAAATAACAGAAGTGTGGCTATAACACATATCCCCAAGTCTTGTAGCTCCTCTGTGGTGTTCCCATGTATGGTCTGACTCATCAATCCATCGGTGTCCTTTCCACTCATATAACTATTAGTATCACAGGATATTTCCTGTTCGGCCGCGTTCGACACAGTCTGCCACCACACCCTACGCTCAAGCCTCAGCAATGCAGGAATCCGCAACAGAGCCCTGGACTGGGTCACCTCCTATCTCACCGGCAGAGCCCATAGAGTCCGCCTCCCCCCCCATTCTGCTCGGAGGCCACCAAAATCATCTGCGGCTTACCCCACGTTCGTCCCTCAGCCAGACTCTCTTCAACGACTACATGGCCCTGCTCGCTAACATCACCCAATCCCACAACCTCAACATCATCGCATATGCAATCCTCTCCCTCACCAAGGACTCCGCCAAGACCAACCTCCACGAAGGAATGAAGGCCACTGCCTCAAACTCAATTCCGACAAGACGGAAGTCCTCATCTGCTGCTCCACCCCCTCTGCATGGGATGACTCCAGGTGGCCTGCCACTCTCGGAGCCGCTCCGACTCCCACCGACCACACACGCAACCTAGGATTAATCTTGGACACCTCATTATCCATGACTTAGCAAGTCAACGCCATCTCCTCCTCCTGCTTCAACACCCTCCGCATGCTCCGAAAGATCTACAAATGGATACCCATTGAAACCAGAAGAACAGTCACCCAAGACCTCGAAAGCAGCAAACTGGACTACGGGAATGCCCTCTACACAGGAACCACAGGCAAACTCCAGAAGAGGCTACAACGCATCCAGAACACCTCCACATGCTTCATGCTGGACATCCCCCACCACTGCCACATCATTGACCACCTGAGAAACCTGCACTGGCTCCTAGTCAACTAGAGAATCACCTTCAAACTCCTCTCCCTTGCTCACAAAGCACTGCACAACACCGGACCAGAATACCTCAACAGACGGCTCTCCTACACCCCGATCCGGCATCTCCGCTCTGCCGATCTTGCAACTGTTCCATGCATCTGCAGAACTACAACTGGCGGTAGATCATCGCACCTCGCTGCCAAAACGGGGAACTCATCCCACCCACCTGTGCCAGAACAAAGACCTCCATACCTCCAGGAAACTTCTCAAGACCTGGCTGTTCGAGCAGTAGCAGCAGCACCAGTCTCCCCCATTCCCCCAACTTTCCCATCAAATAAGTGTTCCAGGCTTTGGACCACTGTCATGATATGGTTAGAGGTCACAGGGGATTTCCAAGTTTGTGTGAGAAAGGTTTGCCTTTTTTTTTTTGGTCAAACTTTATTGATTTCTGCACATATCAAAACAGCAACAGTTTTGTCATCATCTGACTCCATTATTGTAGAATAGGACGGCTCCATTGGCTAGCAGTTTCTGCTATGAGAAGGTGCCTCCAAGTAAAAACAATACAATTTAACATTACATCATGGTCGACCAGCTCTTGGTGTTCAGGATGGGATGAGTGACTGCATGGCTGACCTTTTAAAAAAAACAAAAAAACACTAGCAAAGACAATTGTTCTCACATATGAGATCTACTGGTAAAGACAATAGCACCAAAGTGCTTTATTAAAAATAAAAAAATAAAAAGGGGAAAAGCAACAATTTCAACGAAGGGTAAGCAGGCAGCAGAGGAAGCAGCAACAGCACGAAGGTGGGTGGGGGAAAAGGCAACAGCGGCAACACAGTGGGTGGGCAGGAAGAAGCAAATGGCAATAAAGGGTGGGCAAATACTAAGCAACAGCAGTAACGGAGGCAGTGTAAGTGGACACTAAGCAACAGACTTTGGAGGAAGGATGGGTAGAGAAAGCAACATGTCCAACAGAGGGAGGGAGGGTAGGTAGTGAAAAAGAAACAGCAATTATTTGTGGTCGATGGACACAGAGCAACAGACAAGGGAGGTTTAGGGGAAAAAACAATGGCAATGGACAGATGGTTTGATGGACACTTAGCAACAGCTGCAACAGAGGGGATGGGGAGAAGAAGCAACAACTGCAATAGAGGGAGCCAACAGAGGATAGGCAGACACTAAGTAATGAGGGAGGGTTAGAGGACAATAAGGAATTGAGGGTGGGAGTTGGGGAAAAAAGGAACTACATTGGAGGGTGGGTGGGTGTACACTAAGCAACCGTGGCAACTGAGGGCGGGTGGACAAAAAAAAAAAAAAAGTTGTGGGTGAGGAAGCTTTGGTGGAGTGAAGGACTGCACAATAGCAAGAAATATTTAAGTGTCGGATAGAAACACATTGGTAGGAAGCGGTGGCGGATAAAGGGAGAACAACAATGAGGGAGGACAGGAGAGAAAGACAAAGTAAGGTGCGGGAGAGCTGACAGCAGAACATGGAAGAAGAAACATGGAGCGCTGACAGTAGGAAGAGAAGCTCACAAGGGAAACAACATGCACTCACATGGAGTGCTTCAAGAAAGAGACAAAATGTTACTTGAAAGCTGACACTGTTGGAAACAGAGCCAATAAGGGAGATGGTAAACCAGCTGTACTCCATGGGAGGGACAAACACAAACTGAGCGAAATAAAACAAAGGCAGCAAATAGAAAGCAGGCAAATGTGGGTGACAAACCATAAAGCCAATTCTAAGCAATGACCGAATGGGTTCCTAGGTAAGCTTTCAGCAGGTCTCAAATATGTTAGTAAAACATTGGAGTGCAGATATGTTTTCTGAGTGGGATTTTCTTCCTGCGAAATAACCATTAAGGTAGGAGGACAGAGTAAGGCTCAAGTTCAACTGTACGAAACCCAATTCCATTCTGCACACGCAGACAGGCCAAAGGGGGTGACAAACCTCATCAAGGTGCATTATCCCATTTTGGCTCAAAAATTAATAAAGAGATAATAGGGTCTGATTTTGAGCATCCAGGAGATTCTTAAGACCGAAGCATTTCCAATACACAGTCCAAATGAGAGCACAGATTTTTATTTTATTTTTCCTAATTGAACCAGCTTTGTCAGATGTGAGCTAACTGAGAAAACTGCGTCAGCACAACACTGAATCGAAACTTGGACAGGTCCCGCAACAATAAATAATACTGCAGACTACTACCTTCTCTATTACATGGTGCTAGTAACATAAATTTAGTTTACATTCAAAGAATCCATCAGCCAGTGGAAGGGCCAATATTTATATTCTAATGGGATGCATGCTTGCACTTGGGTCCTAAGTCCTTTTGTCACAACCTGGTCACCGGTTTTATCGGAGACGACTCATGAGGCCTCAGACCCGTGCCATTTTAAAATAAAGGAGATGATAGCCTGAGATTCAAAAACTAGAGTATTACTTCATGAAAAGATCACACACAGTACTGCCTGGACCACTTTTTTTATGCCCTTTGAAAACGTGCACATTCTTGTGGCCATTTTGGTAGGGTCAAAAACCCATTTTAAGATAGCCACCCACCAGCTGCTGGCAAAACATTAGCAAGGGATAGTGAGCAAGAGGATCCTTGGTAGGATAGGATGTAGAGGAATGGACAAGGGATTTCATTTAAAACCAAAAATAACAACATCTTGAACAATAATGAGCTTAATATCCACTTAGATTTAAAATATAGTGCCCAAACTATAGAATTTCTTGATGTCCAGATTTCTGTACAAAAGGACAGTTTACAGACAACTATATTTCGTAAACCCACAGCTTGTAACTCAATTCTGCATGCTAATAGCGGTCACCCAAAAGCTTTGAAATGGAGCATTCCATATAGTCAATTTCAACGGGCTCGCAGAATTTGTTCTAATGATGAATGTTTCAATACTGAAATTGTTACCATGACAGAGATTTCTGGAGAGAGGTTATCCCTTAAAGATGCACATTCGAGGGTGCTGAACATGTCTAGAGAAAAACTTCTTTTCAAATCTGGTAGCACCAATAATCAGGATCAAAATGATGGATCTTCACCTAGACTTTCTCGAATTTAACTCTCAACACTCAACTAAATAACATCATACTAAAAAATTGGCATGTTCTGAGACATGACTCTGCCATAAAGGACAGTATAGGTCCCCATCCACATATAACATATCGTAAAACTCAATCATTGGGTGACCATCTCACCAGAAGTCTATTTAGTTCCAAAGATAATTCATCTTGGCTAACTAAGAAAAGCCTCGGTTTTTGGCAATGTGGGCACTGTAAATCTTGCTTATATGCACAAAATACCCACACATACACTACATTTGAAGGGAAAATTTGTGATATAGCAGATCGCATTACCTGTGAAACTGAATATGTCGTATATGTTATTGAATGTGGCTGCCATAAAAAATATGAGGCAGCACCATTCATAAATTGAAAGTCAGGTTTTTACAACATCTTAGAGCCATCAAGAACCATGATCCATCTTACCCTTTGGCTAAACACTTCTGGGATGTACATGAAGGCAATTGCAGTTCTCTAACATTTGATGGCATTAAAACCATCGCTGCACACCCCCGGGGGGTTAATAGAACTGCCCAGTTGAGACAAATTGAGTCGAAAATGATTCTACTCTTAGGCACAGAAAACCCCTGGGGTCATAACTTGGATGCAGAGCTTCATGTACATCTGTGAAATTTTAGATCTTTACATTTACATATTCTTACAGTAGAAAATATGAAATTCATTCTGTATTGAAGATTTTTTCGGGATCCTGTTACTGATCAATAATATTTCCGGATTAGGACACAGTTTATTTTGTTATTTCATATTTACATTATCAATTTCCTTAATGATTTTACACTCATTTTATTACTTTTGCACTTTATGAACTTTTGAGGGATACTTTAGTGGTTTGCACATACATATCCCTGTTGAATTTGATGGGTTATATTTTTAATTCCAAGATTAATGGTATCTTTACCTGTGTCATAGATATATTGATAATAATTTTTTCTGTTGATATTATATTGATATCTGGAGGACCTTTTTACCATTTTTATGAATTGTGTAACTATTTATTCATAACTGAATTTAATACTGTCATTAAGACTAATTGAGATATTTATATGTCAGCATAAATTGTATAGAATTTTGGTTATTTATTATCTATATATCTGTCCTTTTTATATATCTTTTATCGCTATTCTTTGATATAAATTGACTGGAATTATTCCATTTATTTATAGCTTGTATATAGATTGACTATTGAAAATAACATAGTACATATATTTATCTATTTATATATCAAGCTTTTGAAATTGTCAAGCAAAAAGTGGACAATATTTGGATATTAGAGAGAGAAAAAGGAGAAAAAAATATTTATATATGGGTTGTTTTCCTCCTCGTATTTATTAATTATCAATTGAGAAAACATATCTATTTATGCATTCATAAGTGATTATATCATAAATGTGATGTTGTATTACAATATAAAAGAAATACATAACGTTATATTTAAGAGTTCATATCCCATCCAAGCACAGGGTCACTATTCTCTACTTTTGAAATCTAAAACGGTTATGTTACAAAATGGCCGCTCTGTTTGCACTTTCCTTTTAGTTATGTAGTCAATAACAAAAGAAGGACTATAGGGTTTAAATAGTTGGGTGTAAAAATGTCTGCCAATGTCCAGTTGAAGGCTATTGCCGAAACGCGTCGACATTTGGTTGGGACAGCGTGTGTTTGTTCTTGGTGGGCACATTAGAGACTCTTTTATTGTGCCTCTTATTTATTATATTTTTTCATGCGGTGTGAAACTAACCTGCATTTAAACTTTTTTCAATAAATTGGAGCCGATGAGATTATATACGAGTGGTCTTTGACTCTACATTTTACGAACTTGTTCGGATATTGTGCAGCCCTTTTGTGTGTGACTGCATTGCACCATTTTTTTGAAAAAAAAAAAATATATATATATATATATATATATATATATAAAAAAAAAAAAAAAAAAAAAAAAAAAAAAATCAGGGAAAAAGGGATGTATCAACTCTAGTTAACTAGCACCGGGGTCCCTAATGATTAAATAGGGAACATACCCTGCTACAGAGGTTACAAAGAAGACATTTCTTACCTGACTGCATCCCCAGGTGCACCATGTTTTTTGTCTTCTGGGTTGAAGTGTGACCCTGCACTCATGCAGCCTACAGCAAATCATAAAGACCAGAAAACAAAATTATTAAAATGTAAAACCTCAAATGCATTTTCTATAGCAAAATTAAAGAAAACTCACAAAATAGCAATGCTTTTCAAATCACGAGTATCAATATTCAGGCTTCTCTACAACTTTGGAATGATCAATCCCACTACCTCCTGCATTTTACATCATTAAGAGTAAAGGCAGGCACACAAACACTGGCGTATGTGTCTGGGTAGCATTAAGGATATGTACTTGGTAATCCCTCTCCTGCATAGGAATAAACACATTTCCTGTATCTCAATGTATATGGATGAGAGAAATTAACTTTAAGGTTAAAAACTCCTGATACTACGATAATTGGGCTCTGTTTTTTTTTTTCTCCTTAAAGACATGCACGACCGGTTTCAAATCTAACTTCCATACCCTAATCCTAAGTGTCATCTTCCTTAGTGTCCATTCTGTCAGAAAATGTCATGAAGAAAAACTCTGGCTGACACAAATGAAATCGGGCTCGGAGTCAGAAAAGAATCCAGAAGACCCGCATTCGAGTTTGATGCATGCTTGCAGCCACCCGAACATCAAGGTGAATTGCAGTCTCTACCAAAATGCTTTACGGAACCTGCTCAGAACATGGCTCAACAACGGCTGCAAGAAAAATTAAACATTAGGACTCTTCCCATCGTTCAAGAAGGATGATGAGTAATCTATCAAATTATTCAAAGGCTTTGCCTCCTAATTCGTCAATTGTTTGCATCAGTAGGTCAATGCCATGGTTCTTCTGAAGTCATAGAAAACCCTCAACATCTTAACCCAGCCTTAAATATCTCTGGGTGCCCACATTTCTGTATTAAGCACCCCCTTCACCCCTTAATTTTTTAATCATGCGAGGGTCCATAGGCGTGTAGCAGACTATTTGATCTTTCCACAGAAGATATGGTTCTTAATGCATCTGTGCCCTTGTATCTTAAATTTTTGTTACGGAAAAGGATCAGAATTGTTTGCAAAACATCACAAATTCTGCACCCAGTGTTAATAAACCCGAAAAGGCTTTATCTAATTTGTGAAAGTCCTAAATAACTGTACTGGCTAGGAGAAAGGAATAGGGTGATATTAAAACAGTCTGTTCGGTGCATCTTAACCGGTGTCTTGGTCGCTCCTCCTTCTTGGCCTGCAAAGTCTGCAAGCTTAACATTATATCTAACTTGCATTCTGCATTACATGTCCTTCTAGTAATCCCTTGTGAGTCTGCGTGATCTGGAAATAAAACGCTCATCTAAGTTGAAACGGTTTGTAACTCTCGTGCTCAAACTGAGAAAACTGCATTATTTCCCGAGTTACTGTAAAAGCTGGAAAACATTCTGTTCTAATGCCTATAGCTTTCGTTCTTTAATGCCTTTTGCAAGAGATTAATTATCTCTACGGCCCCAAGCATTCCATTACCGTGAGGATTACGTATGGGGTGGATTGACATGTAGTAGACAGTTGATCATTCTGAAAAACAGACCCAATTTTACTATTAATAATTAGGTAACAAAGCCCAGCCTCATATACTTTTACTTGCAATATGAGAACACATAAAAGCCTACGTGTGCGTCTCCACCAAACTGTGTCGGAGAGAGGGCAGAAGTGATGTCTGCAGGATAAATGTCCAACAGGCTGAGGTTTCAGCCATTTGATCAGAGTGGATACAATATATCAAAGTGCGTCATGGTGGTCCAATTGTCAAACGGTACAGTTATACTAACCTTTGCCTTGTAGCTGCTATGCAATAATCCAATATATCGAATTTTCCTGACTTTTTAAAAACTTTATGTACTAGGACTACTACTACAGAATGACTTGGGATCACCTCATGGTGCATCACGTACGTTTGCCAGGGATGGAGTCTTAAATGATATTCTAGTGGCGCTAAAGGCCAAACTTACTTTAGTTGCAAAATGTTCTTTCCCAGCACCGAGTTTGTGATTATATATTTATTCATTGGTTTATTATATGCAATTCTGTCTTGTAGTCCACAGTGCCCTCTGCCCTTCTTATCTGGGTTATTAAATTTGCTGTTAGTTCACCGATGAGCTGCTTTAGTTTAGACTCATTAGTAAAGATGCCTTGGCCATCAATCTGATTGTGTTCTTCATGGCTCTTTAATGGGTTACATAAAGTTTAAGATGTTTCCCGATTTAGCATGGCAGTCCATCTACATCTCGAGCATATTACGAGAAACATATTACCAGTTCTGGCAAGCTTTACTTCTATGGTAATGCTTAGACTGATTCGGCGAACTCTGTAATTTCAACAGTAACTAAAAATTCACCTGACCAACCAATATTTATTGGTACTTAACTGCACTTGGAATGAAGAACACCAGCTCAAGGGTGATGCACTTGCAGCCTCTGTGGAAGGCTACATGCACCCATATTATCAGTAGTCTGCTGGCTTGTGAGTTTTATCAATTCAGCACAAGAGTTAATTCAAATCCCCAACTACAAATAAACTTAGTAAATAAGGGCTACTTGTCTTGGAGAGGTGCTTTAAACCCACGTGGTATTAAATTCCCAGGCCACAGTCATCTGATAACCATGTTTTAAAGCTAGGGAGCCAGACCGGAAGAGAGTGAGAAATGCAGTAACAAGGAGACAGGCAGAGAGAGATGGGGAAATATGCAGTGAGGCAGAGTGAGAAGAAAGAGCGAGGGAGGCAGAGAGAGAGACAAACAGAAAGATAGGTAGGGAGAGAGCAAAAGGCAGACTTTTACATTACATTCTCGAATATTTACAGTGCTTGCGTCTGAAATCTACGTAATGCCCACCACAGAGTTACTGCCCGGACTGGGAAAAACCCGGACCATCTAGTCTTCCATTTCTCTCCTACTGAATGAAGGTACCTTTCCCTTGAGTAAAGGCTAATCAATTTATAAAACTCTTAGAAAATGACTACTGATACATGGCCAGAAAAAAAGGCTATCAGCCATGCTGGCACCAAATGTCATGCTCGGAGAACACTGCATTGCTCAGTAAATCTTGAGAGCGCCGCTTTGGCTATCCAGGAAGTACCTGCGAGACAGTCACTCACCTCTAGAGGTTGGGGTCATGTCATAATGCAACTTAAGGTGGTGGGCTTCCTTAACCAAGATGAGTTCCTTTAGCTCTTCAAAATACTACCAGTAACATAGCTGATTTGGATTAGAAAACGCCAGCGCTATACAACTTCAAGGTGCAACATGCTCGTGCCACCTTGTCTTGGTGCAAGTGTGGAGGCCCCCAATCCCAAACAATGTCAGGAACCCTTTACTCTGGCTGGTTCCCAGCCTCGTCATGCTCGAGTGAATAAAAGATGAGGAGCCTGTACTAATGTTGGCACTGCCCCACGAGGAGGAGAGGGAAGGGCAGGTCAGAGCAGGGCATTAAATTATATGAGAAGGCAAGCTAAGGCACCATCTGTACAGTACTAAACTACCCAACTTTCAACCCCAAGGAGATAATCTCTTCTGAGGGAACTGGGCAACACATACATACATGCTACATAGAAAACATTAACATTGGAGTCTCGAATAGCTACTGCATCTTCAGAGACAAATTGGTCTACACGCTCCTCCTTATGGTATTCAATCTATTAAAGGCCTTGCTAGCAGCTCAACAACCCACGCACCTTAAAAAATGACAAAGCAATAAAATTAACTTTTTATGACAAAGTCAAGCTTCTCAATTAAAGCTACTCAGATCCACTTGCAACTACACCGGCCTTGAGATCCCAGTCTACTGAAAACACCCACAAAGAAATTGTCATTTTTCTGCACACCGGTACTTTCCCTCTAGACTTCTATTAACATCCTTGTGGGCTGTTTTATACAATTACTTCCACTTCAACGACTAAAGGTATTTTTATAGAATCCGTTCATGGCAAAACGTTTTTTGGGGCCAACCAATTTAGAGGGAAATGCCATTTAACTCTAGTTCACAGTTTTCATGAACTAAGCAAGGCCTTGAAGATTCTTACTAATACACTTGTAACTTAAATAGTAAATACGACAGCCTTTCATTACACCCATTGTTTCAGGTCTAACACACAAAAGCCATTCCTGCATTAATAAATGGCTCACAACAATGTTCACCAAATTCCAACCTATAATTAATTAGCTGGAAGGTAGGGCATGGTGGAGGCCTTTCTCCTTGTGGTCCACTACTTCAACTAAAATATTTACAGTGGGTTGTGGCCTCAGGAAGGTTTGAGTGGTTGTATCGATTTACTTTTATATGCTTGGTGTTATACTAAGAAGCCCATTATCTTGGCCCAAACTTCATTATAAATACTTAGGCCTTACAGGATTTCATTTTTTGATCTGCTGGAGGACTATAGCAATTCTGGTGTGCTATTAACAACGTTCAGACTTGTGCAATATATGAAGTAGAAAACATTGCAGAAAGAAAAATATTTAGAGTTTACAGCTTACATTAAAGCAGTCGTTCATTTTATATCATGACAAGTTAAAATACTCTGAACGTACAGATTAAAAACGCTTGGGCAAGTATACCTCCTTCCGATCACATGTTTGGACTAGTGGACTAACCAAGAAAAAGTTTTTTTTTTTTTTTTTTTCCAGGTTATCCCAAATAATGATCATATTTTATTTGAGTGTTTGCTCTTTCTATACAGAATAAAAACGTATTCAAAATGTTACATTTGTTTCTAATATTTGATAACGACATCGAAACAGGTTTTAGGATCATGAATAACGTTGACAGTTTTAAGTGATAGAGTACTTTGATTATTTTATTGTAAGTACATGTTCTAGAACTTGTGTAATTACGGTTTATCAATTTATGTGAATCATTATCTTTGAACAAACATGATTAATAGATCATTTATAAAAAAACATCCTGTGTCAGAGCTTTCATCTCGATAGGGATTATGCACAATTACTTCTTATTCCCCACCTCCCCGCAGAGCACCTCCAGTCTACAGACTTTTGAGATCTCGCAAATGCACTATTCGGTAGCCAAATGGCACATCAAGCAAGAAGGACCATCAATCTTGTCTTATTTGTTAACTTCGACTGCTGTTCCCCCTGCCACAGTCCCAATCCTGACTGCTGTTTTTATTTCAGCCGACAGAGGGAGAGAACTCAATAGTCAGGCGACAGTCAGGGCACTGATAGACCAGACGAAGCCGGTATGTTACCCCAGAATTGTTTTTTTTTTTTTTAAACTTGTTTTTATTCTCATTTTTCATTTCGAAAAAACTTATACATAGAACACATAAAATAAAAATGTGCAGCAAAATTGACATCCGGAGCAAGTGAGCATTGGAATGTACTTGAGGTGTAGCTCGGCACCACTCCCACTTGAGGATGTCCACTAGATCCAACTAAAACAACAGCACGTATCACGGTGGTACATTCCTCCCCCCCCCCCCCCCCCCCCCCCCTATATCTCGGGGGCGCATCCCCTGAACTTTCTGGTTCCTTCTTCCAATCTTGTGCTCCACTCCATGTACTAACTCACTCATTTATTTGTGGCCCTGGGTGCAACCGATAACATCCCCCGGGAGGGACCCAGTTCTTCCTGACTATCTCACCCAGACGCTCCAACATCTCAGGTTACCCCAGAATCATAAGGGGGTAAGCCAGGAAGTGTACTGAGCCAACTGTGGGGGTTGGTAAGAGTGTCAAATTAACACATCAAGGCCTCTGTGTGTGCCTCCATGTTTGGGGGTTAGGGCAGCAAGAGAAGTGATGTAGTGTGTGAATAACCAGGTTAAGCTTCTTAAAGAACCTGGCCGGGCTCGGGAAGCAAACGAGGGTAAAGTTAAGGCGTCGGCAAATGACTGAATACAAAAATGAGGAGGGTGGTCTCAGATGGGGATAAAGTCAAGTGTGTCTTGTTAAAGGGAAAAACAGATCAATACAGCAGAAAGATATAAAGTGGATTGAGAGACGGTAGTGTGGACCTGAGTAACAGAGCCATTGGTATGAATATAGGTTTCCATTGTGGTAATGAAGTAAAAAAGAGTGGAGACCATCAGAATAAGGATGATGAGGCTTGAAATTGCGAGTCACATGAACAATGATGGAAATAGTTTACTAAAAGAGTATCAGAAAAAGGGGTTATTAGTGCATCAGGTTCTGATTTTGTCTGGGTTTGCAAGCTGTGGATGGAGGATAGAAGGAGAAGCTAGCAACCAGAACGGGAAAAGGGGTGTGGTCTGCTGTAAGAGGAAGTCCAGGGGGTAGCTTCTATATGGGCAACAGGTAAAAAGTATTCATCAAGGCGTCACATGCTGATGAGATACCACTTGTGTAAATTAATGGTAGTCACAGACCAGCTTTAATATGTCCAAGAAACTCAGCTACAATTTAAGCTTCTATTGTGAACTAGTGGTTGTCAAAGGTTGTTCGTTGTTCCATGCACATACAGTGATGATCAATAATAACTACCTTGATCTGAATGAATTTAAGTTGGAGGACCTGCTTGTGTGGCTGGTGGACTCTGATCGCCTATTTCACTAGGCACACTCCAAGAGAGAACCCCTTTTTACCTGATCATCACGTCCATGATCTGGGTGGTACTACTGATTATGAATTCTCCATCGTGCCAATAGCGAATGCAGCCATTTAACCTACCAACCATACAGAACTCTTCTGAAGTATCCCTTTTCCTACAGATGTTGAACAAGATTTTTATGGTACTAACAGCAGTCATTTTTCAGTTTAATAACATTCCTGCAGTGACTCCAGTTAAAATTTGAAATGCCTTGCAGATCATTTTCTGCTAACCCATGGAGTTAACTCCTTCCAAATTCTGTAGACCACTCGCTGGATTCAAAACCATGTGCAGAACCCACTACACTCCGAAGAGAGGCACCACTCTAGCTCTCCAGAGAGCAACCAGCCAAACATGTTCAATCATCCATCTCTCTAAACCAGCAGTGCATTAGCTTTGGTGAAAGATCGCTGCATTACTCAAGTTCTTCCCCTTGAAATCATCTTACACTTCATCTTTTTTTAAAACAAAACTGGCTGACTGAAATTCAGCCGAGTGCACGCAAGCCAAGCCACCTGATCCGCTCTACATCTGGATCCTCGAAATCTATACGTTTCTTGCTTGTCATGCTATTATAATCCTTTACCCTTCCAGTCCCTTTAAAACTCTGAAGTTGTCACTTAGCCGCAAAAGTACCTAGTAACAGAACCCACATAAATGGTTAAAACTAGCAATAAACAGATTGGATTATGATTTTAACACATTACCATTTGTGTTGTCGCCATAAGCATGGACATGGAAGCCATGTTTGCCAGGAGTCAATCCCTGAATACTTCCTTCAACGGTAACTGGTCCACCCGCCTAAAGGAAAAAAATAAATATATATATATTTTTTTTTTTTTAAAGGGGGTGGGGAATTGTCATTACTGTTCTCAAACTATTTGTAGTTCTAGCTTTTTCATTGTCATTATTGTTCATCAATCTGTCATGGCATATTATAATAACGTCCTACTATTACAAATCGAGAAAAACACACACACACACACACACACACACACACACACCCCCCCCCCCCCTTTCCAATGCACCAGAAAGCCAAGGTGCTGTACCACAGATCCAGCTGGAAGGCATCGTTTGAGTTGGTAGCTAACAACATTTGCCCTTTCTTTGCTTCAAATGTAAATACTTCATCTGTAATTCTTAACATTCAAACCAGTGTCTTCAGATGCACAAGAGCAATAAATCCAATCAAACGCATAGAGAAGAATGTGACCCTAAAATGTAAATATTGCAGAATGCAACTGAGAAATTAATTGTTGTAAGAGGCGGACTAGTCAAGAGAGATTATGTCAAGTAAGAAACAGGCAATGAGTAACATATAATAAGAAAGAAGACTAATCTTGCAAATTGGTCCAGTATATTTTCAAAGTTCCATTCACTTGGCGGTCTATACTCACTCCTGCATGGAAATTCATTTTAGAACACAAGTAAATCAAATCACGGATATAAATGTACAACATAGTTCTCCAACAGCAGGAACTCCCCCGTTTGTGTGTATCAGAGTCATGGCCCAGAACAGTTGATGCAGGTAGGATGATATGTGGCGACTACCCCTTTTCAATCGCCTCATTCCCATAGTGCATCCACCCTCAAACATTACGAACATCTATATCAACTCCCTACTACCTTACGGACAGCATCACAGAATACTGCACACAGCCACATACAGGCCGGTATACATTATAAGTAGTAGTCTGCATGACATGCGGACAAGAGGTTATCTTCAGAGGCAGGACTGAAGAAAAAATATTTATCTGCAAGTCAACAAGAAAGTTAGTTACAATTGAATAATACCAATTTTGTTTTTGGAGGGGGGGGGGGGCCTTATGAAGTGAGATAAAATAACAGTGATTTGCTCCTTTTGGTGCTAGGTAGAAAAGATAAACAATATACTAATCACTGAAGTAACAAAAACCTCTCACCATGGCAAGGGTGTGGAATTTAATAAAATATCTACTTGTCGATGGGACAGGTTACTTCATAAATCTACTTGTCCCTTTGGTTCCATGTAGTGCGGCAACGAATTATAGCAGCAATCGTATTATATAAAAGCTTTGATAACTGCCTCTCTGATTATATCCGGGTCAATACTATAGAAGAACTTTAATACTAGCAATTTACTTATTGTGACACTTTTCTACAGATATAAGTACTGGGGCTGGAAGTAGCAGTAGTTGCAGGGTTGGAATGTCCTTTAAAGTCTGCTCACACCTAGTAACTTCCATGTTTTAAGGTTTCAACAGCTCTTCTCTGATCTTTTCCAATACCGAGAAAGGTTGGAAATTTACTCCTGGCAAAAGGTTGAAGTAAAACTTCTTCCAGGGTTGGGAAAAAAGTGGTTGGAGGGAAAGTGAACTTGCAAACGCTCACCAGACTTTCACATGAGCAAATCTATATATGCATATTTGCTTGTGCTAAAGTACAGTTCACAAATTTTCTAGGAGTACAATTTTCTGGTATACTTCTGTAAATTCATGAAATATGTAAATATGCATGAACGCAAAGACAAATGTAGTGGGTGCACGTTTGTGACTGTCTTTAAGAACTGGGCTTCAAACTAGGTCTGGCATTAATCAGACCTTCTCTTTTTATTAAGATAAACGATGTCCCATTTGGCTGGCTTCAATGTGAATGATCACAATCTGCTCTTTCACGAGGAATATATTGGCACAAAACATAGTGGCACACAACATAGTTGTGTCCAATTGCCAGGCACTACTGTGGCAATGTGTTTTTTTTTTTTACCAAAACAATATTCTTGCTTGTTTCAACAGTGAGGGCCCAGCAGCTCCAACAACAATAAAGTTTTACAAAAGCCATGTCAAACCCAGACACACATTGACAAAACAAAAGACTGATCACAAATGTCAGACCTATTGGTTTTACCAATGGTTATTTTCATGTTTCCCATAATCTTGTTGGAACTGGTTACACTGACCTTCCATTGTGAATATTTTGGGAAATACTAGCACATACATCAGCACATATTAATAAATGATGCTTCAAAGAAATGGTACCTAAAATGTCACTATAGTTTAGCAAAACCTTTGTGTCTTCCAGTTGCATGTTTTTTGTGAACATTTTATTTTAAAAGCAAAGAATCATCAATCTTGCTTTCAAACTTCTGCAAATATTTGCATCTAATCAGAGAGCATTCTGGGAGCGTTATACGTAGCCTCAGTGTTAAACTTTGCAAATGTGTGTACATATTTTTTTTTTTTTTTTCCACTGGAACCACTGTCAGTAGTGCAGTCGCAGCTTACAACATTTATTTGGAGCAGTGACCCTACTAACAAAGGCTTTGCATTATTGAACCATAAATACAAGTTTGAACAGCATTAATGTGCACAAAAAATACCTCAACTGCGGACAATTGCCCTCCCTGCTCCATAATGTGGCACTGTAAATTGGCAGTCAAAGGTTTTGTGCTGCAGAGGGTTAGGCCTACTTTTCCCCTGGACAAAACACATCTGAAAACTTGCCCTTGACCCCAAAGAGTATGTCCTGGGAGTCGGGCTATAGGAATACCACACCCCTGCCATGGGTAGCAAAGTTATAAAACACTTTATTCAACTATATGAATCCAGGTTTTTTCCCCATGGCCCCAATAACTACAGATGGGAATGTGGGAGGTGTGAATTTTCAAACATGAGTTTCGATAGCTAGGCTCAAGGTCCTGTTTTTGGTTTTAAAATGAAGATGTTCCTAGAGTTTGTGCTCGGCTTCCTGCAGTCAACATTTTAAACAATTGTCTAAAAACATCTGCACTTTGCCATATCCAGCCACTTGGGAACTTCAGAGCAAACCTCATTTAAGAGGCACCGTCATCCTTGCTTTGATAACTGTTAGAACGTTTGCTTGAATAGGACCTGAAATCACTTCCAAGACTTAGCAAGTAACAACCATGGCACTTTAGATATAAGAGAAGCCAAATACAGGGAGTGCAGAATGATTAGGCAAGTTGTATTTTTGAGGATTAATTTTATTATTGAACAACCACCATGTTCTCAATGAACCCAAAAAACTCATTAATATCAAAGCTGAATATTTGTGGAAGTAGTTTTTAGTTTGTTTTTAGTTTTAGCTATGTTAGGGGGATATCTGTGTGTGCAGGTGACTATTACTGTGCATAAGTATTAGGCAACTTAACAAAAAACAAATATATACCCATTTCAATGATTTATTATTATCAGTGAAACCAATATAACATCTCAACATTCACAAATATACATTTCTGACATTCAAAAACAAAACAAAAACAAATCAGTGACCAATATAGCCACCTTTCTTTGCAAGGACACTCAAAAGCCTGCCATCCATGGATTCTGTCAGTGTTTTGATCTGTTCACCATCAACATTGCGTGCAGCAGCAACCACAGCCTCCCAGACACTGTTCAGAGAGGTGTACTGTTTTCCCTCCTTGTAAATCTCACATTTGATGATGGACCACAGGTTCTCAATGGGGTTCAGATCAGGTGAACAAGGAGGCCATGTCATTAGATTTCCTTCTTTTATACCCTTTCTTGCCAGCCACGCTGTGGAGTACTTGGACGCGTGTGATGGAGCATTGTCCTGCATGAAAATCATGTTTTTCTTGAAGGATGCAGACTTCTTCCTGTACCACTGCTTGAAGAAGGTGTCTACCAGGAACTGGCAGTAGGACTGGGAGTTGAGCTTGACTCCATCCTCAACCCGAAAAGGCCCCACAAGCTCATCTTTGATGATACCAGCCCAAACCAGTACTCCACCTCCACCTTGCTGGCGTCTGAGTCGGACTGGAGCTCTCTGCCCTTTACCAATCCAGCCACGGGCCCATCCATCTGGCCCATCAAGACTCACCCTCATTTCATCAGTCCATAAAACCTTAGAAAATCAGTCTTGAGATATTTCTTGGCCCAGTCTTGACGTTTCAGCTTGTGTGTCTTGTTCAGTGGTGGTCGTCTTTCAGCCTTTCTTACCTTGGCCATGTCTCTGAGTATTGCACACCTTGTGCTTTTGGGCACTCCAGTGATGTTGCAGCTCTGAAATATGGCCAAACTGGTGGCAAGTGGCATCTGCACGCTTGACTTTTCTCAGTTCATGGGCAGCTATTTTGCGCCTTGGTTTTTCCACACGCTTCTTGCGACCCTGTTGACTATTTTGAATGAAACGCTTGATTGTTCGATGATCACGCTTCAGAAGCTTTGCAATTTTAAGAGTGCTGCATCCCTCTGCAAGATATCTCACTATTTTTGACTTTTCTGAGCCTGTCAAGTCCTTCTTTTGACCCATTTTGCCAAAGGAAAGGAAGTTGCCTAATAATTATGCACACCTGATATAGGGTGGTGATGTCATTAGACCACACCCCTTCTCATTACAGAGATGCACATCACCTAATATGCTTAATTGGTAGTAGGCTTTCGAGCCTATACAGCTTGGAGTAAGACAACATGCATAAAGAGGATGATGTGGTCAAAATACTCATTTGCCTAATAATTCTGCACTCCCTGTAATGGCAATTCCATCCCCTTTCCTCAAACCAGACTCAAATAACTGAGTGGGTACTTGTTCTACTGCCACAGAATTTAGTGGTCCTTCTTACCTGGTGTTTGTAGTTTTGTGTGTTTGGGGGCGGGGGGGGAGAGGGGTTTGAAATGAACCTGTTTCAACCAGTGATCTGTAACGAACCTCATCTAACTTAGACCATTTATCTCAACATAACACCTGGACTACCACCAACAGCAAATTCTGTGGAATCCCTTGGAAGTACAAGTCCTTGTAAACAAGCATTAGTGCTTCTCAAAGGTAAGGTCTAATCAACTGGAACTTGTCTTCTCAAAGAGTAAAGGGACAAAAATGGGCTTCTATGTGGAAGACACAGCTACCTAGTTGGGATTGGACATTACACAAGTCCTAACTAGGGAAAGGATTAAGTCTATTTCCTACTGCTATCTGTGTCCATTTGCCCTAGATGATGTCCAGGCAGTCTTAGAGCTGTGAGGAAGCACTGTGGACTTTCAGAAGGTAATGTACTTTGAGGCGTCCTGCCCGACTTAGGCTCCCAGCTTTTCCCCTTTAAGATTTTGAGTTTCAAAAAACTAAGTGCAGATGAAGAGAGAGAGTGAATGTGGCTCAAGATGACCTTAGCGACACGAGAAATTCAATGGCTATGAATTTCCGGAAGTTCCAGGTCACACCTTTCAGTGCCAAAATCCAAAGCTTCAGTTGGAAGCCTCGGTCTCTGAGCTTTTAGCATCAGAACTGAGGCGTTAACAGCACATTTAATTCATTGTATTCAATCTCAGAGCAACAGACCAAGCATCCTGCGTTATCCTGCTGAAGAACTCATGACTTCCAACATGATGAAACTCATTGTTTCACAAGGGACAGGGACATAGTTTCCATACTTCACGGTCCCCTGGGGGAAAACTGAGTTTTTATAGCACTTCAATGTGTTCAATAAAATCAACAATACATGAAAAAAATAATAAAAAAATGTGTGTGTGTGTATAAAAAACGCCGCTTAGTGGGCTAGGATGTGTTCAAATTATGTTCATGGCAGGTGATGTTCTTTATGTCAAGAGACAAAGCAGCAGAATCCACACGTTCGGTAGTATAACAAACACTCCGCCCCTCAAGCACTAAACTTCAACAGCCTGTTTAGTGAATGTATGAACATCGAATTACTTAAAAATGGAAGTCCAAAAACATCGGTTTAATTTTGTCATCGACAAGTCACTACCATCATCGCAAAAGCGTAAATCACCAACTCTCACTCAAAAAAAAAAAAATCCCAAGGTTCAAGTTCACATTTCTACCGGTAGCACAGTCCAGCAATTCCAAAGTTTAAGTTACACAAGAGACAGTGACTCAGCGGTTTTCATAAGAGTTACTGCAGCAGCATGCCAGAAGGGAGAGGCGGAGTGCATGCAGCCCTTTCCAACAGAAGTGTGTTTGCCCGTGGCGAATTATGGATCATCCCAATTAGGGTAAATGCCAACCGAGCAAGTCTGAAATTAACGTGTGTGGGTCAGATGTTGAAGTGGAGCGTTTGTGAACAAATTTACAGTGGCAAGCAATGCCCATCACTGTATGAACAAAGCGGAAACCCCGTCCGCCACGCGGACACGACGCGCGACCTCCACAGGTTGATGAGACCTGCTGGCATGCCTGTTAAAATGCCGAACCAAAACTCCCAGGCGTCTACGTGACTCGCAATGCTACGGTTGCACCATTTTATAAAAGAGAACGTTGTCACAGGGAGAAAAGATCGACTGGTTTGTCCAGAATTCGATCAGGGTGGAAAGATGATATGTTATCTCCCTTTACAACTACGTTTTGTTTGCCAACTGGCTCTCGCACTTAAACACACTCCCGTTGTAGATTTACTTTCAAATAACATGTCATTAGTGACCCAAGAGGCAACGCTGTATGTGGCCTGGATTATTATAGATTGAGCAACACAATAGTGAAGAAAATCAAACCATTGGTTTTTGTACAGTTGGTATTCTGAACTCCCGTATTTTAAAGCGTTTTCACACGCGACAGATCTTTGTGCAGGAGGGTAGCGTGAGGGTGGCTGACAGAAGCTGACAAAGGCTTGGTTCGTTATCGGTTCGAGCTGAACCACTGGCAGATTTCAGACTCGAGATTTCAGCGGCTCGCCCACTTCTAGTTGGGGGCCAACTGATGACTTCTGCATGAAACAAATAAAGTACCACCTGTCGGATGGGCCACTTACAGGTCCAGTCTGGCACGGTCATGTGCTGCTTTAAGAAACCAACCCCATGCCCCATTCTAGTTCCTGCAGAGCGAGGCTGCTTTGAACATTTGTGCCAGGGACAATGGTGTCCATTCCGGCTCTGGTCGCATAACACCGTCCACAGTGGAAGGATTCTCTCCTTGCGAGCGCACAATACTCAATTTACCAACGCGGATGTCAGCCAGTTCCTTCTAGGGGCCCAATCAAAAACGTCACTGTTGCGCACACGAACAAAACAATTTGGACTTTTAACACAGCCTCGCACAATCCTCTACGTTAGTCTGCACAAACGTCTTTGAATTAGTATACACTCAGGGACAAAATACAATGCCCTTGCCTCAGTTTGTAAAAATCAAATCACTCTTGGCTCTGTTTGCAGAATTAACCTTAACCACTATCGGTGGCATTCCGCAGCATCATGGCTTCCTCGAGTGCTGTACAGAACCATGACAGACAAGTTTGCAGATGGCACACGCAGAAGAGAAAGTGCTCCTTCTCTGCCACACAATGGATACTAGGCTGTGACAGTGGGTAAGCGTCGGGGATCACACATGCCACCTTACCAAAGCTCTACCCGTGGGGTTGGGGCACGATAGCCCTCACCAGAAGCAGACCATGCGACACTGGCGAGGTAGCGCTTGACGACATTACAGATAGATTTTCGAAGAAATTATCCGGCCTAACTTAAATCCAGGGGATGGCGAGGTCATCAAGTGCCCACCTGTCCACTGTATGCTATTAATGGATGAGCCTGGATTCTAGAAAGGAGCTAAAAACATTTCATGGTGCATCTGCACTCAACCCCAATTTGTATCCTCACTAAGATGCTGTCGTTAGCATAATATTTTACTATGTAGGCAAAGAGAGAAGAATACATCACACTTCTCTGCTATTACACTTCCCAAACACAATATGGGGGTCAGTGGCAAATATTTTGGGGGAAAGAGCAGCACAAGCGAAAAATCAAGAAAACACATCACTCTTATTGAGTGCTGAAAGAAAAAGAAAAAAAGTAGGTCCCTGCGTGTTAGTCGTGGAAGGATACAAGTCATCCAATTAAACGCATGGCTTTGACTATGCTCCAGGGAAAGACCAAACAAAAGCAGAGAAAGTAAAAGTATCAAACAAGAAAGAAGCAAGGAATAATTAGAGACAAAGCAAACCACTGGTAAGTAATGGGGAGGGCTGTACGCCGACAGTAAGTTGGTGGTATGGTCCACAGGAGTTCTTTAACAAACAGCGGAATGCTGTTTGTACTCAAGAACTAAAAAAAAACTGAAATATGTAACCCATCTGTGACATACACTTATGCACTACCCTCTGCTATAAACACATTAATCGTTTGAGGCTAAGATAATATAAAACCAAACACTCTAGAATGCTGGCAGATTCCACCAGCAAATGCATTAAACGCTTGAGCTACGTCACCAGTATTATAGAGTGAAACACTCAGGACACACAGATCTCTGACGCAGTTGCATTAATCCTTTCAACTAGGTTAGAAAACAATACGTGGCACAAAAAGTAAGAGTGCAGCATTATTAGCAATAATTCCCTTGGTGCCAACTTATTTGAGCGGGTGGATGAGCAGAGAATACACCCAAATGTCATCCAACCTACAACCAAGGACTTAACTATCAATACTGCAGCAGTTGCAGAGGCAAGGGGCTCAACACACCCCAATTACACCGCCAATCACGAATTAAGGGAAGCATATTAATTTAGTACTATATATACACACTACGGCATCCTTATACGCTAGTGTGTGTGTATACCCTTATAAAAATATTGCCCGATTACAATTTTTAATTCAGGAGAGTTTCCTCTCTTCACCTCGTTATAATTCAAAACAGGAGCAAAAACAAGTTAAATACTCGGCTCCGACGCCCCCTTTCGATTTAATTTAGCAGTTCTGAAAGGGCTGGAAAACAATACGCAGATCCTTGACAAGGAACACGTGCAGCAGGGTGGGCGGGACCTATAGAGACAGAGGTTAGGGATTGCACATGGGTGGGGAAGAGGTAGCACTCTTTAGAGTGAACCAAGGTGTACAAAGTCTAGCTCCCTGCAAGTAATCGCCTCTTCTCCCTAGAGGAGGGTCTTGACCCTGCACGAGACGGTCCCGAGGGCGCCTGAGCCATCGCCCTCACGCATGCGCAACTGATGCCGCTCTACTTGGCCAAAACAGCGCGTACTTTGATGCCAAGGCGAATGCTGCCCCTTCCAACGTCAACAAGTCAGCCCCCCCCCCACTCTCCGATAATATCCACGAAGGACAGCAGTGACAATTTACTGGACATATAAGATTTTGATTCGTGCTGAAAAAACGATCCACCCTCCCGAGTAATTCAAAAGCAGCACCCCCCCCGCCCCGGACATTCTTCTTGCCTCATCCTGCGTGAAGTGCACGGTGCCCGTCACTTGCTTGTCCCCCTTCAGCACGCACACCGCCTTGACCACCATGGTTTAAGCTGCTGGAAGCACTGACAGATTCCGAGCTTTGTAGAGCGCACTCTCCTTTCAACAGGCGTCGCGTCACAGCGCTCCAAACCAATTGTAAAATGGAGCTGCGTCACCGACTTCCCCACCAATCCCAATGTACCGACATCCACCGAGTTCTAGTAAACAACTAGAGTGCTGACCTCAAATTTGTATATAACAAAGGAAGAGACAGCGTACAGGGATTGGCATCTAAATGAACGTTGCTCTTGTCGTTGTAGACAAATATTTAAACTCTAGTTTAGAGCCGAACGCGTAATTGTATTTTATGTTATAGATAATTACCTAAGCATAAATATTAATCTACAGTAAGAATATGAACCGGACACCAGTGTTCAGTATATTTTGGCACGGTTGTCAACTTTTCCACGTACATGCGTGACTGTGTTACGCAGCCCACTCGTACCTGACTACGGGCGTTTTGACCTACATCTCATAGATATCGTACATGTGCGCTTTTGTGACAACTATTGAGACCAGGGTCGGATTGGGATCATAATTAAGCCTGGGCAGTCCCAGGGCAAACAGGATGACTCTATAAACCATGGGTACTCACACTTTTTCTCGGGGGCCAAAATTGCAGTATGGTTTGCGGCCAGGGCCGCACCGAAGTGACAGTGGGGGGTGGGGGGGGGGGGGGGGATCAACCTTCCCGCCCCCTTTTTCAAAACATTGCTAAACAATGCTGCAGCACAGTTCTTACCCTTGCAGGGTGTAGTATGGAGGGAACAAGGAAGGAATAAGCTCCACTCACACTCCAGTGCAAGTTTAGAGATATAGATTTATTGATGGATCCACGACAGACATCAACACCCTCACAGGTCCAGAGCCAACCTCCAACTGCCTTCGCACCAGGCTCCAGAACTGACAGAATGCATTTACAACATTGAACAAGTTCCACTAGAATAATATGTACACTGTTAAACAAAAGGAAGAGTAATGTAGTCACATATTACATCATCTTCCCCCCTTCACAACGAAAACTAAGCAAAGAAATTAAATCTTAATGCAACTATTCCAAAATAAAATCGTCAAATTTCGAAGGCATCTTAATGCTTCTTTTGCCACGAGTACTTTCCATACTTGAAGGCCTGGGAACATCCCTGCCGCAAGCATCCATCTCGTCGTGGATGAGCTGAGTAGAAACTTCACTCTCAACAGTGGCATTCGAAGCATGAGCTTGTAGTCTGTCTTCACTACTTCCCTCCCGGATTGACTTGGACAAATTTGTATCTGGCACCTCATGAAACAAAGCATGACTTGAGTTGTCTACCTCTCTGTTCGCATAAACTTCATTGAAAATGTCTGCTTGTCTGGAAGAAATAGGAATGACACTGTTTCTGTTCCACCACCCTCTGCCATCCAATAAAACAGAAGCCTTAGTCACTTTAACAACTTTTACAGGTAGTGAGTATTTAGATTCTCCCTTAGAGACTCTCTTAGGTTTATTAATTAACACCCAATCCTGAATATTTAACTCAGTTTCCTTAACTTTGTTCCTGGTATCATAACTTTCTTTTTGCTTCAGTTGTTTCCTTAATACTTGGGTTCTCAAATCATTTAATGTTACATCCGATTTGCCTAATTTTTTTAAAAAAGATTCAGTCAACCATGCTGGCACAAGCTTAGACCTCGACTCTCTCCCTCTAAGAAGAGCAAATGGGGAAACTCCTGTGGTGGAATGAGGAGTATTTGAGTAAGCCCAAACTTTCTCTTTGAGAAAATCATGAACATTAGAATTAATAGCTAAAGCTGTTTGGATGCCTTCCTTTAAAATTCTATTGGCTCTTTCTACAAGGCCATTGGAAGCTGGACTATATAAGGCTACCTGTAAATGATGGACATTGAATTTCTCCATGAAACTTTTCATTTTCTTTGAAGTGAAATGTATTCCATTATCGGTGACAATCACCGACGGAGCACCCTCCAGCATAAACAAATTTGACAAGAATTGTATTGCAGTGTCAGTATCAGCATTTTCCACAAATGCAAAATAAATCCACTGTGAGAAGTAGTCAATTACAACAATTAGATATCTCATATCTTTTGATAACATATGAAAAGGTCCAGAAAAATCCATGGCAATTTTTTCCCATTTTTGCAGGATAATTCCATGGCTATCTGTTTGTATATATTCATTTCACCACAGTATTTATTGTTATTAGGCCAACCATGTCTAATGTAATGTAAAACCTGAGATAGTAAGTTATCATTAGACATGGCTAATTTCCATTCCTCCTGTGTAAACAAACCATCTTTTGATGGCCATCTAATCAGCTGTCCTAAAGCCTCTTCCTTAAATAAGTTTCCTGAGAATTTGACAGGTCCCAAAACAGCTAAATGGCATTCTGTTTACATTATTTGAAATTCCACTATAACGTTTTACTTAACAATTATGTCACAGAAAGACACAGAAAATTGGATCGACATAAAAAAAAAAGTGAAAGTGTGGCGTATGATCCAGATATTATCACATGATTTAAGTACCAGTAATAAGTAACTTTTGATTTTTGTGGGTGATGATGGGGGCCAGAGTGCAGCAGGTGATAAGATGATTTTTATACTATTCTTCTTTTTTGTATAAGCATTGACAATTAGATTTGTTACATTCTTTCATCATATTCCATCCATCAGTCTCAGAAGGATGGAAGACTGAGTTTGCTTTCAAAAGGTTTTAATTTGAGCCCTCTCGATTATTAGAAGTCCTTAAGAGTATTTACCTCACTGAGCCATTTTGTGGATTTCAGAAGAGAAAACGGGCAGGCCGAAGGAAAAAAAGCTGTTGGGAAAGCATAATGAGTGTATCAACAATAGAATGAAGGGATTATGACAGAAAAGGACAGGTATGAATGTCTTGGAGGAGGATGGGGTTGGAGGATTTTGGTACTGAATGAAAGGTGTTAGACCACAGCCTAAACAGGTGACAGCATGCATGTATATGCTATTTCTAGCCAAAAGGCAGCATAGCGCTATACATGGTCAAAGATTAGCATGAAGTCAATAATTAAGTGAAGGTGGGAGTTCGGTGACAAAGGAGAAGGGGTACAAGAAAAGATGGCTAACAGGAGGAGACAAGGATGTTTTTAAAAGAGAAGTGTTTTTTGCTCCAAGATAGGATCACAGGATGGTGACTGGCTAGTGCCATGACTGGAGGTAAAAGAGATTGACTACCAAGAGGGGACAGAGGTAGGAGTGGAGCCTCACCGTAATTGTCCACCAAAAATTCTAATGGGAACACTGACACTTTATCAGAGTACCTATACTAATGACAGGAAAACATCCTATGATGACAGAAAACCTTAGCAGCCTAGGAATTTCGTAAGAATCACTATTGCATTCCTTGTAAAGCAGAGCTACACATTAGTCGAGGAAGGCCCAGGAACGATACAGCTGTGTCATTCTTTAGCTTTACATATTTTATTACTGTATGTATTATGAAGCAGAGATATACACACTTTCTCGCTCTCCCACGCTATCTCCTTTTTTTCCTCCGCTTCTCACCTCACTCCTTTACTACTATCCATTCTCCTTTCAAGCTCTGCTTTTACTCTCTCCTCACTAACTGCTTTTCACTTTTCAATCTTTCCCTTCCAGTCCCCATTCTGTCCCCATTAATGCTCTTATTATCTTCCTTTCGGTTACCCCTTCTCCTTTCCCCTCTTCTCATTCTCATCGTGTTCTTTTCTTCCACTCCAGGCTCGGCTTTCCCCAGTTCGCTTTCCTCTTGTCATTATCTCTGACTCACCCTCCAGTCTCTTCCCCTTCCTCACTCTCCCTTTTTATCTGTTTTTCCTTCTCACCTATACTTGATGGTTTACATCTCTTTCTGTTTTCTTCCTTCCTTGTCCACAGTTCTTCCATACTCCTGCACCTGAGAACATATTTGCACTTTGTAATCCAGGCCTGATCTGTGAGTGCAGTGATCACAGGATAAAGCTATTGCTTTACAATGGTCACACCTGGGCCATGAATTGACAGGTTAGGCCGAATTTCATGTGGTCTTGCCCTGTCCTGAAATTTAAAAAAATCCTGTGGGAGACCTGCTATGTCTGCCCAGCTCAGCCTTAACTCTGTGACCTAGTGATAGCAATAATGCGGTGGGTTCCCTGAGTTCCAGTAATGATTAAAAGGGGGTCTACAGAAGTCAAAAGGTTGAGAACCACTGTTGTAGAGGAATACATCCCCATCATTACGGCATCATATGGCCTCATTCTAAAGTTATTCTGGTGCCATCCTTGAGTAATGCAGCCTCATTTGTATGTCATCACAACATAATTCTGTAATAATACAGTCCCATCCCGGAATACTCCCAGGATCATCCTGAACTAATCCAGCCTAATCCTGAAATCATCCTGCAGTAGTAAATGATCATCACATGTTTTCCACTGAAGTAATCAGGAACCCATCCTTGAGTAATCCAGCCTAATCCAGAAATCATCCTGGGGTCATCCTGCAGTAGTAAATGATCATAACATGTTTTTTCACTGAAGTAATCATGATTCCATCCTGGAGTAGTTTCTGTGATGACTCTAGAGTCATCTCATTTCAATAGTTGGCCCTATAGGCATACTTCAGGATGGCTTGGGATGACTTCCCCAGATAATTACAGGAATAGCCCAGCTGAAGTCATCAGATAACTTTAGAATGACTCCAGGATGATCTTCCTTTTTGACTTGGGAGTGCCAAAAACATGGCCCACATTCCCGGAGAGCGCCCTATCATGAAACACTATTTGTTTAGTGTCACTGGATGCATTTTTAGATAAATGTTTTTAAAAATAAGAGCCTTAAAGCTTATAGAGCAAGTAACATTGGCGCACACTAGAAGCACAGTATTTTGGCTGGGTGGAAGAGGTGAAAAAACCGGCTGAAGAACCACAACGCTTGATAAGTCTAGGGTTGCCACCTGGTGACATGATAGGCATTTTAATGACCTGGCTGTTATGCTTATAAACAAACGCGTTCCAATGTTGCTATGCGCTGCGTGGAACGGGTGCTGAGAAACGATTGGGGAAGCAGTTGATGTAGTCGCTTTCCCCAGAGGCTCCAGGCAATAAAGTGCTTTACACAAAAAAATACCTTGCCGGTGAAGTCACTACAATTTGGCGACGAGCGCCTGGAGCCAAGCACTACGCGTGCTGTGGCGTGAGGAGTTGTGTGGTGCAGCACAACATTCCTATAGGGCCGGCGACGGGGTGATTCATCGTGCTTTGAGTTTGTGCATTGCCGATTCCCTGGTGGGCCTGACTTTGTGTTTTACTGTCGTACGCCTCCTCACTGGATTGCACAATGGAGGTTGTGTTGGCTGTGGGCAACAGCAGCTTGACGCGACATTCGCGCGGCAATGTTGTCATGACAACCTGAACGCCGGCTGTGTATTTCGTACCGGCAGCCATTTTGAAGGATCCTGAGGCATTCTGGAGTTGCTTAGCAACGAATAATAACTGGATGTGAGCTCTTCGAGGATATCCTGCCACTCGTACCGATTCCCTTGTGCTGCAAAACGTGCAGGAATTCATACATGCAAGATTTGACAGTGATTCAACGCGTGCCGCTTCATATTACTTCTATTTCCTTTAGATACAATGCTTCTGGTTACCGTGACAAGCCCCATTTACTTTGAAAACAACTTAACAAGTGTGTTTAGCGGTCATCTTTATCTGTTTGGAAAAATCTCCATGGAAACCAGGGATTACTAGTTGCATTTGGACTCTTCTTCATAATATTATTTTTTTGTTTTCAATTTAAGATTGAGGGTATTTATTAATAATGGCAACGCAGAATTTCAGCATTTCTCCACCACAAGCATTTTGGCCAACAGGTTCTGAACCATCTATTAAGTGGTTAGAGTGGAAGGAGTACTTTATAAATTACATTGATGCAGTGGGTGGTTCTGGCAACATGTCAGCAGAGCAAAAAAAACATATTTTGTTACATTCTTTGGGTCCTTATGGGTTAAGAGTGTATAACCAAATGTTAAAAGCTCCAAGTAGTAGGGGATCAGAATGTTTTGAGGCAGCATTGAAAGATCTTGACACTTATTTTGCACCGAAGGTTTGTATGGGCATTACTAGATATACATTTTGCCAACGTAAGCAAAATGAGAACGAGTCAGTGGATAATTATGTCGCTGAACTTAAACAATTAGCAATTGCTTGCAAATTTGGAGCATTACAAACTGAGTTAATTAGGGACCAATTAGTTATGCATGTTCATAATCAGAGTATTCAAGAACGTTTGTGGGTGAATAGTGATTTATCACTTGAGGTGGTTATGAACATTGTGCGTAAAGCAGAGATGTCAGGTAGATGTGCCAAGGAATTATTGTCAAAAGTTAAAGATTCTGAGGTTGTTTGTAAAATAAACTCCAAATCTGCCAGTAAGTCTTACAATGCCACCCAACCTTCCAGTAAGTCTTTCAATGCCCAATCAAAATCGTTTCCTAAAGAGAAAAATAGATGCTACAGGTGTGGTAGTAAGGATCACCTAGCGTATAGCAAGACATGTCCAGCTCCAAAGAAAGTGTGGAAATTGTGGTTTAATTGGTCATTTTGCGAAGGTTTGCAGGAAAAAAGATAATAACGTGAAGTGTGTGTGTTGGAAGATTCTGAACGGGATGATGAAGAGGATGGAAGGGGTCATGTGTTTGGTAATGATAATGTCATATGCTCTAAAGCAAATTTGATTCTGAATGTCAATGGGGAGCCAGGGAAAAACAAGCCAGAGTGTCAAATAAGCATTGGTGGAGTTATAATGACATTTTGTGCTGATTCTGGATCACCTTATACCATTGTGAATGAAGAGGTATGGAGAGATAAATTCACAGGGAAAATTGGTATGGAGTTATGTGAACCTGATATACAACCACAAGTGGTGATAAAATTGATATGTTAGGTTATAGATGGTTAACCCTTAGATTTAAAAACAGATCCACTTGAGCTAAGCTGTATATAAGTAAGAAAGGACCACCAGTTCTTGGCTGGATTGATCAGGGTAAATTGCACTTTGTCCTGGATCCAAACGGGGAAGAACAAGTGAAGGTGGTGGATGAAGAGTTGGACTTTGCAAGGGATCTGTTACAAAAATTTCCTTCAGTGTTGGACACAAACTTGGGAAATTTAAAGGGTTTTGAACACCAAATAATTTTGAAGGCTGATGCGGTCCGGAAGCTACACAAGGTTAGGAATGTTCCTATATTGATTAGAGACGAAGTTTCAAAGGAGCTGGAAAGATTGGTGGCTTTAGGAGTAATACAACCTATTGAAGCATCAGAATGGATTTCTCCATTGGTAGTTTACAGACGCAGTAATGGAAAGATTTGTTTATGTGTGGACCTACGGCATTTGAACGATAATATTGTTATTGATCGTTTTCCCTTACCTAGGATTAATGAAATGGTTCTCTCTTTAGACTTATCTGCTGCGTATCATCAGATTTCCCTTACTACTGATTCCAAAAAGTACACAGCATTTATTACACCTTTTGGGTGTTTCCAATTTAACAGGATGCCTTTTGGCTTAGCGCCTGCTGCTGCAGTGTTCCAAAGACTTATGTTTCAGTTATTTGGAAATAAATCTGGTGTAAAATTCTTCCAGGATGACATTCTAATCTATGGGAAGAACAACATCGAACATGATTCAAGACTGAAGGAGGTGATGAACATATTGGAGAAAAGTGGTTTAACTGTGGAACTCTCAAAATGCAAATTTGCAAGGGACACCGTCACTTATTTGGGTCATGACATTGGAGCCCAAGGTGTCAGACCAAAAGAGTTTCTTCTGAATGCTATCAAAGATGCTTCGCTTCCAAGTTCTAAGGATGATGTTAGATCTTTTTTAGGTCTAGTTGAATACTGTGCTAGATTTATTCCACAATTTGCTGACAAAAGTTTCCATCTGAGACAGCTGTTGAAAAACAAAGTCAAGTTTGAATGGTCTAAGGAATGCCAGGAAGAATTCAATCGCATCACTTCTGAAATTGATAAAGTTCAAGGCTTACACTGTTTCGATCCTAACCTGGATAACTGAATCAAAACAGATGCCAGTGTTAAAGGTTTGGGTGCGGTATTAAGTCAGATGGATAAGGATGGGAAGGAATTTATAATATCCTTTTCTTCTAGAGCTTTGTCGCCAACAGAGGAAAAGTATCCCACAATTGTGAGGGAAGCATTGGCATGTGCGTGGGCTCTGGATCACTTCAGAGTTTTTGTGTGGGGAAAACCCGTAACAATTTTATGTGATCACAAGCCGTTGGTGAAATTATTGACAACGGAGGGAACTGTTAATGCTTCTGCGAGGATTGCAAGATTGTCAATAAGAATGCAGGATTATGTATATAAACTGATATATTTACCTGGCAAGGATAATCTAGTAGCGGACTTCCTATCAAGAATGCCTACTAAATTGGAAGAGTGTTTGGATGAATCTTGGCATAATTTCCAAGTAGCTTTTGTTCATGCAGATGGTAGTCATGCTGTGTGCAGGGAAGAGTGGATATCTGAATATGATAAGGATACAGTACTAGTTGATGTCAGGAAATTTTTGCAAGGAAATCGGACTGATAAAAACAAATTGCAGGAAGAGGTTGGGCCTTTTTGGGAAGTGAGATCGCAGTTGTCCATGGAGAATGGTACAATCATGAGGGGTGAGCGGATTATTCCTCCCAAGAGCTTGAGGGAAGTAATTGTGACTCTATGTAATGAGGGACATTTTGGCATTGTAAAAACAAAGGGTGTGGTAGGAAGTTTATTTTGGTGGCCAAAATCAGACCGCCAATGAATTAATATTTTTTGCCGAAACAACCATGGGAATGTGTGGCAATTGACTTTGCAGGACCATTTGGTAATGGACAAAAATACGTAATAGTGTTGATGGATTTGTTTTCTAGGTGGAATTTTTAGATAAGGTTTTTGTGTCTGAAGGTTTACCTACGGTGGTGCTAAGTGATAATGGTGTTCAGTTCTTGTCCAAGGCATCATAAGATTACTTCAAAAGAATTGGCGTACAACATAAAACTACTTCTCTTCATAATCTGGTTGCATCAGCTTAATGTGGTACAATGGTCTTTAGAATCAGTTCAGAATAGGATGAAAGAAAAACATGCTGTTATGAAAAAACGTTACGATTTTACTTTCTATCTGCAGAATTAGCAGTATGGCCCGCCCCGTACATCGTGTGTGGTGATTTAAATTTCAATGGGTCATGGGATGGAGCGCAGAATCTAAGAGATGTTGGGAAGGAAAGATACCCGGGGCGTAAGCCTAGAGTTTTTCAGGCCTTTAAGAATATGCAAAAGGAAACCGGATTGCTAGACGTATGGCCAATGTTGAAAAGGGAAAACCCGGTACATACATATTTCTCAGCTCCTCATAGGAAGTTTGCACGATTAAATAGACTATTTTCTTGTCTCATCTATATTTCTAGATTTATTGGAGATTTAGCTATACCCCTGATTTATGGCAGATCATAATCCTTTGGTGTTGGAGGTTAAGATAAAAGACTGGCAGAGATTTAGGAAGGGTCGGACGTTTGAGAGAGCTCTGCTGAATGATCCCCTTAGTATACAGCATATGAGCATGCGGTTGAAGGAATTTCTGGATTTTAACATGGGACCTGCCCCAATAGAGATAGTGTGGGATACATTAATGGCTGTGATAAAGGGGGAAACTCTTGGGTTCAGTGTAAGACGACAAAAACAGGCAGCAGCCCAGCTTCAGGTACTCATTAGAAAGTTGCAGGCAGCAGAAGAGCAACTTATCAGGGTGATCAAGAATGATGTAGAGGTCGAGCATGCTTTATATCAGATGGCGATAGCTAAAATGTCATTAGATAAATATTCAGCGGAAAGGGTAGCTGAAAAATATCTAACAAGGCGAATAGAATGCTATGAATTTAGCGAGAAAGTGGGGCATATTTTAGCAATGCGGACCTGTCAAAGGGCCTTTTTAGGCTCAGTCTCGAAAGTGCAGAATAAGGCAGGGCTGATAGTCACAGGCCCGATACAATCGGAGAAGCCTTTCGGGAGTACTATGCAGAACTACATAGTGCCGCTAATACTGGTATGGCGCATACAGATAGTAGTTGGCTGAGTGAGACTTTGGGTGGTCGGATTACCACAGAGGAGCAAACAACATTAGGACAGGAGGTTACAATGGAGGAATTGGTGGACGCGCTTGGAGAGCTTCCGAATGGGAAGGCTGTAGGCCCGGATGGCATTCCTCTTGAATTATATATACAAACATTTCAAGAACATGCTTTTACCGGTGTTGTTGAATGTGCTGATTCAAGTACAGCAAGGGGGTAATCCCCCACCGTCCTGGGGCACTGCTAATATAGCAGTGTTTTTAAAGAAAGGTAAGGATCTGCTTAGTTTAAGTTCGTATCATTCAATCACCCTTATAAATAATGATGCGAAAGTTTATTCTAAAATATTTGTGACTCGGCTGTCTGCTTGTATTAGTAAGTTGGTTAGTCATAATCAGCATGGGTTTGTCCCTGGTAGGGACACAACTGATCATATTAGAAGGGTGATAGCGTTGTTTGATGCTACACATACAGCAGAAGAGCCCATGGCTATGATTCTGTTGGATGCTGAGAAAGCATTCTACAGAGTCAATTGGGAATATTTGTGGGAAACTTTGAGGATATACGGTCTAGGGGAAAGATTTATTACAGCAGTCAAAGCTCTGTATCAACACCCAAGTGCTAGAATACAGATAGGTGGAGACTACTCAAATGAGCTCAGGATTGAGCGGGGTACACGGAAAGGATGTCCGTGCTCACCCCTATTATTTGCATTATTTTTAGATCCTTTTCTGCATTATTTGGAAGCAAATGAAAGTGTTCAGCCGGTGGTCCGCTATGGATGGGGCACAAAAATGTTGGCTTACGCAGACGATGTTGCAGTTATTACTGTCAACCCAGATTTGTCCCTCAAGGAAATCGAGAGTGCTGCAGAAAGCTTTGGGGCAGTTTCTAGCTACTCACTTAATAAGGATAAGACTCCGATAGTTTTAAATGAATATTGCAGCTCGTCGGATGCACAAAGGGTAGAACATGCGCTTTATTTAGGGATTGATATTCCACCTCAGGTAGAGAAGATCGCCCAGATCAACCTTAAGCCAATTGTTAATAATGGCAGATATAACCTTGGTAGATGGAATAATCTACGTATGACAATTATGGGGCGGTGCAATATGATAAAGATGATGCTTCTCCCTAAGGTGTTATATCTATTCCGGGCTATTCCATTAGAATCTGAGAAATCTTTGTTTAGCATGCTGGACCAACTCATAATGCGGTTTGTTTGGTCATATGGTAAGATTCGGAGAGCTAGCAAATACATGACACTATCAAGGGAGAAGGGTGGGTGGTCTCTTCCTAACTTTAAGCTGTACCAGATGGTAGCTGCAATGCAGTATATGCAACCCTTGTTTAAAAATAGCCGTCTGGTAAGTGGAGAAGAGTACGTCCCGAATATTTATGATGTATTAATCGGCCCCGCCGCAAATGGGGCATTGCTTGCATTTCTGGAGCCCAGCTATTTTAAGAAGGTTCGGTTTAAAGTTCTAAATGCTGCTTTTGAATGCTGGGACCCTTGGCAGAAGAGAATTGGGCTCGGCAGATATAATTATTATACTTTGATCATGAATAATACTCTCCTCCCCGAGATATTTAGAGATAATATTATGGCAAGTTGGAATCGACAGGAGATACAAAGATTAGGTGATTTTATTGAGGGATCTACAATCACTACATTTGAGAATCTTCATGGAAAATTTGGTCTAGCCCAAAGGGGCTTTTTTAAATATCTACAAGTAAGGGATTTTATTTATAGAAAAACTGGTAGGGCAGCAGGCTTTGCAAAGAATCCTTTGTTAGAGATGATGATCTCCTGTGACAAGATTACGATAAGGTCAATATATGATAGATTGAATGATGATCTACCTGAGGATTTGGCCAAGCATAGTAAAAAGTGGTGTGACAAGCTGATTGTGGAAGAGATGGATTTTTATGAATCCCTTAGGCTAGGGTGTAGCACCCTGATCTCAGCATCCCTTCAGGCACAACATTACAAAACAATTTTTGATTTGTATATCACTCCAGGGAAATTAGTGAAGTGGGGTCGGGTAGAGGGGATACACTACCCAAGATGTCAGCTATATGGCGTGGATGTAATTCATATGTTTGCCACTTGTACAAAGCTGGCGAATTTGCGGAAGAAAGTTGAGAAGTTTATTAAAGATTTTGCTAGACTAGAAGTTGAATTAACACCTGGGGTTGTGATACTCGGGGTCTCTGAGTTAATTGAGCCAACTGTCTCTAAGTTTATCTTTGCAGTTATGTCAGTGTATCGACTGTGTATTTCCTCTGTATGGCTGGATCAACAACCCTCTACATATCAAAGTTGGCTAAACCACCTCTTTGCAACATATCAGTTGGAACATGTACTGTATGAACGAAAAGGGAAGAGAGGGAGAAGTAAGGGGCAAGACACATGGGGAATACTGGGTGAATGGTTAGGAAATGATAGTATAGAGGCAATGTAGAGTAGGGTGAATGCTTCTTTGCACATTGTAATATAATTGTCTAACTTGATGAACTGTATTTGTACTTTCTTGGGTATTGAGAATAAAAAAATATTTAATTAAAAAAAACAAAAACGTTACGATGAGCAGCATGGTACAAAACCAGTTGACATTGTGGTTGGTGATTGGGTTTGTGTTAAGAAACCGGTTAAGGTCATGAAAGGACATAGTCAATTTTATGAACCAGAAGAAGTTGTAGAGGTTTTGAACAATGCAGTCAGGTTGAGCAATGGAAAGGTATGGAATCTTAAACGGGTGGCCAAGGTGCATAGGGAAGTTAGGAGTCACAATCCCTCTAAGTCTAATTTTAGATGGTTGGAAGGGGAAGAAGGTGATACTGTAAGTAGTGAAGGACTATGTATGGAGAGTGTTAAATGTGAGAATAATGCAGAGGTTTGTGCTGGTGAAAGTGAGAATAGTGCTGAGGTGAACGAGGAGATTGGTGGATATGTGGTTAGTGCTGAAGCGAATAAGGATGTTAAAGGCGGTGTTAGTGAGGCTTTGGATGGAGGGAGAGGAAAAGTGAGGAAACCACCCGGTTGGCTTAAGGATTTTGTGTGGGGGGAGAAGTTTTTTTTGAGTTAATAAAGTAACTTATAGGAACTGTATGTACTCATAGGAGTCATATGTATATAATATATTTTAAGTACAGCTGTTAGAACTTCTGTTAAATTTCAATGTTTGATTTATGTTCATTTCAATCATTTATTTTTCTTATTTGTATTTATTATATCAATTTTTTTTATCTCTGTATTGAAAGGAAGGGGATGTGTTATGTTTATAATCGAACGCATTCCACTGTTGCTATGCACTGCGTGGAACGTGTGTTGAGAAACAAACAGGGAAGCAGTTGGAGTAGTCGCTTTCCCCAGAACCTGGTGAACCACCCATACAATGGGAATTGTGGATTGATATGTTAGAAGCGTACGTGGAGGTTTTGGGAGATCAAGAATGTTCCCCAGAAAGATATTTGGCATTATTGAAGCGCAGACTTGGTGCGGTTGGTTTACGTGAATTTAGAAACCTACCGCAGATGGATAATACTGGGGAAGTGGATGTATACCAGCTCACTAAGAAACAAATGCAAGAACGTTATGGCAGGGAGATTAATGTGGTGTTGGAACGATAGAAGTTCTATTCGAGGATGCTGCAGGATGATGAATCTATTGATCAATTTGTGGCGGCACTTAGAGGATTAGCTGTCACTTGCAAATTTGAACAAATATCTTAAGATCAGGTTTTAAGAGACCAAATACTGATGAAAACCAAATCTCGCAAAATAGAGGAGAAATTATGGTCATGAAGCAGTGACCTAACGCTGAAGGTTGCAATTGAAGTAGCAAGAACTATTGAAGTATCTGAGAAGTGTGTTGAAACTGTCAGGAGAAACTTTAATGACTCTGAACTAGGAGCCATTGCTGTTAGTTCTGTGAACAAGGATTCCAAGAGGTGTGGGAAGAAATTTGATTGGAAAAACAATGGTGCAAAACAGTGCTATAGGTGTGGCGCTGGGGATCACTTAGCTAATTTTAAGAAATGTCCAGCTGTAAGTAAAATGTGTAATACATGCAAAAAAGTAAGCAATTTCAGCAAAGTATGCAAAAATAATACAAGGAGCATAAGTTATGTATCGGAGCATGAGTAAATGGATGAGAATAGGATTCAAGACATTACTGGCGGCGTTGAGTGTAACCCTTCCAAATTACCTATGTGCAGACTACTTATTGATGCAACTGAAGTAACAGCAATGGTTGATTTGTGTGCTTGGTTCACTATTATGTGTGTGGATATGTTTAAGGAATTATGGCCTGGTAGGGAATTGATTCCAACAGATGTGAACCCGGGTAGTTATACTGGTCAAAGAATTCCCATAATGGGTTATGTAAATGTGCGCATTGAATTTCAGGGTAGACAATGTGAAGGTAAATTGTATGTGGCTGAGAAGGGTCAGTTAATTCTTGGTTGGGCACATATCAAGAAATTGGGCATAAAAATTGACTCTACGAAAGCAACTCCAGTGTATACTGTATTTGAGCATGATTTGCAACAGGAATTGGTCTCTGATGAATTAGAGAAGAGTTTTCCTGTAGTATTTTCGGAATCCTTAGGTAAACTTAATGGATTCAAACACCAAATCATATTGCAAGAAAATGCAAGCCCTGTAAGACATAAGGTGCGAAATGTGCCTGTGAATTATAGGTCTAAACTTAAGGAAATGTTGAAGGAGTTAGGTGATAGGTATATTATTGAACCTATTGAGAGTTCAGATTGGATTTCTCCAGTAGTGATTTCTCTGAAAGTGAATGGAGATCCCAGGTTGTGTGTCGATTTGAGGTCTTTGAATGAAGCTATCTAGGTTGACACATTTCCATTGCCAGATTTGCAAGAATTGGTATCATCTGTGAGCCAGGCCTCGGTATTTTCCACCATAGATTTATCGAGCGCCTATCATCAGATTGAATTGGATGATAGTTCTAAACATTACACTGCATTTATAACAACAGAAGGTGAATTCCAATATAGAAGAATGCCTCTTGGACTTGCTAGTGCTTCGGCTGTTTTCCAGAGGGAGATGAATAGAATTTTCAGTGTGGTGCCGAATGCAAGGGTGTTTCAAGATGATATCCTGATTTATGGCAAGGATAGACCTGAACATGACAAAGTGTTGAATTATGTTTTGGTCATACTTTGAGAGAATGGGTTGACTGTGAGGAAGGAGAAATGTACATTTGGCCAAAGACAAATAGAGTACTTAGGTCACATTATTTCTCAAGAAGAAATTTGCCCAAAAATAAGTCATGTAAGGGCTATTGTGGATGCTCCTGAGCCAAGTAGTAAGAAGCAACTGATGTCATTCTTAGGTGTCACGGAATTTTATTCTCGTTTTATAGAGAATTATGCCACCAAAATAGAGAGTCTGAGAAAACTTTTGAGATAAAGGGGGTCATTCCGACCCCGGCGGTCAAGGACCGCCGGGGCCGGGGATACGGGAGCACCGGCAACAGGCTGGCGGTGCCCCGCAGGGCATTCTGACCGCGGCGGTTTGGCCGCGGTCAGACAAGGAAAACCGGCGGTCTCCCGCCGGTTTTCTGCTGCCCTGGGAATCCCCCATGGCGGCGCAGCTTGCTGCACCGCCATGGGGGATTCCGACCCCCTCACCGCCATCCTGTTCCTGGCGGCTCCGACCGCCAGGAACAGGATGGTGGTGAGGGATGTCGTGGGGCCCTGTAAGAGGGCCCCACCTTGTATTTCAGTGTCTGCGTTGCAGACACTGAAATACGCGACGGGTGCCACTGCACCCGTCGCACATACCCACTCCGCCGGCTCCATTCGGAGCCGGCTTCCTTGTGGGGAGGGGTTTCCCGCTGGGCTGGCGGGCGGCCTTCTGGCGCTCACCCGCCAGCCCAGCGGGAAAGCCAGAATGGCCTCCGCGGTCTTTCGACCGCGGAGCGGCCATTTGGCGGCTCCCTCCAGGCGGGCGGCTCCCGCCGCCCGCCGGGGTCTGAATGGCGCCCAAAATGTTCCATTTGTGTGGGGTAAGGATCAGTCTATATGTATCGTATGTATTAAGCAGGAAATATTACAAGCTCCATGTTTGAAACCTTTTGTAACTAGTGTGGACTGTGAAATTGCTGTTGATGCTAGTAGTTATGGTATTGGGGCTGTTCTTTCCCAAAAGAAAGGTCATGAGAAATGGATTGTGGCCTACGCTTCTCGAACACTTTCTCAATCTGAAATGAACTATTCAGTGATCGAGAATGAAATGTTGGCCCAACTTGGGCTGTGCAAAGATTCTGGTTGTACATTTAGGGGAAGAAATTCAAATTGTGCACGAACCATAAACCGTTGGTAAATATATTACGTCCTGCTGGTGGGAAGAATTTATCACCAAGACTTGCAAATTTGCTTCTAAGTTACAAATGTATTTTTTCGAGGTGGGGCACATACCTGGGAGGTGTAATGTTGTGGCTGATGGTTTGTCACATTTGTCAATTGGGGGTGAGAATGTTGATGTGGAATGTGATGTTTTGTTTACATATGAGGATGTGTTGTCTGGTTTGGAACCGCATGGAAGATCGGAACAAGGAATTTTGACGGAACAGGAATGGGATAGAGAAATGGTGAAAGATAATGAAATGCAAGTGATGAAAGGTTACATATTGAATGGCTGGCCTAGCGAACGTGTGTTGAGAGGTGAAAGCGCTACTTTGTGGAAATTGAAGGATGAGCTCAGTGTTTGTGGTGAGGTAATTTTGAGGGATGATAGAATTATTCCTCCGAAGGGAATCCGAGAAATTATCGTGAAAAAGAGTCACGTTGATCACAGTGGTATGTCAAGGAATAAACGGAAAGTAAAGGAATTTTTCTGGGGGCCTGGAATTGATATAATGATTGACAGATTTGTAAGGAATTGTTTGGTTTGTGCACAGAGTGATAAAAGTGCGAAAGCATGCACAGCACCTTTGATTCCTGTGGAGATGCCTGATAGGCCTTGGTTGAAATTAGGAATTAACTTTGTGGGGCCATTCTCTACTTTGAAAGCTGAAGAAGCTTGTGCTATAGTTTTGGTGGATTCTTTTTCGAAATGGCCTGAGGTGGAATTTGTAAACAAAATTTCTACAGAAACTGTAATTGAATTTCTGGAGAATGTATTTTCTGGGGAAGGGGTACCATAAGTTCTAGTATTGGACAATGGGGTACAATTAACTTCTACAAGGATGTCAAGGTTCTTGGAACAGAATGGGATAAAGCATGCCAGAGTTGCTTTATATAATCCTTCTTCTAACAGTCAGGTTGAAAGATTTAGTAGGGTAATTAAAGAAACGATACAGTTGGCTCTAAAATCTGGTATTTCATGGAAACGATCCGTACGGAACATGCTTACATCGTACAGGGTGACTCCTCATTCTGTGGCTGGCAAAATGCCTTTTGAATTGTTAAGACGGAGGAAACCGTCTACCAGTTTGGTTCCGTGGTGGTTGATGGAAAGGAATCAAGTGAAATTTGGTGTGGAATGCTATAAGGGAATGAGATACTTGGTGCGGACTTATCAGCTGCGTACTAAATTGTACCATGATATCAAATCCAGTGTGTGTGAGTTGTCAGTGGGACAAAGTGTTCGAGTTAAGTTGCCTGGAAATGTTGATAAGGGAAGGCCACGTTGGTCGGAGCCAAGGAAAATTGTTAAAGTTTTGAGAAACGCAGTTAAGTTGGATGATGGCAGAATCTGGAATGTGAGACGGTTGTCTATCTGTAGGTCTGGAGGAGAGAGTGATGGCGGATTTTCAGGAGGGTGTAATGAGTACCTAATGGAGGGCGTTCCTGATGTGGTGGATAGTAATGCTCAAGATGGGAATGGTGGTTGTGGGAATGGTATGTTACGACGTAGTGGAAGAGAAAGGAAGGCACCAGCCTATTTGGATGACTATGTGAATAATTAGTTTTATCACTCAAATATTGTTATTTGTACTGTGTATAGTTAAACTTTTGGAAATTTTGTAACTTATATTCATCTATGACCAATTGTATATAAATTATTATTTTGAGATTGTTGGGGGAAAGATGTGTGGTGTTGAGTATGTAATGTGGAACGGTCAGTGTTGACCAGGAGACGGAATGTTGGGAGGCGACGGTTGAGGAGAGATGACGGCAGAGGTGGACGCGTCTAGGTGGTCGACACCGCCTTGTGTGTATGCTGTTAATTACTTAATAAACGCTTCACTGCAGCCTTTCCTCTTTGTGAAGTCTATTTCAACATTGGCGACGAGCGGGAGCTCTGCATGGGTGCTGCCATTCTGTGAGTCTGTGCCTTCCGGTTCAGGTTCGTCGAGGGATGGAGGGCGGTTTTCAACATTGCCGACGATCCTGTAGTGGGCGTTACTGACTCCTTGTTTCTTTTTGATGAAGGCCAGCCTGTTGTGCGCGTGTCGTATTGGATTACTTTCCAATTGTGTGAAGAGGCACGATCAAAGCGCGTTATGGTTGCCATAGCGACACAGTGATGGCCTCAAGTGTTTTTTTCTCTCGCTTTCAGTTTTCAAGCCGGAAGTTTGTTTTTACATTTTGCGTGCCGAATATGCTCAAGGAAGGCATCTTCATTACATTCATTTGTTGCTATGGTTGCCATAGTAACACAGTTAAGCGTGTAGACTGTTTTTTTTCTTCTATTGAGCGTCTAACCGTGCTCTTCAGGAAGCCACGTTCTAATGTGTGCTGTGTTGTTACGGCAACGCATTGGTTTTGACGCATGTGGCACAGCAGCTCTATTTTTATGATTGTATCTCATGGAGCATCCTACCGGCCATTTTGAGTTAAGGGAAATTTTTGGATGAAAGGAAAGTGAAAGTACAAGGAATATAAAAGGACAAAAACTTTATTAATATTTTAATGTTTTTTTTTCTTCTTCCTTCACTCACTTTTCAATCACATTTGCAATGTCTAGTATTCAACCCCCACCATTTTTTTTATCAGAACCTGGTGAACCACCCATACAATGGGAATTGTGGATTGATATGTTTGAAGCGTACGTGGAGGTTTTGGAAGATCAAGAATGTTCCCCGGAAAGATATTTTGCATTATTGAAGCGCAGACTTGGTGCGGTTGGTTTACGTGAATTTAGAAACCTACCGCAGATGGATAATACTGTGGAACTGGATGTATACCAGCTCGCTAAGAAACAAATGCAAGAACGTTATGGCAGGAAGGTCGGCACCGCTTTTTGTGTATGCTGTTAATTACTTAATAAACGCTTCACCTCAGCCTTTCCTCGTTGTGAAGTCTCTTTCAACAGAGTCATTTGCCCAGAATCACAGGATATTGAGCGGACACTGTGACTTATCGAACATAGTTCCCAGTTTGAAAGTTAGCAGCTCTGACCTTAACCCGATAACCCCTCCCCGTGAGGCCCTGCATACTCCGACCCTCCTCACCCACCATTCCCTTAATGTAATGGCCCACCGGGGATGGAAAAGACACTGCTTCTGGGCAGGGCCAGCACCACAGGGGGCCGAGGTGAGAACTACCCCAGGGACAGAGCAGCACCTGGCTCCCCGCAAGGCTGCATCTTAGACTCAACGCCTCCCTCACCCATCATACCTCAGGGCGACGTCCTGGGAGGGGAGGAATGAGAGAAAGGGCATGCCGTGGACTGTTAACAGAGGCCGTAAAAAACGGCCCACAGGTCACCTTTAGACATTGGCCCATCGGATAGTGTCCGACTGCCCGCCTTACCAATCCACCCCTGATTGAGACCAAAAGCTGGGCTCTGTGGTTAGAGAGACACACATGCACCAGCCCCTGATTACTATCAGCTCATCAGTTTTAGTAGCAGGAGACGCCTATTCAACTGTCGCCTGTTAGGGAGGGTGTTGTATCGGCATCTCATACATCTCATATGTTTTTTTAAATTAGTTTACCAGTTCCCTGCTATTGGTTCTTTGAGCATCTATGTGGGACATGGATTTAGTGCGTAGAGTGTGACGCAGGTGGCTATAGCCACACTGAATTCCATTTTGTCTTTGCTAAATATTCACTCTAACAGCAGATGTGAATTGCAGGGTTTTCCTTTCCAAGCATATGTCTTTGTAGTGGGTCAGACTAAGGAGCGTTAAGCAGTGGTCGAAGTGCATTAAATCAAAGAATGGGAACTTTATGGGGAATGGCACATTTGGCTAAAACACCAAATATTCTGTAACATTTTCAGTCTTTCACCTTCAGGTAACTACATATAAAATAGCACACATCTTAAATGAAAATGAAATGCAAGTTATGTTAATTAGTGGGAAATGAACATTATGAAACTTCCATTAGTTAATGCACTGCATCAGAGATCCACAAAATTTAACCCAGGTTGAGCAGTGGAAAATAGTGACTTGTGTATGTTTAGGGTTACAATGTCCCAGTCAGTGAGAAAAAGCACTGTGAACATGTAAGTCATTATTTTAAACTTGCATTATGCACAGTATAAAATAGGCTGCCACAAAATGCACAAAAGGATGTAAAATATAAAAGTGCTTCCAAAATATAGATTTTAGTAATATCCAGACTGTATGTAGTGCAATTATTTTATAACTGTTTTTAAAAGCACACATTTCACTGCTTAGCTGGTAGTCCCCATGTAATACCTCTCAAAAAGAATGAATGTGTGTCACAAGGAAGCTATTTTTTTATAACTGTCTTTTAAAAGTACACACCTCACAGAGTAGCTGGTAGCCCCCTTGTAAATACCTCTAAAACAGAATAAATGTGTGTCTTCAGGAAGCTTTAAGTGATTCCATCAATTAAAGCCAATACCAACTTCTAAGCACCCTTTACATTTGCACCAGTTGCGCACATTTCAGGGAAGCCGTCACTCTGGCAAGAAGGCTTGTTTAGCTGCATTTCTCAGTTTCACAGCACAGGAGATCTCCTGCTTTACACGTCAGCAGAAGCATTTCCACTCTCAGAATTAAACGACCCGGGACTGGTCCTGTGTTTTTTCACAAAATGTAGGAGAACCGTTTTTCTAAAATCAAAAAAGTATGGGCAGGTCGTGCTCCCTGGTGGTAAGGAAAGGCAAGAGAGGGTCACTTAACGCTGGGGAGTTTTCCTCTTCTTTTTCCTGGCTCATTGTTCTCTGGAAGTGCTTCTCCCTATAGATTAACACATAGTTAAGTGGAGCTGCTTTTCTTGCCATTATGCCCTGAATGTGGGTTTCTCCAGAATGGAGACTTTCAGCTTCTACCCCACCCTCCTGCTCATACACACACAGCTAATCTGCAAATTTAGTGTGAAGGTGGGCCAGAAGCTTCTAGCCAATGTGCCAATATTTCTCTATAAGAAACAGGACTAAACACACCACTGGCATATGGGACCTTCTGTGCTCTAGGTTTGGGGTGACTATTGTGAGAGTTAGTAATCAGCATTACAAATAGAGCTGCTGCTAACATTAGCTTGTGTTTACACTGTCCTCCATCTTGCCTCAACGTCACTATATACCACATGAAGATTAATACCATCTTCTGCGCTAAATAAAGTATTGTTAGTGTTTACATAGCTGAGCAGGAAGTGTTTTCAGAAAGTTTTCTCATTGTACCGACTCAAGGACACTTTATTATCGTCCCACCCTCATGCTAAATCAATGTATCAGCTTAACTGTGTAGCTAAGACTGTGAGAATGACTGAATCTCAATGTATTGCTGTCTTGAGAGAATCCTCACATGTATTCTGTTGTTAAATGTTCTAGCTTCCTTTCCTATTGGTCCAAACGCTGAGAGCTATGTAATCCCACAGAATGCATGAAAGTCTTTGTCTAAAGCTCTATGTGAGTACGTGGATTTCTGTGACTAGGGAGACCCATTCTCCCCACCTTAGAAGGCAATTCAACGCCAAATTGGATTTAGAACTCTACTGACTTCTTCGTGATTATGATTTGTATGCTTTTCTGCTTAACTTGCTTATGGCATGTTTATCATAATCTGTTTATTAATTGGTTATATAAAGCCTTGAAACAACAGACCTTGTCTGACATTCTTAATAGAATGTCTCAGCCTTGTTATATGGATTCCCTAAACAAGAACGAGTGACTGTTCCAATTAGGGAGCACCTGAGTCCGTATCGGAACTTCACCACTCCAAGTCCTAGTCTTTGGTGCTCTCCATGAGTGCGAATTTAAGACAGATTTATGCATCAACACTATTGCTAACTCCCGTTGCCAGGTTTGGAGCTAAAAACCTGGGGAAGTTCTCCAGCCTTCTAGGGAGGACTGTCTGAACCTTTCTTAATAGAGGGAGATGACTGATTTCGCAAGAAGGGCATTGGAAGTAAACTTACACAAGGAAGGCAATGTATAGAAGAGAGGAACTACTAAGCAGAACAGGTAGGGTGACCTGAAACCACCGCTGTGGCATAGGAGGACGTGCACCACTCATTCTATTGGTTCTCAGGAAGACAACAACCTTTGCTGAAGATCAGCTCTAAAGGTGGCATGGGCGTCTAACTTCGTTTTTTATAGGGAGCCTCAGGAAGAAACTGTGAAGCCAATGATCGCCGGACCACAAATAGCGCATCTTGAGCTCAGCTGGTCCATTACTGGTGTTAACATAACAAGCTCCCACTTGACTGGGTGTCCACCTGCTCCAGAAATGCTCACCATAAAACATTGGTGGCCCCGGGCAACGATCTGAAAATCCCACTTGATGAGCTGTGCATAGAGGACGTCATTTGGAATAGTAAGCCCACCTACCACTGAGAGAAGTGTAATCCTGACGTAAGATGCATCTGCAATTCATGGTGCACAACTAGAAGGGGGAACTTATAGTATTTGACTTGCCAGCCTTTAACTTGTTAATCTCCTGAGAGGAGGGTGAGTAGACCTGATTCCACTAGAAGGAGTTGGGGAGCGTTACTCAAGACCCAGATTGTTCTTCAAGGGCAACCCTTAGGATGAGGCCTGAAAAGGACATTGCACCATCCCAACAAGATCTCTGTCTGAGAGGGAACAGCAATGGTTTTGTCCCCAAGCACACCAGTCTAACATACACTGTATGTGACTTTCCAAATTTATTACAGTACAGTGTTGGGGGTAGAAGTAAAGCATTTTTCCCTCTAGATAAAATCACTGATTGTCCATTGATTTATTTATTGCTGTTGGATGGTTAGTTGAGTTCTGAGTCTCTAGCCCACACCACCTCCTTGAGTGAGCCTTTGACTACTCAACTCCACTTCCCTAAGGGTGAAGTGCTAAAGGAGTGCTCAGTCTTGTGAACAGGAGTACAGTTAAGCCTGAGGTCACCAGTGGTAAAATTCTCTGATTGTTACAATCTGAGCTCAGTAACCCCTGTCTCTCAAGAAAGTTCCCACAATATGGATCAAGTACAGATAGAAGATTGGTCTTAGTACAAACTTTCAGATGAGATTGTATCCCTCTAAAACTATCTTAATGGCCCAACTCCACCTCAAGAGAGACAGGCACTCAAGGGGTCATTTTGTGGCGGTCCCACCACCAACAGACTGGCGGTGCAGACTGCCACATTATGAGTGTGGCGGGTTGGCCTCTACCAACCCACCACATCTCCACTCCTACCTCAATGGCGGTTGGAAACATCGGACCAGAAATGATCATCTCCAAGAGTTAAGGAGCCAGCCTTCCGACATGGTTTCTGCAGCGGTAGTACCGCCACGAAAACCATGGCGGAAGGGCTACCGGTGACAGGGAATTTCTTCCCTGTCAACGGTAGATGGCTCCCCACCCCCCGCAGCAAGCACTAGACATCCCCTGCCCCCTTTCCCACCTTCATAGACATCGTCCCCCTTCAGCCACATCGCCTTCTCCCCCTTCAGCCACATCACCCCCCTTCAGCCAGATCGCCCCCTAAACCCCCGCATACATGCACATAAACACCCACAGGCACCACGCATACCCCCATTCACCTACACTTACATACACGCATCCACTCACATACATCCATACACGCATTCACAACTACATTCATACACGCATTCACAACAACATCCATACACGTATTCATGCACGCATACTCACACCCGTCCAAACATGCATTCTCACATGCATACAGACTTACATGCGGACACGCATTCACTCCAACATTCAGACACACATACAACCATGCATTCACACATTCATGCACACACACACAGATACCACACACTCATACATGCCCACACAACACTCCCCACCCACTCCCCTGTCAAAAGATCACCTTATCTGTTCTGGGGAGAAGGTTGTCCGGCAGGGAACGGGAAGGGGCGCTCCCACTGCCGGCAGCGCCCCACCAGCAGGACACTGCCAGGCCGTATTATGGCCCATAATATGGCAGGCAGTGTCCTACCGGCAGGGCGGGTGGTGGAACCGTCAGAGCGCCTTCACCCACCAGCACAACTACTGCTGGATTTCCACCCTAAGTGTGGCGGAAATCTGCCAGTGCCCTTGATAAGGCGGCCGGTCTCCTGGCACCCACAGCTTCAAGACCGCCAAAGTCGTAAGGAGGGCCTCAGTCTTTCGCTGACATTTATTCACACACGCACGCAAACACATACACACACACCCACACTGTCTCCCTGATTGCATTTCTCACTGTCACGCACTTTTCTCTCTCTTGTTATCTGTTTCTCTCTCTATGTCTTTCCAACCATCCTTCCATATAGCCATCTCCATTTCTCACCAAATGTTATCTTTCACCACCAGTCCACCTTGCTTAAACTTTTTTGCAAATGGGCCACCAGATTGTCAACTATCACTGTGCTACAAACATCACCCAATGCCAAAACAGACCATACAACCACCCCATAAGTACAAAATAGTCCTCATCACGCACCCAAAGCACTTCTGATGAGCCTCAATCAGCCACCATAGGGCACTTAACTGCATCTTCACCCAACACTCTCTACACAGCACCTTTCCAATTACACTAACAATTTGAATTTCTAAAGCAAAACACACAAGATAAGTCCTTAACACTCTCATATACATAAGATGGCAGCAAAGCCATGTGGTTGGACAAAACGCTGCCAATGCAATATCTTACAGCCATTCAAATAGAGTTAACTCCGATATACTACACCTCTAGCACACAATAGTTATTTGGCTAATGATGCTGTATAGGTAATCTGCATAAGCCAGGCAATGGACAATTAACCTCCTAACTCAATGGACAATGGCAAAGTATTTTGCCACGTACATTCATATATAAATAAAGTACAAAGACCTCTAACACAATCAAACATGTTCATTAAACTATACGAAACATAAACAAAGTATATATTCAACAAATCTCTACTAACTAGACACAACCAAACAGGAGCAAACAGACCCACACAGCCAATGCATGAACATCCCAGAACCATAGGAAAAGGGCATTTAGTTTGAGGAATCTCTTCAGTGCCTTACTAACTGTTGAAAGTGCTGTGCAAATGCTGATAATATGTATCCTAAAGGAAGTTTCATTCATATTTTTATGGTGTATACAAATGTCACAAAATTGCCATACTCATGTGTTGCTTTCATGTTTTTAAATCCTCCTTTATTTATTGAATCCATATCATCAATACAGTATTAAAAAAGAATAATATTCAAAAACAGCCTTATAGCCAACACTCACCAACATGTTTGAGATAACCTTCTTTGTTGAAGCTGAAAAGATATTTAAAACATCTCTTAGTTATTTTTAAAATACCATAATTAGTTATTTTAATACACAAAATAGTACAAATGAGCACATCTTAGCCTCTTATTACAGTGTTTTCAATATTCCATTCAAGTAGTCATATTACCCGTCATGGAATAACAGTATACATTATGACTCAGATAAAGTTAATTAATCACATCCATCCTCAATGCTAATAATATAACATATATTTCCAGGTTTAATCTCAGTACATTCTTATACTGTGCAAATGTGAATTTTATTACAAGGCACGGAGGCTCCTATTATGCTTTCTTTTCTTGCGTTGAATTTAATAGCAGCCAAGATACAACTACAACTCCCAGCAGTCCTAGCTGGAGAAACTACATAATATGTTATAAAGAAAAACAACCAATCAGCACACAATATGACTCTAAACAACTTGACTGAGAGCAACAAGTCCTCTTTTCTTGCTGCTTGCAGTCAAGATAAGTACTACATTTTCTCCGTCTACATTTAATATATTTATGTATGGTGTATAATGTTTTAATGGTCTTTATTATTATGTGAATTTTATTGCTTGCCGTTTCTGCCCAGGTAGTCGCAACATTCTAAACGAATGTTGTCGTCTTGTAGCCTGCTCCTCCAACCGTTGTTTTCAACTGTAGCGCTTTTACCAGCCTCTGCGCGTCGCGTCTGTGGAAAAAGCTGCCGGCTCCTCTCCTGTTCCCCGCTCGTTAATTTGAGCCTGTTTTCACCCTGTCAGGCCGCAGTCTTGCCTCCGTCTGCCTCGGAGTTCAAGTTCACACCCCTTTTTCTTTTTTTAGCATGAACGCTTCCTGCTTCTGTTGTTGGCTCGAGGAAAGTTAACCCTTTCAATTCCGGTGGGTTATTTTTTCTCTTTTCAATTTGTTATCTTTTTGCTGCCCGCATCCTTTGTCAATGAAATATGGAAAACTTTTCAGAAGAAGAAGAAGCACAACTATTCAAAGATAATTTGGATTCCTTTATTAAGGACTCTGTACAAAAAGCTGTGTCTAACTCTATGTCAGATTTTTCCAAATCTTTTGAGGCTCCTGTAAAAAAAAATATTAACATTGGATACCTCTGGTACTGGTACTAAAAAGCCAAGAAAAGGATGGCAGATAATTTTGGTTCAAATATTGACTCTCCTTTAATTTTTTCCGTCTCTGAGCCTGGTACGTCCAGTAATCCTAGTTTTCCTTTACATATCACTCAGTTGGGAGACATGGATGATGATTTGGGTGATTCCGATAAGGATGATCCAGACATAATGATCTGGTCAGGGCCTGTGGAGAAGAGGCGTAAAACTTCTCTTTCTGAATTGGAAGATTCTTCAAAGGCTGGTAATAATACTAATGAAACCATTTTAGACTTTTCAGGTCAACCAATGTTTAATCCTGCGCTTATTCGTCACCCGAACTCCACTGAGTGGTCGCCTTGAGAACATATTGCCTCTTATGTCTCTAGTAAATTACGGCAACCTTTGCATATATTGTCATGCAACATACTTAAATCGGAATGTCCTAAACCGTCTTTAGCTAATAATATCTTGTCTAATCCAGTTATTGATCCTAATATGATAACGTTCTTTTCCAAGTTCGGAAAAGACCCCAAAAAAGGGGTAGATAGAGCCTGGACCAATTGCCAGAACAGATTGTTGGATCTTTCTGGTCCTCTCATGAGGATTCTACACTTGGCTGAAGAAACCAGGATGAAGGGCACCAAAGTCGACCCTGTGATTCTATCCAATTGGGCTCAGAAAGCGATATGCCAATTATGCAATACCAATGCGGCTATGGCGCGAGAGAGGCGGAAAATCCTTCTTTTGAAGATTGACACCAAGTTAAGCAATTTAGCTTCAAAAGAGATGGGTCAGGACACTAACGGATTGCTTTTTTGAGACTCCTTTATCAAGGAACTCAGCAAATATTTGGCCACTTTTACGTCCATTGACAAAGCTCAGACTTCTTTGCAAAACATATTCAACTCTCGTGTTTTGGCAGGGCCGCCAAAGGTAGGAGCTGCTTTGCTGGCCGATTTGGCCAAAGAGGTGCGGTCAATCAGACCAGAGGCTCCTTTGGATCCCAGCAGGATTTCAAGCCACAATTCTATCCACAGAGGAATTGTTCTTTCAGACAATGTGGATACAGAGCAAGAGGGTTCCAAAACTCAGGAAAGAGATCCGTGTTCTGGCCCGTTGTTAGTCGGTGGGCGGACAAGCATGCTTCTACTGAACTGGCAAAAGATAACAGCAGATCCGTCGGTTTTGTAAACTATTTCCGGTTATTGCATCGAGCTCTATTCCTACCAAAACCGCTGGTAATATTCAAAGAACAGGAAAGGCTTCTCTCATAAGAGATTCAATCCCTAATTCACAAACAGGCTATAGAAAAATGTTCCCCTCACCCTCTAGGTTTCGTAAGTACTTTGTTCTTAATTTAAAAGAAGAACAAAAAATATTGTCCTGTCATAAACCTAAAGTTATTCAACAATTTTGTGGTATATCACCATTTCAAGATGGAAACTATCCTACATCTCAGGGACTCATTGTTAGAAAAAGATTGGATTGTTCGTCTAGACCTCCAAGATGTGTATCTTTCAATTCCAATCCATCAGTCTTTCAGGAAGTTCCTTCAATTTCAATGGAAGGACCAGTTTTACCATTTCAAAAGCCTTCCCTTTGGCCTGTTTTCAGCTCCATGGTGCTTTACCAAGGTTCTGAAGCCAGTTATAACTCACATGAGGGCTCACGAGGTCAGACTCCTGGCTTATCTGGACGATTTCCTAATTAACAAGTTTTATGTCTCTTTGCAGAGTCTAGGTTTTATCATCAACAAAGAAAAATTGGATCTCAACCCTTCTGTTCAGATGGAATTTCTAGGATTTCTCATAGATTCAGACAAATCAATTCTCCAGCTTCCGGTAAAGAAAATTTCTTATATAAGGAAAGAGATTCTCCATATTTTGAACCGGTCAGGTGTAAGGCTCAGGTTGTTAGTGCGCATAATAGATCTTCTAGCCTCTTCTATCTAGGCTATTTTTCCCGGTCCTCTTCATTACCGAGCTCTTCAGTGTCTAAAAATTCAACATCTTCTAAAGGGTCGTGGTTATTGAGACCTTGTCTCATTAAATCAAGACTCGCGGGTCGAACTCCATTGGTGACTAGATCATCTGGAAGTGTGGAATGGGAAAGCAATTTTCTCTACAGCACTAGATCTTGTCTTAGAATCTGATGCAAGTTAGACTGGTTGAGGCGCAAGATGTGGTCAGTTCTCGACTGGAGGAGTATGCTCAAAAGAGGAGTTATCGTTGCACATAAACTGTTTGCCAAAGACAAGGTAAGTTGTTCTATACTCCTTCGAATGGACAACCCATCAGCGGTTCGGTATATAAATAATTTAGGAGGCACAAAATCCAAACCATTGGCCGAATTAGCAAAGAATCTTTGGGAATTCTGCCTCCAGAACCAAATATCTCTTCAAGCAGAATACCTTCCAGGGAGCATGAACACGATAGCAGATTGGTGCTCTTCTTCGTGACTCCAGCGACTGACATCTTCATCCTTCAATTTTCAAAAATCTTTCTTCCAGATTCGGTCCCTTCTCTGTGGACCTTTTTGCTTCCCGCTTGAACACCCAACCTCCTCTCTTTTACAGTTGGAGACCAGCTCCACAAGCCCTAGCTACCAATGCATTTCTTCTAGACTTGTCCAACCAGACAAATTATGACTTTCCTCCCTTCATTATGATATCCAGATTTTTTGCTCAGATCAGACGCCAAGCTACGAAGGTTTTCTTGATCACCCCATTCTGGCAGGGTCAACCTTGGTTACCGCCAGCTCTGGAATTGTCAATAGACTTTCCAGTCCTTCTACCACGATTTCCTTCTCTACTTCAGGATCCTCAAGGTGCCACTCACAATCTAATCATCAATCAATCTCTATGGAGAACCCCAGGAATTTCGTGGGAGGCTGCAAGCTTCATGCGACAAGCCTGGGCTCATGGAACAGCCAAGGCTTACAAGTCTGCCTGGGGAGTGTGGAATAATTGGTGTATGAACAGGGGTGCCAATCCATTTTCAGCGGATGTAATTGTGATTGTCAATTTTTTGGCTTCCTTAGCTTCTCAGGGCAGAGCGTACAGAACGGTTAATATTTATAGGTCAGCAATCTCTGCTGAACACGCTCGAATCAACGACAAACCAGTTGGAGAGCATCCATTGATATGCTGTCTTTTGAAGGGAATAAGATTTTCTAAACCTTCTTTACCTAAGTATAGTTCTATGTGGAATGTTAATGTTATTTGACTATTTTTTCTGAAGGAACCAGCTAATTCCCTTTTGTCTCTGAAATTTCTTTCTGCTTAATTAACTGTGCTTTTATGTTTAGTTTAATTAAAATGTATTTTAGATGTTAAAGCTCTAGATATCTCCTCTGTACAGTATACTGCTGCAGGTGTTTCCCTTCAGGTTCGAAGAAGAACAAAAACAAATTTAATGTTTGTATTCTATCCGTATTTCCCGGAACATCCAAACTTGTGTGTGGGAAGTTGTTTGAGAGAATATATTTCTAGAACTAAAGATTTGAGAAAGCCAACAGAACCTCACCTCCTCATCTCTTTTAAAACCCCGCACAACCCTGTTTCTTCCACTACTCTAGCCCATTGGGTGAAATGGATTATGAATTTGGCGGGTATTGATATTTCTGTCTTTTGGGGCACATTCTACCAGAGTTGCTATGGCATCCAAAGCCTTTCTCCAGCTACGAATGCTGGGAATTGTAGTTGTATCTTGGCTTCTATTGAATTAAACGCAAGAAAAGAAAGCATAATACTCGCCTCCGTGTCTTTGATAAAATCAAGACTTTCTTTCACTGAAAGCTCAGAAAATCTCCATTATGTGTTGTTTGCCTTATAGTAGGGTTTTGTATTATTTTACTCACTTGAGCATTTTTTAGATTTCATTGATGGCACTTCCCATGACATCAAAGTACTTGTGACCTCCCTTGTTGTGACTTCATCAGTATGTTGATGAGAACTCACCCCTAATAATTAAAAAAAGCTCGAGAGCTCCTGTCCCTCAGAATTATGGGTATTGCTGTCTTGAGTTACATGCATATATTTGCAACAATTCAGAAGTGCTTGCCATCACCATGCAGTCATTGATAATTTCAGCATCATGCATTGACATTCTTTTTTGGTTCAGAAGGCTTTGATTTTGATTTTACTGAAAAAAAGATCACAATAAAAATAATCAACAAACACAATGCAGCAATTTTTGCATAGCTCTTACAGTTGATGTCGATAAGGGAAATTGGTCTATAATTTTTGATGTTTTGGGGGGCCTTCCTGTTTTCCTGAATCACTACAATGGTAGCTAATCACTAAAGACTGCATGACGATTGCCTAAAATCGTATTAATAAATGTTTTATAAAATTTAGCTAAATAATAATATAAGAAAATAGGGTGGCACAGTTATGGTGCACCACGAGTCTAAATTGCAGTCCCCTCCTCCACATATTTTGACATGAGATAACCAGGCTATAGAATGCATGATAAGGTCCTGTCATATACATTAATTCTTTATATCCAAATTTTAGTGTTTCCTTTTGTCTGGACATTCCTGGGGCGCCTTTAAAACACTTTGGGACCCCCATTGTGTTTGCACTCCTATATGTAGCATTTTATATATGACCCTTGAGTGTCCACTGGTATGTTTACCCAATATACATCTTTATCAGGTACTCACAATATTCCAGGTGTACCAAAATAATCCAGTAGGGTCCCTGTGTGTGGGTCTTTAATAATAGTTCCGAAAATTACCATACTGTGTGTACCTCTCATATATACTCCTTCTTAAATCGCCTCTGGGCATTGCAACCCCCAGATTTTCTTTTAAAACTGCGCACCTGACGCCCTGCGAGCGACCCTGCAGGGCATTGCGGGCGTGGATTGAGCACCAGACTAGATTTATAAGTTTTATTATAACCATCAATGATTAATCAGGAATTTTGGGGGGGAATCCGTAACATTCTGACAGGACCATGTGTTTTTTCAAATATGTGTTTTTGAGCATATGTTTTAAAAAGTATATTGCTGCCATTTATATGTAAAAGCGTTCTTCTTGAAATACGCTTTGTAAATTGTATTGGAAGTGCATTTCTCTTAGTAAGTGCACTTTGGATGTCGGGATACTACCACCCCATAGGGCCTAGGTTTGTCACGCATCTCACGTCACGTGGGTGCCTAAACTCCGCTGCGATGAAGTGACCTGAGGACCGCAACTCGGGGGTTCACATAGGTTCAGAGGCACAATGGGCCTCTTTATGAAGAAAGAGGAGGTAGGGGTGGGGTCTAGGGAGGGCTCTATCTTTACTACAGCCCTTGAAAGTATTTGTGGTTCCCCCTGCCACCAATGTAATGCGTACACCGTATATTCTATTGGGTTAAGAGATTAGATTTTTCTGATGCAAATGGCATTTGCTAAGGTGAGGGTATGTTTCCTCATTTAAGCCCCTCAAATGAAACGAGCAAAGATGCTCTATACCTTAACTGTTGGTGACAATTGTAGCGTGCATGTTTTGGTTGCATAATGCATGTTGGTTTAATAAACTTAAATGCACATTCTTGGAATTATGCCTGCGACAATGGTTCCCATATGTACTACCTGAGGAGTTGATTTTTTAGACCATTGGGTTACCTGATACTATTTCCTTGAGATGGGTCTACCATGTACACTGTATCCACGGGCCCGATTAATATTTGTGATATTCTTGCTAATATTTACCAATTACTACCTTCACAATACAGTAGAGGACAGTAAGAGTAGCACCTCTTTGGATAGGGTCCACTATTATGATAAAAAAACTTTACTCCGTTCTGTTTAGTGTGTGACTGCAGAAGGCATCGTCCCTGCCCAGACCAGGTTGTTTGGTATCCCCTAAGTTAGGTTAAGAAAGGATGGTGGTTTTTATTTTATTTTAAATTTTCATATTTGTTTGCATGTGTATTGCTGCATGTAACGTGTTTGCTGTGCAGTGTGCTGTGTATTCTCACGATTGCTACACGTGTGACATTATGTCTCTGCGCGAATTAATTACTGTGAGACCATTTTACCTTGGACTATGTTGAGTAATCTTGTCCCATATGGTTCGAGGTAAAAGCTAGACAAAAATAACAAGATAGGATTCCCCTTGGTTTATTATTGACTGTGTGATATGGTGATTAGGACAGTCGGTTAGGGATCCGTGGCCCTGATGAATGCCCGTGACCCGAATAGGCAACAATGAAGGGCAGAAACATATTGGCAGAACAAAATCGTTAAGTTCGTGGTCCATACAGATTTACATTTTTAGACATATCAGAGGCTCCAGTGAATAAAGGTGACAGCCTGGGTTCCTCTAGCTATTTTTTAGCTTCATTTGGATCACTTATTGTCCAGTAGTGCCTTATCTAAGAACTCCCTCTGCTCTAGGAGGTTGTGTCCGGCCTAGTGGTATTATCCTACTAAGGTGGGGAGAGGTTGCCTATGGTGAAGATTGATACATAATGTTTGTGATGCTTCCTTTTCCAAAAAGATTGGTCTCTGATAATCCTGATCCTCTAGAGAACATAGGGCCTGATTACGAACTTGTTGGAGGGGATTACTCTGTCCCAAATGTGATGGATATCCCGTCCGCCATGTTACAAGTTCCATAGGATATAATGGAACTTGTAATACTGCGGATGGGACATCCGTCACATTTGGGATGGAGTAATCCCCTCTGACAAGGTCGTAATCAGGCCCTTTGTCTTTGATTATGGTAGCAATCCAGAAATCATTAAGGGACACTTGTGTTATTTCCTTATGGTTTTGGGAAGATTTGCATTGGTTTTTCTCCCCCTCTCTACTTTTGTGACTATAGCAAAGGTATCTATTGTCAGAGATTCAACTCTGTAGTGCATGTGAAGGCCATGGATTTAATCTGCTATAATAAAAAAATAAGATTGACTGGAGTAATATACATCTGGTTACAGCATCTAATGGTTACCCCAAAAATAGTTTCAGTAATTACAGCATTTTCAGTATTTGGTATTCCATCTGAGAGTGGGAAGCATGAAGTCATTTTAAAGCAAGACAAATACCAGAGCCCATTAATTAGTAAGCTATAGTGTGCGAATGGGGGCTAGGTATGTCTGAGATATATTTTAAAGTAGCCCAGTTGTGAATTTTTAACCAAAACCACTTTGCATTCAGGGAAGTAGGTTAGTGACAGTGCAAAAAGACCCATGGTGCCCTGCAGCTGTTTTAAGGCATTTTAAGACCATTGCATTTATCAAAATTGGGTAATTCTGCTTTCTATAAAGTGGTACTCAAAGTGTCATACAAAGTGTTAGACCTGACAGCCTTAGGGTGGTCACCCCTAACTTTTTGCCTGCTTCCCTCCATATTTTAGATTCTGTTTTTGCTGGGTTTAAGACCCTAAGCACTTTACCCTGCTAACCAGTGCTAAAGTGCATATGCTCTCTCCCTTTAAACATGGTAACATTGGATCATACCAAATTGGACTATTTAATTTACTTATAAATCCCTGGTAAAGTGCACTATATGTGCCCAGGGCCTGTAGATTAAATGCTACTAGGGGGGCTGCAGCACTGATTGTGCCACCCACTTGAGTAGCCCCTTAACCTTGTCTCAGGCCTGCCATTGCAAGGCCTGTGTATGCAGTTTCACTGCCAATTCGACTTGGCATTTAAAAGTACTTGCCAAGCCAAAAACTCTCCCTTTTCTACATATAAGACATCCCTTAGGTATGCCCTAGGTAACCCATAGGGAAGGGTGCTGTGTAGGCAAAAGGCAGGACATGTTCCTGTGTAGTTTACATGTCCAGGTAGTGTAAAACTCCTAAATTTGTTTTTACACTGCTGTGAGGCCTGCTCCCTTCATAGGCTAACACTGGGGCTGCCCCCATACATTGCTTGAGTGGTAGCTGCTGATCTGAAAGGAGAAGGAAGGTCATATTGAGTATGACCAGAATGGTGATATAAAATCCTGCTGACTGGTGAAGTTGGATTTAATATTACTATTTTAGAAATGCCACTTTTAGAAAGTGAGCGTTTCTCTGCACTTAAATCTTTCTGTGCCTTACAATCCATGTCTGGCTGGGTTTAGTTGACAGCTCCTTGTGCATTCACTCAGACACACCCCAAAAACAGGATACTCAGCCTCACTTGCATACATCTGCATTTTGAATGGGTCTTCCTGAGCTGGGAGGGTGGAGGGCCTGACACTTGCATGTCAAAGGACAGTAGCCTGCCCTCACACAAAGGATTGCCACCCCCCCTACTTGGACCCTGGAAGACAGGATTGAACTGAAAGGGGACCTTGTGCACTTCTAAGCCACTCTTTGAAGTCTCCCCCACTTCAAAGGCACATTTGGGTATATAAACAGGGCCTCTGCCCCTACCAACTTAGACAGTTCCTGGAGAAGAAACTAGAACCAGAACCTGCATCCTGCCAAGAAGAACTGCCTGGCTGCCCAAAGGACTCACCTGTCTGCTTTCTGTGAAGGACTGCTGCCTTGCTGTTGCCCTGCTGCCATGCTGCTCTCTGGCTGTGGTGAAGAAGTGCTCTCCAAGAGCATGGATAGAGCTTGCCTCCTGTTCCCTTAAGTCTCAGAGCCAAAAAGACTTCATCTATACAAGAAGGACTCCTAGTGTGGTGGAATTCGACGCACAGCGACTTTGCAACAAGAAGAACGACGCAAGCCAGCGTAGCGACCGGAACTTCGACGCACAGCCCATCGGATCGACGCACAGCCGAGCCAGAACAACGCAGCCCGAATTTTAGAGAGGAATCGACGCACCGCCTGCCGTGCAGTAGAAAATTTGACACAACACCCACCGAATCGACACAGCTCCTGTGACTTAGTCCTGCTAGCGCAGGAAATCCACGGACCGTCCCTGGGGCGTCTGAAAACCCCACAACCCGAAGAGGATCCATGACCGAGTGCCAGATATCGATGCACAGCCGTCCCTGCGTGAAAACTAAACGATGCATCGCTGTGTGAGGCCGAGAAATCGACGCACACCCCTTTATTTCCGCACTTCTCCTCCTCTGCGGTTCTTTGCGGAGATTTTTCATGCGAACCAGGTACTTTGTGCTTGAAAGAGACTTTGTTTGCTTTTGAAAAGACTTAAGACACTTTATATCGCTTTTCAGTGATATTTCAACATTTACTCATTGCATTTTAATTGTTTTGAACTGCATTTATACAGATAAATATTATATATTTTTCTAAACAATTTGTGGTGTATTTGTGTGATGCTATATGGTGTTATTGTATGATTTATTGCACAAATACTTTACACATCGCCTTCTAAGTTAAGCCTGACTGCTCAGTGCCAAGCTATCAGAGGGTGGGCACAAGATAATTTGGATTGTGTGTGACTTACCCTGACTAGAGTGAGGGTCCTTGCTTGGACAGGGGGTAACCTGACTGCCAACCAAAGACCCAATTTCTAACATTGTTCATCAGCCGTGAGGATAGGACTTGTATTTGTGCAGTGACATACAGTAGCTAAGTATTTCACTACCTACCCGCAGTTGAGGGTCAACTTGATTTTTATCTCTTTTTGCAATTTCGTTTTTTTCCTGATAAGTTTCTAATTAAAATCCTCACTCAACATGTCTCAGGCTGGGTCTCAAGCAGGAGATTTTGACCTGGCCCTGTTGGAGACATATACTGTCAAACAGCTGAAAGGGTTCTGCAGGGATATGGAAGTACCCACCCAAGATGCCTCCAGAAAGGAGGAATTTCAAATGGCGCTGAGGGCCTGGGCAGAAGCCCATTCAGAGGAGGTTACTGGGGAGGAGGGCCCAGAGGATGGACCCCCAGAGGAGTTCTTGCCATCAGTGGATGATGTTACCACTGCAATTGTGCCCCCTGCCAAACCAGGGAGCAGTGTCTCTAATCAAGGCCTGACCACAGAGGAAAGGAGAGGAGAGAGAGTTTCAATTGCAGATGGCAAGGTTGAAAATTGAGGCTCAACAGGAGGAAAGGAGGGCAGAGAGAGAAGCCAAACAGGCTGAAGCTGAGTGAGCAGCTAATCAGCAGTGATGGTGGCAGCATACATGCAGGACCTGCTGGGGAGAAAAAGGTTCATATATCCAAGAATGTGGTGCCAAGCTTTGTGGTGGGAGATGATATTGACAAGTGGTTGGCTGCCTATGCAGTTGCACTATGGGGTCATGGGACCTCTGAAGAGCACTGGGGGGCGGCCTTGTGGTTTTATGTACCAGCAGTGGGGAGGGACACACTTCTTACACTAGCTCCACTTGATAGGAACATCTATGCACCCATGAAGCCGCTTTACTGGCCAAGTTTGGGCTGACCCCTGAGAAATACCGTCAAGCGTTTAGGGACAGTACCAAACTTTCCACACAAACTTGGATAGATTGTTTTGATTTCTCCAATAAGACACTGGATGGATGGGTGCGGGGCAGCAAAGTAGATGATTACAAAGGGATATGAGTTGATTCTGACAGAGCATATGCTCAGTATTTCTTTTATAGAGTTGCGCCAGCACTTGGTAGATAGTAAGCTGACTGATCCCAGGAAGCTTGCTGAGGAGGCGGACCTCTGGGTTAGCACCAGAGTGTCCAAGAAGGCATCTGGGGAGGACACCCACAAAGGTGGTCAGGGTTCCCATCAGAAGAAAGAGGGGTAGATAAACTTAAAGATAAGGAACTCTCAAAAGGCCCCAAAAACAATTCCCAAGGGGGGGGTGGTGGTGTTGGTAACCATTCGTTGTCTAGATTTGGGACTAAACCAGGGTTCTTTGATAGAAAGTTAGGGAAGTTCATCCCCAAATGCTTAGAGTGCTACCAGCATTGACACTCTAAGGTTGACTCCCAGTGTTCCAAGAGAGCACAGTCCACCACTGGACAGACACCTGGGTTGGCTAGTGTAGCTCTTGGGGGGAGATAGTCCCAGTTAGCTTTGGGGGGCAGACAGAGGTATCCCTAGTGTCCCTGGGAGATAGAGAGATGGAGCCTAAAGCTCACATCCCTGCAAATACTTCAAAGTATAGGCAGTGGGTCACCATTGATGGGCAAAGGGTGGAGGCTCTGCATGACACAGGAGCCAGTATGACTACTGTCAAGAGTCAGCTGGTGTCAGCAGAGCAGATAGTCCCTAATGCAGTCCACCAGGTCATAGTCGCTGACAATCGTGAGAGTCATCTACCGGTGGCTCTGGTTCCCTTTGAGTGGGGAGGGGTCTCTGGTACTCTGAAAGTAACTGTGAGTCCTGCCATGCCTGTAGATTGTCTGTTAGGCAATGATCTTGAGTATACTGCCTGGAAGGAGGTAAAGCTCAGATCCCACCTGGAGATGTTAGGTTTGCCTGAGTGGGTCTACATGACCACAAGGTCCATGGCTGCCCAGGAAGGGAGTCAAGGGCGTCCGGAGCCTGGAACAGTGGCCCAGACAGCTGCAAAGAGGAAGGGCAGGAGGCGCGGGAAACCCGCCTCGGATGTTCTCACAGTGGTGGACGGGCCCCTGAGGAGGAGGAGGAGGCCCCTAAGCCAACAGGAGAGGACATAGCTGACCTGGGCAACCTGCCTGAACTTGCTGGCTGGCAAGTAAAGGGTGGGCCAACCAGGGCAGAATTCTGCAAGGCGCAGAAGGAATGCCCTGCCCTTGAGGGTCTGAGGCGACAGGCCGCAGCCCAAGCAGCTGGTGAAGCCTCTGGCGATCACCATCTCTACTGGGATAATGATCTCCTTTACAGTGAGCCTAAGGTTCCGGCCATTGGGGCAGCACGTGTGCTGGTGGTCCCCAGTGTTACCAGGCCTTCCTACTGGGTCTGGCTCACAACATCCCCCTGGCAGGACATTACCGCCATGCCGACTGCCGCCAACATTCTGCTGCCGCAGGGGATTACCGCTGCCCATATTATGACACACACATAGCAATCCGTCACTATACAGCCACACACACAAGCCCGCCAGCCCAAAGGTCAGTGATAAACTGGCAGTAGCAAAACCCACACTGTTACGCCAACAGAACTATGTCCACAACATTATGATCCACAAATCTCCGCAGCAGACATTCAATGGTGGTAAACCATTGGTGCTACATACCGCCACGCCAAAATACACACACACATACAAAACAACACTACATTGGACAATTCAAATAACACACACCTGACACCCATACACACACCACACCCACAAACCCACACAACTATAAAACACACACACATTACCCACAACCCTTTAGGGATACAAACAAGTGCCACAAGAGAGATAGCAAACCACAGACAAGATCACTGCCACTCACCACCATCACCTATACACCATCCACATACCTTACATCACACACCCCAACACATCACCCCACACACCCTCACTCACAACACTCACACTACACCCATGGCACCACAATGACACCCCAGGTCATGGTGGAGGAAATCATCCAGGTACAGCCACAGCTATTCAGATCACAGGTGTAGCAGACATGCATTGGTAGGAAGATGGAGCTATGGTAGAGAATTGTGGACAGGGTCAACGCCGTGGGACAGCACCCAAGAACAAGGGATGACATCAGGAAGAGGTGGAACAACCTATGGGGGAAGGTGCGTTCCGTGGCAGCAAGACACCAAATAGCTGTAAAGAGGACTGGTGATGGGACCCCACCTCCTCCCCCACAACTAACAACATGGGAGGAGCAAGTCTTGGCAATCATGCATCCTGAGGGCCTGGCAGGAGTAGGAGGACTGGACTCTGGTAAGTCAATTCTCTATTTCTATCACCCCCCCTACCTGCATGCCATCACATACCTCCACCCTTTCCCTCACTCCCATCACTCCACCGCCTCCCACACACCCCACCATCACAACCCACCCCTCCCAATACCAAGCCCTGCATGCAACACCAATGCATGGACACCACTCACAGACCTGCATGGACACCTATCACTAAAGCATGCACACTACAGGGAAACAGCAAGCCCACCAAATAATCACTCACACAAAGCAAAGCTGGCAGGGCAATAACAACCATAGAGGGCAACACACCTATGCACAAGATGTCACATGCAGAAACAATAACACTGCATTTACATCCCCACAGGTCCCCCAGCCAGCGTCACCAGAGAGGAGGTGCCAGCAACATCCACCCCGCCCCCCCCAGAAGAGGCCCACAGTGATGACAGCAGCTCTGGACGCCTGGATCTGGATGATCAACCTGGCCCATCAGGAATCTCCGGACAGTCCGTAACCTGGCACAGCCCCATACCACCACAGAGCCTCCCGCCTCAGGAAACACCAGCACAGTACTACCCAGCGGGCCCATACCTCTGTCCCCAGGACACGTCAATCAGCAGTGTGTCCACCACTACAGGGACCCCAGGCCACCACACAAACACAGAACGATCAGGGACCTAGGGTCAGTGGCAGTGGGCACATGGTTCAGGGAACGCGGGCACAGGACAACAGGGAAGCTGGGAGGTCTTCTGTGCGACAGGGGAGGATAGGCCCAGGGAACTGACTCTCCGGGAGGCACTCACCAAGATCCTGGGAGCATACCACCATTCCCAGGAGACGATGGGCCAGATACTGGACAAGATGTTGGAGAACCAGCAGCTGCAGGAGGGACAGTACCTGGGGATCAGGGAGGTTTTGAAGGTCATCAACACCACCCTGGGCACCATTGCAGGGGTGCTGCCAGACATGGCCAACACTATGAGGGAGGCAGTGGCACACCATTGAGCCCCTACCACTAGCCACACCAATGAATAGCCCTCCACCTCGGCTGCCGCTAGTGGACAGGAGGCCCTACCACAGGACCAACAGGCCACCAGCACCCCTTCCCCCTGCAGAAGGAGAACCACCCTGCAAACGGTCCCTGTGATCCAGGCAGAAGCCAGAGACAATTGTCAAGACCCTCGCCAGGAAATAAGACTCTCCTGCTTGTCACCCTTGTGTCCCACTCTGTCAACCTGTCTATCTTGAACTGCCATTGCTCCCCTTCCTATGTCCCCTTGGACACTGCACCTGTGATACAAATAGACTGGACTCTAACCTGGACTTTCCTCCATCATCACCCCAGCCCATTGCACTACTCCCTCTTCTTCAGAGTACTGCAATAAACACACTTAGATAAAATACAAGTATGGTGTATGTCAAATGATTTAAGTATGTATACGTTTAACAAGGTTTAAACATTGCAATTCAACTGTACAGTAATGTATACATAGGAAAGACCTGTAGTTGGCTGCAGCAACACACCAGGAGCTATAGTGGGGCACAAATATCTGCAAATAGAGATGCCAAAGGGTACAGTAAGTGGCCATAGAAGTGGGAAAAACAGCCTGCCAGTGACAATGTCAAACACAAAACTGTCAATTAAAAGTGAAGTTACACTGTCTTACCTGTGTGACATTGGAAGTATTGTCGAATTATTGCACTTCTGTTGTCCTCATCCTCATCCTCTGCCTCCTCATCTTCACTCTCCACAGGGACCACTGCTGCCACACGTCCATCTCCAGCCTCATCCTCCTGCAGAAAAGGCACATGGTGACGTAAGGCAAGTTTGTGCAAAATACAGCATGCCACGATGATCTGGCAGACCTTCTTGGGTGAGTAGCACAGGGATCCACCTGTTAGATGGAGGCAACGAAACCTGGCCTTCAGGAGGCCAAAGGTCCGCTCTATGATTCTTCTTGTTTGCCCATGTGCCTCATTGTAACATTCCTCAGCCCTTGCCCTGGGATTCCTCACAGGTATCAGTAGCCATGAGAGGTTGGGGTAACCAGAGTCACCTGCAAATATCGAGGGACAACTGTTAGCCACACACTAACCCTTAGGGCCCACACTATACCCACACACCAATATCCACTGGGTGGGACCCAGGGCTCACCTATTAGCCACACTCAGTGCCTCTGGAGTTGAGCCATCACATAGGAGATACTGCTATTCCTCAGAATAAAGGCATCATGCACAGACCCACGATACTTTGCGTTGACATGGGAGATGTACTGGTCCGCCAGGCATACTATCTACACATTCATGGAGTGGAAGCTCTGAACACCTGTTCATTTCGCCGGGGGGGACAAATGCAATATGTGTACCATCAATAGCCCCAATAATGTTGGGGATATGTCCCATTGCATAGAAATCAGCTTTCACTGTGGCCAAATCCTCCACCTGAGGGAAAACGATGTAGCTGCGCACGTGTTTAATCAGGGGAGACAACACTCTGGTCAGCACTATTGACAACATTGGCTGTGACATTCCTGCTGCCAAGCCCACTGTCACTTGTAAGAAGCCAGTTGCCAAGAAATGGAGCACAGATAGGACTTGCACAAGAGCGGGGATCCCCTGTGGGGTGACGGATAGCAGATATCAGGTCAGGCTCCAATTGGGCACACAGCTCTGTGATTGTGGCCCTGTCCAGTCTATAGGTGAGGATAATGTGCCTGTCCTCCATTGTTGCCAAGTCCACCAGGGGTCTGTACACGGGGGATGTCTCCATCTCCTATTCATCCACAGCGGTTGCAATCTAGGGGGCAAAACGGTGAGCAGATGGTCAGTATCCGATATTTCCAAACACTACACTTCATTGCATGTTGTGACTGTAACAGTATATTATTGTACGGGCCAAAATGGTGCTTATGTGTACTATGAGGCAGCTAGGTGCCAAGGCCTGGTAAGTACACTGAGCACGATGCATGGGGCATGAATGCATGGAGTGGTGTGTATGAGATCCTCGTGTGGGGGGTGTTGGTGGAAGGGCCCTGGGTAGCGTGCTGCATGTATGGTGGGCCATGTCTGTGCGTAAGGGGGTGTGAGGGCTATGGTGGGCCATGAGTGTAACAGGCAGGACGGTCAGACTGATACCTTTTCCTATATGTATTTATCTGCAGGTCAGCGCTCATCAGAAAAAGATTATATGGCGTGCCATCACGAAGGGCGTGCAGACCCTGGTCTACGGCAGGCGGAGCACCCACTGTCAGAAACGGTAAGAGGACCTGAGACACTGGGCATGGAAGACGGCAGAGGCCCAGCTGGGGATGGCCTCCCAACGAGGAAGGGGTGCCCGTCGAACCCTGACCCCACTGATGGCTTGCATACTGGCGGTGGCCTATCCGGAGCTGGATGGGCGCTTGGGGGCATCACAGCAGCCACAAGGGGGTGAGTACTGTGCCCCAATATACTACCTGCGCGTGGTGGGATGGCATTGGGGTGGGGGATGTGGGCCTGTGGGTGCCCCTAGGCCAGGTCGGACATTGCAGGGTAGGTCCCATGTTGGTCATGTAAACTTCCTCCAACCAAACTAGTAGGCATCCACTATTGGGCAGGGGTCTGTGGGTCTCAGGTATGCTGGAATTGGTGCTAGGTATCCCTGTCCATGGGCTGGTGACTAGCATTGTGACTGGTAGTGCATTGCCTAGTGCTTAGGGCTGTTCCCTGTGTGTGAGTATGTCGTGAACGCCAACTGTGGTGTTGTTGCCGTCATTGACCAAGTGTATCCTTTGTCTCTCCCCCCCTTTTTGTTTGATCACCACTGTCCTTATGTGCATTAGCATCATCTGACAGAGGAGCAGAGGCACCTGCAACGGGGAGGGCTGCATCCCACAGGGCCCAGGAGGCCGTATCCACCGACAGTGAGGGCACCAGTGGGATGGAGGGCGAGGGGAGCACCACGTCGGAGACTGGAGGGGACAGTTCTAACAGTGATACCTCCTCCGATGGAAGCTCCCTGGTGGTGGCGGACACCTCTGTTCCCACCCCAACTACAGGTACAGCTGGCACCCCCGTACCAGCACCGCCCTCCCAGCAGCCCCTCAGCGTGTTTCCTGTGCCCGCTCACCCAGGAGGGTGAGCATCTCCTTTGCCCCAGGCAACTCAGGCCCTGACCCAGCTAGCCCTGCTGCCCTGAGTGAGGAGGCTATTGACCTCCTGTGATCCATCTCTGTTGGGCAGTCAACCATACTTAATGCCATCCAGGGGCTGGCAGCCCATTTGCAACAGACAAATGCATTCCTGTAGGGCATTCACTCTGGCATGGTGGCCCAACAGAGATCAATCCAGGCTCTGGCCTCTTCCCTGATGGCAGCCATTGTCCCTGTTTCTAGCTCCCCCCTCCAACTTCCTCTACCCAATCCCATTCCCTTCAACCCCAATGCCACATTCTATAAGCCTTTGAGACACCTTAGTTCTTCATCTGTAGCTTTGGCAGCAATCCCCTCTGTAAAAAAGGCCAGATGGGGTGGAAGGTCTTTGTCGTATCTAGGTACGGAGCTATGGAATTAATTGCCTTTATCATTGTGGCTCACTGACCAGGAATTCATTTTTAGGCAGTCACTGAAAACCTGGCTATACTGATCTCTTTATGTATTCTCTGATAGGTTCTGCTGAAACGCTGGGAGGCCTTCGGGTAGCTATGCGCTATATAAATTGATTTACATAACATAACATGACCTATCCCAAGCACACAGGCAGACCAGCATGCACACAGGACAACACACAGGTGTGGTTCAGGCAAACACAAGCACCACACATCATCCCACAGGCACTCACACAAACACCATCCAGATGCAGACATACCAGCATCCACTGCCTCCACTGTGTCCCCCTCCTTGTCGTCCACCTCGCTCCCAGTAGCGTCTGCACTCACACCTGCATGCACTACATCCTCATCCACTACCACCATCACACCTATCACCTCACGCCCCTCACTGGCAATCACCACACCCCCATCCATGCACCCATCCCCTGTGTCCACTCCCACTGTGTATGTGCCCCCTCCTCCCAAAGTACACAAACGCAAGCACTCAGACACCCAACAGCCATCCACCTCACAACAGCATCCAGCCCATACACCTGCACCCAAAATCAGCAGACAGACACCTCCTACAACCACTTCCTCTTCCTCCACTCCCAAACCTTCACCCTCTTCCCGCCCCAATGTCCTTAAGCAGCTTTTCCTCTCCAACGTTGACCTCTTCCCTACCACCCCCCTCCCGTCCTTTATGTCAGGCCAGGGTGGTCAGAATCCAGACGAGCACCTCAGCCACCCAGTCCACGGCCACAGTAGTGTCGACAGCTACTGCAGGTGGGAGAGGATCCCGGGCACCAGGCAGCCACACTGAAAGGGTGCCTGCACCAGGTGCTTCAAGGAAGGGCAAGGAGGCACCACGAACAGTGTCTAGGAAGGACAAGGAGGCACCACCAGCTGCTACAGGGAAGGGCAAGGAGGCACCACCAGCAGCATCTAGGAAGGGCAAGGAGGCACCCCCAGCTGCTACAGGGAAGGGCAAGGGGCCTGCACCAGCAGGCAGGAAGGACAGGAGGCATGGTGCTGGGACTCATTCGGAGCCCCCACCACCAACCATGGTGGTTCAGCCGTCTGAGGCTGCAAGGGAAGGGCTGGAGCATCACCCCACCACTGCCAGCACTGCCATCAGCACCATTGCCAGCAGCAGCAGCCCCAGTGGGCAGCCATCCGAGGCTGCAGGGGATGGGCTGGAGCATCCCCCCACCACTGCCAGCACCGCCACCAGCACCACTGCCAGCAGCAGCAGCCCCAGTGGGCAGCCATCAGAGGCTACAGGGGATGGGCTGGAGCCTCCCACCACCACTGCCAGCACCGCCACCATCACGGCCACCAGCACTGCCACCAGCACCACTGCCAGCAGCGCCAGTGGGCAGCCATCCGAGGCTGCAGGGGATGGGCTGGAGTCTCCCCCCACCACTGCCAGCACCACCACCAGCACCACTGCCAGCAGGAGCAGCCCCAGTGGGCAGCCATCCAAGGCTGCAGGGGAAGGGCTGGAGCATCCCCCCACCACTGCCAGCACCGCCACCAGCACCACTGCCAGCAGCAGCAGCCCCAGTGGGCAGCCATCCGAGGCTACAGGGGATGGGCTGGAGCCTCCCACCACCACTGCCAGCACCGCCACCATCACGGCCACCAGCACTGCCACCAGCACCACTGCCAGCAGCGCCAGTGGGCAGCCATCCGAGGCTGCAGGGGATGGGCTGGAGTCTCCCCCCACCACTACCAGCACCACCACCAGCACCACTGCCAGAAGCAGCAGCCTCAGTGGGCAGCCATCCGAGGCTGCAGGGGAAGGGCTGGAGCCTCCCCCACCACTGCCAGCACCAACACCAGCACTGGCACTGCCACCACTGAGCGGCCGTCATCGCCGGCAGACAGTGTGTAGTCTTGCATCCATGGGCTGTGCGTCCTGGCCCCTGCAAATCCTGTGGGTCTGACACCCAGGTGAGAGACTGTGACCTTGCACTCCCCAAGATCTGCATCACAGGGCAGAATGCCCCTTTCAGAACTAGTGGAAGAAGCCATACACTCACCCTATCCTCCACAGGATAAAGCTCACTAGGCACAATGCCCCCTCCAGAACCAGTGGAGAAGCCATCCACTCACCCCATCCTCCACAGGAAGAAGCTCACTGGGCACAATGCCCCCTCCAGAACCAGTGGAGAAGCCATCCACTAACCCCATCCTCCACAGGATGAAGCTCACTGGCCACAATGCCCCCTCCAGGGCAAGTGGTGAAGCCATCCACTCACCTCATCCTTCCTAGGATGAAGCACACTGGGCACTATACCCCCCAAAACCAGTGGAAGTAGCCACCCACTAGAGAGACTGGCCTTGCACTCCCCAGGACCAAGCAGTAGGCAAACCACCCACTTGAGAGACTGTGGCCGTGCACTTCCCAGGACCAAGCAGTGGGCAAATCAACCACTTGAGAGACTGTGGCCTTGCACGCCCCAGGTCCAAGCAGTGGGCAAACCACCCATCCACTTGAGAGACTGTGGCCTTGCACTCCCCCGGACCAAGTAGTGGGCAAACCACCCACTTGAGAGACTGTGGCCTTGCACTCCTCAGGACATCGCACAGGGCATGTAGCCCCTTCCAGGACCAGTGGTGTTGTACCATCTTCCGGCTGAGGTGCCCCCCGTTCCCCTGAGGTGCCTGTGTCTTTTTGACTTGATGCCCCTGTAGTGTTCTCTCCGTGTTGCAGGAGTGAGTTGGGGCCTTGGCCTATGAGTTGCGGCCCTGTGGCCCACGGACATTGAGGACTGGGCAGTGTCCCAACATTTGTAAATATGTATATACATTTGTATTTTGATGCACTTATTCATAGTATTTTGTTTTTATTACAATCACTTTCTTCAAATCATTTTGTCCTTGCATTATTCCTCAGGGGTACGGGGTGAATATGTAATGTTTGTGCAGCTGGTTGTGTGTATGATGTTGGGGGTGGCGGTGTTGCGTGTTGCATGTGTGTGTCACTCTCTTTTTCCTCCCCCCTCTCTTGTGTGCTAGACGGCAGTACTCACTGTGGTGGTCTTTGCCGGCGTTGATGTTTATAATGCAGCAGAAGGTAGACGAGCATCGGAAATATTTGCAGTTCGGGCTCCATGGCATCGTGGTTGTTCCCTGAGTCTCCACAGGTGAGTCCTTTGACTTCTGTGCAGTGGTTCCGCCTGGCTTTGATGTCATTGGTACCGCCCCAGAAAAGGTGGCGGATAGGCCAGTCATAACAGAGTGGGCGGTACATTGTCTTCCGCCTGGCTGTTGGCGGTTACCGCTGTGGTGCTTGTTGATTCCGCAGTGGCAGTCGGTGTGTTAAAGTGGCTGTCTGTCTGAGCCATTTCCGCCATGGTCATAATTCCATTTTGGTTACCACCGGCCTGTTGGCGGTATTACCGCCGCTTTATCACCGACCGCCAGGGTTGTAATGGGGGCCTATGTACTGCTGCTGAGTTACTTGTGAGCTATTGCTGTTTAGGCTTACTTTTTAGGTTGTAGTCTAAAAGACAGTGCGAAAGACTTCTTGGGGAATTTCAGAAAGTTGACCTAGGAATGCCTTCTATTAGTTGATTACCATTGGCTTTGTGGTTTGTAACTCACACTTTCTGGCTTTCCATTTGCTGGCTTTATTTGTTTTAGGCCCTCCAGGTTCAGTTTGTCCCACCTGTTTCCTTAACTGTATTTTCTGTATCCTTCAACAAACTCAGTCTTTGTTAATAGGCCTTTAAATCTTGTTCTTATCTCATCACATTTCCTGTGCATTCAAAGACCCAGGTAAAATGTCAGGCTCTGTCTTCCAAAGGCGGTTCTTTACTTTTCTTTCTCTGACTTCAAAGTGAGAGGATGCATGTAACAATCTTGCTGGAAATAGTTTTTTTCTAGCACACTATAACGTTTAAATGAATTGTGCAAGTATTTCAGAATATAGCAGAATTATGAATGCACAAATGAAGCACTTTTTTTGTTATTTCTGGTGTGTTGATAATATGTTCAAAACAAATCATTAAACTAAGTGATGCAATTTCCACACATTTTTCTCTGTGCACTGTATAGTTTTATTAATAAGACTGTCTGCCTGTGCAAATGTAATGGTCATTTCAACTGAAAATGTGTTGTCTGTAGTGGCAGTGTGCTACCACACCATGAATACTCCAATCTGCGTCACCCCACTCTACTCTGCACCACTCCACACTACTTCACTCTACTCTGCACCTCTCCACTTTACACCACTCCACGGCACTGCACTCTGCACCACTTAATGCTACGCTTCTCTACTCTACCCCGTACCACTCTACTCTATGCCAATGCACTCTTCACCACTCTACAACACAGCACTCTTTGCCACTGCACTCTATGCCAATATACTCTACACCAATGCTCTTTACCCTGTAACACTCAACTCTGTGCCCCTGTTCTCTACGCCAATCCACTGTACGCCACTCTAATCTACTCTGCACCACTGCACTCTATGCCACTGCACTCTACACTACTTTACCCTATGCCATTACACTTAATGCACTCTACGCAACTGCACTGTACCCTGCACCACTCCTCTATGCCACTTCACTCTACTCTGAAACAATCTACTCTATGCCACTGCAGTCTAGACCATTCTACTTCACTCTGCTCCTCTCCACTTTATGCCACTGATCTCTATACCACTCTACTCCACTCCACACCACTGCACTCTGACACCCTACTCTGCAACACTGCACTCTTTGTCTCTGAACTCTGCCCACTCTACTCTGCACTACTCCACTATGTGCCACTTCACTTTATGCCACTTCACTCTATGACCCATACTCTATTCTGCACCACTCTATTCTACTCTATTCTGCACCACTCAACACCACTGTACCCTATGCCACACAACCCTACTCTGCACACCACTGCACTCTATGCCACTTGACTCTAACCTGCTCCACTGCCCTCTGCATCTCTCAACTCGACGCCACTCCACTCTGCGCCACTGTGCTCTATGGCACTGCACTCTAGGCTACTCTACTCTGTGGCACTCTACTTTGTGGCATTCCACTCTGCACTGCTCCACTCTGCACCACTGAACTTTACTATGCACCACTCTAATCTACACCACTGCATTGTTCACCATAGAATTCAATGCCACTGCACTTTACACCACTATAATCTGCAACACTCTATGCCAATGCACTCTATCCCAGTCTATGCTACTCTGTGCCACTCCAGTGTATGCCTACCACTCTACAAGACTCCACACTATGCCACTCCAATACATGACATTCTCTGCTACTCTACTGTAGGACACTATACTCCATTGTTCGCCATTCCACTCTATGACACTCCATGCCACTCTCCTCTATGCCACTAACCTTTAGCCATGCTGAACAGCAGCCATGCTGGTGAACAACATGACTAAAACACATTGGCAAAGCCAATAGCTCTTGCATCGCCGAGACCTATTGGCTTTGCTAGTGTTTGCAATTGTGTATAATTTTAAATAGTTAATTATATACTTTGTACAGCTGCTGCTTTAATGAGTTATTTTATTACGTTTTGAAATTTAATGTACCTTGTTACTATTTTGTAAATGGAAATCAATCCCACATATAAAAAAAACTGTACTCAACTAATTACATTCAGTAATTTTGTTTTGCTACTATAGAACAAAAAGATGTTGTTCTAGGATTTGATTGATTCTGTTTGCAGAGCAGACCACTGAGAAAAAGTACCTAACTGTGTAGCCACCCACCTCAAAGGAGGACGTAAGGTTAGAGGCGGGAGCCGCATAAGTGACTCCCTTGCAGAAACATAGTTTGGGAGACAGCGTAGACCACCAAGAAGAAGGACGAAAGAATGGCCCATTCCTGGAATTAAGACCTGGCTCTGATCCAATACTTGAACATGGCCCATGAAACAGCAAAGTCCCAAAGAGGAAGGTCAACCCTAAACTGAAGGAGAACCTGGGTTCCATATGGGGCTCATGGTGGAGGCTGCACAAATGACTCCCTACTGTGACTGCCACAGGAAACAGTGAAGACCACCAGAAAGAGTTGTAGACCTGCAGTGGCCCCTACTTCTAAGGAGAGTTTGGATTTCTTAACGGAGACTGCACACAAGTCCTCCGGATGACTGCATAGCCCTGGAGGCTCTGATCCTAGGTATAAGAGTATCAGGGCACGAGACGGCTCTGGGGAGGGGCTATCCCTGTGCCATTATAAAAAGGAAAGAGCCCTGCAGTTGCAAGAACTAGAGCACATTAAAAGCCCTAAATGAGAAAAGGCATGAACAAATATCAAATAAATAGAGGGGGAAATGTAAATTAGAATTAAAAGACTCTGTGACCACAATCATTGACATAGACTCTATAAAACAGGCCAACTAGCACTGGAGTGGAACGACTGGAACTGCCACACAATGGAAGTAGGCAATCTATTGTAGATCTGTATCATCTGGAAGACGACTAATTCAGAGAAACCCTGCAGCTTGTGATAGTGGAAGAAAGACTTAAAGCAAACCTGACTGTGATTGGTACTCAGGAGTCCCTTGAAAGCTATTGATACCAATGGTGTCCCTAAAAAACCAAAGCATCAAAGACCCATTAATTAAAGAGGCTTTCTAGATACAAAAAAACAGATAATGCACTGTCGTGCTAAATCCAGAATCCTCAGAAGAAAACACGCAGCAGTCGCTGATACTTGGGCACATGGATGCACCAGCGACTACATTTAAGCATTTAAAAAAGTATTTCGTTATTGTGGCAGGATGATGTAAGTCACTTTCAGAACCGGATTACTGTATACAAAACATTGAGTCGCAAGTTCATCACCTAGGTCTTCTGCATCAGAACAGGTTCATGAACATAATACTTTCTTTCAATGAGTAAACCTTCTTGACCATTCCTATCAGTCACTCCAAGACAATATAGATGATTGCGAAAATTGCTTCCTTCTTAATAGCATATGAATTAGGGACATCAGTTCAGATATCTCAGAAGCTGAATTAGGGAGATGTGTTCATGGACTGTTTCTCAAACCTCTGGAACCCATTGTCAACACAGAGAGATTACTGGACCATACGCATACAATTTCCACAGAGTTCCAGAGTAAAAGAAAACTCAAACTAGAGATGTTAAGTAAAATTCAGTTTTACAGATGAAGGAAGTGATAATAGCTGCAGCACAAAAACTGAAGGTAATACAATGTAAAAGGGATAAAATCACAATCTTTCAGGATGTCCCCTCATACAGAAGAATTAAAGAACCAAAATATCCTCTACCATTGGGTTTTTCATTTTCCATCACCTTCACATTCAGTAACAAGCATCACATGGTACAAGCAAAAGAAGAAGCCATGTGAATCTTTAATTGAAAGAATTCAGGGAAGGGAACACAGATCCTAGATGAATGCATGGATTAGAGCAGCCTCATGATCATTGGGTAGTCAACATAAAGAAAACAGCAATACAATTCTGATGCAATACATTTAACCTCGCCTTCACTCCCCAAAATGTTTATTAGCCCTGACACTTGTTGGCAAGGATGTGGAGGCAAGGGCACTGCTGCACACATTTGTGATTCTGCAATAGAGCACAACTATTTTGAAAAAAGCATTGGCACAAATGAAAAATAACAGCTACCATATTAAAACTGAGCTCCCTAGTGTTGCTGGACAAGGAGGAAATTCTAATATCAACTTACTACAATAGCAAGTAAACTTCTCTCTCGTATGCCTCTTACAGCCAAACACATGCTAGCCCATTCTTGGAAACGATTTGATGATAAATATTAAGTGCACTAAACTTTGGCAGTTTATGCCACAGTAAAGTTAACAGCAATTGCCCCCAACGGGATGGACAATTTGAGAGTTTGGACACCTGTTCATACAAATGTAAAGATCCGAGGAAACCACAGATTCACATGCCAGCAGTCATACATTGACTAAGGATGTGCAGACCCACTTCTTCTGTATCCTGGCAAACTGTTGAAGATACTGATGGCTTACCAAATACTCAATAGTCATAGATTCAAAACACAGTGTAAGTCACTAGCAGGTAACAAAGGAGGAGAGAAAATTACATATCCAAAGGTATACACCAGATTACTAAAGTACTAATATTGTTACTTAGGAAAATGATAAAAAAAAATGTATGTCTGATTCTGTTTGCAATAGAAATTGGTACTACATCTGTACCACAAAACATTTAAATAAAGTTTAGAAATATGTAAGTGAGTGGAAAAACTTACAGTGGTGCATATACTGAAAATAGCAGGCAGTTCTTCATCAGACCAGCTGCCAAAGTGTCAAGATCACCTTACTCCAATAAGCCCTCTCCAAATGTTACTATTCAGTTGTCAGGGGAAAGTAGAAAGGTGAGTGCCCCCTTTGCTGCTCCCATTGTACCAACCATGAACTTAAGCGACCAAAATTGCATACGTCTCATGGGGACATTATGTTATACAACGATTCCTCAAAAGCTAGAATAAAAGGTTTGACATTGACATATGTGTTGGAACTATCCTAGTTTCATAAATATGCATGAAAGCTGTCATTTTGATAGAATTTGGACCACTCCAAGATTTTTCTACAAAAACATAGCAGAACAGGGCAATAGTCCTTCAGTGATTATTATGTAGTTCTTATGCCGGCAACAGCCACCTGTTGAGAGGTATTTCTGTACTATTGAGAACTCATATTAAATCGTCATTTGTATCAGGTTCTACCAGTTCCAAACATTTACTTTGTATCAAGTTGATGCTCCCATTAAAAAACTTGAACGGCATAGACTTCTATTACTTCGTAATGTTGTGCTCCTCTAGATAGTTCAAATGAATGTCAGGAATCAGGCTCTGCACAGACTGGTGATCAAGCACAGGGCTAATGGAGGGTGGGGAGAAGGGGTGAGATCATTGAGGACAGTGTTGGCACTATTTCTGTTGACTGTCAACACTAAGGCCCTCATTTTAACATTGGTGGTAAATCCTGCTTACCGGCACGATGACGGCCACCAACATACCGCTGCGGTGGCGAATATCCGTTCCTCATATTATGACACACACATACCAATCTGACAGAATACTGCCACACACACAAATCCGCCAGCTTAGAGGACAGTGTTAAACTGTCGGTACCAACACCCACCACATCATGACCCACGAATCACCACGCTGGACATTCAACGGCAGTAAACCATTGGTGGCACATACCGCCGCGCTCAGAATAGACACCCAAATACAGAACAACACTACATTGGCCAATACCAAGAACACACACCTGACACTCATGCATCCACCACACCCACCCACCCACAGCACCACAAAACACATACCCACATTACCCACAACCCTTTACGAACAACAATTACTGCCAGGAGATTGACATGAAGAGGACAGAGACAATTAGACAGACATACCACATACCACATATACCCATACATCTCTCATGCACCCCATATCACACACCCCACCACATTACTCAACACACTCTCACCAACACACTCCACACAACACCCATGTCGCCACTAAGGCACCCCCGTTTCACTAATGAGGAGGTAAGGGACATGGTGGAGGAAATAGTCAGGGTAGAGCCACAGCTATTTGGAGCACAGGTATAGCAAATGTCCATTGCCAGGAAGATGGAGCTATGGTGGAGAATCGTGGACAGGGTGACCGCCTTGGGATGACATCAGGAAGAGGTGGAACGACTTACAGGGGAAGGTGCGTTCTGTGGAAGCAAGTCACCAGCTCGCCATACAGAGGACTGGCGGTGGACCCTCACCTCCTCCCCCACAGCTCACAGCATGGGAAGAGCAAATCTTGGCATTACTGCATCCTGAGGGACTCACTGGAGAAGCCGGAGGACTGAACACTGGTAAGTCAACATTTAACACTTATCACCCCCATACCTGCATGTCTTCACACCCCTTCACCCTCACTCCCATCACTCCACTCCGTCCCACACACTGCACCTACACATCTGACTAACCCCAATGCCAAACCCTGCATGCCATACCATTGCATGGACAGCCCTTCCAGCCCTGCTTGGACACCTATCACTAAAGCATGTACAGCATAGGGAAACTAACAATCCCACAATACATCACCATACACAAACAACGGTGGCAGGGCAACAGCAACAATAGAGGGGAAGCTAGGGATGCACAATATGTCACAGGCATGAATCATAATATATCACTCACATCCCCACAGGTGCCCCAGCCAATGTCAGCTGAGAGGATGTGCCACAACTATCCAGTCCCCCAACAGAAGATGCCCCCAGTGATGACCGTAACTCTGGACTTCAGGATCTGGATCATCAACCTGGCCCATCAGGGAGCACTGGACAGTCGGTCACCCCAGCCCACTCCCAATCCACCACAGAGCCTCTCCCCTCAGTATCCAACACCACAGCACCCACCCAGCCTACCCACACCTCTGTCCCCAGGACACGTCAATCAGCAGTGTGCCCACCTGTACAGGGACCCCAGTCCACACCTCACCCCCAAGGCAATCAGGGACCTGGGGTCAGTGGCAGTGGGCACACTGTTTAGGGGACAGAGGCACGGGACAACAGAGACACTGGGAGGACCGCTGTGCTCCAGGGGGAGGACAAGCCCAGCGAACCGACTCTCCAGGAGGCACTGGGAGCCTACCAACATTCCCAGGACACGATGGGCCAGATCCTTGACAACGTGCAGGGAAACAGGTGGCTGCAGGAGGAACAGTATCACCGGATTAGGGAGGACTTGCAAGCCATCAACACCACCTTGATCTCCATAGCAGGGGTGCTGGCAGACATGGCCAATATCATGAGGGAAGCAACAGCACACCAGCGGGCCTCTACCACTAGCCAGTCCATTGACCAGCTCTCCACTTCCGCTGCAGCTAGTGGGCAGGAGGCCCCTCCACAGGACCCACAGGCCACCAACACCCTTCCCCCTGGAGAAGGTGAACCACCCCGCAAATGTTCCCTGCGACCCAGACAGAAGCCAGAGACACTTGCCAAGACCACCACCAGGAAATGAGACTCTCCTGATTGTCCCCCTTGTGTCCCACCCTGACATCTTGTCCACTTTGAACTGCCTTTGCTCCCCTTCTGATGGCCCCTTGGACACTGGACCTGTGCTACAAACCGACTGGAACAATACCCTGGACTTACCTCTACCACCACCTCATTCCATTGCATTTTTTCCCTCAATTTCATAGCACTACAATAAACATCCTTGAACACAACTTGACTACTAGTATTCTATGTGTTGAAAATGTGCATTTATGGAAACAGTCACATCTAGTGCAAATGATCTGAACATTGTGAGAGCATAGAAATAATGACCTGTAGCTGTCTGTAGTCATCACAACAGGAGACTTTTGTCATATCACCAACGTCTGTAAAATGACAAGCCGTAGGTGACAGTAAGTTGAAATGCATTGGAGGTTAATGCCATCATGCTACAGCCACACAGAAAACATCAATAGTCAGAGGAATGGTCAGTTGCACTCTCTCACCTGTGTGTCATTGGAAGTATTAACGTATAACTGATGTTCAGTTGCCCTCAACCTCTGCCTCCTCATCCTCACAGTCCTCCGGGTCCACTGCTGCCACGGGGCATCTCTAGTCACCTCCTCCTGCAGAAAAGGTACATGCCATCTGAAGGCCAGGTTGTGTAACATGCAGCATGCCACTACTATCTGGTAGACCTTCCCGGGTGAGTAGCACAGGTATCCACCTGTCAGATGGAGGCACCTGAACCTGGACTTCAGGAGCCCAAAGGTCGTCTCAATGATCCTTCTGGTTCGCCCATGTGCCTCATTGTAACGATTCTCAGCCCCTGTCCTGGCATTCCTCACAGGGGTCAGGAGCCACAATAGGTTTGGGTAGCCAGAGTCACCTGCAAGTATTGAGGGACAACATTTAGCCTCACACAATGCTATGGGGATGACACCTGAAGGCATACACTAACATACAGTGGGTGGGGACCCTGGCTCACCAATTAGCCACACCTGTGCCTCTGTAGTTGGGCTATCACATTTGGAATGCTGCTATTCCTCAGGACAAGGGCATCATGCACCGACCCAGGAAACTTGGCAGTGATATGGGAGATCTACTGGTCCACCAGGCACACCATTTGCACATTCATTGAGTGGAAATTCTTACGATTCCTGAACACCTGTTCATTCTGGCAGGGGGGGTACAACCGCTATATGTGTCCCATCAATCGCCCCAACAATATTGGGGATATGTCACATTGCATAGAATCCGGCCTTCACAGTGGCCAAATCTTCCACCTGGGGGAAAGCTATGTAGCTGCACATGTGTTTCACCTTGGCAGACAAAACTCTTGCCAGCACGATTGAAAACATTGGCTGTGACATTCCTGCTGCCAAGCCCACTGTCACTTGGAAAGAACCAGTTGCAAGGAAATGGAGCACTGATAGCACTTGCACAAGAGGGGGGATCCCAGTCGGTGACGGATAGCTGAGATCACACCAGGCTCCAATTGGGCACACAGCTCTGTGATTGTGGCCCTTTCCAGTCTATAGGTGAGTATAATGTGCCTGTCCTCCAGTGTAGCCCAGTCCACAAGGGGTCTGTACACGGGGGTTGTCTCCTCCTCCTACTCATTCACAGCGGTAGGTATCTAAGAGACACAAGAGTGAGTAGGCACAATTTAAACAATGGAACCACCACCTCAGTGTACATAGTGCATTTATGTGCTGGCACAGTGGTAATGGCGAGGTATGTGCAAATCTAAGGAGTGACGCAGTTAAGGTTGATATGATCGTTGTCCACCACCATGAAATGGCGACCGCCTGTCCTGTACGTAGGGACAGGTGGAAGTGAGGTAACTCCACTGACGCTGGGTGTCGTGGCAGAAGGCAGTCTTGCACCGCTGTGCAATTCCTCATTGGATAATATCGGGCTCTATGAAGTACAGTGGCCAATGGGGATCGGCGGTGACGGTGTACACCGCCGCGGACGTGACCATTTTCCATCAGATTCCTCACTTGTTTCCTGACCTTCAACAGGAGAACACCTACACTGCGTGTGCTGCTGTGACCTGTGTCTGGAACCTACCATGGCCTGTGTGACCGGTGAAAGGGCCCCTGCTTTCACTACGGAGGAGTTGGAGCGATTGATGGATGGGGTCCTACCACAGTACAGACTGCTGTATGGGCCTCCTGACTAACAGGAGAGTACACCTTGGGCACGATGCATGTGTGAAGGATACATGGAGATGTGTGTGCAAGCATCGTGTCATCAGGGGGGGATGTCCTGTGGTGGTGTACATGGTGTGCACTAGGCGATGTGGGTGCCAATGGTGATGGAATTCGGGATTGGTGGGCCATATGTGTGACAGGCTGGATTGTATGTGTAATGGTGTCCTCCTGTCTGTATTACTTCTGCAGGTCTGTGCCCATCAAAAGAAAGGATTATGGTGTGCCATCGCCGAGGACGGTCAGACTCTGGGGGTCTATGGCAGGCGAGCACCCACTGTTGGACACGGTGGGAGGACCTGAGACGCTGGGCACGGAAGACATCGGAGGCCCAGCTGGGGATGGCCTCCCAACAAGGAAGGGGTGTGCGTCAGAACCTGACCCCCCTGATGGCCCACATACTGGCAGTGGCCTACCCAGAACTCGATGGGTGCTTGAGGACATCACAGCAACCACAAGAGGGTGAGTATAGTGGGCGTTACAACTTTAATTGGTAGGTGGCATGGGAACCAGGTGGTGGTTGTCAGTTAGTGGGCTCCCCTTAATAGCAGGTCAGACATTGCAGCGTGATCCAGCTCAAGGGTGATGGGTGTATGGTAAATGCAGGTAACCTAGCTTGTTAGCATTCCATGTCAGTCAGGGCTTTGTGGGTCCCAGGAGGGGTGCAGTTGGCTGTGTTTGGCCCTCATCTTACTGTGGCATCTAGCCAAATCAATGGCATTGCAATGCATAGTGCTCAATCCTGATCCCTGTGTGTGATGGTGCTGTGAATGCCAACTGTGGTGTTGGTGCAGAAATTGACCCAGTGTTTCCTTTCACTCCTCCCCTTCTTTTTTCTTCTGTCATCCTGTCCATGTGTGCATTAGCATCATCTGGCGGAGGAACAGGGGCACCGCGACAGAGGGAGCTGCATCCCACAGGGCCCAGGAGGCAGAGTCCGCCGAGGGAACCACGGTGGAGACAGGAGGTGACAACACCTCCTCCGATGGAAGCTCCCTGGTGCTGGCAGACACCTCTGTAACCACCCCAGCTGCAGGAACAGCCACCACCCCCGTCCCAGCACCGCCCTCCCAGTAGCCCCTCAGCGAGTTGCCCGTGCCCACTCACCCAGGAGGGTGGGCATCTCCTTCTCCCCAGGCACCTCAGGCTCTGCCCCATTCAGCCCTGCTGCCCTGAGTGAGGAGGCTATTGACCTCCTGAGATCCATCTCTGTAGGGCAGTCAACCATTGTGAATGCCATCCAGGGGCTGGCATCCCAGATGTAGCAATGTAATGCATTCCTGGAGGGCATCCACAGTGGACTGGCGGCCCAACAGAGATCGTTTCAGTGTCTTGCCTCCTCTCTGATGGCAGCCATTGTCACTGTTCCTACCGTCCCCCATCCAACTACCACTTCCCAGTCCCAGTCTCCTCAGTCCTAGCCCATCCCATGCACACATACAGACAGGCAAGCACACAAGACAACACATGAGTGGCACAGTCAAACACAGGCACCACACTTCATCACACAAGCACTCACACAAACACCAGACAGTTGCAGACACAACCACATCCACTGTCTCCACTGTCTCCCCCTCCTCCTCCTCCACGTCCCTCACAGTCACGTCCACAATCACACCTGCATGCCCTGCATCAACATCCACCACCAGCATCACCACACCAAGCAGAACACACACTCACTAGCAGACACCCCCACTACATCCATCCACGCGTCACCTGTGTCCTCTCCCACCCTGTCTGTCTCCCCACTCTTAAAGGACAAAAACGCAAGCACTCAGACACCCAACAGCCATCTACCTCGCATCAGTACACTGCCAATGCACCTGCACCCAAGTCCAGCAGACATACACCTCCAACAACCACTCCCTCAACTTCCGCTCCCTCCTCCCTCATCCCGCACCACCGTAGCTTTTCCTTGCCCACTTGACCTCTTCCCTCCCCATTCCCCCCGACCTGCCCCTAAGAGCATGGTCCCAATGACCCAGCCCAGCACCTCAGCAAAACAGTCCACGCGGACAGTGGAGGCACCTCCTAGTCGTGGAGGCAAGACAGTGAAGGATCCCACTCCACCAGCCAGGAAGGGTAAGGATCCCACACTTCCTGCATGAAGGGGAAGAAGCCCTCAACTCCTGCCATGAAGGAGAAGGAGCCCTCACCTCCTACCATGAAGGGGAAGAAGCCCTCAACTCCTGCCATAAAGGGTAAAGAGCCTGCACCTCCTGCCATGAAGGGGAAGAAGCCCTCAACCCCTGCCTGGAAGGGTAAGGATCCCACACCTCTTGCCATGGAAAGGAAGAACCCCTCAACTCCAGCAGAGGCTGTCGGGGTGACACACCACCAGTGGTCATGGAGCCCTCACCGCCAGCTGAGCCAGTGCAGCCCACTCCTCCTGCAGAGGCTGCCCAGGAGGCACCTTCACCTGCTGAGACAGTGCAGCCCTCACTTCCAGCAGAGGCTTCCCAGGAGGCACCTTCACCTGCTGAGACAGCGCAGCCCTCACATCCAAATGAGACAGTGCAGCCCTCACCACCAGCAGAGGGCATGTAGGCCACCCTCCAGGGACTGCTGTACAAGGGGCCCCCTCCAGAAGCAGTGGGCAAGTCACCCACCTGTGAAACTGTGAGCTTGCACTCCCCAGCAGAAAGCAATGGGAATGGAGCCCCCTCCAGAAGCACCCCTTGAGGTGCCTGCCCACGTCCAAACTGATGCCCCTGCAGAGTTCTATCCGGATGATGTCAGGAGTCTAGTTAGGCCTTGGACTGTGGCCATGTGGGCTCTGAGTACTTTGGACTGGGCATTGGCCCTTTGTGTACATTTGTGCATATCTCTTTTTTGTCCAATTGGTTCATTTGGTGGCTGTTCCCATTCAATACATTCTCATTACTGCATTCTTGTTGTCCTTGCATTATTATGCCGAGTATTGTGTGCCATTGTTTTTCGTCTGCAGCTGGTTGTGTGTATGGTGTGTGTGCGTCGGGTGTATATTGTGCGCGTGTGTGTCACTCTCCTTTTCCTCCCTCCATCCCTTGTGTGCTAGGCGGCTGTACTCACCGTCGTTGTCTTCATAGGCGTTGGTGTTCCAGGTGGAGCATGGCATAAATGGGCCTGGGTAAGACTTGCAGTTCTGGTTCCATGGCGGCTTTATCCTTCTCTGTGTCTCCGATGGTGAGTCTTTGGTCTTCTGTGTTCTGTTACCGCCAGGCTTTTGATGGCGTTGGTACCACCCCGGAAATCAAATCATAATTCAAAATGCATATAAATGTTAATTAACATAGGGAAATAGACTGAGCCCTATCACAGTTACATAGCTAAGACCAAATGCAATCTAGCACAGCAAAATAATTCATCAGCAAGAAGATAGACATGAATTCTGCTCAAAAGAAAGGCAAGAGAATTGGTAAAATATTTCAGGTATGTAGTCAACAAAGAGTCTAAAGTGGAGCTTGCATCTAAAGAAATCCAAGGAGGTCTACCCCACTTCCCAAAAACAGAATCTTATATAGGGTCTCAGACAGAGAACCCACACTGTCAGCATAGTGTAAACAAATGATACATTCCAATATCCAATAGTAAAACAGATAACACATCAACATCACATGGTGATGCCTTGCTCTAATACTAATTCATAATCCTGTATTGTTTTACACTGGAAAAACCAGTAAAGAATGTTAAGTACCAACCTAGGTACTAATAGGTCAGGTCATAAAGTTCTGATTCGGAGTGGGTCATAATGTGACCTACCCATAAATTCTAATGAGGCAGATTACAAATTCTTATTCACTGCAGAAGACCACCATGTCTATGTTCACCTTTTAACAAAGTCATTTTTCTTTTTAAATGCAGATCGTTTTCTTTAAAGGAAATGGGGCTGCTTTTATAAATTAAAGTTTTCTTTCTTTAAAAAAAATTATTGAAAAGTTTCTAGTCATCCCCTGGACTACCCTTTCTCTGTTGTGACTGGTTTAAAACCCCAATTGAGGAGTCTGTAATTTGTCAATGTTTTGCATCTGGATTTTAGTCACTAAACATTGACACATGTCAGACTGATTTGGTATATGGTAATATCACCTACAACACCTTGCAAATAGCAAATGATTATGAGGTCATAATCCCATTTTAGAAGTCAGTTAATGTTTATTGACTACTAAAATGTAATTAATACATAGTAAAAGTCTATTTTATGGTTGCAAGTATTAGCAATTATAAAATACATCTGGACCGTTATTATATTTTAATATGCCACTTAAGGTCCATATCGTTACCCTTATTAAAAATATTTTTCGCAATGGTATTGTCTTATTCAAATCTTTAGGCAGAAGAAAATAAGTTATCAACTAACAATATTTAATGCAAGGATTCAGGGAACACTTATATTTGTAATTAAATGCTGATGTTACTTTAAATTTTAATTTTTTTTTAATTTGGTAAGCTGCAAGTCTAAATTGTTACTACGTCCTCAAGTAAAGCATACCTAATTACCCAATTTATTTTAAATTAAGTCTCAGGGCATGTGACTAGAGAGTCACAACAGTAGTTTTTTTAAAATTCATAGATCGCAACAGCTACCCGAAAGGGTATCCTGATGCTGAAACTAAAATAAACAGAGAAATTAGCTGATTACCCCTATCAAGAGCTTACTCAAAAAGAAGAAAGTTTAAGGATTGTATACAAGCTGTTTTTGACAAGATGCATAACAATCAGTTGAAATGTAATGTGGACAAAACTGAAATTCTTTTATTTGGCTCCTACACAGCCAACTGATGGGAAGTAGCCTGGCCTCCTTCTTTGTCGCCTCCACCTCCCTCATGTTCAGTGGCCAAAAATTTGGCAGGCAAATTCGACAATCAACTCTCACTGCTACCTCAGATTTTGGCTGTGGTTGGCAGTTGCTTTGGGCTGCTTCAGACCCTCAAGAAATCCTGTACCTTCTCCAATGACATTGTAGAAAATGGTACATTCACAGGTCACTTCCAGGCTGGTTTACCCCAATGCCTTCCACCTGGGGGTGTCTAAGGCTTTGTTGTGTCATCGCCAGGTGGTGGAAAATGCAGCGGCCCATCTTATTTTGAGACTTCCTCGTAGGACACCGTCTACCCCTTTGTTAAGATCTTTACATTGACTGCCTATTAAGCAGCGTGGCCTCTTCAAATCCTTGACTCTGGTCGACCGAGCTCTGCGTTCAGCCAGTCCTGGCTAGCTTGCAGACAGATTTCCTCCTCTCTGGTGTTGCCCTGAGTTAAGTATTCAGAGAAGGGTGGTATGGCATTTTTGTATCTAGCTGCCAAAGCCTGGAATGAGCACCATTTGAACTTCCGGCTCCTTCCTTTGGAGGAAATTTTCTGCAGGAAAATGAAAACTTAGCTCTTTTCCACCACTCATTAAGGAACTCTCTGCCGTAGCTTGATTTTGGATTATTCCACTTGTGTTACTACCAGGACACTCGGTGAGTAGCTGTGCGCATTATAAAACTCCTCATTCATTCATTCATTCATTCAAAGTTTAGAGGTTTCTTAAATTAGCATTGTTTGGGCTTGTGCTGTGACCACAGAAGCTGTAGCCCCAGTTTAGATGGTGTGGTCACCACTACAGTTGTATCCCCAATCTGGCTGATAAACATGTGAAGGCTTGAAGAAGTTCCTGCAAGGAACCTTGTCTGCGAGACCAGAGGGACTTTCTGCAGCACTCTCTGGTAGCTCACTTCCCCTTAGTGTCCTCAGTCCCTGGTACTTTCTAGGCTTCTTCTCCTGGACACTCTCTCCTCCTGCAGGTGCAGGCAGCCTACATCCCCCTCTCAGCAGGCAGACAAGCTTCTAATATTAATAGAGCGTGCTAGCACCTAAGGACCTCCTGGCACTACTTGAAGACCAATATCTGGACAACTCTAGTACACCTCTTTTTGGCTTATTCCAGAAAGTACGATGGTAAAAGCAAATTTGAAGCTGATTCTATAATTTATTCCATAGCAGAGGAGAGCATTCTTAGAAGGTGCGACCCAAAATCTATACATTGCGGAAATTAGGAACTTGCAGTGGTAGACTCTGAGGTGACCTAAGCATACTTGTAGGTAGATATCTTTTGATCTGCTTAGATATGAAATCTGTGATTATGCCACACAATGAATTAAGCAGAGAACTTTGAAAGTGATGCGCTGTTATATTGAGAGCAAGTGAAGTTCTTTGCGAATGGCATACGTAGAGCTGATTCTAGGTGCTCTTCCCTCAGTCTGGACACTTGAGTTTGAATGGATTGTAGATAACAAAGGAGAGATAGTTTTGTGTTGAAATACAAACTATTGTAACAGTCTAGTCTTGATTCTATAACAGCTGACTATTGCTATGGCTTTGCTTTCTTGTGTTAACAATGGTAAAACAGGAGAAAGTTGGTCGAGGTAAAAGGCCCATTTTGAAACTGTTGCTGATAGGTCACAGTCCATCTGCAGGGTAGTATAAGTCTTGAATTCCAGACTCTTTACATTTCTGGCTCCTCTAGCATGCATTAAAAACTTCAGGTGATGTCTCCTCACCGTTGGGAGACTGGCTGTCAGGCAAACAACAGTTCTAATCACACAGCAGTCCTAGTACTCAGTAGCCATGAAGGGCTTGGAACTGAAATGCAGCACCAGAACCGGTTTGGGATGGTTTTCCTTCCATGTTTCCTTCTCAGGCGGCTCTCCAGACACTGCTTTTGTAAAGAGTGATGCTTCTTACAGCAGGTAGCATTGGGGCTGTCTCCAGACTGGAGCATCCACAACACAGGGACAATAAAGTTTCAGGTTTTGGCAGCTGGCTCCATCAGACTCTGTGAGGCAGTACTCCAGAATAGACAAAAAGGGCAGGACTACAATGGAAAGTTCCTCACCTAACACAACAGAAACAGCAGTCCTACCCTTGCCCCCTACCAGCACCCCAATGGCAGTGCTCAGGAAGAACTAATCAGAAACCCCTTTCTCACAAACTTTCTCATGGAATTTCTAAAGCTACTCCCTTTACCATTATCCTTACTTCAGTATCTGGATCTCCACCCTCCAGCCACAGAAATGCAGGCAATACACTTCCACTGCCTGGGGAAGATGTCCTCAGCCTCCATCTTGTGCTGGGCGAAATGAGGAGTATCCAAAGTAGATCCCACTGGCTTCAGTATTCAGACTCATTCACACTCAGAACCTTACTACTCCACATGTGGTACATACGCACACACACTCAACAAACTGGATGAGAGGGCAAGGATCTGGGTAGAAACTTAACAGTAGAACTTTACACAAGAGAAGCTTATCGGCCATACCATCGGCAAGGTACAGATAAAAAGGTCTTGTCACACTATCAATCCCAAAAGTACAAATGCTGCCACCACCTCTTTCTGTGCTATACACAGGACAAACTTTTGATTCCAAATTGAGCGATGGATTATGTTACCTTTGTCAATGGCCGAGCGCAGCCATAATTAAAACAGCACTTCTTCCGTGATTTCTGCATATGTTCCTAAACATCCCCATTGCCCTGACTAATAGTTTTTTTGCTACGTTACGCAGCCTGCTCAAATGGCTCGTATGGGCTGGCCTCCCCCCCACATACGTTGGGACATGCTAACATTTCCCTATGATTGAGGTGGCTTTGAGGTCCCTAACCTATATCTATATTATTTGGTCAGTCAATCACATTTTGCTTAACACTGGTACCATCCAGAAGCCAGGATCCTGTATTTCAAGCCAGACAAAACGCAGGCCCTTGATCTACCCCTCTCTACCATCCTACCACAGGTGGTTACCCAGGAACCCGTCAGAGATACAGACACTTCCTTCTACCTGCCGGATGTGATCCACACATCTCTGTTATTTAAATTACAACTCTATCTATTCCCCTATATCCCTCTCCTCAATAACCCATGGCTCCTACTTAGTTAGGTGAGATTGACACAGGACACGCTTACCATACATCAGCTACGCTCTGTGAGCAACCTGTTTATAACAGCACCCTGCAATATTTTTCCGCCATGACAGACAGGCAAAACACCTCACATATGGAGAGGTTCATACTCCACCGCTTGCACAGCACATTGGGCAATGTTTTACCTGCTTACCCGAAGAACCCAGGGAATTCCCTTCCCTCACATTAATAATCTCTGCCCCTAATAACACTCACTTGATATCCCCCTTATATTGTACTTTTCTACAACTGAGACCTATTGGTGCGGAGAAGTTGAGGGCTGCTTGGCAACGTGATTTGGGGCATCCCATCCCCAATGAAACCTGGTATTATTACTGCATGCAAACTAAATTAATCTCTAACAACCACCACCATAATTTGCTACATTATAAGTATTTGCATCGTGCCTATACAAATCCTAAAGCGCTAGCTAAACTGGACCCTACTAGGTCACAGCGCTGCCCTAAATGTAAAACAGAACAAGCTGATTTTGCTTACTTATCTTGGAACTGTGCACCAATCCAAACATATTGGGAGGACATTCATTCCACTTTATCTCACATGACAGAACAAATACTCATCCAAGATCTGCTTAAGGCCCTACTTGGTTATGTTAAGCCCCTTCCTGTGGGCATACGACATTTTGCTGCCATTGTGCTGCTACTCGCTAAATGTCAGGTGGCCCTCTGCTGGGGCAGTGGCACACTCCCTACCATGGCAGATTGGCTACGAGACATGTCTTACTGTGATACCACCAGTGAAATGTATTCACCGCTAGAACCTCCAACTTCTAGGCCGTAAGACATATGGCAACCACTCGGTGACTATCTATTAACACTGACCTCTGTTGCTGACGATGACAGGTAAGATGTTTTTTCGTCTCCATGATGATGATGCTTTTTATTATGTTCAATATGTCTTTTACCCTGATTCTGCGGCTCTGTAGCCCTGTGTACTCCTTTCCAAAATTCACTCTTTAAAGCATGTTAAAGCCTCTGCCATCTTCCCCCTATCAATCCCACTGACACCCCCACTTGCCTATTGCTTTTCTTCCCCCTTTATTTCTGGAATGTTATATATTGTACTTATGCTTGCAATTGTGTAATCCCGTGTTTTTGTTTTATCCCACAAAATGTTCTAAATAAAGTTTTTAAAAAAACAAGAATTGTGGTTGCTGCTTGAGTAGGATTTCACCCCCTTCGTAACCAGTAACCCAATTTCCTACAATGGCAATGCAGAACTCTTCCAGTCGAAGAGAACATTGGGTGCTTAAAAGTGAGAGGAGCATTCATGTGCTCAAAAGGCATTGCTCTAACGTGATATAATCCTTCTGGTGTAGAAAATGTAGGCTTCTCCTTGGCACTATATGGTAATGCAATCTGCCACTGGTCAAATCAAAGGTGCTCAAGTAGCAAGCAGCACCCAGTCTGTCCACTACATCATCTAATCTGGGCATTGGGTGTGCATCAGGTTTGGTCACCTAATTGAGGGCGCGAAAGTCCACAATTGTGGTAAATTTGTGTAGTCAGTCAGTCAGTCAAAATAACTTTATTCGGCGTTTTGCCGTAAAAGTATACATGCATACATAAAAGTCATCATAAAATATAGTACTTATAGCATTCATAAAAAGCAAATCTATTAAATCTAAGCTTATCACCCAAGCTTACTAAAACAGTATAAGATAATGAACACTCATAAAAGCGTATGTAATGATATAATGATAAGACAATGTAGTAATAAGACAATGCAAAATTTCTCTTAATAAATAGTCACATTACCAGTTCATATCGGTTTCTAATGGTGATAGCGGATTTAATAAAACTAAGAATAGAAATGCCCATTTGTTTGGATGAGAGGCTTTGGATGCCAGTCAGTCCTTCTTTGTAGGAAGAAGTGTGCAAGTTACGTAAAATGGGTAATAAAAAGGATTTCCTGGGAACTGAATAAAGTTTACAAAATAAAATAAAGTGGCAAGTGCTTTGTTTCAAAAAGTTATCACAAGGGCATGGCGGTAGTGTTTTTTCCCACACGCATTTTATCGGGAACGCCACTCTAAAGTGGATCAGGTTAAATCTAAAGAGTACGAGTAAAGAGTATAAAGAAGGGGACGGGAACTAGACAAAATAAGGTTCTAGCAGGTCTGATGATAGAATTTGTATGTATGAATTACTGTAAAAGAACTCAATTTCTCTGCCACTTGGTATCTAAGATTCATAACATGCTCTTTATGTCGAAGTTTAACAATTTCTTTCGCATTAGCTGGCAGGAGCTCTGGTTTGAGATACATATACTCCAAGTCCAAGTTTCGGAAGCCATTGTGAACAAAATTTAGCCATGGAATTTTGTTACAGTTTGTCAATGAAATACAATCTTTTACGCAATCGTGTGTTAAAGTAGCCGCCGGATTTAACCATACTTTTATCCATAGCAAAGGTGGGGCAATATCTATCAAATCTGTAATGTAGCGGACTCCCAGTTCCTCATGGCATAAAATGTTCGCTATGTTCTTAGGTACCATAAGTAACCGATGAAGGAATTTATTCTCTGCGAGCAGTAGAATGCTTGGACTGGTATATCCCCAAAGGCCACCCCCATAAATCGCTGCCGAAACACATTTAGAGTTATAGAGCATGAGGATCTGGTGGACCGGTCTATGCCCTAGTCTGCGGGCAAAGCGAAAGATTGCCTCAACATTTCTTGCCAGTTGTTGAAACTTAAAATTCAAATGGAATTTCCAAGACAGAGTGGAACTTAGATACAGACCTAGATAGCAAAAATCTTTTACTTTAGTCAAAGTGTTCCCCCCCATTCTAAAACATTTGGTACGAGTATTTTTAGGACCACAGGTCATAACGTGTGATTTTTTAAAATTAACTTTCAAATCAAGCTCTCGCGTGTGTGTTAAAAAAAGATCCAGGAGAGTCTGTAGACCATTGGCCGTGCGGGCAATTAAAACAGCATCATCGGCATATAATAAAATTGGCAATTGTCTAAAACTCATCCTTGGGAAGTCCTTACCGTTTTGAACCAAACAATTATACAAGCCGTTTATGTACAGTAGAAACAAAAAAGGTGCCAGTGTGCAGCCCTGTCTAACACCTCGATTGGAAACAAGGGGGTTAGACCTTTCACCGTGTTGTCCAAACTGAATTAAAATGGAGAGGTCAGAGTATAAGCGTTTGATCAAATCCAGCAAGTCTTGCTCAATCCCCATTGTATCCATTATGTCCCACAGTTTTGCTCTGTTCACCATATCAAATGCACTGGACAGATCTATAAATGCTAAGTGGATAGGCCTAAACCCATATTGAATTGGCGATAAAATGTTTGTCCTTACAACCCAATCCTCGAGCCGGGTCAGAATGACACTCCCCAGTATCTTTGCCGTGGAGTCTATTAAAGAGATGGGTCTATAGCAGAAAGGGTGAAGCCTATTACCCTTTTTGAAAATCGGGACGATTATTGCCATTAACCATGAGGAGGGGATGGCACTTTGAATAGCACTGTTCAGAACATTTGTAATTACCCACAGATCAGGTAGAGATTTAAATAGGTCCACCGGTATCCCATCGGGGCCAGGAGCTTTCCTTAGTTTCATTTTAGTTATTGCTGCACTGATCTCGTGTGCCTCAAGTAAAATGCCGCTCTTAGTTGGATTTAGAGTAGCCGAACATGGGAGGCCACATACCTCTCCTCCATCATTAGGATTATTTACAGATTGAAAAACAGATGAAAAATGGTCTACCCAAACCCCCTCTGGTATCAAACAGTCGTCGTCCCTATTTTCCTTTCCTGAGAAATATGGGTGATTAACCACCTTCCAAAATTGAGAGGGATCCCGTAATTCCGTCGCAGCCATAAGGTCTTCCCAAGCGCTAGTGCGTATTTCATTCTTTCTCTCTTCAAGGGCTGATTTGTATCGGCCCCTGGCCTGTTTAATTAAATCCCGATTACATGGAGTAGTTTTGATCGCTGACTTTAGATCTCTATGGGCAGCCGTACAGGCAGAATTGAACCACCGTTGAGGTTTTGCACCTTTGGGATATTGGGTACACCTCAGTGCCTCAGAAATAGCACAGCTTAAAGATTCAAAGGCAGTTATAAGGTGGAATGGAGTGGATTGCAGGCACAAGCAAGTGTTGAAGTCAGCCTTATTTTGAGTTATAAGTTTCGCATGAAAAGTGTTAGGGTTTACCCTCTCCCACCTCATGCGAGGGCCAGAATTTCTTTTAAACACCTCTTTCCCTTTATATGCAATCCTAGGTAAGATTACTCTAGTTTTAAATGATAATTTTATACTCAAAGGGTTATGGTCACTGGCACAGTGAGATTTAATTTTAAAATCCACTATTGAACGTAAAAGTGAGGAATTGATAAGAATAAAGTCAATAATGCTGCCATTAGTACTCCCTGTATAGGTGGGTATTTCTCTTATCTGACTGTTTGCCATATCCCTTGCAAAAGCAAGGTCAAATTTATAGATGAGGGTATTCAAGGCATTTCCTAAATTAGAGTGAATAAAATGAGTGAGTGACTCTCTGCCTTCTGCCTTCTATAGCGGCACCACATAAGTGGGGTAATTCATACTTGCATAACTGAACATTAAAATCTCCAACCCAGATCGTATCAAATTCCCTGTCCTGGAGTTTCCCGGCTGAGTCTAGTTGGTCTGTAAGCTCTTCGAGACTTCCTGGCAGGGCAGCACTTGGAATGTTATTGTAAAAGTTTAAGAGTAAAATGTCTTTCCGTCCAGATATCGATAATAAAACTACCAAAAAAAAAGCAGAAGACCAAATCAATGAAACCTCAATTTTTGGGAGTAATAATGACACAAGTACCAGAAGACCACCGCTTGCTCTGCCCGCTCTAGATGGAGTAGCTGGCTGAGACACGGAGTAGCAGCCGTCTAAATGGAAATGTGCCGTAAGCCAAGTTTCTTGAAAACAAATGATATCAAAAGTGGATATAAACTCCAGCCATTCCAAATTTTCAACTTTAGAACGAAGCCCAGCAATATTCCAACTGATTAAAGATAACAATGCATTACTTTGCTGGGGCATTTTCCCAGACTCCTCAGTTATGGCCGTGTCTGTTATAAGATGTGGAAAGCTAACTAGCTCATCAGACCCTATGGGTGATTCCAAAAGTGTATGCACTCCCATCAGCTCTAGTTCCTGTAAACAATCATTTGGGAGCCCCAAGCCCTCCAATTGTCAATCAATTGCATCAAGGGAAGAGTGATTTTGGGTACCCTCAGGGTCAAGGGTAGGGTTCTGTAAGGGTGCCTTTGTTAAAATATTTTTACCATGGGAAGCCCTAATAGGAGGAAGTGATGAAGTGGGCGGCCTGTAGAAAAAGCTTAATGGATAGACTTTGATCCCGCCTTCCCCTTTTGGACTCGATGGTAGAGACGCCACCAGATAATTAACACAATGAGAATTTGCAAAATTAATCACTATACAATCGCCTTCATATACTTTTTTAGACAAGCCTAACCACTTCACCCTTCTAGCCATAATTATTCTATTATTTAGATCATCTTGGTGTCTAAGTTTTTGGCTCATCCAATGTGCACATTTCCTTATTAGCGCATGAGTATCTTCCTTCTGGGTACAATCAAGAGGAGGAACGTTTGCTAAGACTAAAACATATGGCACGCTATCCGGAGGAAGCTGTAGAACCTCCTTTGTACTAGTGGAAGATCTAGGTTTAGAAGCAGTTTCAGGCTTCAGTAAGGCAGTCGCACCACCAGCCAAAGTAGACAGAGAAGCAGATAATAAGTCGTCATGGGAATCGCGGGTAGATAAGCGATGAAGCGGGGGTTGGTTGCAGTTCATTAAACAGTTAGCCTGCTGAGAGGCATTGGGATCAGACACCAGTTTCGGAGTAGAGGGAGGGGAATTTATACTAGTTTTTAAAGTGGACTGCTGAGGCAGATATTTAAGAATAGTTTCTTGTAACTGCTCAAATTTGGAATCAATGAGTAATGTTAGCTTCTCCTCTAAAGCCAAAAGAAAGGGTTTGAGAATCGAATCTAAGTTGGTCAAATGATTGTCTCTTAAAATCCTGCAGTCTGAGCCTAGTTCGCCCAATAATGTAGTTTCCTTTGGAAAAAGATTGGCCGGGGTATCCAATGGTGTTAAAATACATTCCTTGCCCTTCGTTGGATACTTAAGTAGCTTATTACACTTACGGAGTCCTCCAGCTTTCCTTTTTTTGGGGGGAGGGGGTGTGTCAGCTAGATGTTCGATGTTAGCTGCATTAAAGGGCTGTAAGGAATGCAAGGTATTAACATCATTTTCAGGCAGAGGCGAATTGAATTCACGGGGAGCAGTTGAGGAGACTGCAGACTGTATGTAAGTCGTGGATTCTAAAGAAGTTCTTTGAGTCAAGTTATTTGTCACCCCCATTCTTTCTTCCACTTGGACAATTTCAGTTTCAATGGCCCCAATAACTGAAGATAAGTAGTTAGTTATTGATGATTGGACGGGCATGGCGTGTACTCCATCGGCCCCAGGTGTGGTGGTCTTTCTTTTACCCATCGTCTTGCAAATAATAGTGGGGCAAAACACCAATCTAAGCCGATATGAGTAATATGCAGGGAAGCTATGGCAGTGTGAAAATAGTAAATAAATGAGTGGAACTGCTCTATTGGCAGGTCTTACTTAAGTGCTAATTACTTAGGACCTCCCAAGCCGTGAAACCCAAAAGGAAAGGGGTTATGAAAGAACAGTCTCAGGAGAGAAAAATGCAGTACCTCTTAGGAGTCCAATGAGCCTGACCCTGAAATCCCACGGGAGTTCTCAGGGGGGTGGCCCAGCCCAGCCTCTTCTGGGAGCTGACGGGCGAAGGATGGGCCCGTCCTTGGCCCGGGCTTTGCCCGGGTGCCGCCCGCGCGCGCCCCGTGACAGCGGGAGCACGAATTCAAGTTAAAGGGCTCCTGCCCTGCCTCCTCCTCTGCTTTCAAACGCGCTACCCGCAACAGCGGGAGCGCGAATTCAAGTTAAAGGGCTCCTGCCCTGCCTCCTCCTCTGCTTTCAAACGCGCTACCCGCGACAGCGCAAATTCAAGTTAAAGGGCTCCTGCCCTGCCTCCTCCTCTGCTTTCAAACGCGCTACCCCTAAATTTGTGTAACACTGTTTGGATCCCTGCTTGGGCACCAGCACCCCCAGGATGACCTAGTGACTATGGCAGGCTCTGTCACCCTCCAGTCAAATACCTCAGCTATTTCTAACTCAGTGCACTCCTGAACTTGATCAGTTATCCTGTAAGCCTTACTCCTCACTGGCAAGCTATCCCCAATAACTATGTGATGGATACCGATATGTGTCAACCTTGGTGTTAGCCAAAAGCGTGTAGGAAATTGCTCCCAGAACCTCTCAATACCCTTTGCTGCTCAGGTATTAGCTCCTGGGCAAGTTGTACCCATCCACAGAACCATCATTCATATCACCATGCAGCTGTAAAGATGTGGTTAATTGTCTTCCTCAAACTCTTTTGGCATCACCATGATGTTCATTGTAAAGGCTCTCTAAAAGTATGGCTTAAACTGATCCACGAGGAACATCCTCTTTAGCTCCTTTGTAGCACTTGTGTCCAGCAAGTAGTTGACCTCAGAAATTTTCTACACTACCTTCAATGGCCCACACCACTTGTCCTCAATGTCTTGTAGACAAATAGGCTTCAACATGAACACTTACTGACCTTCCTGGTACCCAAACAGTGCTGCTTTCTGGTCATACCACTCATTCATCTCCTCTTGGCTTGTCTGCAGGTTTTTCTTCTCCTGACTCATGTATTGTGCTTACAATTTCTGGCTAACAATCGCCTAGCCCATCACATCCAATTGAGGTAACTCTGAAGCTCCTTCAAACCCCTCTCTTCAAATAAGTTGAGTTGGTTTTGCACTGGGTCCCCAAACCAAAATTCAAAGGTACTGAACCCTACTCCCTTCTTTGGAATTTCTCCTTAGGTAAACAAGAAAAATGGGAGGAGACAATACCACTTCCTCCTGATGTCTCCAGGGGCGTTCCCATTGTACTTTTGTCAGGGTCTTGTTAAACCTTTCTACCAACCCATTGGTGTGTGTGTGGTAAATTGCAGCGAAGTGGTAGGCCAAAACACCTTGCTCCCATGTATGTCTTGCATATGAGGATATAACGTTTGTTTACTTGTCAAAAATCACTGTCTTGGAAAATTCAACCCTTGTAAAGATCCCTAAGAGTTCCCTAGTTGCTACCTGTGCAGTTATGCTTCTCAGAGGAACCACTTCAGGAAATCTGGTAGCATGGTTCAAAACGAGCAAGTCAAGTTATATTTGCTGTCTTGTGTCTGGGACGGTCAGGGTCAAATGGACCTGAAATAAATGTCTGCTCCCACCCGTTCAAAAGGAAAACCTACAACTCATTGTAGCACTAATTGCTCCTTGTCTGCTCCTCTTACCACTCAATTGGTGAGTAGTATGGGTTCTATGAATGTCTCAGAGCCTCTGCACAGCCTTGGACGGTAGAACAAAGGGTCCAACCTGTATTGGTTCTTTCTTATTCCCCAGGGTCCTGTTACGGGTGCTTTGTGGGCCAGTGACAACCGGAGACTGGTGTGAACTAAGGAAAGCACCAGCTGCTTGCTAGCTCCTAGCTTATGATTCACAGGATTACAATAAAACAGCCCATACTCTCAGCCAACATTATGCCTTTCAACCACTTCCTTGCTGACCTGTTCCTGGGCTTTCTTCCAAAGTTCCACAAGTGTAGGGCACTCAATGTGTGCCTGTCACAATTCCTCTCTGTTATATCCTCTAACAACTAACACCCCATGCAGTTCTGACAGAGATAGAAGCTCCAACGTTTGCTTTGCTTAGGGTCTTATCCTTCAGGAGCAGGGATAATGGGTGCCACAGCTTGTGGCTTATAAGAGCATGCTCTGGATCCTCTCACCATTTTTCACTGGCAGTTGCAAAAGTGTTACAGTCCCTGTCTCTTCTTGAGACTTACATGCTGCCTGTGCTCTTTTTAACACAGCTAATTTGGTCCAAACCAGGTAAGCTTTCATTGCTGGTACTAATCCAGAGGCAATCAAACTACTGCCCAAGAGACATCCAGCACCTTGGATCTCTTTCATCCCTACATCAGGCATGGCTGACTTGCCATTGATTTCTACATCAAATTGACCATGGCTGGCTTACCATTGATTTCTACCTCAACTTATGCAATTAGGTACTCCATATCTTCCTACTGGCTAACAGGTTTGTGCCATTGGCACCAATGAGAATCTTCTTAGGTTTGAAGGACTTCCTCTCAAACACAGCCCTGTAGCAGGGACTTTCCCCCCATTGATACAAGCCTCCAACATAAACCTCACACTATTTGGATCAATGTGCTAAGGGATGTCTGGGTCTCTATTTCAAACATCTATTGCTTAAAGGTGCTCTTTGGTCCCTTCATCCACAGTGAACACACTTGCTATGATCGGTGTAGCTGGTACAGGGACATTCACTTGACAGTCCCCTTTGTGGTGCCCACCCAGTGACATAATAAAGAATCACCTTAGACTTAGAAAAACATTCCTGTCCTCCCTTCTCCTTATGTTCCTGACTTGGGACCCAATTCCCTTCAATTTGGAACAAATCTGTTGAGAGTTCCCCTCTCTCTATTTTACTCAGAGCCATGCTGCAACAGCCGTTTGTTAACCTTGTTAGCTAGCCATGTCAGCCAACACTGCTAGCCTCTCTGGATCCTTCTCTGTCAAGTCTTACAGGTTTTGCTTAAGTGGGGTAGAGCACTACTCCCCATCAACTGGTTAGAAGATGGAAATCTTTTGCCATCTTCCCAATCAAACACTTATTCCAATCATGCAAAACACCCTGAATCCAAGTTTTAAACAAAACACCACTGGCTCTCTTGCTTTCACTTAACCTCTGAAGGTACTGAGCTGCCTCATCCCAAACCCTCTGATCTGAGCCTCCTTTATTCACTTCTAGTTAATTTGATCAATAAGAGGTATTCTCCCCATGACTGACATTCCTTCTATGGGCAAGGAACTCATTAAAGTGGCTGCCTTAGTCACATCATTCAAAGCCTGCACTCTTCAAGCAGTCTAAAAGCTCCGGCCTTCCCCACACATGTGCACAAGCTCTTTTGGAACCTTTGCAAATCTTCCTGCAGAGTTGGAGATGACATCAGTATTCTCAGATATAACTGTCTCTGTTGCCATCCTGAGCTTTTCTTTTTCTAAGGCTAGCCTTTATCTCTCGAATTCTCTCCCTCTTATTTTATTTTCCTTTCTTCTCTCAGGCCCATTCTTCATGTCTGCCTTCTATCTTTCCTCCTGTTCCCGCCTGGCTAATCTCAACTTTTCCCTCTCAAATTCCCTGGCATTCTCCTCTTCCACAGCCTTACCTTTCTGGTGTGTCAACTGTGAGTTGATGGTCTCACTCAAACCCAACACACCTATAAGAATGACTCCACTAGTTTGTGACAGAGGTTCCCTTGGAATTGGGAGGTGAGGTGGGCTCTGTTTCGTGGTAACCTTGAACTCAGCGGAGGAGGGGAGGGGTTGAATATCTTAGGGAAATCAGGGAAAGGAAATGTGGAAACACATGAGGACAACCTGTGCTAAGGGTCTAAGAAAGCCTCACACCACAGAGGTCCCTCCTTTGATTCCTATCATGGTTCCCTCTGCAGTGTCTGTCAGTTTTTTTCCCTGCCATCCATTTTCTCCAACTGATCCTTGAGAAAATCAACAAGGATCCCCCTATCCTTGTTTCTGAGTACCAATGTCAGCAATCACAATTGTTATGTTATATTGTTAAGTTATGTGTGTTTGTAGAGCACACTTTCACCTTCGAGGGTATCCTGGCTCTGAGTGTGTGTGTGCCAAGGCTAGTCTAGGGCAGGGGGTTAATCCAATAGCCAGATTTTCAGCGTTTTGCAGAATTCAAGAAAAGTAAATCAGTTCCTTTCCTACTGCTCATCCTCTCTAGCTGACCTTAATAAAGCCACTATATATATCTATCTTTGTTTCTGGGATTTCTTTATCCTTTTTCAAAACATCGATCTCTCTACTGATCTATGGACATGGTGTCAAGATCTACTCCTACTAATCTTGTATTTGTCATTGTACTGTGCGGGTTATGCTGTGTTTGTCTGTTAAAAACATTTGAAACTGGAACTTGCAGATCCCACTACTGCCACCAATTGTCAGACCCTGGTTGAGGGGCAACAGTGCTGAAAGCAGCTACTGGACCTCAGACATCGTGGTTAACATTCGTTAGCACCTGTGTCCTGGGTACTGCCAACCATGGCTCTGCAGTCTGGTCTAAGTGAAACACTTTCCACACCTGAATGTGAGGGCAGTTACAGGTTTCTCAGGGACTTAGTGTGGGGGGAAAGAACTCAGAACTCAACAACCAACCAACAGACATAGTAATGTATTGATCCACCAGTGCTAGTCTCTTAACAAAAAGAAAATACTTTAATCAAACAAAATCATGTAATATTACATATAATTATGGGATTGAAATACAGGGTTCAAATCTAGGTGCCACACCCTTCTGTACCCAGGTCACGAATAGAGATCCCAAGCACTGGTGATCCCTGAAGTGTAATTGAAGAAATGGCAATGTCTAGGCTCAGGTACAGTCACTCAATCACCCCAAGGCTTATTTGCACAACAAGCAGAGAGCTGGCCATAGTTTGAAGGTCAGTGCGAACCGTGAGGTCTGTCAATTTGTTTGTTACCACTAGCACCAAGGCAGGTGCTACGGGATAGCTCCAGAACATGTGCATTATATCAGCCTCCAATCCCATGCATTGAGGGCAATTTGGGGAAGAGTCTGGGAAGAGTCTGTGGAGTCTTGCCGGGTATGGTGGGCTCTGTGTAGTATTTCATGCTGAATGTATTGGAACCTGGCATACTAAGAGCTCTTCCTCGGATAGTGAAGAGTTCTATCCCATTCTTTCTGAGTGAGTTTGCGACCTATGTCTTCCAGCCAGGCTCCGTGAAGTGGAATCAGGGGGTCCTGTGGGTGTTGGGAAAAATTGTGGTTTAGCCATGTGATCAGGCGGCACCCAGTGCCCACCATGTGCAGAGCCTGCACATTCGGGTGGGCATTAGTTTCTGTGTCAGTGAATCTGCCATAAGCTCACAAGCTCTGCACTTAGGCACCCATGGGCCAAGATATGACCTGCTGGGAGCTCGTTATCGTCACATAGCTGTGCAAATGGGATCAGGGCATCACCTTGGAAAAAGTCCCCTAATGTGGCCACTCCTGCCTCCTCCCACAGTCTCATTCCAGCATCCCCAATCCATTCCCTAAAGGATAATATGTATCCTATACGTATTGCAGGTGTGTATGGGGATAGATTGGCCATGTGGCAGGGGCACCTGTGGTAACTGAGGCCCTCATGCAGGAGATTGTTAGTTTCACAGGGGAGTCCTCCGTGTGATCGGAAGGCATCGCCTACCATTTGATAGGGTCAGCCCACCAGGTCTGCTCCCAATTCCTCTATGTGTCGACCTGTAGCTGGGCTGCTAAATAACAATGTTCAAAATTTGGAGTGCCTAGGCACCCCTTCTGGACTGGAAGCTGTATTTTGGCCAACACCAGGTGCTCTCCCCATTTGTACTGTGAAAGGGGATGCAAGTAATTGTCACCGGAATATTGTGAAAGTAGTATAATAACCGAGGGAGTATAACCATCTAAGAAAGAGCCATCCTAACCTGTACTGACTGTGGAAATGTGCACCAAAATGCAATCTGTGGGCAGAGTGCAGCAACGGTTTAGTGAGATTACCATCCAGGAGATCTGCAGCTGTGGGGTAAATGTTGATACCATGGTATTCGGATGTGTGTGGCTCCCAGTGGACGAGGCGGCCGTCAATCACAAAGGTTTGTGGTGGACAAGTTGGATTGAGTGGGAACAAACAAATCTTTGACCAATTCTTACCTGGTCCTGAGGTGGAATGAATTTTCACCAGACCAGTTGTAATAGTATCTATGCCATAGTGTACATTGCGTACATAGATCAGCATGTCATCTGCATATAAGGGGACAGCGTGTACCTCTCCCTCAATAGGGATCCCCAAGTTTTGCCACAATGCTAATAGTTCTATTGCCAGGGCAAATAATATTGGGGACAGTGGGTAGCCTCAACGCGTGCCTCTGCTGACACGGAAGGGGGTCAATATAGGGTTACCAATCTTCACCCTCTTCATGGGTTCCGTATAGAGGAGCCATATCAATCTCTGGAGTCCTCCATCTATGCTCATGGCTCTCTGAGTTGCAAATATATAGTCCCAGTTATTGGTGTTGAACTCTTTCTCTAAATCTATGACCATGAACGCTGCAAAAGGCCAATGAATGGGAGCCTGTTTGAGTACTCTGTAAAGTCTATGGGTATTGAGTGTTGTAGAGTGGTCTGGAATGAAAACCATTCTGGTCCGGGTGAACCAGTTGTGGGAGATGCTCCAAGAGTCGCACGCCGATAGTTGTGCTCAATATTTCATAGTCCGTTGCTAACACAGAAAGTGGATGGTAAGAGGTCAATTCTAGGGAAGCTCTTCCTGGTTTGGGGAGAGAAATCAGCAGTGCCTCTCTAAGTGATAGAGGCAGCTGCCCAGACATGAGGGCGGAGTTGTATATTTCCATGAGTCTGGGGACTAGGAGGGTCTCATAAGCTTTATAAAACTCTATTGGTAGGTTGTCAAGCCCTGAGGTCTTACTTGTTGTGTCTCCCCTGATCTCCTGTTCCGTGACAGCCATGTTGAGTACCTTCCTTGCTTCCAGTGCCACTACAGGTGTCACAACAGCACTGAGAAAAGTATCAATTGATGTTTGTCAGTCTTGCTGGGGGAGTCATAGAGCGATCGGTAGTGAGTGGTGAATGCCATGGGAATGTCTACATGATTAACCATTAGCTTTGTCTGGGATATTCTTATGGCGGTAATAGGGTCGGTCGCTACAGTGCTCCTTAGCAACCATGCCAACAGGTGTACTGGCTTGTCACCTTCTCATGTATTTTGGCACGGTATGCCCTATACTCAAGGCATCTCATTGACTGTGAGGGTGGCGTGTTGCTCATGCGCTGAACGCATGACAGGTTTCCGAGTAGGATCACCTCTGGCATCCGATTCAAGAGTTCTATTTGAATCTTCTAGGCGAAGTAGGTCACTGTGCAGTGAGGCTCTTGCGCCCTCCCCTGGGTGGATGCAGTGGCCACTCATGACTCCTTTAATGGCTTCCCATTCAGTCAGTGTTGAGTCAGTCTTTCCCCAGTGTTCTGTGAAGTACTGCGTAAGTGCGGTGTGTGTCAGGTCCCAAAATGCTGAGTCCTCTCATGTGGCCGGTTGTAGCCACCATGTTGGTACTGGGAGAATATGCGCTCCCTATGTCAGGTGAATTGGTAAGGGGTTATGGTCTGAGAAGGGTTTCCCCAGGTATTCAGTCTCTGTGATCAGCAGTTAAAGAATGTTGTGACAGACAATTCGGTCTAACCGTACATGAAGATCACAAGGTGGCGAGTAGTAACAGTGTTCTTTAGTGTGTGGGTACATTATGTGCGAGCTGTCTTGTAATGACCAGTGTGTTAGCCGTTAAGTCAGGTGGGTTGCTACTGGTCCAGTATGCAATTAATGTCACTCCCATGACTCATGATATGTGCGTCCAACCTAGTCAGCAGGGTGGATATGCTGGCCCAGTATGGTTGTTGGGCCACATTTGGGGCATATATGCACCCTAACAATAGGGGCCGCCGGTCTAGTTATCCCTTGACAAATACATATCTCCCTTTGGGGTCTATTTCTGTGGCTACGCACTTATAGAGTACCATGGGTCTGATCCATATTAGGGCTCTTCAGGCATATCCCAAGTATGTAGTGCCATAGCACTGACCTCTCTACCACTTTTGCAGGTGCCCTCCTTTACTCTTAGAGATGCGTGTTTCCTGGAGAAAAGCTATCTGAGCATTACGTCGTCTGAGGTATTGTTGCACTGTGTGTCATTTGTGGGCTGTGCCCATTCCCCTGACATTCCAGGTTAAAAAGCTTAGTCTAGACATCTGGATAGTAGTTTATTAGTAAGCGGGATAGGCTGAGGGGATGGGTTCCTGTCTACTAGGCTTGGTGTAATATGTGGGAGTACTGACTGGAGCAAGCAATATTAATGGCACGCAGCTTGAATGAACACTAAAACCAGAACACTTAACTCCCATACCCGAAGCGGCAGCATAACAACTGATTTCCGAAACAAAGAGCAAGCAGTCCTGATTAAGTGGTTCTTCACTCCAAGCAATGTCACACAGTATGTCCCATCTGGCATCCGGGCCGGGATGTGGTCAGCTTTCTGTCTTCAATACACTCTGAGTGGGCTGTCATTGTGTTTCACTGTGTAAAAAGAGTAGCGGAACCAGCTGGCTCAGAGGAATTGACCCTCTTTAATCCTATGCATGGAAGTATAGTCTGGGCCATCCAAAAATGCCCTTGCCACCCACTATCTAACAGTAACATTACATTGCATGAGCACACAGGGATGCCCAGGGGGAACAGCAGGTTGCTTAATCCCATGGATACAGTGCAGACCTGCCTCTTCCCCCAGCCTGTTGAGATAAGTATAGTCAACACGGTGGGGGGGGGGGGGGGGGGGGGGCACGAGCAGTCCATGGCACTGTAGAGAGCAGGAGGGGAAGAGAGCTTTCACATGGCTGCCCTGAAGTAAATGACCATGCATCCTGCCATGAGCCCAAGTCCCCTGATGTAGGGTTTAAGCGCAGTGATGGTCCACTCTGAGGGCCACTGGTCCGCTGCAAACCTCCAATTGTGGTGCTTCCTCTTTGCGTATTTCAGCCCCCACAGTCTCAGGCGCCCGCACCAGCAGGCAGGACCAGAGTTGGCCCAGGGGGGCACCTGGCGCAGGGGGAGGTGAGAGGCGCCACCCGGTGCAGCATCACGCATCTCCTGATGTCCGAGATGACACTGGCTATCTGCTGGGCATCTCGGCCCATATAATGCTGCCCCCCACCAGGTTGGATGTCCAAGCATGGCACGTCTCTCAACACGGCCGCCACCCTAAGACTCACTCACCCGAAGCCTGCTCACTGAGTCCAATCCTCATCAGGAGGGGCGTCGGAGCCGATCTCTCCCCGCCAGCACTGAGTCCCGTCGGTTGCTGGGAGGAATGGATATGGGTGCAGGTATTCCTGCTTGTAGACAGCCGGTGCAGTAGTCCACCAATGTGTACCGAAAGCTCAGGATATTGGAGTCAGAGTATATTGTGCGTCTTAGTAAGGCCCCGATGGGCCTGAATCTTGATGAGGAGCTTTTGGTACACATTTACTAACTAATTTTTCAAGTCTAGGATGACTAATCATGGATTTGGTGGTTCTTTATTTTTGAAGAGTATACATGGCAGGTCAGGATAAGAGGCAATTAAGTAAATTATGTAGATTTGACAAGTTTTGTTTCAGCGCTTTTCTTCTTTCACATATTTATATATATATTTTTATTGAACTAAATAGTATGGGTGTATTATAATAATTTTGTTGTCCTTTGCGATGAAGTGTTCAGATATGAAAGAATATGATATGAAATAGGATACATAAAAATGAAAATAAAAAATAAAATGGGATTTTGAAAGTAGGACATAAGAAGTAGTAGTTGTAAGAGATGATTATAGATGATTTGAAAAAATTAATTAGGTGTCATGAATATATACTATAAGAAATCTTTGCAACATCATATGGCCACTAGGTGTATATATATATATATATATATATATATATATATATATATATACACATATATATGTATATACTTTTGATATTGATAGGGAATGTTTTGAAGATTTGATCAAGTTTTTTATAGTTTATCATATGTGGAATATTATGGCATATCATTTGGCCTTTGGCTGATGGATAAACTTTATTAATGATAATATGTTTTTTAATATTTATAATACATGGGTGCTGATTATCTAATATATTGATATATGTAGATATATATATATATATATATATTTGCATTGGTTGTTATAAATATGAGTTTGATTTATCATCTGGGACACAATTACAAATTGATGAATTGTCTGTGTTGATATATTATGCATATTCTTTCTGAATGGTGGAAATTTGATAGTCTTTTTTCTTGGTTTATTGTATGTTATGTCTTTTTAAGGGTGATAGTGCACTTTATTTCCACTGGCTGTGAAGAAGATCTCGAGGAGATCGAAACGCGTTGCCATTAAAACTTTTCATATCATTTATCACAAGCCTGTGGAGTGCGTTTTTTCAGGCACCAGTACGGAGGTACTTGATTGCTTTTTCTCATTTTTAAAGCGGTGGCCGGCTTCCTCTTATCACAGCAACCCGCCAGTGTGGATGTGGCCAAGAAATGCCGGCAATAACATTTATATACATCTATATATCTATATCTATATCTATATATATATATCTATATATATATATATATATATATATATATATATATATATATATATATATATATAGCTTCCGGGCCTTCTTGGCCTCTACACACAGGTTGCTGGCTTCTATTTCTGTGTTCAAAGCAATTTTAATATCTATGTGGGCTAACCTGCAAGGCGTCATCTTAGCAACCACCATAACCTCCGTGGGAACTGCACCTGGCTTGGTCCTTGGCTGCTTTCCCAAGTAAAGAGCCAACGTAAACCATGCCAACCCCTTTCATAGGAAGCTTAAGGGCTGCCTATGATGGGCTCTCCCCTGCCGCCTGGGCACGCACATGTAAACAGGAAAATCTGTGCTTGTAATTTGAGCGCCCACATACTGCCAGGAGGAGCTCTGTATCACAAGTGGGAATCTCGGCATTGCAAATTCAGCCTTCAATCCTTCCGTGTTTAGTAAACTGAGTATCTTTAAATTGGGTAATACAAACATCTGTTAATTACAGTGCCTGGAGCGGAAGAGGTGTGACATGAAGCACTACACACAAACAAGGTATCCTGTAAACTTACGCTTGTAACACTGTTTAAACTTTAAATGATCTATCCTGAAAACGATCTGAAGTTCTCATTGAGCACCTATTCCTAGGTTAGCTTTTGCACAGCTCACCTCGGTCCAACAATGCCTCACCCAGGAATATTGTTACCTGATAAATCCGAGATTCATTTTACATGTAGTGCTCCTGTGGGCTGTAATATCACTTGAAGTAAGCTGAATCTTCACCCATCCAGGCAGAAGGGGATTGGCCATAATGTAGCTCGTAAAGAGTGAGACAGTCTAGCGCTTGTGCTCACTGAAATGTATTTGCAGTCTTTAGCACAGTGCTTCGGTTTGTTAGAGGTCGAGACCCATAACAGAGGTATGACATATTGTGTGTGAAGAAGTCTTGCTTGTTTTCTGGGGCGCCTCATTTCTGAGACTATTTTGGAGGCCCTTGGGTATGTTTAATGCAATGCATTACCATTCTTTCTTTCCTCTCGCTGGAGAGTGTTTGTAGCTGTTGTGTGCTTGCCTGCATTCATTTCTAGTTCTTTTGCTTCATGCTTGAGGAGAAGTCCCTCTGGTGTGTAGTCTATACTTATTTAAGCAGCCTCGTGAGTCTGGCTTTGGAGGATCGAGGTCGAATGGCAGCTGTGACCTCTATATTTATGAGGTGTTGTTTGTATGTTCGGAATAGGTGTGCCACTTGCTCTAGAGAGTCTTCCACTTCCATTTCCTAATGGCCTCCTGCTCAGGGCTGATAATACCAGAAGACTTTGGGAGGGTCTTTTTTGGAGTTGAATGGACTGAAGGATCTGGAATGAGAATTGATCAGTAAAGTCCTGTGGGCAATGCTGAAAGTGTTGATGTTCTGTTTTGTAAGTATAAGTAAGGTCTGGTATGCCAGCTGCGCAGAGGGTGGGTACCTTCAAGTGTTATTGGAATCTTTGCTCCTTCTAACACAGCTTTGAGGCTTTAGTCTGTAGAGTCCAACAATCTGTTGTTAAGGATGCACCCTGATAGTGTCGGAAGGTGCAGAACTATGTCCATGTGATTTACCTAGAAGATTGTTTCTGTACCTGGAGGTCGGTCTTGAATTAGGGCAAAGAAGGAGTTAGTGTGTACCTCACAACATGCAATGAGATGTTCAAAGGTCAAATATTCTGGTGTTAGTAACTCAGACCATGTTACAGTGGCACACTGAAGAACATTGATGGGTGCTACTGCTCTCCCTAACTTTGTTTTTGTTGCTAATATTGCTTCTCTTGGGCTCATGAGTGCAGAAGGGGATACATTAATTTAAAGGTCAATGAAGAGTCATGTTAATCTCTCTCTGGACTCTGTAGAAGTTGATATTGTTGGTTGCCTATTATTTCTCTCATTTTATTTAGAGGTTTCATTTTTCAGAGGGTCTAGAGAAGATACATTATTTTTTTCATTGTCAAGAGTTGGATGTTACAGAGCCCAACCTCATCTTTCAATCATGCTCCAGCCACAGGGAAAACAGAGAACAAGTGCTAAAAGTAGATGAGGCAATAATTAACACTTACAATGTGCAACAAAGCCACTTTACGATCGGAAGGGCTGTCACAACTTCATTGTACCTCTTTGCCTTCATAGCTTAGGAAAAAATGCACTGTATTTCGTATATGCTTCTAACAAATTATTTACAATGTACATTATGACATGCAAGCTACATGCAGATATCTCAAATGATTTATTAGTGCCTTGAAAAGAACAACAAACTAGATAGCACAAATGGAAATATGGAAAAAATATTAAAAAGGTGATTTACCTATTGTAAACCACATGCATGTTTTCCAAATAGTAGGATGAAGTTAGCCTTATAAGTGACTAAAACTTATAACATTTTAAAACAAAAGGAAGTTGGTGTTGCCTAGTGCTTCCGGGATAAGGGTTCTATAAGTGAGAGTTGACTTATAATTGGAGCCTTGTGACTGAGTCTGTTAGACCTGACACGCTGAACTAGTGGCTCTCCAAACTGTTTGCTTTATTTTAGGAGGTTTTGCTGTTTCTCATTAAGTGGCCTAAGGGTACTGTGCACTCTCCCCCTGTAAAGTAAAGTGTGAAAGTGCACATGCCCTTCCTACATCTACTAGGAAGTGGAACTAGCCAATACATGCACACTTGCACAATGGTGTTTTCATATATACTGAGCCTGGCCCAACTTGCCAGTGTATGCACACTTGCACACTGGTGTTTTCATATATATACTAAGCCTGTCACAGCAGGCCTGTGTGGGCACACTTGCACATTGTTGGTGTTCCTAAACTTGTGTCCAGCATGCCTCTGCAAGCTTGTGTGTGCAGCAGGGCACATGAGCCTAGGGAGTGCAGTATACCCATGTGTGTCCTCACTGCCCACGAGAGCAGCGCTGCCCATAGGTTAAAATGGGGAAAAGTTTATAATTAATCCAGGCTGCAACAGTGGATTGCAGTGGAGCAGCCTCATGATGTTTACCATCATTGGATTCACGATGTCAAACCCCTTCTCATGGTAAAGGTGGTTTTGTTAGTAATACCATAGAACTCCCACTTCTAGAAAGTGGGCATTTCTATGTTCTAGAAACTCTTTTTGTGTATCTTTTATTTCAGCTTCATTCGACTGGAAGCGAGATAACAACAGCTATAAACCTTAGGCAATTGAAACAACAGGGGTCTACCATTTGAGGGCCTGGCTGGATAGATTGGAGGGAGAGGTTCTGACCCTTGGTCTCTCGGAGCCAGATGGCACCACTGAAGATAAAGATCTGCATCCCACGGCCCCCTGGCAGACAGGGGTGATACCCTGAAACCTGTACCAGGATGCTTGTTTGGGGTTATGTGGTGAGCAACATAATGATCAATTAAACCCAGATCTGTGGCTGGGGGTGAGTGCTGAAAAATGTCAACACTCTGTCCCTCATTTTATTTTGTGGTGTTGCTATGTGCATCCTAAATGGCCAGGATATGCCCAGACATGGGTCCCTTGCTCCCTGCACCGCTGGATTCAAGCTAGTTGGGCTGATAAGGGCTGATACCCCAAAACCGGTCCCAGGGTCCTTCTTTCCAGTCCAGGGAGCACCTCGCTTGGCAGTTCGGGTTGGACTGTTCCCAAAAAGCGGGGTCAAGACTGATTTGCATATGGCTGGGTCGTGGCGAGAAAAATAATAATGGATTAAACCCAAATCTGTGACTGGGGGAGACTGTTTGAAAAACTTCAACACTCAGTCCATCATTTTATTTTGTGATGTTCACATGGCAGGCAGGAATGAAGTTTATGGGAAACAACTGTAGTTCAAAGGTGACCCTATGAACCACCCCAAAGGCGACCCTATGAACCACCCCCACTTCAAATGCACACTTGAGTATAACTACGAGTACCACATTTCAGAAACTCAGAGATACACTAGCAGGGACATGGGACTGGTATCACTGGGCAGTGTGGTACACACTGCCAGAGCAATCTGTTGTGCATGGGAGCATTTATTGTCCTTGGAAGGGATCCGCGCACCCTTCCTGCATCATGGCTGGCATGGGCAGATTGCTTGCTGCTGTGTAGCAGTCTGGACTGTTCTCTCTAAGGGCTTCTTGGCATGCCCCCTGTTCTTTCCGGAGGTCTCCAGGACATCAAAGGCCTCCTGTGAGGGACCTACACTGTCTATCGGCATCATCCGGAGAGCGGTGCCCTCCTCCACACCTGCATCATATTCTGGACACTATCAGGTAGCAGCGTGTTGGCATAGAACAAGTATTGCACCTGGAGACTGGAATTGCATGGTGCGGAGCCTTCAAGGTACTGCTTGCACGTAAAGAGTGTGGCCTTTTGTCGTGGGTCCACTGCATACATCTGCGTCCTGTTTGTTGTGAGTGGATTCACCGGACACAGGACCCCGCATGGCCTGTTTTTGTCGAGTGTATCGCATTTCTCGTGTGCGACACCCGACTGTATGCTCATTGTGTTTGGTGTCTGATTCATAGGTTGCGACCCTCGAAGGTGTGGGTGTATCCAGAACAGTGCTGCATTCTACCTCGCATGGCACCACTGAACGTGCGTCTTTGTGTGTGATTGAATTGTCCAATGCAGCTCAAGTCATCACACACCAGATGTTGTGCATCATTCCAGTGAGGTACGCAATTCGAGTTCTTTCTGTGTGACCTGATTGTCTGGTGTGACTCAAGTCATCGCTCACCAGACGTTGTGCCTCATTCCAAGGAGGTATGGAATTGGAGTTCTTTGTGTGTGACCAGATTGTCTGGTGCAACTCAAGTTATCGCACACCAGACGTGCCCAATTACAGGGAGGTACGGGATTGGAGTTCCTCATGTGTGACCGTATTGTCTGGTGCGACTCAAATCTTCGTGCACCAGACATAGTGCCTCATTCTAGGGAGGTATGGCATCAGAGTTCCTTCTGCAACTATCCAGAATTGTCTTGGTTGACTCAAGTCATCATGCACCAGACTAGTGCCTCATTCAGGGGAGGTACTGCATTGGAAATCTTTTCATATGTGATTGAATTGTCTGGAGTGACTCAAGTCATCGCACCTCAGACGTTGTGCCTCATTCCAGGGAGCACTTTGCATGTGGGATTGGAATCGTCTGGTGTAACTCAAGTCATTGTGCAACAGATGATGTGCCTCCTTCCCAGGAGGTACTTACCTGGTAACTCATTGTGTGGCCCAGCAGCCATCCCCCCATGCCATGTGTTAACTTCTGCCTGATCAGCCATTATCTCTTTCTTCCCCTCACCTTGTCTCCGGGACCCTGAAAAGTGTGACTTCGGCGACGAGCAGCCTGGTATCCTGTTAAAGGTTGCTTTCATCTCCATCTCGTGGGGTGCAGGGCAGCAGGAACTGGTTGGCGGGTGGAAGGTGGTTTGGGGCACCAGGATATCTGTGAACACAGTTACATTAATCGGCCGGATATCAGTGCATCGCATTAGGGGGCTAGGAGCAAGTGTGTGCGAGTTTGTCTGTACTAGCAGCCTGATATCCACTGCACCATGTAACAGTGCGATGGGAAAGTAAGGGGGTGAGTGTGGTTGATTGATAAAACAACATGGTGATGTTGTGTACATGTTTTCTTGCCAGAGGCCTCTTGCGGTTGACATTGAGTTTTACTTGGGCGGTCCAGGCTGAGGAGCGAATGAAAAGTGCTGCAAGTCTCTGTATGTACAAATTGCTGCAAGCTTTTTGAACTGGAGTGCATTATTGAACTGGAGTAATTGCTAGGGTGGGTCTCATGCTGACAACGTTTGGCACAACACAAGGGTGCTGGGATGGAAAGTCTTATTTTTCTCATATGTGCATACTGTTTATGGTGTTTAACACAGTAGGGACTAGTACTGCGAGTAATAGTTCTAAATGTGATTTATGCCCAGATTTACATGATGATCATGCTGTGTTAATAATAAGTGTGTTGAATACAAATTATCTTTACATACACCTTGTGTGAAGTCTCATTTGTGATGCTCAGTGAAATTGTTGTGTGTCAGTGCTGTGCTATTGCTTTACACATTGTCCCTGTGATAAGCCTGACTGCTCGGTGCCAAGATTCCCAAAAGTGAGTGCAGGTTATACAGTGACTGTACTCACCCAACCCTGACAGAAGTGGTAGGTTCTGCATGGCTAGGGCCTCACCTCAGCAAACTAGAACTTGCCGCCTCCAACAGAGTCCAACCCCTCCCTGCCTCGTTCAATACGCTGATAGTTCTACTTAACACTTTGGGCCTGATTTAGATCTTGGCAGAGGGAATTCTCAATCACAAATGTGACAGATATCCTGTCTGCTTTATTATGATCTCCATAGGATATCAAGGAATTGTAATAAGGCGGACAGGATATCTGTTACGTTTGTGACGGAGTAGTCCCTCCGCCAGGATCAAAATCAGTCCCTCAGTTGACTGATAACACACACATTGAGGGAAACCTCCATCTTTCAGCTTCACTCACTTAGGTGCATTCACTGACCACTGATGCCTTTCTGCATAACACTTCATTCAGGGCAGCAGTGCAAGTGTGACAAAAACACCCATATTTACTTGAAGGTAATTAAGTTTGGAAATTGTTCAGTGTTTTCATTTTGTTACCAAGGGAGACATTTGCATCAAATGTAGCCAATCATTGAGAAAATGAGCACACAATACACATTAAGGCACTCATTACAACATTGGCGGACTGCCGCCAACATACCGCTACCTGTATTATGACCCACACATAGAAATCCACCACTATACAGACACACTCACAAGTCTGCCAGCCCAAAGGTCAGTGATAAAATGGCAGTACCAAAACCCACACCGTTACGCCAACAGAAATGCGCCCACAGCATCATGACCCACGAATCACTGATGCAGACATTCAACCGCGGTAAACCATTGGCGGTACACACTGCCGTGCTCAAAATATACACACACTAACAAAACTACACCACATTGGACAATTCAAACTACACACACCTGACACACATACACACACCACACCCACACACCCACACCAATATAAAACACACACCCACACTACTCACAACCCTTTACGACACAAAGATTTTGACAACTGAGAGAGAGACAAGCCAGGAGCACCCACTGTATCTGAGCCACAAAACACCATCACCCATTCACCATCCAGGCACCTCACAGCACACACCCAAACACATCACCCCACACACCCTCACACATACCACTCAAACTACACCCATGGCACCACAAAGACACCCCAGGTTCTCAGAGGAGGAGGAGTTGGAGAGGCTGGTGGATGGGGTCCTACCCCAGTACCCTTTACTCTATGGTCCTCCAGACAAACAGGTGAGTACACTGTGAGCATGATGCGTGGGGCATGAATGTATGGATTGGTGTGTGTGTAAGACTCGTTTATGGGTGCGTCTGAGGGGTCCTGGGCAGAGTGCTGCATGTATGGTGGTCAATGTATGTGCGTAAGGGGATGGGGGGATATGGTGGTCCATGAGTATAACAGTGCGGACGGTATGACTAATACCTTTTCTGCTGTTTTTTTTCCGCAGGTCAGCACCCATCAGAAAAAGGGTATTTGGCGTGCCATCGCCAAGGAGGTGTGGACCCTGGGGGTCTTTGACAGGCGGAGCACCCACTGCCGCAAACAGTGGGAGGACCTGCGCCGAAGGGCAAGGAAGACAGCGGAGGCCCGGCTGGGGCTGGCCTCCCAACAGGAAAGGGGTGCCCATCATACCCTGACCCCCCGATGTTCCGCATCCTGGCGGTGATCTATCCAGAGTTGGATGGGTGCTTGGGGGCATCACAGCAGCCACAAGGGGGTGAGTACAGATTCAGAAACATGACTTTGCGCACGTTAAGGTATTACCTGGGTGGGGGATGTGGGCTGTGGGTGCCCCTAGGCCAGGGCGAACATGGCAGGGTATGTTTAATAATGGGCAAGCTCAGATGCACTCCATTCCCAAAAATGTTAGTGGGCATCTACTACTGGGCAGGGTCCTGTGCGTTTCAGGTGTGCAGCTATTGGCGTTAGGCATTGTACCCCATGGCCTGGTGACTAACATTGCAACTGGTAGAGCATGGCCTAGTGCACAGGGCTGTTCCCTGTGAGTTGTGTACGCTAACGGAAGTGTTGTTGCTGGCATTGACCAAGTGTATCCTCTGTCTCTCTCCCCCCCTTTTTGTTTTGTTACCCTATCCTTGTGTGCATTAGCGTCATCTGGCAGAGGAGCAGAGGCACTGGCGACGGAGAGAGTTGCATCCCACATGGGCCTGGAGGCTGAATCCACCTACGGTGAGGGCACCAGTGGGACGGAGGGCAAGGGGTGCACCACAACGGAGACAGGAGGGGACAGTACCGACAGCGACACCTCCTCCGATGGCAGCTCCCTGACGGTGGCAGACACCTCTGTGGCCACCCCAACTACAGGTACAGCCGCCACCCCCGTACCAGCACCACCCTCCCAGCAGCCCCTCAGGGTGTTTCCCGTGCCTGCTCACCCAGGAGGGTGGCCATCTCCTTCGCCCCAGGCACCTCAGGCCCTGCCCCAGTCAGCCCTGCTGCCCTCAGTGAGGAGGCCATTGGCACTCACACAAGCACCATCCACATGCAGACACACCAACATTAGCTGGCTCCACTGTGTCCCCCTTCTCCTCCTCGTCCACCTCCCTCCCAGTAGCGTCTCCACTCACACCTGCATGCACTACATCCTCATCCACTACCTCCATCACCAGCACACCTATCACTACACACCCCTTACTGGCAGTCACCACCCCCACATCCATGCACACGTCCCCTGTGTCCTCTCCCACTGTGTCTGTGCCCCCTCCTCCCAAGGTACACAAATGCTAGCACTCAGACCCCCAACAGCCATCCACCTCACAACAGCATTCAGACCATACACCTGCACCCAAACACAGCAGTCAAACACCTCCTACAACCACTCCCTCTTCTTCCACACCCAAACTTCACCGTCTTCCCACCCCAGTGTCCCTAAGAAGCTTTTCCTTGCCAATATTGACCTATTCCCTACCCCCCTGGTCCTTCACCTCGGGCCAGGGTGGCCAGAACCCAGCCCAGCACCTCAGCCACCCAGTCCACGGCCACTGTGGTTTCTGAAGCAACTGCAGATGTGAGAGGCTCCAAGGATGCACCCGTCAGCCCAGCCATTATGCCAGCACCACCTGCCAAGGCCAAGAAGGGTCCGCCACCTAGCAAGGGCAAGAAGGGGACACCAGCCAGCAAGAAGAAGGAGGCACCACCAGCCAGCAAGGGCAAGAAAAAGACACCAGCTGGCAGAAGCAAGGAGGCACCACCATCTGCCAAGGGCAGGAAGGGGCACACAACACCAGCGATGGCACTTCAGCCGTCTGAGGCTGCAGGTGAAGGCCTGGAGGCTACCACCACCACTGCCAGCACCACCACCTGCACCACGGCCAGCACCGCCACCTGCACTGCGGCCAGCACCGCCACATGCTCTGCCGCCAGCAGTACCACTGCCAGCAGCAGCAGCCCCAGTGGGCAGCCGACGAGGCTGCAGGTGAAGGCCTGGAGCCTACCACTGCCAGCAGCGCCACCTGCACTGCGGCCAGCACCGCCACATGCACCGCTGCCAGAAGCACCACTGACAGCAGCAGCAGCCCCAGTGGGCAGCTGTCCAAGGCTGCAGGTCAAGGCCTGGAGGCTACCACCAGCACTGACAGCACAGCCACCTGCAGCGCAACTGGCATCCACTGAGCAGCCGTCACCGCCGGCAAGCAGTGTGTAGTGGTGACTACATGGGCTGCAGTCCGCCCTGGCCCCTGCAACACCTGTCGGTGTGACACTCAGGTGAGAGACTGTGAGCTTGCCCCATCCAGGATGAAGCACACTGGGCACAAGACTCTCTCCAGAACCAGTGGAAGAAGGCATTCACTCAGCCGCTCCTTGCCAGGATAAAGCACACTGGACACAAGGCCCCCTCCAGAACCAGTAGAAGAAGGCATCCACTCAGCCCCTCCTTGCCAGGATGAAGCACACTGGGCACAAGGCCCCCTCCAGAACCGGTGGAAGAAAGCATCCACTAGAGAAACTGGCTTGCACTCCCCAGGACCAAGTACTGGGCATACCACCCAGTTGAGAGACTGTGGCTTTGCACTCCCCAGAACCAAGCAGTGGGCAAGTCACCCAGTTGAGAGACTGTGGCTTTGCACTCCCCAGGACCAAGCAGTAGGCAAATCACCCACTTGAGAGACTGTGGCTTTGCACTCCCCTGGACCAAGCAGTGGGCATGGAGCCCCCTCTAGGCCAGTGGCATTGTACCATCTTCCGGCTGAGGTGCCCCCCCCATTCCCCGTCGCCCTAAGGTGCCTGTGTGTTTTCGACCTGATGCCCCTGCAGTGTTCTCTCGGTATTGAGGCAGGAATCAAGTGTGGCCTTGGCCTATGTGTTATGGCCCAGTGGGCCACGGACATTTTGGAGTGGGCATTGTCCCGCGTTTTGTATATTTTGTACATACTGTTTATTGTTTAAGGACGTATATATATATATAAAACTGTACTATTACACTCATTTTACTCCATTCATTTTGTCCTTACGTTATTCCTGAGGGTTACGGGGTGTATATGTAATGTTATTGCATCTGTTTGTGTGTATGGTGTTGGGGGCGGGGGTATTGCGTGTCGCGTGTGTGTGTCACTCTATTTTTCCTCCGCCCTCCCTTGTGTGCTAGGTGCAGTACTCACCGTGGTCGTCTTCGCCGGCATTCGTGTTCCTGGTGTATGAGAAGGTACACCAGCACTGGAAAAAAGTGCAGTTCGAGCTCCATGGCGTCGTGGTTCTTCCTTGAGTGTTCGAGAGGTGAGTCGTTTCCCTTCAGTGTTCTGTATCCGCCGTGCTTTTGATGGCGTTGATACCACCCCGGAAAAGGTGGGGGATAGGCGTGTTGTAATGCTGTGGGCGGTACATTGTCTTCTGCCTGGCTGTTGGCGGTTACCACCGCGGTGTTTGGTGCTACCGCCGTGGCGGTCAGTGTGTTAAAGTGGCTGTTTGTGTTGGCGGTTGTCCACCATGGTTATGATTCAATTTTTTTTACCGCCGGCCTGTTGGCGGTGTTACTGCCGCGTTGTCACCAACCGCCAGGGTTGTAATGAGGACCTAAGTTACAACAAATTGTATGTTTCAGGCTGCACCCTGTGTCTGCAAAATATGGCCCTCATTACAACCCTGGCTGTTGGTGTTAAAGCGACGGTAACACTGCCAACAGGCCGGCTGAAAAAAAAATGGGATTACGATCACAGTGGAAACCGACTACATAGACAGCCACCTTAACACATCGACCGCCACGGTGGTAGCAACAAACACCGTAGCGGTCACCGCCAACAGACAGGCGGAAGACAATGTACCGCCCACCCTATTATGAGAGGGCAATCCGCCAGCTTTTACGGGGCGGTACCAACAACATCAAAAGCATGGCGGAAACAGTACATCGAAGGGGAACCACTCACCTTCCGACACTCCACGAAGAACCAGGACGCCATGGAGTCCAAATTGCAGATCCTCCCCATGTTGGTGTATCTTCTCATACACCAGGAAGTAGAAAGAAGGTGGTGACGATGGTGAGTACTGCACCTAGAACACAGAGAAGGGGGGGGGAAGAGAGTGAGAGACACACACAACATGCAACACCCCCACCCTCACCCTCACCCACAACACCATACACACTAACACAACCAACAGCATTACTGATACGCCCCATCACCCCCTGGAAGAACGCAAGGACAAAAGGAAATGAGTTTAACCAGTGATATATTGGAACATTCAGATATAGCAATAGAATTTCAAATAATCAGTAAATACAAAATTTTACATTAGGTACACAAGGCCGTACACTGTCCCTTGTAAATGTCCGTGGACCAGTGGTCCCAAAAAGCATGGGCGAAGCCCACACATGACACCTGCCTCAAAACAGAGAGAACACTGCAGGGGCATCAGGTCGAAAAAACACAGGCACCTCAGGGGGAAAGGGAGGGGGGGCACCTCAGCCGGAAGATGGTACGACGCCACTGCTCCTCGAGGGGGCTCCATGCCCACTTCCTGGTCCTGGGGAGTGCAAAGCCACAGTCTCTTAAGTGGGTGGGTTGTCACCTGCTTGGTCTTGGGGAGTGCAAAGCCACATTCTCTCAAGTCTCTCAAGTGGGTGGTCTGCCCACTGCTTGGTCCTGGGGAGTGCAAGGCCACAGTCTCTCAAGTGGATGCCTTCTCCATTGGTTCTGGAGGGGGCATTGTGCCCAGAGTTCTTCATCCTGCCAAGGAAAGTGATAGTGGATGCATTTCTCCACTTGTTCTGGAGGGGGTACTGTGTGCAGAGTTCTTCATCCTGCCAAGGATAGGGTGTGTGGATGCATTTCTCCACTGGTTCTGGAGGGGGCTTTGTGCCCAGAGTGCTTCATCCTGCCAAGGATAGGGTGAATGGATGTCTTTCTCCACTGACTCTGGCGGGGGCATTGTGCCCAGAGTTCTTCATCCTCCCAAGGATAGGGTGAGTGGATGCATTTCTCCACTGGTTCAGGAGGGGGCAATGTGCCCAGAGTTCTTCATCCTGCCAAGGATAGGGTGAGTGGATGCATTTCTCCACTGGTTCTGGAGGGGGCATTGTGCCCAGTGATGCTGCACCTGGGGTGTGGCAGTTAAACTTCTCTCGCCTTGGTGTCTGAGCCACGAGATGTACATGGAACAGGTAGCATGATACTCCATGGAGCAGAGCCACACTCCATCCTGCAGCGACTTAGACTGCAAACTGCTGGTACTGCGGGTGCTAGTGCTGGTGCCTCATGTGGTGTGTCCAGGGTCCAGGACGTCACCTGCAGCCTCGGACACCTTCTCACTGGGGATGCTGCTGACGTCCGATGTAGTGGCACTGGCTGGGCAAGTGGTGGTGTAGATGGTGGTGCAGGTGGCGGTGGTGGTGGCTGTGGCGGTGACTGCGGTGGAAATGCTGTCAGTGCTGCCCGTGGTGCAGGTGTCTGAAGTGGTGGAGGGAGACACCAGACCGTCTCCGGCAGCCTCGGAGGGCTGATCCTTGGGGAGGGTGCTGCAGACTGACATTGTGGCAGAGACGGTGCAGGTGGCGGTGCAGGAGGCGGTCGTTGCCACGGCGGTGACCGTGGCAAAGGTCGCTGGCATCTCTGGGGAAATGATGGCCACCAGCCCCTCACCAGGAGGCCTCGTGCCCTGAGGTGACTTGGCCTTTGTCTTGTGTCCCTTCCCTACCTTGCTAGTCGCTGCTGGGTCCTTGGCACTGTCCTCTTTGTGTTCGGATGACGCCTTGCTGGGTGGGTGATTCGACTTTCTCCTGCTGCATGCTGGCCCCTTCTTGACCTTGGCAGGTGGCGGAACTGAGTGGTCCTTCCCGTCTGTAGGTGGCACACTGGCAGCTCTGACGGGTGCCTCCTTTGATTCCCCTGGACTTGAAGGGACCACAGTGGATGCAGATTTGGTGGCTGAGGTGCTGGCCTTGCATCTAGACATCCTGGCCCTAGGGTAAGGACGGTGGGGGGAGGTGTAGGGAAGAGATCAATGGTAGCCAGCAAAAGTTTCTTTGACTCACTGGGACGGGCAGATGGAGGGGGTGTGGGAGTGGAGGAAGAGGTAGTGGTTGTAGGAGGTGTACGTCTGCTGAGTTTGGGTGAAGGTGCATAGGCTGGAGGCTATTGTGAAGTGGATGGCTGTTGAGTGGGTGTGTGCCTGCGTTTGTGTACTTTGGGAGGAGGGCTCACAGACACACTGGGAGAGGACACAGGGGACATGTGAATGGTTGTGGGGGTGGTGATTGCTCATGAGCGGTGTGTTGACATGGGCGTTCTGGTGATGGAGGCAGTGGCTGATGATGTAGTGCATGCAGGTGGGAGTGGAGACGAGACTGGGAGGGAGGTGGAGCACGTGGAGGAGGGGGACACAGTGGAGCAAGTGGATGCTGGTATGTGTGTATGGGTATGGTGCTTCTGTGAGTGCCTGTGTGATGATGTGTGGTGCTTATGTTTTCCTGAGCCACGTTTGTGTGTTGATGTGTGTGCATGCTGGTCTGAAGGTGTGCTTGGGATAGGCTGAGGTAGAGGGGATTGGGTCTGGGTACTGGAAGTTGGTGGGGGGAGGCTGGACACAGGGACAATTGCTGCCATCAGTGCTGAGGCCAGAGCCTGAAATGCTCTCTGTTGGGCCACCACGCCAAAGTGAATGCCCTCCAGGTATGCATTTGTTTGTTGGAAATGCCTCTCGACACCCTGGATGGCATTCAGAATGGTTGACTGCCCAACAGTGAGGTATCTCAGGAGGTCAATAGCCTCCTCACTGAGGGCAGCAGGGCTGACTGGGGCAGAGCATGAGTTGCCTGGGGCAAAGGAGATGCCCACCCTCCTGGGTGAGCGGGCACAGGAAATGCGCTAAGGGGCTGCTGGGAGGGTGGTGCTGGTTGGGGGTGGCGGCTGTACCTGTTGTTGGGGTGGGCACAGAGGTGTCTGTCACTGCCAGGGAGCTTCCATCAGAGGAGGAGTCGCTGTCACTGGTATCCCCTCCTGTCCCCGTAGTGGAGCTCCCCTTGCCCTCCGTCCCACTGGTGCCTTCATCCTCCATGGAATTCACCCTCCTGGGCCATGTGGGATGCAGCTCCCTCCGTCGCCGGTGCCTCTGCTCCTCCGCCAGATGATGCTAATGCACATAAGGACAGGGTATCAAAACAAAAGGGGGTGGAAAGACAGAGCATACACATGGTCAATGCCAGCAACACCACCACCGTTGGCAGACACAACACACATTGAGCTGCCCTTTGCACTAGGCCTTGCCCAACCACTCATTATGGTAGTCACCAGCCCATGGGGTACAATGCCTAAAGCCAGCACTGGCACACCTGACACCTACAGGACCCTGCACACGAGTAGTTGCCCAATTGTACCATTGGAGTAGCGGTGCTTATGAGCCTGCAAACAAGGGACCTACCCTGGCATGATCGCCCTGGCCTAGGGGCACCCACAGCCCACATCCCCCACCCAGCTAGTTCCTAAAGCATGCAAAGTCAGCTTAATGAAACTGTACTCACCCCTTGTGGCTGCTAGGATGCCCTCAAGCGCCCATCCAACTCCGGATAGGTCACCGCCAGGATGCGAAACATCAGGGGGGTCATGGTGCGACGGGCACCCCTTCCACATTGGGAGGCTAGCCCCAGCTGGGCCTCCGCCGTCTTCTTGCTCCAGCAGTGCAGGTCCTCTCATCTCTTGCGACAGTCGGTGCTCCGCCTGTGATAGACCCCAGGGTCCGCACTTCCTTGGCAATGGCACGCCAAATACCCTTTTTCTGGTGGGCGCAGACCTAGAGGGTTAACAGAGAAAAAATCATTACTTACTCACCCGTCCGGACCGTCATACTCATTGCCCACCAGTTCCCACCCATGCCCTGATGCACATACACTCACCACCTCACATGCAGCCCTCAGCCCACCCTCCAAAATGTGGCTTACATCCACACCACTCCAAACAGGCATTTTCCACGCATCATACTCACAGTGTACTCACCTGTTTGTCTGGAGGACCGTAGAGTAGCGTGTACTGGGAGAGGACCCCATCCACCAGTTTGTCTAACTCCTCCGCAGTGAAGGCAGGGGCCCTTTCCACAGACACATGAGCCATTGTCTCTTCCAGACACAGGTCAAAGCAGCACTTGCAGTGGAGATCCTCTCCGTTGATGGTCAGGTATCAAGTGAGTGAATGGGTAGAAAATGGCGGTGACGTCCGTGGCAGTGCGTACCGTCACCGCCGGCGTACATCACCATTGGCTCCTAGGGCCCATAGGGCCCAATGATAACCAATACGAAGTTGTGCGGTGGTCTTCGACTGCCTACCACGACACTGCACAACGTCAGCGCAGTTACCTCATTTCCCCTTGTCTCTCCTCACAAGTCAGGCAGCCGCCATTTCAGGGGAGCACATGGCATGGCTCATATACTGACTCACGATTTAACACACAGCTTCTGTAACATTAGTTCAGAGACAGTTGTGCTATCTATGTGGTAAATGATCTTCTGCTCACCGTTCTCCTCCATAGGCTACAACCGCTGAGGCAGAATATGAGATGGCGGCATCCTCCGGTATACAGACCCCTGGTGGACCTGTCAATGGAAGACAGACACATCATAATCACATACAGGCTTGATCGTGCCACAATCCAAGAACTGTGTGCCCAATTGGAGCCAGACCTGATGTCAACTATCTGCCAGCCCACAGGTATCCCTCCTCTAGTGCAAGTTCTGTCAGTGCTCCATTTCCTGGCAAGTGGCTCCTTCCAAACTACAGTGGCCATGGCTCAGCCAATGTTCTCAAACGTGTTGAGCAGGGTGTTGTCTGCCTTGCTGAAACATATGCGCAGCTACATTGTGTTCCCCCAGGTGGAGGATTTGGCCACAGTGAAAGCTGACTTCTATGCCTTGGGACACATCCCCAACATCATTGGTGCCATTGATGGTATCCATGTAGCATTTGTTCCCCCCCCCCCTGGAGAAACGAACAAGTGTACAGAAATAGTAAAAGCTACCATTCGCTGAATGTGCAAATGGTGTGTTTGGCGGACCAGTAAATTTCCCATGTGAATGCGAAGTATCCTGGCTCTGTGCATGACGCCTATATCTTGCGAAATAGCAGCATTCCTTATGTGATGGGCCAACTCCAGAGGCACTGGGTGTGGCTAATAGGTGAGCCCAAGGACCCCACACAGTATGAGTAGGTGTCTGGGTATGGGGTTGTCCCTTTAGGGTTAGTGTGTGTCTCTAACAATTGTCCCTCGATATTTGCAGGTGACTCTGGTTACCCCAACCTGTCATGGCTGCTGATCCCAGTGAGGAATCCCAGGACAAGGGCATAGTAACGCTACAATGAGGCACATGGGCAAACTAGGCGAATTATTGAGAGGACATTCAGCCTCCTGAAAGCCAGATTCCGGTGCCTCCATCTGACTTGTGGATCCCTGTACTACTCTCCCAAGAAGGTGTGCCAGATCATTGTGGCATGCTGTATGTTGCACAACCTGGCATTGAGACGCCAGGTGCCTTTTCTGCTGGAGGATGAGGCTGGTGATGGTCTTGTGGCAGCGTTGGAGCCTGTGGACAGTGAGGAAGAGGAGGCAGAGGAAGACGATGTGGACAACAGAACTACACTAATTCAACAGTACTTCCAGTGACACACAGGTAAGACACTGTAACTTCACCTTCCATTGCAGTTTTGTGTTTGACATTGAACATGGCAGCCTGATTACCCTATTTTCATGGCCACTTACTGTACCCTTTGGCATCTCTATTTTCAGATCTCTGTGCCCCACTCTGGCTCTTGGTGTGTATACTGCTGCCCACTACAGGTCATACCTGTGTAAATATTACAGTACATTTGAATTGTTTACAGTTTGTGAAACTAATACATATGTCAAACAATTGACAGACTCCATACTTGAATTTGTTCAAAGGGTGTTTATTTAGGTGCTAATAAGTGGAGGGGGTATTGCAATGGCTGGGTTGCTGATGGAGGAAAGTCCAGGGTAGAGTCCAGTCTATTTGTATCACAGGTGCATGTCCAAGGGGGCATAGGAAGGGGAGCAATGGCAGTTCAAGATGGACTGGGTGACAGAGTGGGACACAAGGGTGACAATCAGGAGAATCTTATTTCTGGTGGGGGTCTTGGCAATGTTCTCTGGACAAACATCATCCTGCAGTACTTCCAGTGACACACAGGTAAGAAACTGTTACTCCTCTTCACATATCACTTTACTGTAGGATATTGCACATGGCAGCCTCTGAACCTCTGTCTATGGACACTGACTGTTCCCTTTGGATTTCCTTTTTTCAGATCTGTGTCCCCTATTCTGGTTCCTGCTATGTGTACTGCTGCCCACCAACTGTCATACATTGGTATAATTCAATGAACATAGACGTTGCAATGCTTTGAGAATGTTGTAAGAATACATCTTTCCAATCATTACACTGACTCTAGTATGGGTTATATTTAAATGGTGTTTATTTTTTGTGCTAAATAGGATGGGGGTACGGGCAAAGGGCTGGGGTGATGGTGGAGGAAGTTCCATGGTAGAGTCTATTCTCTTGGTATCACAGGTGCATTGTCCAAGGGGGCATAGGAAGTGGAGCAATGTCAGTTCAAGGTGGACAGGGAAACAGTGTGGGACAGAAGGGAGACAATCAGGAGGGTCCTATTTCCTGGCTGGTGTCTTGGCAATGTTCTCTGTCTTCTGCCTGGATCGCAGGGACCGTTTGAGGGGTGGTTCTCCTTCTGCAGGGGGTGGGGTGCTGGTGGCCTGTTGGTCCTGTGGTGGTGCCTCCTGTCCACTAGTGCTGTCGGAGGTGGAAGGCTGTTCCTCAGTTTGGCTAGTGTCAGGGGCCCTTTGTTGAGCCACAGCCTCCCTCATGGTCTTGCCCATATCAGCCAGCACCCCTGCTACGGTGACCAGGATGGTGTGGATTTTGGTGAGGTCATTCCTGATCCCTATGTACTGTCCCTCCTGCAGCCGCTGGGTCGCCTGAAACTTGGCCAGTACCGTGCCCATGGTCTCCTGGGAATGGTGGTATGCTCCCATGATGTTGGAGAGTGCATCGTGAAGGGTCGGTTCCCTGGGCCTGTCCTCCCCCTGTCGCACAGCAGTCCTCCCAGCTTCCCCTTTGTCCTGTGCCTCTGTCCCCTGAACCGTGAGCCTACTGCCACTGACCCCAGGTCCCTGATTGTCTTGGGTTAGTGGGGTTGCCTGGGGTCTCTGTAGTGGTGGACACACTGCTGATTGATGTGTCCTGGGGACAGTGGCATGGGCCCGCTGGGTGGGTGCTGTGGTGGTGTTTCCTGAGGGGGGAGGGTCTGTGGTTGGTTGGGACTGTGGCAGGGGAACCGACTGTCCAGAGGTCCAAGATGGGCAAGGCTTGTTATTGTATCTGTGTGTGCCATCTTGTGCAATGTGTGTCTTTCCCTAATGAAATTGTGCTTTCTGTGTCGCCTTGGCTTTGTGTGATTGCTGATTGTGTGGGGTGGGTGAGTCCCTCTAGTGTGCATGCTGTGATGATGGGTGTCCATGCAGGTCTGTGATGGGGGTCCATGCATTGGTGGAACATCCAGTGCTTGGTATTGGGATGTGTTGGTTGTGATAGTGGGGTATATGTGAGGTGGTGGAGTGATGGGGTGAGGGTAGGGGTAGGAGGTAGTGACGGCATGCAGGTAGGGTGGGGGGATACAGTAGTACATATTTGACTTACCAGAGTCCAGACCTCCTGCTACTCCTGCGAGGCCTTCAGGATGCATGATTGCCAAGACGTGCTCCTCCCATGTTGTTAGTTGTGGGGGAGGACGTGGGGGTCCACCGCCAGTCCTCTGTACAGCAATCTGGTGTCTTGATACCACAGAACGCACCTTCCCCCATAGGTCGTTCCACCTCTTCCTGACGTCATCCCTGGTTCTTGGATGCTGTCCCACGGCGTTGACCCTGTCCACGACTCGCCGCCATAGCTCCATCTTCCTTGCAATGGATGTCTGCTGCACCTGTGATCCGAATAGCTGTGGCTCTACCCAGATGATTTCCTCCACCATGACCCTTAGCTCCTCCTCAGAAAACCTGGGGTGTTTTTGAGGTGCCATGATGTGGTGTGAGTGTTATGTGTGAGGTGATGTGTGGGGTGATGTGTTGTGATATATTATGTGATGTGCGTGGATGGTGTATGAGTGATGGTGTTCTGTGCCTCTGAGTGAAGGTGTGCTCTTTGCTTTTCTCTCTCTGCTTGTTCTAATTTTTTCATTGAAAGGGTTGTGGGTAATGTGGGTGTGTGTTTTATAGTGGTATGAGTGTGAGGGTGTGGTGTGTGTATGTGTGTCAAGTGTGTATATTTAGATTTGTCCAATGTGGTGTGGTTTTGTAAGTGTGTGTGCATTTTGAGCGCGGCAGTGTGTACCGCCAATGGTTTACCGCGGTTGCAATACCGCTGCGTTGATTTGTGGGTCGTGATACTGTGGGCATGTTCCTGTTGGCGTGACGGTGTGGGTTTCGGTACCGCCAGTTTATCACTGACGTTTGGTGTGGCAGACTTGTGTGGGTGTCTGTATTGTGGCGGTATTCTCTTTGTGGGTCATAATACCTGTGGTGGTTTACCGCAGCGGGCACGGTATGTTGGCGGCCGTCAGCACGACAGTAGGCGGCATTTACCGCCAGGGTTGTAATGAGGGCCTATGTGTCTCAAAGGGCAATTCCATTGAGAGTTTTTAGAAAAGTTATTATAATATGTTTTAAATCTTATAGCTAAATCCTTCTGCCATTCAGTTTAGTAATCTCACCAAAAAGAAGTAAAATGATAATATATTGAGACCACAACTGCACTACAGAAATGTGCGCTGGAAGCTGACAGCTATACGTATATAATCCCATATGCATATAAATTAAATGAATGAATAAAAAAACTACCTGGTTGACAGTGATGTCTGCAGTGGGCCGACTGCCCAATCCTGAATGCTGTAGCAGGCAGAGAGAAATGCGATTGACTCAACTGACCCATGAACGAAGAGGGCTGATGGAAAGCCCCTATAAGTAAGTGAGGGTACCTCACCCCAAATCTCGAGACTGGAACTAAGAAACAGCTGTAATTAAACCCCTGGGCCCCAGTCCTGGTACCTCTGCACCTGCTGCATTATTGATTGCCTTCTCTCTGACTTAACTTCCAAAGGATGTCTTCTCTTCTAGGTTAGACCCAAGCTTATTTCCCCTGCTAAGCAGTTTCTGGCACAACACAACTACTAAGAGTGGTTTTGTTATTACAGAGTGGCCCCTTGAACAGATTCTGAGCACAGGGTCACTTTTGTCCTACAAATGACATGCATTTAAAGTGTGTACCTGACATAAAGATTAAACAACTACGATTCGATTATTATGACATGCTTGCTGACAAGTAAGCCATTCAGCATCAAGGGCCTGATTTAGATCTTGGCTGAGGTGAATACTCCGTCACAAATGTGACAGCTTTCCCGTCTGCCTTATTATGATCCCATGATATTGTATGGAGATCGTAATAAGGCGGACAGGGTATCCTTCACTTAAGTGATGAAGTATTCCCTCCACAAAGATCTAAACTAGGCCATGAGGGCCAGATTTAGAACCTGGTGTAGGGCATACTCTGTCACAAACGTGACGGATAGCCTGTCTGCCGTATTATGATCACATTATATCCTATGGGGATCGTAATATGGTGGATGAGATATCCTTCACGCTTATGACAAAGTATTCCATCCGCCAAGTTCTAAATCAGGTCCTTAGTCATTAGATCAGCAGTTATATATATGTTTGTTTGAATAAATGTATGGCGGTGTGTGGGCACCGTGGCAATGTGTGCCCAGATGTGAGAGGATATGGAAAACACTATAGGCAGTATATCATTGCACAAATAGATAAAACACACAGGGTCAATACTGCCCCAGTTGTGGTGTTTTAATTAAAGATTGAGGTTGTGCTGGCATAGAATATGGGTTTCGGTAGGACTAATCCTAGGGGTTGTAGTTAATTAAAATTTTCTCACAGTTCTAATTATGCAGGTTAGTACAATCGCTTAGCATTTCTTTAGCATCAAAAACAATCTCTAGCTGGCACAGGAGATCCGCCAGTTTGACTTTTTGTCTTTCATCCCGTGGAGTAGGCTAAGTCATAAGGTCTGCCTAGAAATTTCTTTTCAACATTTCCAGATGCGCGTCTCACATTGTTGCATCACCCGACCTTCGCAATGTAGATTCTTTGTTGTAAGGCCATGGCGGAAGACTTTCCGGATGACATTTGCAAATAAATTCAGAGGCGGGTCTTTGAGGCAGTGCCCAACTCAGCTATTGCAGCCCTCTTGCTTGGCTGCAGGCAGGTGATCAGCAGAGGAGATTGTGACCTCCAGACCAAATCTTCTGATGAAACATTCAGGCACCTTCAGCCCCTGGATAAATCAGGGTCTCTGAACGGAGCTGTGGTGTCCTTCATTCCTTGTTGTTATTTGCAGCACCAGGTGATCAAACTCACTGCCAGGTGACAGATTTTGGCACAAATGTGGCAAAGTTCACTTCAAGAACTGTTCAACCTGCCCAGGAAAAGGGGATGTTTTCACAGCAAGGGTCTTGTGACAAACTCTCTTGTGTTATCAGCTTTATCTGGGGTTCCTTGTGATGGGAACCCATAGGCCTCTCCTCCGGAACAGCTTCCTTGTGCAGGCCCAGGCACATTCCTTCACTCTCTCTGCAGACAGGCAAACTTCCACACTCTTTAGGTACACCCTCAGCATCTCCAGAAGAAAGTTTTGAGTTTGGTAGACTGGCTCTTACCTTGACACTAGCCCTTGTTACATATCAGCTCCTCCAGTGGTCTGCAGAGCACGTTGGTGAAGAGTCTGCAGAGCACTTTGGTGAAGATGTACTTGAAACTGAAAACATTGGGGTGTTTTGGACCCTACTGTATGTACATTTCGCAGACAGGGGATGTGGCTCCAATGCCTCAAGTTTCAGAACTTGTTTGGGTTGGTTCTCCTTCAGGTGTCCTTCTCAGACTTTTCTTCAGACATAACATTTGTATAATGTGATGTTTCTCACAGTAGATAGCTCTGGGACTGACTCCAAGTAGTAGCACCCAAAACAAGGGTACAATGAAGTGTAAAATTTATGGATGTGGCTGTTGTCAGCCTTCTTGGACCAGTAATTAGAAACAGACAAAAGTGCAATAATAGCTTGGAATGTTCCTCACCTAGAACAACAGAAACTATTGACCCACCCCTCGTCCCTACCATCTACCAAACTGCAGGGCTAAGGAAGAACTAATCAGCATCCCCTTGCCAACAAAATCTTTATGGAATTGCTAAAGGTAGTATTGTCTCCATCCTCCTTACTTTGATGTCTAGGGCTCCACATTCTACTCTCCATTAACAGGAAAGCAGACAATACACGTCCACTGTTTGGGGAAGCTATTCACACTCTCCATGTAGTGCAACCTTACATTTAGGGGCACTAAAATGACCCTAACTTTGTTCAGTACTCAGATTCATGCACACTAACAGTACTGCTACATACATGCGTCACACAGTCACTGTACACACACAAGTACTCAATATCCACAAGGGATGTCAGTGCAAGATTCTGAGTTTCATATTACAGCAGAACTTAACATGAGATGAGTCAGTAAGCCACAAGCTCAATGACACAGTTGTAAATGTTTGGTCACACTAAATATTAACAAAACCACCATTGTTTTATTTGTGACATCCAGTAAAAATAGACTGGTCCACTCTCTTACAAGGTCATGCTTAGTGCGGCGCTCCAGGTCACAGGACAGTTCCTGGGCCTCACATTATCAAGGACAGTTCTAGGACTTTGCACACATGATAGGTGAGTGTAGATCCATTATTAAAAATAAAAGTAAGGACACCAGTTTAACAGGCAGTTGGGCACTCAGGGTAGGGGAATGCACCCATTTACCATTAAGGGGATATTATCTTCCCAGCAAGAGCTTATTTTGTAAGACCAGTCGTCTATGGCCATTGAAAACCTAAACCAAAGTGAGTATTAACACTGCCACAATGAAGAGATACTTGACAAAGAGAGCCTCCTAAACCATTGACCTATCTGTTATTCGGAGATTAAATCTGATCATGAACAGTAATCTGAATATTTATGTAGTTACATAATAAAGGGTGTCACGTTAAAGAAAGGAAAAAGGTGATGGGCGGATTGTTTGAATTAATCTTAGCCACTGGTAATTTCTCAAGTTGCATTCCAGTCCATCCTTTTGTGTTCACTATGCCACTCTAGAAAGAGACCGTTCATATACATATCAGCCGAGGTCCTGCTCTGAGAGGAACAGTCTAGCCCATACTACCAGACCAGGTCCGCTCAAAATGGGAAAATAAGCAACCCCAGAACAGTTTTGGCATCAAGAATTGAAAGTGAATTTGCCGAAATCTGAGCACTTAACCATACGGTTACTGGATCAAACAGATGAATGATTTTGTCCCAGATCTACCTGGCTTTAAGAGACTCTGCTCCATTGGGATATGGCCAAGGCTAGGTCACATATCATAAACATTTTTCCAAAAGCTTTATACAAGTAAAACAGCGGTTGCCACTGTGTAATTATAGTTAGGTCAGGGTTTCTATAGGAAGAGCGCTTTTTGTTTCCTTAATAACTTTGGTGCAGTTTGACAAATCTGCATGAAATGTTTAAAAAAAAAGTTCAACCACCTCCGCTCTTTCATGGAAAGTTTTGAACTAATCTGCCAAGTAGGGGCCAAGAAAATGAGGAAGGGTGGCAAAATGTTTATTTCCCATGTTGATTCACATAAAAAATTTTCTCTCAAGAACAGAAAAGGCTGAATGGAATTTACGCGAAGTTTGGCAGAAAGTTAGCACTTTACTCAGAATGTGTGCTTGTTGTGATTTGGTGTAAATCTGTTCAGACACGTTTGAGAAATTAGGGTTTAAAAAGAGGATTGGGTTGGGCATGAAGGGTTTAAAAAATAGGTATAGCTGGATGGCTGGTCCCGCAGGAGTCCTGCAGTACTGAAAAAGAAAAAAATATGGACTTCTGATTGGCTGAGGGAGCTTTTTTCCCTGTTGGCCATTCCGGTACAACAGCACTGGTCTAATTGGCCAGCTGCAACTTTGAAGAAATGTTGTGACTGCCATTAAAAAGTTGGGGACTCAGTCCCACTTCCTGAAACGCTTTGTGAAATAGGACAATAGAGGACAGGTTAGGGACACCCTGACACCAAGGCACTTGTGGGAGGGACGCAGAAGGCTCCCAAAATATTAAAATAATGAAAAAAAATGTGGTCCGCTAGTACCCCATTTGGTGGATGTTATCCTTTTTTTACTGGCTTTCCCCCACTTAACATAGCAAATACTTCCATAGATGTTAAAAAGGTCACCAACCTTTAAACTTTGAACACTCTCCAAAAAAGATTTCATACTCTATTTACCTTAACAGTATCATCCTGATAAAGACTTCATATGACCCTCAATTTTAAGTCAAGCGGTTGACAGGTATGTAATTGCCACAGATAAGACACTTTCTGCCAGAACCTATCTGTGTTTTGCCAAAATACACTAAACACACTCCTGACATTAATGTACTAGCATACAACCTTACAGCTGTGCTTACAGCACCAGTGTGAGTTAAACGACCTGTAAGTGGCTCACTCCCACATTCTATATTATTCAGCAATATGAAATGCCTTAAAATCTTCAGCGAAGTTCTGTAAATTTGACTATAACACTGTATTACACTATTTGATAGAAGCAGGTGCATAGACACCCACTGGTGGATAATCTATTGCCAACAGAAGCCTTAGCCTTTCTCACAATTTTTTTGCAACAGACTTTGGCTTTTAAGCTCCAGACCTGCTTTGAACCATACCTCTGCAACTCAACTCAGGTGCACTCAGACTTTACCTTGTTTAATATAAAGTACTACTTGCACCACAAACTTTACTGTCTTTAATTGTGCACAATATAATTTTCAACATGCACAACCACACTTGCCTCCAAGATTTACCCTATTTTCATGTTATTCACCCACACATGTACACTCACTAACTCAGTGCTGTATATGATTATGGTGTTATCAGTGATGTCATCAGTGATGCCATCAATGATATAATTTCAAGTGTCATCAGTGATGTCATCAATGAACTTATTTAATAAGTCACAGGTGATGTACTATGTGATGTCATAAGTAGTGCATTGTTGGAATGCAAGTTACAGTTTGCTCAGTAAACTTTAACCTTGAATTTCAGTTTTTTTTTTGTTTTTAAACATTAGTTTTCATCTCATTGCAACACCGAACTATAGCATCACTTTAGTCTTTGTTTTTTTTCTTTGAATGTCTTAATTTCTTGCGTTAGTTAAACTCTTATTACAATACTTAATTGTTTTGTCTTTTTATCCTTTGTTTTTTTTAGTGAAGATATATCTATATCTGTGCCTGTACCTATAGATATATCTATATATCTACATCTATAGCTGTATCTATATGTATGTCTTTGCATAATTTCTTAAAGTAGAGAGTGAAGGGGATATACTGGCGCTGTCTGAGGAAATTTACATCCCCTCTAGTACCAAAGCCTGCCTCTATCACTGCTGTTAGGTCTGCACCAGCTCTAGTAAAATGTGTTAGCCTCCCAATAAGCGATCAACACCAGGGAAGGGAAATGTAGAACACAAGCACGAAGAGGACAACATTGTAGAACATATGCTGTCATATATGAAATGAACATTTTGGTTCAACATGACATGCACAGTCAATTGACAAATGAACAGAAAGTACTTGAACAAAATCAGTAGGTATACAGATGCATATTTGTTCTAACCTCATGAATTGCCTGCAATGTTGTCAATGAGAGAGAGTGAGATAGAGGTCCCTAGCAAAGAAAGCACATCCTACAATCCAACTTAGCATCATTCCAGGAAAGGTACAGTCTGATGTGACATCTCAATTAGCTATGACCATTCTTACCAAATCTGCCACATCGGACGAAGTAGCTTAAAAGTAATAGTTCTTAGGCCATCGGGCGCCTATTGTTATCATTCATTCACATCATAGGACAGGCCTGGCTATGACATGGCTGAAGAGGACCATAGGGACATAGATGATGAAGAGTAGCCAGTATAATGTAGATTTTCCTAGTAAATTATGAAGGAAAGTCTTAATTTTATTAAAGACACAGAGGCGAGTATTTTGCTATCTTTTCCTTCTTTATTTTCAAAGCAACTGCAGTCAAGAGAAACTACAAATCCCAAAAGGCAAGCCAACACGCATAGAATAGAACCAACATTATAACCAATCAGTGACAATGAACCCTCCAAGATATACTTAACTTGACTGAAGCGGCCCTCTTTTATTGTGCGAGAAAGATCATGAATTAGAATTAAACATTGAAAAAATGCAGGCAATAATAATGATAGCCAAAACAAAGGAGAAAAAGTCTTGAATCAAATCCATTCAAAAGTATTCAAAAGTAATGTCAGGAACCAGAAGAAATGGATCTCGGCATGAAAAAGGTGAAGCAAGGGAATCTGTGTTCGGAGATTTCTGATATTGTTGATGCTTCTTAGTTAGATAATGGTGCTGGATTTAATGAAACTAAAAGGGCAGGAAAAAATACATAATTAATAACAAATCATGGTGGAATAATACTCACCTCTGTGTCTTTAATAAAATTAAGGGCCATATTTATACTTTTTGACGCAAAACTGCGCTAACGCAGTTTTGCGTCAAAAAAATTAGCGCTGGCTAACGCCATTCTGAAGCACCATGCAGGCGCCGTATTTAATCAATGACGTTAGCCGGCGTTAGCCGCCGGCGCTGCCTGGTGTGCGTGGAAAAAAACGACGTACACCAGGCAGCGCCAGCGTAGGGGGATATGGAGCTTGGGCGCCAAAAAATGGGGCAAAATCAGACTGAGGCAAATTTTTCGCCTCAACCCGATTTGCGCCACTTTTTTCGACTCCCAACCCCCATAGCAATGACTCCTGTCTTAGCAAAGACAGGAGTCATGCCCCCTTGCCCAATGGCCATGCCCAGGGGACTTCTGTCCCCTGGGCATGGTCATTGGGCATAGTGGCATGTAGGGGGGCACAAATCAGGCCCCCCTATGCCACAATTTTTTTTTTTTTAAAGTACTTACCGGAACTTACCTTAATGTCCCTGGGATGGGTCCCTCCAGCCTTGGGTGTCCTCCTGGGGTGGGCAAGGGTGACAAGGGGTGTCCCTGGGGGCGTGGGAGGGCACCTCTGGGCTCCTTCCGAGCCCACAGGTCCCTTAACGCCTGCCTTGTCCAGGCGCTAAAAAACGGCGCAAAAGCGGCCGTACGTCATTTTTTTGGACCCGCCCACTCCCGGGCATGAATTTTGCCCGGGAGTGTAAATACGGCGCACATGCCTCGGAGTAAATTTTTTAGACAGGAACGCCTACCTTGCATCTCATTAACGCAAAGTAGGTGTCCACGCTAAAAAATGACGCAAACTCCCTGGACTTTGGCGCTAGACGCGTCTAACGCCAAAGTATAAATATGGAGTTAGTTTTGCGTCGGAATTGCGTAAAAAAAAACAACGTAATTCCGGCACAAACAGAGTATAAATATGCCCCTAGGACTTTCCTTCATAATTTACTAGGAAACTCTACATTTTGATGTCAAGACTGGAGGCTCCTATTATGCTTATTTCAAGCATGTCAGTTATCACAGAGGATGCAATATTAACAGGTTTGCAATAAAAAGTACTAAAAATAACATCATTAGACTAATCTGCTGATCTCAGAATATCCTCCAGTCAAGAGCCTACCCAAAAAGCATTGGAAGCCATGGCACCCCAGGAAGAATGGGCCCTGAATTTTGAGGTATCAATACCCGCTACGGACATAACCCATTTAACCCATCGAGCTAGAGTGGAAGAAGAAACAGGTTTGTGGGGTTTTCTTAAGTATATAAGAAGTTGAGCATCAGAGGTAGGGATGTGGAAATTTTTTAATAATCCACTGGTCCAAGGGACAAGATGCTACAGAAATCTGCATGCCTTGTAAAGAAATTCAGTTGTCCTACCTGCTCTGTAAATCCATTATACGGGCTGGGACACAACATTAGAAGATTTCTGTTTACTCTTGACGAAACTGACCAAAATGATTTGCAACAATGCAGGGGTAAAATATAATTTTGTACTGGAAAAGTGGCATTACTGTTATTCACCCAACAAGTAGCGGGACATAAAAAACTGCTGAAAATTCAACTTCAGGTGCTGTACTTTGGACACCCCATAAAGCAAGGTGCCGCTCCTTTGCATAGGAATCATTAGAGAATGAGACCGACTGTCAGTCGGTTATGACATGGTGTCATATAGCTATTCACATACTGTTGCACTGCTAAAATGCAAAATCAAATCAAAGGAAGGTTTGAAAACTGAGCATCCAGTAGCTCTTGTCTGTGCGAGCACTTAAGATTATTTTCTTTGAAATAAACTAAGCTTCTACAATGGATGTAAATGATTTTAACTGACTTACAAAATGAAGTGTTTTTTCAGATGAAGATATCCCTCATCTAATGGCTGCTGCTCAATCTCTTCTAGATCAGTCAAGGGCTTTTGATACTGTTAGACATGACCTCCAAAACATCGCAGGTAGAGGCGCTTCTTTCCAGTGGGTGCATTTACTCTTGTTTTAGTGGGTTCAAATGCTTTCCGTGCATTTTTATCCGCTATGCATGTACCTTGAGTTATGGTGTTGCTCGGTCTTCTGGTCTGCCACCAAGTCTATATATCACCTATATTGAAACTCTAGGGCTCCTCATCCAGTGGCATGGTTTCTATTTTCACATTTATGGTGGGATCCGTAGCATCCCTTTTCAGACAATTATGATGAAGCTTGGTGTTGGACAGGTAGACATTGGCTGAGATTGAATCCCTTTAGCATCCAAGATGTATTGATGTTTGGTACTAGTGTGGGCCCAAAATGTGGCCTAAACAGTAACGGAACTAAGGCTGTAAAATCAGTCAAGAATTTGAACATCAAGTCTGAGGCAGATCAGCATCTGACATCTCAGATATCCTCACTCTCCTTTACCTGTTTATTTAATCTAAAGATGTTAGCAGTATTCTTCTATGTCTCCCTTTTGAGGGCAGGCATTCTGCAGATACTGCTGTCATTGGCTTCTTGGTGGATTACAGCACTACACTTCATCTTGGCCTGAAAATAACGCTTGTTTGTTCTTTAGGTGGTACAGAACTCTGCAGCTCAAACTAGTAGATGCTCCTAAATTTGCACTAGTAAAGGTTATGTGGTGCAAACTTCATTTGTTTACTGTTGCCATTTGTATTCATTTCATTGTACTGTAGAATGTGCATAAATCTTTTGAAAAACATAAAGGTTGTACTGGCAGTCTTGTCCTGCACTCAAATTTAAACTTTTGGTCAGTGCTGGAATGAATAGGGATCTAGCAGTTTCGGCAACTATTACTGAGCTGCATTGGAGAGCTGTCTGGCGTCAGCAAAATCCACAGAATTTATCCTGCTGTAATTAGCTAACACAGGGACTCTATACTGCAGCACCTGCGTGTTGTCAGCTTTCTGTTTGGAGCAGCAATATGCAGGCAGCAAGGGGGCTTTCCTATTTTAGATTCCAGGTGGGTCTATCACAAACGTCAAATTTAAAACATCCCCGTTTTGTTTCAGTATAATCCTGGCTGGGAGCTATCTGGAGCCTAACACCTAAATGCCAGTGCAATGGACAGGAAACAAAGACACACAGCTTGTTATCACTTCACAAGTACTTAAGAGAAACTACGATGTGGAGGCAAGCGCTTGACTTTGTTCAGTCCTTGTATATGAAAGGCATGCATGCACCATAAGAATGTCAGATGTACTGGTTTGTAGGAGTACTTACACAAATAACAATTTTAATAGTACTTACTGTTTTTTTATTTAAATCTTTTATAGCGCTACTAATCCCAATGTAGGGTGTCAGAGCGCTTTATAAAACACACACATTATACATGGACAATAATCAAACAAATGTGTAAATCAATGTATATTCCCCCTAATTGTCTTATAACTTTGTAAATATGAATGTATTATGTTACATTAGACAATGAGAATTTCATGGTTTAGGAGTCACACATTGTCTTCACTGGTAGGAGTTTTATGTAAAGAGTGCATGCCCAAGTGAAACAAAAATTCAGGATTTAAACTGTAACACAGTGATTGGTGTTCTTTTTGTGCTAATAAGACTTTATTACTACCCAATCCATTTTAGCAGCCTTACAATAACAACATATTGAGAAAAAAACTAATGTTTTAAACCCGGACAGTGCAGTTTGCAGGCAGGTCCTTGATGCCAGTACAACGCTCACTGTGCTTAAAGGATCTCTGTTTCAAAAGCAGTAACCCATTTACCTATCTACGTAAAATTAAAATGTAATTTGAATTTTACACAATGTGTTTATGACAGAAGACACATTAACCATTTGTGCTACTTTATGTGCCAAAGGTGTGACTAGACAAAACACAGATTTCTGCAGGAAGTGCATTAACTGCCAGCGTTGTCTTGCCATTATTATTATTCCTTAAAATGTCTTGGGTATACACAGCTCTCTGCAGCAGGTGCCTTAACCCCATAAGATATTATAAAATGCAGCCTTTGGCAATCAGTTTAGCCAGAAGGGATGTATATGCCATGTTTCTCTGTGCTGCCAGTTTCTTTGTGGCAGAGTTCTTAAAAAATATATATGTTGACTGAGAATTATTTTCATGGCTCCGTCCCTTTTTTGTTGCAACGTAAATACCCGCCAGACTGACACAAACATAATCTGAAGATGTAAACATTACTCAGCATATTTATGGTTGGAAGGCATACTATCCGCAGGCCTACTCTCCAGCGAACGCAACCTTGATAATAGTACACACTTGTGCCTGGATTGGTAGATGACATGAGGCAGGTGTTATGACTGACCTGCTGAGAGGGTGGAGTGGCATGCTAAAATGTTATAGTGCTTCATAGCCCATTTATGTGTAAGAAGTGATGTATTTTTGCATAAAGTATTACATTATTCATTTAAATAAATACAACTATAAAAAAAAGAAACCTGTGAAATATTGAAGTTTCAACTTCCATACAACTTCTCTTTGTTGTAAACTACAGAAATGGCCTGTGCATTAAATAATGATCTTAATTCAGCAATCTACACTGAAAGTCTTGAGACCGTATCCTGCTGTTTTTACGTTTCCTTCTGGTTTAGTTTCCGTGCAAGTTTGCAAATGACTAAACCAAACAATTAGGTGCTGTAAAGAATGTGTTGGCTCAAAGTAAAATGCTTTAAACATGTATTACCTTATTTACACAGTCTCTCTCCCAATCACCTGATGAAAAAATTTAGGCTTCTTAGAAAGACTGCCACTGCTACACCGTGATAATCTGGAAGTTCACTAAACGCTCCATAGCCCTCTTGTGTTTATTTTAATTTATTGCCTATTTGTCCTTTGGACAAAACAGAAATGACATCTTCTAGCCCTCCAAAGATATTAACATGTCTCAGGTGTCGGGCGATAGGATTCTCCCGCCCTGAGAGGACGTTCTGAGATGGATTGTTCTTTGTTGATAGGATTTAAGACAATTTCCTACACATGACTGTGGTTGATTGATAAAATAAGCATAGAAAACAGTAGAAATTTTGGTTTTGGTACGTTTTCTGACATTGAAGAGAATACCTGTAGGTGTAAAATATTGAGCTGAAATATCTAGAGCCTTTACATCTGACAGACATTTTATGGATATTAGACACAATAACATTGTTAGCTTAGCAGAAAGCATTTTAAGAGATAAAGGCCCATATTTATACTTTTTGACGCTAAACTGCGCTAACGCAGTTTAGCGTCAAAAAGTTTTGCGCCGTCTAACGCCATTCTGAAGCGCCATGCGGGCGCCGTATTTATGGAATGGCGTTAGACGGCGCAATCAGACCGGCGCTGCCTGGTTTGCGTGGGAAAAAACCACGTAGACCAGACAGCGCCGGCGTAGGGGGAAAATGGCGCATGGGCGTCTTAAAATGGGGCAAGTCAGGTTACGTCGAAAAAATCGTCTTAACCCGACTTGCGCCATTTTTTAACGACGCCCATCCCCCATCAACATGACTCCTATCATTGTAAAGATAGGAGTCATGCCCCCTTGCCCAATGGCCATGCCCAGGGGACTTCTGTCCCCTGGGCATGGTCATTGGGCATAGTGGCATGTAGGGGGGCACAAATCAGGCCCCCCTATGCCACAAAATATTATTAAAAAAAAAAAAAAAAAAACTTACCTGAACTTACCTGAATGTCCCTGGGGTGGGTCCCTCCAGCCTTGGGTGTCCTCCTGGGGTGGGCAAGGGTGGCAGGGGGGGTCCCTGGGGGCAGGGGAGGGCACTCTGGGCTCATTTTGAGCCCACTTGTCCCTTAACGCCATCCCTGACCCAGGCGTTAAAAAGCGGCGCAAATGCGCCGTTTTTAGCCACGCCCACTCCCGGGCGTCGCTTTTGCCCGGGAGTATAAATACCACGTAAAGGCCTGGGAGTCATTTTTTAGACGGGAACGCCTCCCTTGCATATCATTAACGCAAGGAAGGGGTTCACGCTAAAAAATGACGCACATTCCGGGAACTTTGGCGCTATTCGCCTCTAACGCCATAGTATAAATATGGCGTTAGTTGGCGTTAGTTTTGCGTCGAAATTGCGTCAAAAAAAACGACGCAATTTCGGCGCAAACGGAGTATAAATATGCCCCAAAGAATCATTATCCGGCTAGGACAGAAACAGTTGTAAAACAACATTAACATCCCACAATGCATTAGATTTGGAAATAGGAGGGTTAGAACATTTTACTCCCTTCGACAGACGACAGATGAGATGATGTTCACCAATGGGTTTACCATTACTGTGAGGGTGATTGATTGAAAAGCTGAATGATAGAGGTTTATTGTTCTATATGATTTACCTGAAGTAGCTTCAGCAGCTAGAAAGTTAGCAATTAGAGTGATATCTACCGAAAAGGGATTTCAAGGTTTTCCCATACACCAGCCAGACCAAACTGACCAGGTTGAGTTATATGCTTTGGTTGTGCCTGGTGCCCATGATTTGCTGATGCAGTTTGAAGCTTCAGGCGAAATTCCTGGATAAGATAGGGAAGTCCTGCTACTTTTGAGGCTGATAGGTGGAGGACATAGTTGAGGATTAGATCATGAGGAAGACCCTGTGGGTTGAGGAGGAGCTCTGGAAAGGAAGGGAGGAGAATTGGAAAGTCTATTGCTAGTTCTAGAAGGGGAGGATACCATACCTGAGTCTGCCAGAATGGAACCACAAGGACTTAGATGGCCTTCTTTTGTCACACCTGGGAGAGCAGTCTGTTGATCATCAGGAAAGAGGGGAAGGCATAATTGGTTGTCAGGGACCAGTCCTGCAGAAAAAACATCTGTTGCTAAGAGGATCTAGTCTCCAGCTGAAGAATTGGGTGAGTTGGGAATTTATCTGGGGTGCGAAGAGATCTATATGTAGAGGACCCCATTTCTGGAGAATTGAAGACTGATGAATGGAGTTTCCTATCACTGGAGTCACATAGATAACGGGAATATCAATCTGACACTGAATTGAATTCTCCTGCTAGATATTCTGCTTAAACAGATATTTTTCAGTGGAGACAAAACTCCCAGAAACCTCTCGCTAACAGTTGTGATTTGGTACCACCGAGATGTTTGATGTATCTGACTGCTGACAAATTGTCCATTCAAAGGAGAATAGAATATTGAACTTTGTTCTTTGTAAAGCTTTTGATCGCAAAAGAGCCTGCAAGCATCTCTAAACAATTGATGTGCAATGAAGACTTCTGTGGAGACTATGGCCCTCATTCGGACCTTCAGGCCGCCCGCCAGCCCAGCGGGAAAGAGGCTTCCACGATGAAGCCGGCTCGGAATCGAGCCGGCGGAGTGGAAGCTGTGCGACGGGTGCAGTTGCACCCGTCGCGTATTTCACTGTCTGCGCAGCAGACAGTGAAATACATTTAGGGGCCCTCTTATGGGGGCCCCTGCAGTGCCCATGCCAGTGGCATGGGCACTGCAGGGGCCCCCAGGGGCCCCGCGACCCCCCCTACCGCCATCCGGTTCCCGGCGGGAGAACCGCCGGGAACTGGATGGCGGTAGGGGGGGTTGGAATCCCCTCGGCGGCGCAGCTAGCTGTGCCGCCTTGGAGGATTCCAATGGGCGGCGGTACACTGGCGGGAGCCCGCCAGTGTTGCCGGTCCGACCGCGGCTTTACCGCCGCGGTCGGAATGCCCATTGGAGCACCGCCGGCCTGTCGGCGGTGCTCCCGCGGTCCTCCAACCCGGCGGTCATGGACCGCCAGGGTTGGAATGACCACCTATGTACTTTCAGTTGATATTTGATCACACCTTGTGTCCCATCCTGTCAGGCCTGCTTCAGATTCTAACACAAGATTTGGGGCTGAGGCAAAGATGGTCTACTGAATTTCTATATGGGATTTGTGATAGGTGGTGGAATCTGATTAAGTAAGACCCCTGCGTAAATGACAAACATTTAGCCTCTGAAGAGCTCGATAATGGAGGGCCCTGGAAAAATGGCTTGAATCGAGGAAGAAAGCAGTCCAACAATCCTTGCAAGAGACCTGAAGGAGACGGAAAAGAAGGCATATAGAGTGAGTTATTTCTGATTTTATTGCATTTACTTTTGACTCTGTAAGTGACGGGTAGCTTCTGTGGAGTTTACCAAGAAACCCAGAAACTCCATGTTTTTTGGATGGGGCTAGAATGGATTTCTCTCTGTTTACGATGAAAGCCAACTCTGATAAGAGAGAACAAGTATAGGAAATCTGTTTGTGGAAAGAGTTTGAAGATCCTAACTCATTATCAGAATGTTGTCTAGATAAATGATTAGTCTGATGCCTTGAGGTCTGAGATGTGCTACCACTGGTTTCATTAATTTGGTGAAGCACCATGGGGCTGATGAAAGACCAAAAGAAAATTGATATGTTTGTCCTTGCCACTGGAATTGTAAACATGTCCTGTGCTCTTGGTGAATAGGAATGGTGAGACATGTGTCTTGAAGGGCCAGATACACCATCCAGTCGTTGTGGAATAAGGCATCCATGAGATGCAAAATTGTCTCCATTTTGAAGTGTCAGAAGATTACAAACTGGTTGAAGTGTTTAAAGTTTAGGATGGGTCTCATTTTTTGTTTTTCTTCTGAACTACAAAAATAGATCTGAGAAAACCTGTGGGGTGAAGAGAGGTGAGTTGATTGCATGTTTGCGAAGAAGAGATTGGATTTCTAGTGAAACCACTGAAGTCATTTCTGTGGAGAATTTTAGTGGAGATATAAGGAAATTTTGGAAAGGCTTTTTGTAAAGCTCTATGGAATAACCCTTGACTGTGTTTAAGAGTCAAGGTTCTGCAGTGATGGATTCCCACTTGTAATGAAAGAATTTTAGACAACCCTATGGGAAGATGGCCAAAAGGAACACTTACTTGCGGTATGACTTGAAGTTCCGTTGACTCCGACCTCTGAATCTTCTTGCTCTTTGGGGGTGGAATTGTGGATGATATTCTTGTTGGGAAGCATAGGAGGAGTCTCTCTAGCCTTGAGATCTGGCAATACACCCGGTAAAGAAACTCCTTCCTCTACCGGTCCTGGCAAAAACACGGTTGGGAAGACCTTTTTTAATGACTGTTGAGCCTTATCCAAGGAGGCAAAAGTTGTGACTTATTTGCCTAACTCCTTGATGAAGGAATCTCTGAATAATAAGCCATCAACTATAGCATAGAAGCTAGATTAGCCAATTTGGAATTCAATGTCAGCAACAGTCCTTTGCGTCTCTCATGAGTTATTGCTGAATTTGCATTTCCCAATAGACAGAAGGCTCATTGTACCCATAATGATAATTCTTCTGGGTCTATGTAGGTGTTGTCTAATCTTGCTGTTTCTGCCATATTGAAGATGTGGTATTATGGTCCGACAATGTCCAACATTTTGTCCTGACACACGGACCATGCTCTTTCTACCCATTTACGTGGATTCTTGCCAAATTTAGTAAAGAAAGTTATCATTGAGGGATCGATAACAGGAGCAGCCGTTATGTGCAGAGGTATGAAAGGTCTGGGGCATTCCGATCTAAGTTTTTTTCTTGTTTATCTATTGGTAAGCGTAATTTCACTGTGATATATTCCACCACATGATCGGAGGGAAGCCATTCGGTAAAGTTGGGGTGGTGTATTAATTTGGGGTCAAACATTTGATTGCCCTCCGAGTCCAGAATAGGTTTAGTATAAAAAGGGTCATTAGAAGGAGTAGATATTTTTTGTTTTTAGGTGTCAGGCCAAACCAAAATTCAGAATTGTGCAGATCATCCGGATCATTATCAGAATCAGGATAGTCTAGATTGTCATCTGTGTCTTCGATAGAGGAAATCACAATCTTTTGAGCACTATTCTCCAAGTGCTTAGATTTGGTCTTACTCTTAGTACCTGGAACTTTCCCCTCCTGGTTAGGAGGCCTATGAGGATGAGGTACTTCGTCCCCTATCACATGTGCGGAAGCCTCATCATCCAATAGTGCAGAATTTGATTTTGTTTGTGAACTTTGAGAAGCCCCCCAGCTTTGCGCTTTCTGTTATCCCCCGCAGATAGGGCCAGATTAGATTGTGACATGAATGACATAACTGTATTTTTAAACTGCTTTGAAACTTTATTCATTGATGCTGACACAGCTTTGGCAACGGAGGAGTGAATAAACCTGTTCAGATTGTGTTTAAAATCCTCCTCACTGTCATTATTGTCATCAAAAAGCGATGAGGAAAACTCCATGCTGCAGCAAAATACAGTAAAAACTGGTACTTGGAAGGTTAATGTGAGAAGTGTTGGTTGGGGGGAGATTCAAGTGAAAGGGGAGGAGAAATTGTGTAGAAAGGCTATGGCAGGAACGTGACTATTGGAGAAAGCTGCGCCCTCACTGAGGAAGGCGACACAGTCACTTCCTTGAGAAACATGGAGAGAGAGCTTCGGAACATCGAGCTCCGAAAAGAAAATTAAGAAATGAGGGAGTAAATCCCAACGGCATGGAGGAAACCTCAGAATTAACTTAGCACAAATTGCTTGAGGAGATTGATGCAGCGAGATAAGAAAACGTTATGGTCGACACCAAGGTATCAGGCAGGAAGGGGGAGCCTAAAAGCCCGTTAGGACATCGCATGACACACGAAAAGGTGCATTAGTCAAATGAATAAATGAACTTTATCAGTGTTTCTGGCAAGTATTAATGAATTCATAAGCTGTGCGCCTTTGCTTCCTACCATTAGATTGGTATATATGTGCCATTAGGATCCAGATAGTTCCTAGTCAGGATGATACTTGAACAAAAGGAGGGCCGATGGGCTTTAAATCAACCTTTGTTTTGGGTTGAGCTGGAAGTAAAAGTAAGCAAGCCTCTTCAACGTCTGCAGGTTGCTGCTCAGAACGGAAAGCAGACAATGTAGTAGCACTATTGTACATGTCCCAATGTTGCAAATCACACTGGAAGAAATTCAACATATTCCACTGGGTCAAGTGTGATACCACATCAGGCTCAATAATAGCTGCTGGATCAGGGATCCAGCTGGATCACCCTCATTCCTGCACTGAATAGCAATAAAAAGTCCAACAGAGTCCATAATGCCATGCTCCATCCTCACACGAATGTTCCATGACTCCAAAGTCTGAAGACAGGCGTGTGCCTGCATGAACATGAACAAACATCACTCGGAGCGTGGCCAGGTGAGCTATCATGGCGGTCGCAATCTGAGGGAGCTCCCGCTCCTCCTCATCATCCCCACCCAGTTATACAGGTGGGGGTAACCCAGGGCACCAGGGATGGGGTGGAGGCCTGCTGAGTCCAGCGGCAACCCAGAGTGGCTGTAGGAAAACGCAAAGAGAGACGTGTCTGACACCGGCCCAGTGGGCCTAGATTTGGTGGCTTGGGATATCCCGGCCTTCCGGAAGGGTCAGGCTGATGCACGAGGGTGGTCCAGCGGCACAGAGCTGGAAAGTACAGTGGCTTGACGCGACGTTACAGAGCCTCGAGGTGAGCCGTGACCTGGCAGTGGCTGGGTGGCGACGCATGCGGTGAAAGGGTCCGGGGCCGGGAGGAGGACTTGGAGCAGCAAGAGCTCCGTCGACAGGCCAGTGAAGGGGGAGGTGGTGCTGCTGCCTGGCGGTGGTGGTTGAAGGCCTCGGCTGCCACTACTCGGTGCTGCCTTAGTGGCCCCACCCCTTTTCTGGAACAATCCGTGTCCGCCCCGGCTGAGACCGCAGCTGCGGCCTAATGGGCCCCGCACCGGAGTTTGGGGCACGGCAGAGGCAAGTGTGCCCCCCCCTCCCGGGATACCTGGGGGGCACCCGGAGTCCGGTGATCCGGAGGCAGGCATGAAGGTGGGCTGCACAGGAGCCCGTGGGAGGGACCCCTACTCCTGGTGGCCCCACCTGCCTGCAAAGACACAGTGGGGAGGGCCACACACCACCTAGAGGGCACCAGAGTGGCCCCAAAAATCTACTCCCGCATTAGATGATCTTGGACTGGGGGGGTGACCAGTGCCCCCAAGGTGACATTCATTGGCTATCCAGACATGCCAGGCATGGCAATCTCTTCCCTAGTGGATGCAAGCTGCCCTGCAGTGCAATGAGGCGGCTGGACTGAGCACGCAGGGTGACCTCGCTGGTGGTCATGGGGGCTGTGGAGTCAGGGCTGTATAATGGCCCGGGCCTGCAGTGAGGTGAGACCTGTCTCTGATCATAAGGTGCTATCACGGAGCTCAAAATGGGGCTGGACAAGGCCTCGAAAGTCTGTGGGAGCGAGCCGATATAACTGGGGGTATTTGGCACACTGCCCGTGTGTCCAGGGTAGTTTCTCCTGTCACGGCCTTGCACTCATCAGTTTCTAAGGTGAGATAAGTCTACTGTGGGCTTCCCAATCTAAGGGGGCCACGATGCAGACTGGTGCAATAGGACTGCTGAACTGAGTGCTGGCTCAGCCCTCGGTCTCCAAAGTTCCTGGCCCTGCTCCTAAGAGGAACTGTTCTTTTTGAGTATGGGGATGGTTGAACAAATGTACCCTGAAAATGGGGCGGGACAAATGCCCCCCCCAGACTCAGTTGGCACAAACTAAAATGGATCACTACACAGCGTCCAGGGACTCTAGAACCGGCCAGATATCAGGTGTGACAAAGGAGGCAGACGGGACCCCCTGACCCCACCGGACCTGAAAACGCTTCTGAAGGCAATCCAGGAATCAAGGGAGGCGGTGAAGTCAAAGGTGGATGGGGTCTGCGTGGACCTCTCCATGGTGTGTCAGGATTTGCAACCAGTGGCTGAAAGGGTGACTGAGACTAGAATTTCTACAGTGGAGGATGAAGTGACCACCTTTCAGATAAGAGTTTCTCAGCTCACCTTGAAGGTGGCCGGCCTGGAGGAGAGGGCTGAGGACGCCGAGAATTGGTCACGTAAAAACAATCTTTGCCTGGTGGGGCTGCCAGAGGAAATAACAAAAGGCAGAATGGATGACCTTATGGACACCTGGTTCCGATCCTGGGTCCCTCAGGGCAAGCTATTGAGTTGCTCTGTGGTGGAAAGGGCTCACCGGGTGCTCGCCAGGCAGCCTCCACTGGGGGCTCCTCCCCAGCCAGTGGTGGTCACACTCCTGAATTACAGAGACCAAAATACTGTACTAGGGGAGGCTCGCTCCCAAGGGGAGATACGCTATACTAATTCCCAAATTCTGATTTTCCCAGACTATACTCGTGCCGTTCAACAACAGAGGCGATCATACGAGAAAGTTAAGCAGAAACTACGGGCGTTGAACATATGCTATATACTCCTTTTTCCGGCTAAGTTGAAGGTGAACTTTGGCGCTTCTACCTTGTTCTTTGAAACACCGCTGCAGGCATGGGAGTGGGCTGCGGAGCAGAGAGAGCTGCACCCCAGGAGTGGTTCGGTAGAGGATCAGGTGAACTGTGCTGATGCTCGGCCACCTAGGCCCAGCGTGTAGGCGGAGGTCCAAACAGAGGCGCCACGGCATGGTGGCGGAAGAGACGCCTCAGCGAGCCCGGGACTGGATCCGCTGCGGGTGGAGACCCCTGACTCTTCTTTGTCAGACACTCCGGCCATCTTCAACTCTGATGGGTGTCCTCCTTGATTGTTGCCAGGGTGCGGCCTTGAACCATGTAACTGTGAATGCCACTGCAACAAGTACTGTAGTACTACTGTAATTGAAGCTGTCAGGTGAATTATCCGTACAGGAGCAGGGGTTATCCAGATTTAGATCGCCTAACACCTCCACTAGTTACCTTAGGTTAGGATGTTTGATGGGGCAACAGATGCTTCTTGGGTGGAAGTGTGGGGTGGGGGAACTAGGGTGGAAGGGTAATGTTTTCATCATTAGTACAGTACTTAATATTGCATGTTGTTTTCATGTTTACATGAAGATTTTGTGTACCACAGATGTTCCACACAGTTGTGCCCTGAGACACAGCCATAGACTGGGTGATGGAGTGAAAGCATCTGGTTGCGCGGTCCACCGCCCCCACATGCTATCCTTTGCCTTTCAGGGTGCCCTGTGGGCCAGACACATATACTCTTGCTCTCACTATGATTTTGATTATTTCATGGAATGTTAATGGGCTCCTAGACCGCATTAAACAGACTGCAGTACTTAGATATGTCAAGAGACATGCTCTGGCTGCAGGAGACACACCTACTGGGAACTCGCTGCTCCTTTTTGGGGCGCTTCAGATATGATAGGGTCTATCATTCGGGGTTTATGCGAGGGTCCCTGGGAGTGGCCCTGCTGCTTCATAAGTCGTTACCATTGACTGTTACTAGGGTTCACGAGGACCCATTGGGGAGGTATATTGGAATAGAGGGTCAGATGGAGGCCAAACAGTATAATTTGGTGTCCTGCTATATTCCCCCACACCTGTTGCAGTCTACCTGTGAGGTGATTGGATCGCTATTGGCGTTACTCCGGCTGGCTTCACACTGGTAGGGGGTGACTTCAATGCAGTGCCGGACCTTCTTTGGGATGTTTCTGAGGAGCCCAGCTCTGCCCGACGTATCTGCTCGAAGAGCCTTAGGAATTGAGCGGACTCGTGGGGATTTTGTGATGCATGGTGGGTGTGTCGCGTGGGCTCTCATTATCCTAAATGAGACTACTGGATTTCTAGGCAGCAGGATCGATAACGGTGTGGGGGACTGAGTCTAACCCACGTGTAAGGAACTCTGTCACCCTAAATCCGGTTGTTGCTCCAGCTAACTAGCAGTGCCTCATTTCTCCCACGGGGAAGAAATGATTGGGCAGCCGAGCGCATGACATCTTTGGAACTTCTCAGGGAAGTCGTGGTCACTCAGATCCAAACCAACTCTCTCATTCACAATATGGTCTCATATACAAATGACAAAGACAGTATAAGTTTTATATAATGTTTTAATAAAACGACTGTATTTTAGATATTAAGGCGTGAGCCGCAATAACCAGAACAATACAACATAGTAGGATGGATATAGTAACCAGGAGAGTAAAACATAGAAATAAAGCTATCATAATTCCTAACCATTTCTACTCTCCCTCTGCTTGTTCTATTTAGAGCACAGCATGTTAAGCTTTCAGCTTGCCTTTCTGTATCACTAGGGAGACGGATACACTCATACCTGAGCAAAGGCCTGTGATCTTGGTTCAGCATCTGCAAGGAGGCAGTCAGCGTCAAGTTGTGGTTCCCTGGTCGGAATCTCCCTCTTACGTGTATTGGGACAAGGAAGTGATTTTATAACTAACATGTCAACGTGATCACAAAATGTCCCTACGCAGGAATGCCAAGTCTAAACTCTTACCACGTCTATCGGCAATGTACCAGACTGTATCCTTGACTGAAGCACAGAGTAAATATGTTATGGAGAACTCCAGTGCTGAAGTATGCAAAACAGTGTGATATGAATAAAAAACAACACCGTAGAACTGGCTATTTGAAAAATAACAGTACGAAGCCTAATAAAAAGCATGTAGAGCAAAGTGCACAGAGGCTCTAAGCTGTCAGCAAATGAATAAAATATACTCAGGGCAAAATGCACAAAGGCCTAAAGCCTGAAGCTAAAGCGCAATGAATACGTAAAACTAACCACACTACACCCTCCCCTTGTCGGTAGCAAGTGGTTCCAATAACATAAAATGATGCCCTAAATATAAACAATATCTAAAACAAATATTTCGACAAGGTGAGAAGACAACAAAGTCATAAATTTAGGTAACATGTGAGCACAACCAAATCCAATATAGTGTCAATTTTGTAAAAATCCAATCATCAGACAGAAGCAATAGAACGTAGGAGTTCCTCCACTTCGATATATGTCAATATCGGAAGATCCACGCCAAAAAGTACCATGGAGCAGGAGTGATCCAAAGCCCCAAAACCATTCAGGGCGGCACCCCGTGCAGGGCCTATGAAAGAGACACTACCATCTTCCTCCAGGAAGGGAATCTCATAAACTGCCTCACGAAGCAAGCGCATCCGTAGTGCACAAGTCTGGGAATGAGCCCTCATCGGGAACATCAACAGATCAGCATCGACCATTGGAGGGCGCTGCAATGAGAGACAGAGAGCCAGTGCATGTTCAAACGAGCACCAAAGGCACCGAAACATGGGTTGCACACAATCCAAAACCGGTCTGAATGACAGAGACCAGTCGCACTCCAAATGTCCCAGGAGTGTCGCTCCAAAATGCTGCATCATGCGTTCACGACACAGCTGCGCTGATGGGAGCAGCAGTACAGGATCTCGTTGTGACGGGACAGCCATTGCGAAAAAATAGCAATAACAGCAAGACTCCAGCCAATAAAGCCAAAGTAATCGGGAAACCCCCAAAAATGCTTCCGAAAATAGAATGTATAGCCGACGGTATCAAACCGAATATGGAAGAGAAGGTATTAGCAAAACCAACACCAACGACTTTGAAAAAATGTGCAATACCAGCGGTGCTGGACGCATTAAATATACGTCCCATAAGTTCACCGAAGTGATTCGGAAAGTTAGTATTCAAAAGGGACTGTATCTCCGCCGATGACCTTGCCACCTGAAGTGCGTAGGTCTCGCTAGCAGATGTAAGGGCCACATGCTTTTGAAACAATAAAGCTTTTAGCCGACTCAACTTGTCGAAATCAACCTTGGAAGTAGCAATATGAGGCCAGATGTCCGCTACCTCCCTAATTTGAGTGGGGGGAAACAACACATTCCCGCAGCACGTAACGGCCTTGTTGACAACGACGATGTAAACTATTCCGGCACGCATGCCACAGCAGCGTTCGCCGTTAAGAACAATGTAACTGCCGTTAGAAAGCACCTGGAAAGTGTTCTTAATAACCGGGACTGGAACTCCCTTCAGATAACAAGCTAAGTTAGCAATCGAAGCATTACACGCCCCGTGCAAGGACAGCTGTTTACAAACCATTGAATGGCTGACAGAAGCTTCGCATTCGCTGCCGCTAAGAAAAACCTCCTTCAAACCATTAACACATCTGTACTGAAAGGGAAGGTCCCACACCTCGTGTATGTAACTGTCTCCCAATAGTTCATATCTACCCACCGGAATGTGCTTCAAACACGAAGTAAATTGCAAAGTAGAGATAGGCAAATTAATAACCCCATGGATCAACCATTCAGCTGACGGAATCTCAGCCACCGTGAAAGGCAGTTTCTCCAATTTTTCAATATTTAACATAACATATGTCGCTTCCTTTTTAGCCATCAGTTGTTGTTGACGAGTCAAATTAAAAGAGATAAAGATCTCCCTGGCACGAACGTGCTGCCATGGAACGCGACCCGCCTTCAAGGTCTGAAGAGTCCAACCCAGCTGCATGATGGATCGCGTCTGACTCTGCCCATGATATAAAGAAGACATGTCCGATTTAATAATGTCAATAGCAGAGGACACAATGCTGTCAATCGTGTAAACACGTTCAGAAAGGGTATGCATGCCATTATCAACAACAGACAAAGTCTGCATCAGATTTTCTTGATCAATCTGCCTCAACCGGGCTGCAGCCTCTTGTTGTGAAAGCTTCCAAATCTCATTATAAACCTCGTATAAGAACCTTTTCTTCCGTGGTACTCTGGGACCTGACAAAAAATCTTGTAAATCAGTATTATTAGACAGTAACATGAGATGTGACTTAACTGCATCCAGCGTGGAGGACTTCAACCATTGCTGACAAAGCTTCCCCACACTGTATGTAGTTATAATATCAGCATGCTCTGGTGAAACGTAACGAGGGTCTGCCCTACTAGTCCTGAACCCCCCTGAAGAGGTGACAAAACGTTGATGACACATATTAGTGTCTATAGGCCATAATAACCACCCGCCTGGATGTAACGATGAAGTGTTAAGTGTACCATTCTGGACCCAATGTGTAAAGTCACTGAAAGTAGCATTCACATAGTGCTGCCAATTTTTCAATTTAGAAGGGACAGGTATACTAGGCAAAGTTAATTCTTTAATCGTCGCTAAGCCCAAACAGCTAGTCTGTTGTACCGTGTCATTGAGGAAAATCATCCGCACAGGGATAATACATGCTCTAAATAACGTGTCCCTGCCTTGCATTTGCCAATTTTTCGTACCCCAAACACTTTTCAAATCAACAGTTTTGAACCAGTATTCATATCCCTCGACCGACAGTTTAGATACAAACAAATTAGAATACAGTAATTTAGTATCGGTCAATAACATTTGCTTATTGGAATACGGTGTAACTTTAAAATAGTAGGACCTAGCATTACGCGGATCATGCCCAGTAAAATATGCAAATTTGTCATAATACGTTTTTGAACTCCCTTGTGGAGGAGTCGAGCAATGTTCCCATTGCACATAATTAAACATGGACTTAGGGCTACGAGCTTTATGAATAAAGTGGTGTCCATAATAGTTGTAACAAAACATGTCACCATGATTATCTCTAAACTGGTAAGCATCTTCATCGTCATAGACAGTATAATATTGCAAATCCGTTAGCATAGAATCTACTGTCTTCACATCCCAATCATCAGAAACAATGCCTGGTATAACAATATCATTCATAGACAATTTGAGGACATACGGTATTTGAATCAATTCAGTGGGACCATATATATCAAACATTACTTTATCCCACACAATTCCATCCGGAACTGGTATAGCAGAAATGTTCACTGTGGACAAGTCTCTTCAAACCATATGAGACGATAAATGTGGTTTCAACACAGTCTCCACGTGCTCTATGTCAGATCGATCAGGAAGAAAATGACCATGTATTATCAGAAAAAAAGTAACCACAAATCCTAACCATAATAATATAGTCATCACGGCCAAAAATAGCCAAAAATAGTTCCAAGGAAAAACAAAATATGTTCGTTTAAGCCAACCCAGCAGCCGTCGTGGACCGTGGACAGAAGACATCGAAGACGAAGAGCCGGACCCATCATTATCAGCGTCGTTGAAGCAGCCAGAAGCAGTTCTAGCAAAAGGTGCAACTCTGAACGAAGAAGCAGACGGAGGCTCCCGCCGTGGCACGCTATAAACCACATGTTCAGAAACATCAGTAGAACGTACAGCAATTTGATCACAAGATTCCATATTAATCGCCGTCGGTGGAACGATCGCAAGATCATCATCCACCCTCCCCAAGCTCGGAGAGGAAACAGTGTCAGTGAAAATTACCTGCAGCGGGACCTCATCCCCAGTAGTGAAAGGGATTCCGGAACTACTGGGTGTCCCTCTTGGTTTGCTGTGCAGAATCGGCCACATGTTGTAACTTGACATTATCAATGGAAAGAAAGCGATTTCCTTTGGCCCCTCGCAGCGGCGGTAAAATCACAGTTCTTGTGCCGCTTACCCCTAACACAGGGACAGGTTCTCGATAAGAAGGACCAAATTCTTTTTTAACTGCGACCTTTTCACGCACCAGATCCCCAATCCTGGGTATCCAACCAGTAGGTGTTACTGGCTCATCCTTAATTCCTGAGGAGGCAGCATTGGCAGAAGAGTTATCTTCACGGAATTGTTGTAAATCCTGCAAAACAGTGACACGATCATTTATGTCAAAGGGCGTATCTGCCGCCTCCACACCAGGACCATCTAGATCAGGAACATACATTTGTGTTCCGAACAGGCACTCATATGAAGTACGACCCCCCAGTGACCTTCTAGGCAAGTTATTAAGTGCTCTTTGTACTCCATATAGGTGGGCTAGCCAACCACGACCCGTACCAATAACTCTGGCCGTTAAGGACTGCTTTAAATCACGATTTAAACGCTCCACGACAGAATTTCCCTCAGGATGAAATGGAGACGAGAATTGGAGTTGGACCCCCAACGAAGCCATGGTGTCCCTGAATGCCTTAGAGGCAAAAGCAGGGCCCTGGTCCGAATGAAAAGCCGCAACTGCAAATATATCGACAAAGATGCGCAAATCTTTTATAACAGTGCGAGCGTCAGCCGAGCGTTGTGGCCATACCCATACAAATCTGGAGCACGAATCTACAGCAACCAATATATATTTGTATGCACTATCTGGTGTCAGCGGACCACAATGATCCAAGTACACACACTGTAATGGTTTGTTTGAAATCAGAAGGGGCGTCTGCTGCGGGCGTCTAGCCGACGATGTCTTAATTTGTTGACAAATGTCACAACAAAGGACATACTGTTTCGTCTCCTTATAGAGACCAGGCCACCAGTAACGAGCCTGTAAAAGTGAAATTGTGGCAGCCACCCCAGCATGTGCAGAAGCCACCCCCTCATGTGCTGCAGAAATTAATCAAGGTCTCTCAATTTTATTGGGAATTTCACGTACACCAATGCCTGGAATTGTAACAGTAGCATTTAGCGCACCATTCAAGCAGTAACTATATTTTGAAGGAAATCCTTTAGGAAAGGGCGTGCCATCAGCAGTAGCTTGTATGGCAGCTGAAATTTCTGTGTCTGGTTTTGAACTCGAACGAGTCACTGCGGCCACAGTGGCGAAAGCCACTGCCGACTTCGCGGCTTCATCAGCCAAAGTATTCCCAGCAACGTGTATTCCAACGCGCTGGTGTCCAAGTGTATGCACAACATGGACTCTAGGAAGCGTATCCTTCAGATCTGCAACCTTACCCCACAACATTTTATGCTTAATGGTGTTGCCTTTAGAATCTCTGAACCCATTCATCTTCCAATAGTGTAAATATTCGTTGAAAGACTGCACACAGTAGTAGGAGTCACAGACCAGCAAGGTTAAAAGTGCCGGATCCGCATGCTCCAATGCTAACAATAGAGCTTTGAGCTCAGCCAGCTGTGCCGTGCAATCTCCCAAGGTTTTAGTATAAGTATGTCGGGGCAGAACACTTCCCCCTCCATAGTGCCGCTCACCACCGCACATGCAGCAGAATATTGTTGTTTAGTCCCAACCGCCGGTTGCGCAGAGCCATCAGTATACATGACCACTTCATATTGGTCAATAGGCAATGTACCAGCAGGAACAGGGTATTCCATTTCGTATTGAAGAAATTCTTGAGTCTGCAGTTTAGGGTCAAATACATAATCTACATCAGTGGCTGTCAAAGACGTAGCCCACTGTATCCATCGCGGGTGTAATGCTTTCGAATTAGGAACACTCGCTTTGGTAACAGCCTCTAAGGCCGGAACCGGGGAAACGACAACTATGCGTTGACCCTGGGCCAGCGGTCTTTCTTTAATAACAGCCATCTGTACTGCAGTGAGAATTTTCTCAATTTGTGCAAAACGTTGCTCTGCAGCCGAATACAAGTGAGATTTGTATGCAATCGGGACAGTCTCCCCTTCATTTAAGGTGACATAAGTAAACCCAACAGCCCCAGGTATTACCCTGATCACTAAATGTGTCTTATTGTCCCGAGTGTGTAAGTGTTTAACTGCTAAAAGATCACTCTGTAATTCTCGCAGTATGTGTGTATGTTCAATCGTCCAAAGTTTACTCGAAAAATTCGGGCAAATCAATTCGTACAATGGTTTTATACGCGTTGCATATTCAGGAATGTAAGTTCTGCCAAAATTCAGAAACCCCAACAATGACTGGAGCTTCCGAACCGTATTAGGAGGCTGCAATAAAGCACATTTCTCCAAAAAATGTGGCGCTAAGCTCTTGCCCTCACTCGACAACTCATATCCCAGGAAAATGACGCTGAGGAAAGCAATCTTTGATTTCTTAAAATTGAACTTATAGCCAATATCAGCAAATCCCACAACAATGCGCGATACACGCCTTAGATGTTGCAGAATCTCATCATCTGTCAGATATATGTCATCAACATATGATAATGCTTCAGGGTCGAACTCATGCAGCATTTCAGTTACACGAGCCGAAAACAGTCCTGGGCTATTCTTATACCCCTGAGGCAAACGACAAAAAAATTTCTGAGAGCCAAACGCACTGAAACAGGTATAGTCCCGACTCTCGGGCGCTATATTCTGGTAGAAAAATCCATTCGAGATATCCAATGTTGTTTTGTATTTTTTACGCACTATATTATTCATAAGCGCTGCGCTATGTGAATTCTGTATTGCATATGTGCGTGTATGACTATTCAAATGTCGGTAATCCACCACTATCCTATATGAATGGTCCGGTTTAGCAACCGGAAACAAGGGATTATTCATCGGCGAGACACAGGGCTCAATAACACCCTGATACTCCAATTCAGTAAGAATTTTCCTAACCGATGCCCTAGCTTCAAATTTGATAGGATATTGCGGTTGTGGCTGAGGTTCGCCCTTTATCGGTATTACATGATAAGGTGACTGGCTGTCCCACCCCACGTTATTTCTATACAAGGCGGGAGCCTGTGCTAGAGCCCATGATTTACTATAGGACTCCGCGAGTTCTCTCGGAACAAGTGGTGAGAAGGAAGGTGTAATAACCTCCTCCCCAACTGGACAGTCGCGAACAAAGTCAGGTGGCCAATCTTGTTCGGCCAACAGAACATCATATGATTTTACCACATGGTCCCAAAAAATGGCGTTTATAACACGGTCAATGTCCCCTTCCAATCGCAGAGTTACTTCATATACTCTATCAGGATCAGAGACACGCATATCCGCCGTTTCTACTTGTATGAAGTCATCAGTTGCTTTCACCTCCAGATGCTCTAGAAGACTCCGGCGAACTATTGTGACCTCTGCCGCGCTGTCTAACAGTGCTAACGCCCATGTCTTGTTCGTCAAGAGAACTCTCTTCTTGAGCGGCATGTCTAACTGAGACAGCTGCCACTTTCTTCTTTTTGAATTGCTGTTTCTGTTGCAGCGGTTTCTCTTCTTGTTTAATAGAAACCTCCGCTGAGCGTTGTGAATCCTGTCTCGGTTTCACGTACTCCGTCCTCCGCTCTGACCGCCCACCTCTCTCACTTCTCTTTTCCGAGGAGTCCTGAAAGGAACGAGATTGGCGTGTATCAGTATATTGATATCTATCAGGCGTCTTCAAAGTATCCCTATTCCTGAGATTATACTTATTCTGTGGGGTCTCCGGTTGCGGAGACTGCCCATCATCCTTCTTAGGTGTTTGCTGTTTCTTTTCCCAGCGCTTTTTCGAACCCTCAGGTTGTTGCTGTTTAGCATTATCTTTATTATTTTTACCCTGTAACTGGGGTTTTTGTGGTCTAGCCCCTAGGCTATCACGACCAATACTAGAATATGTTTCCGCTATTATTCTCGGAAGCTCCTGCTCCTGTTGAAGCAGCGGAACATCCCGAAGACGCATACGCACTGCTAGTGCTACTGCCTCTCCTTTGAGATTACTCAAAATAATAGAAGAAACTGTGGCAAAATTTCCCAGCAACTGCATGCCCAAATCCAAGGCAGGGGCAGCCCCATATTCTTCCTGTATCTGCTTAAGTACGTCCGGTAAATTAGCTAATGTCGGTGTACCGTGTGCCGTAGTGTAGAGCGCGGCAAACACCGTGCCCCAGGTATTACAAAGGTCCACCGGAGGAACCATCCCGTACGGCAAACACATCGTCAAAATTCTATGTTTATCCTGAGGTCTCGTATGGGGAAATACTGCTTCCAGCGTATTAATTTTTTGCGCCAGCCAAAACGGAGTCTCCTCTCGTTTAGCCGGTGCTTTACCCATAACTGAGTGTACAGTGGCCGGATTAAGACCCAGAACCACCGGCTGTGGGTGCGCTGGAGCAGCACGCGCTGCATTCGTATTTAATGTCTGCATCACAAACTGAACTAATCGTCTATATGTATCCGTTAATTCTGTATATAAACGAAGAACTTCAACCACTGCCATTTGAGCAACCGCAGGATGTGGTGTATATGTGGCCAATAAAGGCCAGGTAGGACCATCATTACTCAGTGGACCTAACCTTACTTGTGCTATTGTGTGTGGGAGGGCGCCATCAAGCCAATTATGGTGTTCTTGATAAGATAGAGGTATTTCTAAATAAGCGTAAGCCCTGTATTGTCCAGGGGCATTCGCAACTGTGTGTTCGTGAAAAGTATTTGTACCCCCATCCACTGCTGGAAAAGCGACCCAAGAATAAAAAAGTTCCGTTCTATAGGCTGCATGGGCGTCCACCACAAAAGTGGCTGGACCCCCCTGGACTGTCAGTCCATGTGTCAATAGATGTCCCGTGAGCGGATGTCGCATATTAACTGCGATGTTCACTACATTAGGATTCTCCATTTCATAAAAAACGGCTGCAGGCCAGAGAAGGCACACCAATATCGGGGTTTTTTCCTTTCAAAGTTCAAGCTTGAACAACCAACCACTAAGCAATAGGAAGCACCTATGCCGTGGCGGCGGAAACTCTCAGCCCCACGGACGTCTCCGTATACGGAACCGAGGAGTCAAAATATATAAGAGACCAAGAGAGTCAGTCGGACCCAATCATTAGAGCCAGACCAAACATTGGCGGCGCCATGTCGCGTGGGCTCTCATTATCCTAAATGAGACTACTGGATTTCTAGGCAGCAGGATCGATAACGGTGTGGGGGACTGAGTCTGACCCACGTGTAAGGAACTCTGTCACCCTAAATCCGGTTGTTGCTCCGGCTAACTAGCAGTGCCTCATTTCTCCCACGGGGAAGAAATGATTGGGCAGCCGAGCGCATGACATCTTTGGAACTTCTCAGGGAAGTCGTGGTCACTCAGATCCAAACCAACTCTCTCATTCACAATATGGTCTCATATACAAATGACAAAGACAGTATAAGTTTTATATAATGTTTTAATAAAACGACTGTATTTTAGATATTAAGGCGTGAGCCGCAATAACCAGAACAATACAACATAGTAGGATGGATATAGTAACCAGGAGAGTAAAACATAGAAATAAAGCTATCATAATTCCTAACCGTTTCTACTCTCCCTCTGCTTGTTCTATTTAGAGCACAGCATGTTAAGCTTTCAGCTTGCCTTTCTGTATCACTAGGGAGACGGATACACTCATACCTGAGCAAAGGCCTGTGATCTTGGTTCAGCATCTGCAACGAGGCAGTCAGCGTCAAGTTGTGGTTCCCTGGTCGGAATCTCCCTCTTACGTGTATTGGGACAAGGAAGTGATTTTATAACTAACATGTCAACGTGATCACAAAATGTCCCTACGCAGGAATGCCAAGTCTAAACTCTTACCACGTCTATCGGCAATGTACCAGACTGTATCCTTGACTGAAGCACAGAGTAAATATGTTATGGAGAACTCCAGTGCTGAAGTATGCAAAACAGTGTGATATGAATAAAAAACAACACCGTAGAACTGGCTATTTGAAAAATAACAGTACGAAGCCTAATAAAAAGCATGTAGAGCAAAGTGCACAGAGGCTCTAAGCTGTCAGCAAATTAATAAAATATACTCAGGGCAAAATGCACAAAGGCCTAAAGCCTGAAGCTAAAGCGCAATGAATACGTAAAACTAACCACACTACAGGTGTGGCACCCAAGTGAGCGTGCCTACACCCATGGGTCTACCGCCCATCACACCGAGGCCCAAATTGACCTTGTGTGGGTTCCGGCGACAGACGTAATGAATCTGAGGTCTTCCTAGGGGTATATCCGACCACGCCCCACTGATCGCGGATTGGGGTGTTGTGTAACAGACACATCGACTGATCTGGAGGCTCAATGCTTGGCATCTGAAGTCCCTGGAGTGCACCAGTTTTGTAGAGGGGGAACTTGAGGCTTTCCTCCGATGCAATGTGGTCTTGGTGGCCTCGGGGCGACGATGTGGGCGGCCTGTAAGCCTACAATAAGGGGCATTATTAAAAGCTATATTTCTGGGCAGGAGCAGCACCAAAGGGAGTGATGTGAACAACTTGAGGCTAAGATATTGGAACTGGAGGGGCGAGTTAGACACTTGGATGCCCCAGTAGTGCAACACCAACTAGCCTTGGTGCGGTCAGAACTGCGCCAAATATCCCTTGAGAAGGCCAAACAATGTTGACAGACGTCGACTAGGAGAGTGTATGAGATGGGTGATGTCAGGTATACTGCTTTATTGGTTGGCGACGCGTGTGGCAGCAGCTAGAGTATTGCCTGCCATACGAGATAGAGAGGGAAACAACCAAGTGGAGTTGGTAGCCATTGCCCAGGCCTTTGTGGCCTACTAGAAGGACCTGTATGCTAAAGACCCCCTCCCGCGCCTGGTGGAAGAGGGTTCCATGGTTTGGGACCTTCCGGTACCAGCTATGCCATCTACTCTTGCCCAGGACCTAGACCAGCCACTAACAGCGGAGGAGGTGGATGCTGCCATTTCAGAGTTTAGTGCGGGAGAACAGCCGAGCTGGATGGGTACCCAATAGAGTACTACAAAAGATTCCATGCACTCTTGGAACCTCATCTCCTGAATTTTTATGGTGAGGCTCTGTCTATGGGAGCGTTTCCCCCTGAACTTGACTGCGCCACAATCATGGTCCTGCCCAAGGAGGGGCAGGCTCCGGACCACTGTGCGTCATATTGGCCAATCTCCCTCATAAATGCTGACATAAAGATATATGCCAAAGTACTGGCAATACGTCTGATGCGTACGTTGACCCATTTCATTAATCCGGATCAATGTGGCATTATGCCTGGCAGGAGTACGCAGCATTGTGTCTGATGAGTTCAGGTGGCCTTATCTTGTGGCTCGTACTCCACTGGTCCCCTAGTCCTTCTCCTTATAGATTTTTGTAAGGCATTTGACACGATCTAATGGGAATACATGGAGGTAATCCTGGCACGTATGGGGCTGGGGCCATTGCTCCACCGGATGATCTGTCACCTGTATCAACACCCCATGGCCCAGGTTCAGGTAAATGGGGTGCTCTTCCAAACATTTCCAAATCAACTGGGATGGCATCAGGGTTGCCCCTTATCCCCACTGCACTTCGCACTAGCGATTGAGCCCCTGGCATGTTTGCTGCGGAGCGATCCTCTGATGTGGGGTGATGAAGGGGAGATGAAGTGGAGGACAAAATGGCGTTGTATGCGGACGACGTCTTGGTATTTCTTAGCGATCTACCTGCATCGGTCCCCAGATGCGTGGAACTACTAGAAAGGTTTGGGGAGGTATCTGGGCTCCTGGTCAATGCCCAAAAATCAACACTGGAGGAAGTTACGGGGGATGCGGAGGGTCGACAGTGGTGTCCCCAATTTCCAGTGGGGAAGAATGAGTTTAAATATTTGGGAGTTCACGTTTCCCTCCTGCCTGACTTAGCATGGGCACTAAACTTTAGGGACTTGTCAGCACGTCTGGACAGGGACCTGCAGCATTGGAAGGACCTCCCTTTGAAACCCCATTGGGCGTGCTGCCCTCCTCAAAATGATGTGGCTCCCCAGCTACCCGTATGCCCTCGCAAATTTTCCTTACCAGATACCAAGGACGTGGTTCTGAGCTCTCACAACAACATTTACCAATTTCATTTGCAACAGAGAGCGGCATAAAGTGGCATTCAACACTGCGCGGAAGTCCCCGTACGAAGGGGGTATGGAAGTCTCAGATCTATGTATCTACTACTTAGCTGCCCAGGTGGTGCCTATTAACGACTGGTTTGCGGGAGGTTGGGATGACCTGGCGTATTGACTTGAGATCCACGAGATGGGCTTTGGAGGCCTATTGGATATGCTTTACAGTGGCAGGATTTCTGTCCAGACTGTTAACTGGGATCCAGTGTCCCAAATTTATAAATCTCTACTTACGAATGGCCCAGATGGGTTTGACCACCTGCGTCAAGTGGGTGCACTGGGTGGGGGAGCTGGACGAGGACGACTGGCGGGAGGCACTACTGGCCCCTCGGGATTTAGCCATCTCAGCCAGGCTGCGAATGGTGCAATTCAACCTTCACGCATCTTACTTGACCCCAGTGATAATGTCGAGGATATTCAGAGGGGCGGGATCCACCTGTGCTAGGTGTGGTCTCCTGGGGGGAGACTTCCTCCACGTGACTTGGAGCTGTCCCCAAATAAGGCCCTTTTGGGAGGGTGTTGGCACGGAAATGACAGAGGTCCTGGGGCGTCCCATAGAATTAAGCCCCAAGGTTGCACTACTGGGGTTATTGGAGAAATTGGGGAACCCCTGTGCTGGCTGAATATTTGTAGGGTTGCGTCTCTTGTCGCTAAGAGAGATATTGCTCGCAGGTGGAGGCTTCCTGGAGCTCCTTTGTTGGCGGGATAGAGGGCGGGGGTTTATTGGTGTTCGCATCAAGAAAAACCGCTATATGCAGCTTGAGGGTGCCCGGAAAAACATGATAAAATATAGGGGAAGTAAATTTTGGACAGTCGAACATACACACATTCTCAGAGACATGCAAACAGACATGCTTGCAGCACAACACTTACACACAAGGGACAACAAAACACATTTAGTCATCAGAGTAATTGCTGGTGCAATTGGTTTCACCTATATAATGTTTAATGAGGGTGAAACCGTTCCGATTGCATCCAAATCACACTTGTTCTCAGCAGCAGAACAACGCTTTGCTCCCACTGAGAAAATTCTCACTGCTGTACAGATGGCTGTCATTAAAGAAAGACCTCTAGCCCAGGGCAAACACATTATTGTCATCTTTCCTAGTCCAGCCCTTGAGGCTGTCACCAAAGCCAGCGTTCCAAATCACAAACTCAAGAATTTTTGCAATATGAACTAGAATACCCAGTTCCTGCAAACACGTGGCCTATCGATCATTACCAAAGAGTCATGTACACCGATGGCTCAGCGCAACCTGCAATTGGCACAAAGCATCAATACTCTGCTACTTGCGCAGTCGTAAGTGGCTACATGGGGGATAATAAATTGTGTCCCCAACATACATGTACGCAAACCCTAGGAGTTTGCACAGCACAGCTAGCAGAGCTAAAAGCTCTGGTGATGGCGCTGGAACATACGGATCCTGCACAGCTAATGCTAATTGTTTGTGATTCGTACTACTGTGTCCAGTCCTTCAATGAATACCTCCATTACTGGTGCCAGAATGGGTTCAGAGGTTCTAAGGGCAACACCATTAATCACAGACTTCTGTGGGGGAAAGTAGCGGATCTGAAGGAAACACTACCAAATGTCCAGGTTGTACATACACTTGGACACCAACGTGTTGGAATACACGTTGCTGGGAATACACTGGCTGATGAAGCCGCAAAGTTTGCAGTCGCTACGGCCACTGTTGCTGCAGTAATGCGCTCAGGTGCGAAGCCAGATGAAGACATACGGGCTGCAGTGAAAGCTACGGCTGATGGTACGCACTATCCAAAAGCATTTCCTGCTAAATATTCCTACCGAATAGGAGGCTGCCTGAACTCTGAGGTTAATATACCAGGCGTAGGGATTCAAGATATTCCAAACAAAGATATAAGACCAGAGTTGATTAAAGCAGCACATGAGGGGGTAGCATCTGCCCATGCTGGTGTGGCAGCTACAATATCATTGTTACAAGCCCGTTATTGGTGGCTAGACCTATACAAAGAGGCCAAGCAGTATGTCCTTTGTTGTGACATTTGCCAACAAATTAAAGTTTCCACTGCTAAACGCCCACCGCAGACACCCCTCCTAATTTCCAACAAACCTTTACAATGTGTGTACTTGGACCATTGTGGTCCCCTAACACCGAACAGTGCATACAAATACATCTTAGTTGCTGATGACTCCTGCTCCACATTTCTGTGGGTGTGGCTACAACGCTCGGCTGACGGTCAGACTGTTATTAAAGATTTGTGAGTCTTTATCGGTACATATGCAGTTGCGGTTTTCCATTTGGACCAGGGCCCTGCTTTCGCCTCAAGGGCATTCAGGGACACAATGGCTTCGTTGGGGGTCCAACTCCAGTACTCGTCTCCATTTCATCCCGAGGGAAATAGTGTTGTGGAGTGATTAAACCGTGATTTAAAGCAATCCTTAACAGGCAGAGTCTTAGGTATGGGTCATAGTTGGCATAATCACCTGTATGGAGTCCAGAGAGCACTTAACAATCTGCCTAGAAGGTCCCTGGGGGGGTCATAATTCATATGAGTGCCTGTTCGGAACTCAAATGTATGTTCCAGATCTTGATGGTCCTGGCGTGGAGGAGGCAGAAACACCCTTTGACATAAATGAACATGTCACTGTCTTAAAGGAATTGCAACAGTTCAGTGACAACAACGTTTCTGCAAGTGCTGCCTCCACAGGAATTAAGGATGTACCTGTAATGCCTACAGGCTGGATTCCTAAAGTTGGGGATCTAGTACGTGAAAAGGTTGCTGTGAAAAAGGAGTTTGGTCCTTTTTATCGTGCACCAGTCCCAGTCTTGGGAATACATGGTACCAGAACTGTCATTCTACCACTGTTGGCAGGTGCCAAAGAAAATCGCTTTTTATCTATCAACAATGTCAAACAACACCATGTGGCCGATCCTGCACAGCTGACCAAAAGGAACAGCCAGTAGTTCCCGAATCCCTCTCGCTACTGGTCAGGAAGTTCCTTTACAAGTTGTAAGCGGCAACACTGATACCTCTCCGAGCTTGGGGAGGGTGGAAAATGATCTTGCATTGGTTCCACTGACATCAAATAATACAGAAATAACTGATCAATTTGACACAACTTTAACACAGACAGATGGTGTCATTTATTCTGAGCCAACATGGGAAACACCCACTCCACCTACAAACATGGCTCCAGTTTTTGCACAAACTGCTTCTGGACACTTTGCTGACATGAACGACAACGTTGTGGACTCATTCGCCTCTTCGACACCTGAGCTGTCAAAAACACATAAGCTGATAAATTGGCTTAAAACGACTCACTTTATTTTTCCATGGAACTATCTGTGGCTTCCCTTGACTGTACTGGCTTTCCTGCTTTGGATTGGGTTTGTTATAACTTTTTATCTTTTTGTTAATACATGGTCATTTTCTTCCTGAAAATTCAACCGTTGAACTGGTGGATGAGGTCCTAAAACCACATTTTTCTTCTCACAAGGTCCGCAGAGACTTGTCTTTTGTGAACATTTCTGCCATACCAATTCCTAATGGAATTGTTTGGGATAAAGTAACATTTGATATATACGCCCCCACAGAGGTCATTCAAATACCATATGTGTTTAAAATTTCAATGAAGATATAATAATACCCAGAGTTGTTTCTGATGATTGGGATGTAAAAACAGTTGATTCTAAGATGGCTGAATTGCAGTATTATACTGTATTTGAAAACCAAGATGTTTATCAATCTAAAGAGAATTATGGTGATATGTTTTGCTATAATTATTATGGGCACCATTTCATCCACAGAGCAAGTACCCCAAAGGCCATTTTTAATTACACACAATGGGAACATTGTCCAACTCCATCTCAAGGGGGTTCTAAAACATATTCTGAAAAGTTTACATATTTTTCTGGGCATGATGTTAAAAATGCTGAGTCGTATTATTTTAAATTGCCACCTACAGAAAATGTATGCATATTATTGACAAATACGAAATGTATTTATTCGGATTCCTTTGTTTCCCGGTTGACTATAGAAGGTTATGAATATTGGCTGAAGTTGATTGACTTAACAAAGTGTATGGGGAACTAGACATTGGCAAATACGGGGGAAGGAAGCTTCATTTAGAGCATGCCTGATACCTGCTCAAATGATTTTTTCAAATGAAACTGTACAACAAACAAGTTGTTTAGGCTTAGCAAAGATTAAGGAATTGAACACGCCCAGTATTCCTGCCCCTGAAAAATTTCATAAATGGCAAAAATATATCAATGCAACTGAACATCAGCTCAATGGATGGGTCCAGAATTGAACGTTTAATGCTTCACTATCAGGTCCTGGCGGGTGGTTATTGTGGCCAATAGATACCAATGGGTGTCATAAGCGTTTTATAAACTCCACGGGGTTTTAGAACTAGTAGACCGGATCCTCGCTACATATCATCTGAACATGTGGGTATAGTAACAACATACATTGTAGAGAAACTATGCCAGCAATGGTTAAAGAGTTCCTCACTAGGTGCTGTTAGAGAACACCTCAGTCTCCTGTCTAATAATACTGATTTACAGGACTTCCTGTTAGGCCCCAGAAATTAAGACAGAAAGCTCTTCTTATATGAAGTAGATAATGAGATTTGGAAGCTTTCCCAACAAGAAGCTGCTGCCCGGTTAAGGCAAATAGACCAAGAAAATTTACAGAAGGCATTAGCTGTTGTAGATAATGGGATTAAAACCCTGTCCGACCGGATATACACTTTAAATAACATTGTCTCTTCTGCTATAGACATCATACAAACAGATATGTCTTCCTTACACCATGGACCGAGTCAACTACAGTCCATTATGCAGTTGGGTTGGATACTTCATACACTGAAGGCAGGTCGCGTTCCTCGGCAACACATTAGCGCAAGAGACATATTTTCTACATTTAATTTAATGCAACAACAATTAATGGCTAAAAAAGAAGTGACATGTCATTCCAAACATCGAAAAGTTAGAAAAGTTGCCTCTTACTGTGGCTGAAATACCATCTGCTGAGTGGTTAATACACGGAGTCATTAATATGCCTATTTCCACATTACAATTCACGTCCTGTTTAAAACACATTCCGGTAGGCAGATATGAAAGGCTGGGAAATAGTTACATCCATGAGGTGTGGGAGCTTCCCTTCTCATACAAATGTCTCAGTGGCACAAAAGAGGTCTTCCTTAGCGGTAGTGAATGTGAGACTTCTGTCAGCCATTCGATGGTTTGTAAACAGCTGTCCTTGCATGGGGTGTGTAACGCGTCTACAGCGAACTTGGCTTGTTATCTGAAGGGAGTTCCGGTCCCTTTTATTAGACCTACATTCCAGGTGCTTTCAAACAGCAACCATGTTCTCCTCAGTGATGAAGACTGTTGAGGGATGCGAGCCGGAATAGTTTATGTTGTTTCGGTCTCTAAGATTGTTACATGCTGCAAGAACGTACTTTTTCCTCCCACTAGAATAAAAGAGGTAGCTGACATTTGGCCCCATATTGCTACTTCTAATGTGAATTTTGACAAGGGTGTAGCTGGGCTCACTATTGGCAGTGTAGTTGGGGTTGGTCTTGTTAGGGAGACCACAGAGGCTGTTTTAGTTTCTGATGGTGGCATTGATGTTGCCACCTTGGTTGCTTGTCCCCTTAATATGGGTAAGTACAAGCAACTACCCCTAATTAATGGTGTTGGGGTTGAGGCCTACAGGGACACAGGAGCCAGTGTAACTATGGTTATAGAGAAACTGGTTCACCCTGATCAACACCTACTTGGTCTGCAGTACCAAGTGACTGATGCTCACAATAACACACTTAGCCACCCCATGGCTGTTGTGAATCTCAACTGGGGGGGAGGTTACTGGTCCAAAGAAAGTTGTGGTAGCCACTGAATTACCTGTAGATTGCTTACTAGGCAATGATTTGGAGACATAAGCTTGGGCTGTAGTGGAGTTGGAGGCTCATGCAGCAATGCTGGGCATTCCTGGGCATATTTCTGCTTTGACAAGGGTTCAGGCCAAAAAGCAAAATGGACAGGGAAACTTGGATCCTGGAACAATGGACCAAGTGCTCCCAAAAGCTAGGGGTAGTAAGGGTAAATCCTTGCCTACTATCCCTCCCTCTCCAGACGATTCCGCTTTTGAGGAAGAGGAATCCTCTCCCTGTGCAGAACCTACACCAGGTGAGCTGGCAGCAGACACTGCTGAGCATTTGGGTGCAGGGGGGCTTGCTAGAGAAGAGCTGAGTGTGGCACAGCAGACCTGTCCCACACTAGAGGGTTTGAGACAGCAGGCTGTCAAACAGCAGAATGGGGATGTCAGTGATAGCCATAAGGTGTATTGGGAAGACAACCTCCTGCATACTGAGTCAAGGGACCCTAAACCTGGAGCTGGCAGGAGATTGGTCATCCCTCTGCAGTACAGGGAGTTTCTTCTTACCTTGGCACATGACATTCCTTTGGCTGGGCATTAGGCCAAAGGAAAACTTGGGACAGACTTGTTCCCCTGTTTCACTGGCCTCATATGTCAGAGGACACCAAAGAGTTTTGTCACTCTTGTGTGACCTGCCAAGCCAGTGGCAAGACTGGTGGCACTCCAAAGGCCCCCTTAATTCCACTTCCTGTAGTTGGGGTGCCCTTTGAAAGGGTAGGGGTTGACATAGTTGCCCCCCTTGACCCTCCAACAGCTTCAGGCAATAGGTTTATCCTTGTGGTAGTGGACCATGCCACTAGGTATCCTGAAGCAATTCCCTTAAGGACCATTACAGCTCCTGCAGTGACAAAGGCCCTCCTGGGTATCTTTTCCAGAGTGGGCTTCCCTAAGGAAGTGGTGTCAGACAGAGGTAGTAACTTTATGTCTGCATACCTCAAAGCAATGTGGAAGGAGTGTGGTGTAACATACAAGTTCACTACTCCTTATCATCCACAAACAAATGGTCTGGTTGAGAGTTTTAATAAAACTCTCAAAGGTATGATAATGGGACTCCCTAAAAAACTCAGAAGGAGATGGGATGTCCTGTTACCTTGCCTCATTTTTGCTTACAGGGAGGTACCCCAAAATGGAGTGGGCTTTAGCCCCTTTGAACTCCTCTTTGGGCACCCTGTGAGAGGTCCCCTTGCACTTGTTAAGGAGGGTTGGGAACAACCTTTAAAAGCTCCTAAACAGGACATTGTGGACTATGTACTTGGCCTAAGATCAAGAATGGCTGAGTACATGAAAAAGGCCAGTAAAAACCTTCAGGCCAGCCAGGAGCTGCAAAAGCAATGGCATGACCAGAAGGCTGTCCTGACCCAGTACCACCCAGGACAGAAGGTGTGGGTATTGGAGCCTGTGGCCCCAAGAGCACTCCAGGACAAATGGAGTGGACCCCATCTAATTGTTGAGAAAAAGGGTGAGGTGACCTACTTGGTAGACCTGGGCACTGCTAGGAGTCCCCTTAGGGTGCTCCATGTCAACCGCCTAAAACCCTACTATGACAGGGCTGATCTCATCCTGCTCATGGCAACTGATGATGGACAGGAAGAAGAGAGTGACCCTTTCCCCGATTTCTTCTCCACCGCTGAAGCTGATGGCTTAGTGGAAGGAGTAGCACTTGCAGATTGCCTTACTGCTGAGCAGAAGGACAACTGTGTAAATATCTTAAGTCCGTTTTCTGAACTCTTCTCACTGATACCAGGTACCACTACTTGGTGTGAGCATACAATCAATACTGGAGACAGTTTACCTGTCAAAAGTAAGATTTATAGGCAGCTTGACCATGTCAGGGACTGCATAAAACAAGAGGTTCAGAAAATGTTAGACTTAGGAGTGATTGAGCCTTCAGAAAGCCCATGGGCTAGCCCAGTGGTGCTTGTTCCAAAACCTCACAGTAAGGATGGTAAAAGAGAGATGAGGTTTTGTGTTGACTATAGAGGGCTCACCCAAGTAACCAAGACAGATGCTCACCCTATACCCAGGGCAGATGAGCTGGTAGATACACTGGCTTTTGCCAAGTATCAAAGCACTTTTGATTTAACTGCAGGGTATTGGCAAATTAAATTATCAGAAGATGCTAAACCCCAAACTGCATTTTCAACCATTGGAGGGCACTATCAATTCACTGTGATGCCCTTTGGTCTGAAGAATGCACCTGCCACTTTTCAAAGGTTGGTGAACACAGTCCTGCAAGGGTTGGAAGCTTTTAGTGCAGCATATCTAGATGATATAGCTGTCTTTAGCTCCACCTGGGATGATCACCTGGTCCAACTGTGGAAAGTTTTGAAGGCCCTGCAAAAGGCAGGCCTCACTATCAAGGCCTCAAAGTGCCAGATAGGGCAGGGAAAAGTGGTTTATCTGGGCCACGTTGTAGGTGGGGAACAGATTGCACCACTGCAGGGGAAGATCCAGACCATTATGGAATGGGTTCCCCCTACAACTCAAACCCAGGTGAGAGCCTTTCTAGGCCTCACAGGGTACTATAGGAGGTTCATTAAGAATTATGGCTCCATTGCAGCTCCTCTTAATGACCTCACTAGTAAGAAGATGACTAAAAAGGTATTGTGGACAGCTAGGTGTCAAAAAGCTTTTGATGAGCTCAAACAGGCCATGTGCTCTGCACCTGTCCTAAAAAGCCCTTGCTACTCCAAAAAGTTCATAGTCCAGACTGATGCTTCTGAATTGGGGGTTGGGGCAGTGCTATCACAGCTTAATACTGAGGGCCAGGATCAACCTGTTGCTTTTATCAGCAGGAGGTTGACCCCTAGAGAAAAGCGTTGGTCTGCCATAGAGAGGGAGGCCTTTGCTGTGGTCTGGGCACTGAAAATGTTGAGAGCATAACTATTTGGTACTCACTTTATTGTTCAGACAGACCACAAACCTCTAATTTGGCTAAAACAAATGAAAGGTGAAAACCCTAAATTGTTGTGGTGGTCCATCTCCCTACAGGGAATGGACTATACAGTGCAACGTAGACCCAGGAGTACCCACTCCAATGCAGATGGACTCTCCAGATATTTCCACTTAGACAATGAAGACTCATCTGGGCCAGGTTAGGGGGGGGGTTGTGTAGGAAAGTGCCATCTTGCCAGGCATGTTAACCCCATTTTACTTGTGTGTCAGTTTGTTTTTGCCTGTGTCACTGGGATCCTGCTAGCCAGGACCCCAGTGCTCATAATTTGTGGCCTAGATGTGTTCCCTGTGTGGTGCCTAACTGTATCACGGAGACTCTGCTAACCAGAATCTGTGTTTATGCTCTCTCTGCTTTTAAAATTGTCACTGCAGACTAGTGACTATTTTCACCAATTCTAATTGGCACACTGGAACACCCTTATAATTCCCTAATATATGGTACCTAGGTACCCAGGGTACTGGGGTTCCAAGAGATCCCTATGGGCTGCAGCATTTCCTTTGCCATCCATAGGGAGCTCAGACAATTCTTACACAGGATTGCCACTGCAGCCTGAGTGAAATAACGTCCATGTTATTTCACAGACATTTTACACTGCACTTAAGTAACTTATAAGTCACCTATATGTCTAACCCTCACTTGGTGAAGGTTAGGTGCAAAGTTACTAAGTGTCAGGGCACCCTGGCACTAGCCAAGGTGCCCCAACATTGTTGAGGGCAATTTCCCCGGACTTAGTGAGTGCGGGGACACCATTACACGTGTGCACTACATATAGGTCAATACCTATATGTAGCTTCACAATGGTAACCCCGAACATGGCCATGTAACATGTCTAAGATCATGGAATTGTCCCCCAAGCCAAATCTGGTATTGGGGTGCCAATCCCATGCATCCCCGGGGCTCCAGCATGGACCCCAGGTACTGCCAAGCTAGCTCTCTGGGGTTTTCTCTACAGCTACCGCTGCTGCCAACCCTCAGACAGGTTTCTGCCCTCCTGGGGTCTGGGCAGCCCAGTCCCAGGAAGGCAGAACAAAGGATTTCCTCTGAGAGAGGGTGTTACACCCTCTCCCTTTGGAAATAGGTGTGAAGGGCTGGGAGGAGTAGCCTCCCCCAGCCTCTAGAAATGCTTTGAAGGGCACGGATGGTGCCCTCCTTGCATAAGCCAGTCTACACTGGTTCAGGGAGCCCCCAGCCCCTGCTCTGGCGCGGAACTGGACAAAGGAAAGGGGAGTGACCACTCCCCTGTCCATCACCACTCCAGGGGTGGTGCCCAGAGCTCCTTCAGTGTGTCCCAGACCTCTGCCATCTTGAATGCAGAGGTGTGAGGGCACAATGGAGACCTCTGAGTGGCCAGTGCCAGCAGGTGACATTAGAGACCCCTCCTGATAGTGTCTTACCTGGGTAGGCAGCCAATCCTCCTCTGAGGGCTATTTAGGGTCTCTCCTGTGGGTTCCTCTTCAGATAATGAATACAAGAGCTCACCAGAGTTCCTCTGCATCTCTCTCTTCGACTTCTGCCAAGGATCGACCTCTAACTGCTCCAGGACACCTGCAAAACCGCAACAAAGTAGCAAGATGACTACCAGCAGCATTGTAACACCTAATCCTGCCGGCTTTATTGACTGTTTCCTGGTGGTGCATGCTCTGAGGGCTGTCTGCCTTCAAACTGCACTGGAAGCCAAGAAGAAATCTCCTGTGGGTCGACAGAATTTCCCCCCTGCTACTGCAGGCATCAAACTTCTGCATCACCGTTCCTCTGGGTCCCCTCTCATCTTGATGAGCGGGGTCCCTGGAACACGGGAGCTGGATCCAAGTGACCCCGACAGTCCAGTGGTCCTTCTGTCCAGATTTGGTTGAGGTAAGTCCTTGCCTCCCCATGCCAGACAGTAAACCTGTGTACTGTGTGATCTGCAGCTGCTAGGGCTTCTGTGCACTTTTGCAAGGATTCCTTCATGCACAGCACAGCCCAGGTCCCCAGCACACCGTCCTGCATTACTCAACTCGCTGAGTTGACCTCCGACTTCGTGGGACCCTCTTTTGTTGTGTTGAGATGACCGCCATGCTCAGATTTCTTGAATGCCTGTTCAAGTGCTTCTGCGGATGCTGCCTGCTTCTGCATGGGCTCTCTCTGTTGCTGAGTACCCCCTCTGTCTCCTCCTCCAAGGGGCAACCTCCTGGTCCTTCCTGGGCTCTGGCAGCACCCATTATCTTCAACAGTGACTCTTGCAGCTAGCAAGGCTTGTTTGCGTTTATTCTGCATAGAAACAACTCTGCATCCTCCAGCACACCGTGGGACATCTTTTGACCAAAGGAGAAGTTCCCGGCACCTTTATTGACTGTTTCCTGGTGGTGCATGCTCTGAGGGCTGTCTGCCTTCAAACTGCACTGGAAGCCAAGAAGAAATCTCCTGTGGGTCGACAGAATTTCCCCCCTGCTACTGCAGGCATCAAACTTCTGCATCACCGTTCCTCTGGGTCCCCTCTCATCTTGATGAGCGGGGTCCCTGGAACACGGGAGCTGGATCCAAGTGACCCCGACAGTCCAGTGGTCCTTCTGTCCAGATTTGGTTGAGGTAAGTCCTTGCCTCCCCATGCCAGACAGTAAACCTGTGTACTGTGTGATCTGCAGCTGCTAGGGCTTCTGTGCACTTTTGCAAGGATTCCTTCATGCACAGCACAGCCCAGGTCCCCAGCACACCGTCCTGCATTACTCAACTCGCTGAGTTGACCTCCGACTTCGTGGGACCCTCTTTTGTTGTGTTGAGATGACCGCCATGCTCAGATTTCTTGAATGCCTGTTCAAGTGCTTCTGCGGATGCTGCCTGCTTCTGCATGGGCTCTCTCTGTTGCTGAGTACCCCCTCTGTCTCCTCCTCCAAGGGGCAACCTCCTGGTCCTTCCTGGGCTCTGGCAGCACCCATTATCTTCAACAGTGACTCTTGCAGCTAGCAAGGCTTGTTTGCGTTTATTCTGCATAGAAACAACTCTGCATCCTCCAGCACACCGTGGGACATCTTTTGACCAAAGGAGAAGTTCCCGGCACCTTCCATTGTTGCAGAATCTTCAGCTTCTTCCACCCAGTGGCAGCCCTTTTGCACCTTCATCTGGGGTTTAGTGGGCTCCTGCCCCCCCCTGGACACTGCGGGACTCTTGGACTTGGTTCCCTTCCTTTGCAGGTCCTCAGGTCCAGGAATCCATCTTCAGTGCTTTGCAGTCAGTTGTTGTCTTTGCAGAATCCCCTATCTGGACTTTACTGTCTTTCTGGGGTAGTAGGGTAACTTTACTCCTACTTTTCAGGGCCTTAGGGTGGGGTATCTTGGACACCCTTAGTGTTTTCTTACACTCCCAGCGACCCTCTACACAATACACTAGGCCTGGGGTCCATTCGTGGTTCGCATTCCACTTTTGGAGTATATGGTTTGTGTTGCCCCTAGGCCTATTGTCTCCTATTGCCTTCTATTGTGGTCTACAGTGTTTGCACTACATTTCTAAGTGTTTTACTTACCTGATTTTGGTTTGTGTTTATATATTTTGTGTATATTACTTACCTCCTAAGGGAGTATATCCTCTGAGAAACTTTTGGCATATTGTCACTAAAATAAAGTACCTTTATTTTTAGTAACTGAGTATTGTGTTTGCTTGTGATATAGTGTTATATGATATAAGTGGTATAGTAGGAGCTTTGCGTGTCTCCTAGTTCCGCCTAAGCTGCTCTGCTATAGCTACCTCTATCAGCCTAAGCTGCTAGAACACTACTAATCTACTAATAAGGGATAACTGGACCTGGCACAAGGTGTATATACCATCAGGTACCCACTCTAATCCAGGCCAGCCTCCTACATTGTGTTGTTTTCCACAAGACTGTCCTGATACTTGAGGTTTGCCTTGTTTCCCAGAGGGCTGCCCTACATCTTGAGGCCTGTCTTATTTTCCAGACTATTGCCCTGCGCTCGAGGCTTGCCTTGTTCCCCCCCAACAGAGGACTGCCCTGCTTCTTGAGGTCTTCTTTGTTTTTCAATGGACTGCCCTGCTGCTTAAGGCTTGAATTGTTCTCCAGAGAACTGCCCTGCTGCTAGAGGCCTGCCATGCTCTCTGTGAAGGAAGACTGGACCTGCTCCCTTCATCCTAGGTTGACTGACCTGTTCTGAGCTTCAAAGACACAACAAGCTCCAGAGGCCTCCCAGCAACTGCCCATCTGACCTGTTGTAACTGGACCTGCCTAGACCTGCAACTGAATCTGCCAGAGTCCTGCTGATCTCAGCTAGTGTGAGTTCTTGATCTCCAAGAGGTGCCTCCCCAGATCATGGACCTTGGCTAGTATCAGAGTGCGTTCCTATCCAATAAATCCTGAAGCTCTAGACTCTTAGCGCTAAACTTTGGGAAGGTAACTTTTTCAGCAGGACCAACCTGGTCCCTCTATCCAGCCCAAGCTCCATTGCGGTCCAATAGATTTTGTGACTTTTCCGCAGTCTAGAATGACCAGATGACCGTGAGTGGCACTTTGTGCATGTAGGCGCTAGATTTCCCTAAAACTTTAAAATTGAATGTCTCCAGTTCTACTGATTGGATTTTTTGTCATTCTGGCCCTAATTTTATTTTTTCATATTTTCTCTATTTTTCTAAATTGGTGTGGGATTTTCCCGTGTTGTGTTTTCACTTTATTATTGTTTGTGTGTTGACTAAATACTTTACACTTTGGCTTTAAATTAATCCTGACTGCTTTTGTGCCAAGTTACCAAAGGTTAAACAGAGGTTAATTGAGTAACTTTTCTGGTTCACCCTGGCAAGATTGTGGTTGTTGCTTGAGCAGAATTTTCAACCCCCTTAACCAATAACTCAATATTTTACATGCTTGTAACAAGATGCGCACTGCAGCAGGTGCATTAACTCTCTTTGTTACTGTATAACCTGCAAATGGACAAACTAGATCCTTCCAGCAAGTGGATTAACCAGGAGAGTTATTTTACCATTATCATCTGAAAAATGCTAGGTACACAAGATCTCTGCAACTGGTGCCTTAATGCCAAAGTATATTTTAAAATGCTGCCCCTTTGTGACAAATTAATTACGCCAGAACAAATTTACTGTCACGTATTTTCTTGTTGATAGTTTCTTTGCAGCTGAGTTTTTAAAACATAAATGTATAAGTTACCTGTCAGGCTCTGCTTTTTATGAGTTCCCCTCTTAACCAGAATTGGACTGGCCCATAAAAGGGTCATCTTAAGGATATTTGGGGCCGCAAGCAAGACATATTTTAGAGCCCCTTGTTCGAAAAACTTTTACTTTTATTACCCATTTTCTGTTCATTGAAGCCAGCATGATGGCAAACAAAAAACGGGGTTCACATAAAAGCAGTTGAAATTTGTTTTTCCAGAGGCCTCAAAATTCTTAAGAATACACAGGGCAAAGAGAATCAGAACAAGAGATAGAAGCAGGTAAAGAGAAGAAGAGAGGTTGAGACAGAGAAATAGAAAGAGGAGAGAAAGAGAGAGAGAAAGTTCACTTTCCGAGGGCACTCTTGAACGTTGGGTGCCACGGGCAATTGCCTACTTTGCCTATGCCTTAAAACATCTCTGGCCTACATGGCAATCTGGGGTTGCCAAATGGGCTGGTCACCAAGATCAGGACGTGGGCTGTTTTTTTGGCTGTTTGCGGACCTTTCCATGATCTGTCACTAGGCACGAATTTGTGCGCCAGCGCAGGGGGAAAGGACAGAACTGCACCATATCATGTAAATACGATGCATTTCTCCCCTGTCCCTGTGGCGTAGGGCAGCTCAGCAAGGTAACTTGTAAATGTGACCCTTTCACACGCATACCTTTGCGTGGAAGAGGCGTGCAATCAGTGCTTAATTTGTGCTTGTTGTTTCCGGAGCTGAGCACCGGCACTTATTTTTGAGGGCCGGCGCTTATTCTTCTGCCTCAAGCATTTGCTGCGAGCAAAAGCCAAGTTTGGGAAAGACGGAGAAAGAGAAAAACGAAAAAGCAGCCCAATGAGGGAAAGCAGAAAGCTGCAGTTGTGAGCTGAAGGGACAGGGAGTGGCTTTAAATGGATTGAAGAGCTCCGAGATGGCTTCGTTTTTTACGCTGCCTCAGTTTGCACATTTAATTGCAGCAGCCGCAAGTTTAAGAGGAGGCCTTTCGGCACCGGCACCTTTTTATTTACAAACTAAGTACTGCGTGAAATGAGTGTTGCTCTGGGTGTGCCACAGCAACACCCATTGCATTCGGACCTGTTTTTACTGTGGATTGCTCAGATTTTACGACAGACATTGTCTGCAGTACGACAGACGAATGCAGGCTCCCGTGCCTTGCAGAACACCTACACAGGGTGTCTGTACCAATCAAAACTGATTTGTAAACGTGGGCCACGTTTTTTTAGCAATCTGATTCACTAATGTGGAGCACTGTTATTGTGATGCCCGGGCCTATTTTCTGTTGCAGTCCGATTCTGCTCTAACTCCGCCTCCTTTCCTCTGGCATGCCTTGACCTGCTATTTACATGCTCCTGGATTACATTTTTATCCATTCTAGCACTGCCCGGGATTATGTATATTTATTTCAGTAGAAAAACTCCTTCTTTCCACCCACATCGTGTCCTCCCTGGTTGCTTCAAACTAGCAAACGACAAGAAAGCACAGGACAGACTAGAATGATGGCTGGAGCCTCTGTTGTGAAAGGTACACTTTGATTACGAAATACAGATGATAATTATCTTGTTTCATAATCCTTCCTCGCCAGTGCTCTGACCCCAAAACATATTTTAAGTGGGCAGTCATGCCCTAAACGCAGCAAGGGATATTCTGTGACATTAATCTGCAGCGAGGGAGAAATCTCAGATAAAGATATTAAAACACAATTGAAAAAAGTCAGGTGAGGCGTCCAGGATTTTCAAACCATTAAATATTAATATTGTGCGGATGCAAACGACTGCCTCGCCTTCATGCCTGAAATATATTATGTTCATGCAATGCCAAAATGATTAAAATTTAATTGATGTCCCTGTTCTGCGGTTATCTCTCCAAAATCTTTTTAGAAAGGAGCTACATGCCAGCCTAGCCATCTTTAGGTGCTGTTGCAGATTCTGCAGTTGTATATTTAATAGGCATTTCGTTGGCAAATTAAATACGTTGGCTTTTTATAGTGAAAAGTTAACAGCGTGTGAAGCGCTGGATGTGGAAAATGTGTAATATGGGCGTGTGTGGATGCTTGAATGTGGGTTAATTACCACTGCCGGGGAAACCCATCGTCTGTTTCCTTGTTGCAATATGACTATATGTGAATAATACTCACCATGACTGCAACGATCCCATCCTCGTCGCCATTATTATGAAGAAGAATAGGCCGTGATTGTAATATCATTGGTTAGTCTTTATTCAAGCATGACCGTATGGTAAAGCAGGTGATGGGTTCCTCTGGCATCAGCAACCCACAATGAAGCAGCCGATGGCTGAGTGTGGAATCGAGAAAATGTTTCTGTGTGTCGTGGTGTTGAGGGTGTAGTATCAGTGGAAGGAAGTATGAAGGACTCCTGGAAGATAATATATTCATGGATGTTGGAGATCAGGTGTTGGAACTGAGCATTGATGCCCATGGTGCCCTTGAACAAATTTATTGACTAGGAGACAGTGTTGTACAAGCAGGGGCGCAAGTGAAGGTGTACAACCCAGTGTTCAGTGGCATACAGCTGACAAAAATAGAGGAAGTGTGACAATAGGCATGATACTGGATATGTGTAAGGATTATCTGTTAAAAGGTTGGTAATTTGTATGTTGGAGTAAATACACTATTGGCGATTTGCTATTGTTGTTGAGAAGGGTAATGTGTGATATGGCTTGGCAGCGTGTGTGGTAGAATGCGTAGGAAGGCTGGAATGTTGGGTGTGAAAAATGCTGTATTATAGGTGTGTGTGAACATTTGAAAGTGGGTCAGTTACAATTGCCAAGCTACTCCTGTTACTCCATATGGTTATACTTGAATAAAGACTTACTGAGATTCCAAAGATCTCCTCTTAGCATATTCTTCTTTACAATAGGGACCCGAGAATGACTTGGAAGGGGTGCTTGAACTGAGCTCCTTCTTCTGGTGTTTGAATGAATTCAAGTGGCAATGTCTTGCATGACCCTATGAATTCACATCACTGCTTCCCACTAAGGATTACAACTAACTCCTAATAATTTATTCTGCCACATGGAAGCTAGAGTAATTCATGTCATGGTTTCATTAACAGTGAAATACTAAGCCCAACAACAAATAATAACAAAAAAAACTACTAACCCAGGGTTCCAGAACAACATGCTGCTAACACTCAGTGTTTGGGCGGTTGATGGTAGTTCATGCAGGCTGCATAATAATTCTATTTTACTGTTTGACGCTCTTTCAGTTACATAAAACAAAACTGCTAAGAGGTATGTCCATCACCCAATACCAATCCATAGTTGTGAGAAATTGGGTTGTTGGTTGACTGGTGTGTCAACTTTTGCTTAACCCTGGAGATTTTGGCACTAAAAACAGTCAGGCTTAACTTAGAGGCAATGTGTAAAGCATTTATGCAGCATGCAAACAGTAATAAAGTGAAAACATAACACAAGAAAAGTCCCACACCAATTTAGAAACATAGACTACATTTTAATAAATTATCTGACACCAAAACAACAAAAATCCAATCAGTAGAACCAGAGTTATGATTTTTTAAAAAGTTTTTAGTAAAAACTAGCACCTAAAGGATCAAAGCACCAACTGCGGACGTCTAGTCGTGTGAGCCTGGGTCAAAGTAAAAAAATATGGCCTTCCGCAATGGAGCACGGTTCGAATACAAGAAGTGGATTGGGCCCAGTCAGTGCTTAACTCCGGACTTAAAGGATATTTTGAGAAAAAGTGTTCTGAGAAGGTAAAGTTCAGTGGGGTAACGCTGTAGGAGGTGTCCAAGGAGGGAGCGTTGTTGTCAGAGAGCCTTGGGTCAAAGCTGCAGTGAAGATTTCTACATTCAAACTTAGTTTCTTTTTTGGAATTCGAAAATTGTATGTGGGATGAGGCAGAGAGCTGTAGCTGAAAAATGTTCTACGAGGCTGAATACTCCTTTTGGCGAAGGACGGCTCAACAGGATTTGCTGCTGTGGAGAAGAACCTAGCAGGCTAAAACTCAGTCAATCCAACGGGTGATGCACATCAGGCAGATAGGCGAGCAGGTTGGTCCCGGTCTCCTCCTGGTTCTCAGAGCAGTTTTTGGTCATAAAGTTTCTAAGTCCTCAGTTTTGAGATTTGGTCATCTGGGCAACTTTAGCACCGCAACCAAGGATCCAGGACTGGTGGGGGCCCACTTGAAGGTTCAGAACTCACTTAAGATGGGTCCATGTGTGGGTTCAAGATGGTGGGTGCCTTATGTGTCCCTGTGGCTCTGAACAGGAGGCCAGCAAACTAGCCCTTCAAGTCCCTCTGGTAGTCCTGGGTTCAGGTGAAAATGCAAGGCTCAACATCAGGACTGGCCTGTGAGGATTCAAGGCAAGCTCCAGGTATCAAAGCAGTCCTGCCAGGTACAGCAAAGCAGTCTTGCAGCATGCACAGCAAGTCACAGCAGCAGACTGTCTTCTGGGAGTCCTTCTGTAGGTCCAGGTCTGAACTAAATAGTGGGTCTGAAAGTCCTATTTTTAAACCCTGGTGCCCTTGCCCTGTAACATGGGAGAAGCTTCTTGGAAGTGCATGGAATTTTCTGACTCCCCTGCCTTGGCTCCAAGCTGGCTACAGTGACAATGTAAAGGTGATAGGTCCTTTGTGTTAAGGCAGAGCACACCTGATTCAGTTTTAAGTGGGGCTGTGCTCAGCCCCCCATCCTGCCAGCAGATAGCCATTTCAGGCATTCATAATCACTCTATTGTGGGACTGTCTCAGAGAAATTCCAAAAGTCTAACTGCCACTTCCAACAATCATGTGACCCAAGACAGACTGCAGGCACAAAAAGGCTAAGGGCAGGAAAAGGCTAGCTTTCTAAGTGTCAGTTTCAAAACTGTAATAAAAAATCTGACTTTATCATTAAAAATGATTTTTCATTACAATTTCATAGATACCAAACATGAACGGCATACCTGGTCCCAATCAAAAGTTAGCAGTTATTAAATGTTATAACGCAACCCAATGTTATCCTATGGGACAGATAGGCCTCACAGTACTGAAAAACAAATTTATTAGTTTTTCAATACCAGGATGGGTCAAACATAAAAGTAAAAGTCCAACCTTTTAATTACAATGCACCAAGCCAGAAGGACTACCTGGGCCTAACTTAAAGTGTGACATATGCAATAAAAGTGGAGTTTATGACTTGGCAAGGGGGTTATATGACCAAGTCGAATTGGCAGTTTATAACTGCTTTCAGGTTGCAATGGCAGGCCTGGGACATGTTTTAAGATGCTACTTATGTGGGTGGTACAGTAAATGCTGCAGGTCCACTTGTATTTAATTTACAGGCCATGGGTATATAGTATACCACTCTACAAGGGACTTTTAAGTAAATTACATATGCCAGTCAGGTATAAACCAATGAAACCATGTTTAGGGGAGAGAGCACAAGCACTTTAGCACAGGTTAGCAGTGGTAAAGTGCGCAGAGTTTTAAGGCCAACAAACACAAATTTAGCAAAAAGCAGAGGGTAAAGGCAAAAAGTTTGGGGGTGAATGGGCAGAGAGGACCAGGTCCAACAATAGTAGTAAACCATTTTTCACCAACTGAATAGGCATTGAATAACTGAAGAGATCTGCCACATGCTGTTGGCCTATGGAGGATTTTAATTTAGTCCACCACTAAAGGTCCCAACAAGGTACATACTACGACTGCTTCTTGACATCCCACAATGACAATTGGATATGGAATGATATTAACAAAGCTTATACCAGCAGATCTCTCCATCAGTTCTCCCTTTAATCTATGCCTGCTCAGGACCATTAATTTTAAACAAAATTACTCAGAATTTCAACTAAGTGCAGTAACCAGCTATATGGACTATGATCATAACAAGGGACCTGCAGAGCTGCTCAAAGCTGCTAGTGTACTGAAACCATAAACTGTACGCCTGTCTCTCAGACTTCTTTATCCATCACAGCGATAAGTGATGTGTTTAGTTAGATGAGAACTTCACCTCAGTAGTCCTCACGCACAACACAGAAACACTTCCCAGGTGTAGCATGCTATCCATGTAGGCAAGCTGTTCAGATTCTCCACATAGAGGTGGTAAGTGGTATATATATGTTACTTTACAATGCAGTACATTTGGAGGTGGGGAGACTAAGTGAAGGACCTGGAGGCTTACAGAGTAAAGGTCACAACCATAGCTAAACAAAGAAGCATAAGCAATATTATTCACCTTGAGGAAAAACAGACAAATAAAAAAACTGATTTGTTCCCTGTTCTTCGGGAAACGGTTAAAGAGCTAAGAACAGCTATCAAAATGGCTGCTTTGTGAGTTCATTTTACTTCAACTAGTCATCTAGCTTGTCCACATCAACCTTCTATGACTGGCTTTTTTACTAACATTACCACAGCACATTCCTGCAGGGATGTTAGACCTGACCCTCTCTGCCAGATTTTTGCCTTCCTTTGCAGAACCCATTTTTGTTGGCCTTTTGGACTCTGTGTGCTTTTTCCCTGCTAACCAGTGGTAAAGTGCTTTTTGCTCTCTCACTTAAACAGGACAACATTGGCCTACTCCTGATTGGGTTACTTAATTTAACTGTTAGTTCCTAGTACATGGTACTACATATACCCATAACCTATAAATTAAATGCTACTAGTGGTCTGCAACACTCATTATGCCACCCACTAAAATAGCCTCCTAAAACATGCCCCAGGCCTGCCACTGCAGCTTGGGTTTGAGTTTTAAACTGTCATATCAACCTAACAAAATAAGCCTAAGCCTACCTTTTCAATACTTGTAAGTCACCCCTAAGGTGGTTCAAAAATCCCCTTAGAACAAGGTGCATTGTATGTAAGGAATATGACATGTATGTTTAGGTCAGGTGTCCCCAATGGGTCGGTCACGGGCTATTGGTAGTTTGTAGACACCTGCCGAGTGGCTTGCAGCTTTGAGTTTATTTTTAAATATGCAGCAGGTCAATAAAAAGCTGTAGGTTTTCCTTTTAAAGTCAAGGGAAGGCTGTGCTTATTTTACATTATAATCATCAAGGTACCAGGGCCTGATAATGAGCTAAGCTTCAGCTTTATGATCCAGGGTGGGGTGCAGAGATGAAGAATTGAAGCATTAAGGTATTTAACTCTTAAATAAAACTTTATGTAAATTCACTATTAGAGCATGAGAACAAAATGACGTTTCTGAATGCTTTCGAATGAGGGAAAATTAAAATGAAGAATTCATTAGGCTAATTCTCCATTTTAATTTTTACAATTTCAAAGTGTCACATTTACAAACAGCAGGCACCTTTTGGCCCTGTGGCCAGTAGACACAATGGCATATAACTGAAACATAAATCATTTTTTTAAATGGGAGAAATGTGAAGTAAAGAAAAATGTTTCTATGAAACATTAAGGGCCTGATTTAGATCTCGGGGGATGGAATACGCCGTCACAAACGTGTCTGCCGTTTAATGTTCTCCATAGGATATATTAGGATCGTAATACAGTGGATGGGATATCCATTACGTTTGTGATGGAGCATTCCCTTCCACCAAGATCAGGCCCTAAGCCTTTCTGCTTTTTTACACATTCAATTAAGCCAATTATTTCTTAATGTTTCTTGAAGCATGTTTCTTAACTTTAGATTCCTCCCATTTAAGCAAATGGTTGTGTGTTCTGTTATAAATATAGCACCTTGTTTCCAGATATGTAAAACTGGATTTTAAATCACTGTTCTGAAAATGCCCCCTTTAAGAAAGTGGACATTTTACTGTCCTAAAGCAAATGTTCCTTTCTGTCTGTGTCCAGGGTCACATGACTGTAAATGGCTTATATGTGTTGTTTTGTGCATTGCTTCCAGACTTAGAGAAGAAGGAGGCCTAGGTGTGGTGGGAGAGGGTCTTTCTGACTGGATGATTGAGGAAGAGATGAGCTCTGTCCTGATTACATTTCAAAGGGCCCTGTCCTGATTACATTTCAAAGGACCCTGCCTGCAGCACAGGGAATCTGATACCAGCGGCGGCCACCACAAATGTCAAGGGGGACTGTAGGGAGAGGGAATGGAGGGACAGGGGGAAAACAAACAATAAAAAGAAAACGTTTACCGTTCCTGCCGCCGGCGCCACCTCATGCTGCCTCACTCCTCTGCTCTTCTGGTGTCCCAGCATTCACTGGAACATCAGCACAGGCCCAGCACCCCTGGAGCTGCTGTCATGCTATACCTAGCATGAAAGCAGCATCAAGATTGGTCTGATCGGCTTGGTCTGCTGCTCAGAGAGTACACTAGGGTCTGTGCAGTTTCTCCATCCCGTCTGTGCAACACAGCCAAATTGGAGAAACCTAAGTGCACATGTGTGTTTGGCCGGCCTAAGACAGCCAACCAGACACACATGCACACTTAGTACACTCCACTCCCCCTCCTCTCTTACATGGCCAGCCCTGCCCCTCTCTTCAAATGCTGGCTGAGCCAGGAGCAGAAAAAAAACCGATAATGAAATACCGTTTTATTTTTCTGCAGCTGGCTCTTAGCCAGTAAGGCGATGCACCTCTGCCATTGCGGAGGAGCCACCCCTGTCTGACACAAGGCCTGCCCTCGCTTTTGTCACCCTAGACCGTTTAGAGCCAAACCCAAAGGGAAGGCAAGGAACTGACCAGAACCAGTTTTGGTGGAAGGCCAGGAATTCCCTACAAAACAGCTGGCACCAGGTGTAAAAGTGGCACCATCTATCAAAACACTCACGCACCTGTGGAAGATTCAGAAGAAAGACTGCCCTGTTGTCTGAAGAAGAAAGATTGGACCTGCTTGTCTTGAATGCAGGCTCCCCAGACATGACTCTAAAGGACAGTTGACTGACCTCCTGTTTGCACTAGAGGGAAACAACAAGTGTCCAGAGGCCTTCCTGCGACTAACTGCGCACCTGCCCAAGAGTAACTGGACCTGCCTGAGCAATGCTGTTGGCCTCTGCCGGAGTGAGTAGTGATCCCCAAAAGGTGACCTACAGGTCCTGGACCCTTGGAAGGCATCAGAGTGTACACCTCCTGTAGAAAAAAGTAAAGAAATTGAAGTTTAGGGCTCCTCATGATCACTAAGTGACCTTATCACACCAAGAATCAACCATCAACAATGACCACCAATATGAAGCACCAGCAATACTTGACTTTGCGTTGACAGCGGCAGTCCAGATCTTCAGGTTACAGCAGCAACCATCTGTGATGCCCGACCTGCTCTTTGCACCAAGGACCCCCATGCGGGCCGCAAATGCAAACAGCAGGTTCTCGCGTGAACTTGAAAAGGTAACACTTCAGCGGACAAACCTAGTCCCTGTTTTCAACCCTCACTCCATCTCGGTTGGCCTGAACTTGTGACTTTCCCCCCTGTTCAGCATGCCCAGATAACCAAAAGCAGTGCTTTGTGCTTTTTGGCATTATTTTCGCCTGAAACTTCAAAAACTCAAATCTGCTGTGCTACTTATTGGATTTTTGTCATTTGGTGCTATTATATTTATTACATTTTAGTTTACTCTTTTTTACTAAACTGGTTTGGGATTTTTCTTGTGTTACATTTGAAGTTCATTATTGTTTGAATGCTGCATTAAGAGTTTACACATTGCTTCTAAGTTAAGTCTGACTGTTTATGTGCCAAGCTACCACAGTGTCAAGCACAGGTTTATTTAATGACCTTTGCAGTTCACTCTGACAAGGACTGTGTTTATTATTTGAGTGGGGCTTTCACCCGTCTCAACTAATAAGCCAATATCTCACAACCGGGGTTTGACTACTACACTTAAGGCAAAATTATCTACTGTTACTGCTGGCTTTGAGGCCAGTTCTCCAAGGCCAAGTATACTTTGGGGCAACTAAGCAAACTTTGTATTAATATCTCCCTGTGAATGGACTTGGAACTTCATCAATCAGGCAATACTCTGAGCTCATGAAGCCAAGGGCCTCTTTTTAAGGCTTTGATTTTCAATAAGTAGAACGATTGAAGAGCCAGGGCTTACTTTTTGAGGGATTATCGTACCACAATCTTGTTATCAGAATATGTTTGACACCAATATTGTGCGATAAATAATGTTTTTAAAAATATCACCCCATTGGAGTTAATAATAGATAATCTACACCCATTGGGACCATATCTGTGTAAATGATATTTAGGACAAAATATTTTTGTCATATATTTCTGATAACATTGTGAAAAGAGTCATTGGAGGGCAAGATTGGTTAAGAAGATCAAATACATTTAACACTCAATAATTGTTGTGTTATTACTTTTTTAAACAGTTAAGACTTTTATTCACATTGGGTTTATTAGCTGAGTATTGATGTGATCGCTCGTGAGTTTCGCACAAGAAAGAATTACAAGAGGTTTTTATAGATGCTGTAAACAACTTTATTTTTCAATCAAGGGGTTCAAGTGGCATATTCCATCATGACCATTGTTCAGTGCAAAGTCCAAACATTATTAGTTTCTCAGTCTGTGTTTGTGAAATGGAAAAGAAATGGCTCAATATCGGTCTGTACCTTGGCTTCTCTCTGAAGTGGGCTCCCATTCATAGTGAAATATGGAAGAGGACATTTTGTAATACACCCCAGTACCCCAGCAGTTCACCAGCATCTCGCTCATCCTCTTCCCTTTTAGCCTCCTTCTGGTTTAGTTCTCATTCCTAGATTTCTCACTTGGCTGAAAAATGAGGGACTAATTAGTATCACATTACACAGTACATCGGCAGCTCCACTACCTAAAGGATGCTTCTGCTGATAAATGTATGCTAAATGAGACTGCTCCTTCCCTAAGCCTTCCCTTTGTACTGGACTGGGTTGTAGAATAGGTATACCTCTTTTCTCTTGAGGTATATTCTCCCTGTTGACTTGAGGGCAGGCGGATCAGTTTGTAGTCCATCCCCTGCCCTTATAGGAAGACCTCAACCATAGGCTTCTGGGAGAGTTGAAAAAATGGCAGTCTTCTTAGTGTTTTACTTCCCGCTATGATTGGGGTCTCATGGAAAAGAGAAGTGTCCTATCTGATTTGGGCAGGTACTGCCACTCTAGTCTGGCTGCTAACACTATGGTCCCACTGTGGAAGTCAGAGATTCATATACAGACTCTCAGGTGACTTGCTGATAAAACCCATCTGTGGTGCAGGTAGCGACATCAGTGTAGGAGTAGAACACCCACTGGCAACCTTTTTGGTTATCTGATGACTTCCTGACGTGCCAATTTACAGTGGCATCCCACCCATGGGAATCAGCATGAACTTGAGTTCCCATTCCCTCAGGGAGTCGGAGTACACAATTAATGGCACAAATGGGGTTTGTAAGTGGAGATGTGCCATCGGTCTTGGGTACTGGCAGGATTACATAGCTTGACAAAACGATTCCTGCCCAAATCTAGGCTTACCCTATCTTTCCTTATGCATTAGAATGTAGCATTGGTTTGTAATTATGTCCTGGTCAGAAATGAAGTGTACATACAATTTGAGCTGGAAATGTTCAAATAGTGACTCTACACACCCTTCTTTCTAGTTTAAAACAAGTGAGCTACAAATGTAGAAGAGAGAGGGAATAAAGACTACAGTAGAGGAGAAAAGGCCAGGGTTTGCAGCGATTATTCATTCTTAGGTTGGAGTAGGCAGTATCTTTTTAATGATCTATTCTCAGATTCTACAAGTAGATTGTTATTTTTATCGCAGGGAATTAGTTAAACAGCTAATTCATTGATACGTTCCTTCGCTACGGTCAGTGCTTAATTTGTAAATAAAGAGGTGCCGGTGCTCAAAGCCCTCCTCTAACCCCTTCGCTGCCAGGCCTTTTCCCCCTCCTGTGCCAGGCCTTTTTTTGCCTATTTGGAATAGTTCTTGCTTAGGCCCTCATAACGTTTTGTCCACATAAGCTACCCATGCCAAATTTGCATCCTTTTTTCCCAACATCCTAGGGATTCTAGAGGTACCCAGACTTTGTGGGCTTCCTTGAAGGAGGCCAAGAAATTAGCCAAAATACAGTGAAAATGTCGTGTTTTTTATAAAAATGGGAAAAAGGGGCTGCAGAAGAAGGCTTGTGTTTTTTTCCCTGAAAATGGCATCAACAAAGGGTTTGCGGTGCTAAAATCACAAGCTTCCCAGCTTTCAGGAACAGGCAGACTTGAATCAGAAAACCCAATTTTTCAACACAATTTTGGCATTTTAATGGGACATACCCCATTTTTACGATTTGTTCTGCTTTCAGCCTCCTTCCAGTCAGTGACAGAAGTGGGCATGAAACCAATGCTGGATCCCAGATACCTAAACATGTCTGAAAAGTAGACAAAATTCTGAATTCAGCAAGGGGTAATTTGTGTAGATCCTACAAGGGTTTCCTACAGAAAATAACAACTGACAAAAAAAATTGAAATTGAGGTGAAAAAACAGCAATTTTTCTCTACGTTTTACTCTGTAACTTTTTCCTGTAATGTCATATTTTTTAAAGCAATATACAGTTAAGTCTGCTGGACTCTTCTGGTTGCGGGATATATAGAGCTTGTAGGTTCATCAAGAACCCTAGGTACCCAGAGCCAATAAATGAGCTGCACCCTGCAGTGGCTTTTCATTCTATACCGGGTATACAGCAATTCATTTGCTGAAATATAAAAAGTGAAAAATAGTTATCAAGAAAACCTTTGTATTTCCAAAATGGGAACAAGATAAGGTGTTGAGGAGCAGTGGTTGTTTGTACATCTCTGAATTCCGGGGTACCCATACTAGCATGTGAATTACAGGGCATTTCTCAAATAGACGTCTTTTTACACACTCTCTTATATTTGGAAGGAAAAAATGTAGAGAAAGACAAGGGGCAATAACACTTGTTTTGCTATTCTATGTTCCCCCAAGTCTCCTGATTAAAATGTTGCCTCACTTGTGTGGGTAGGCCTAGCGCCCGCGACAGGAAATGCCCCAAAACATAAAGTGGACACATCCCATTTTTTGACAGAAAACTAGAGACCTAGAGGAATCCAAGATGGGGTGACTTGTGGGGCTCTGACCAGGTTCTGTTACCCAGAATCCTTTGCAAACCTCAAAATTTGGCTCAAGAAACACATTTTCCTCACATTTCGGTGACAGAAAGTTCTGGAATCTGAGAGGAGCCACATATTTCCTTCCACCCAGCGTTCCCCCAAGTCTCCCGATAAAAATGATACCTCACTTGTGTGGGTAGGCCTAGCGCTCGCGACAGGAAATGCCCCAAAACACAACGTGGACACATCTCATTTTTTTACAGAAAACAGAGGTGTTTTTTGCGAAGTGCCTACCTGTAGATTTTGGCCTCTAGCTCAGCCGGCACCTACGGAAACCTACAAAACCTGTGCATTTTTGAAAACTAGAGACCTAGGGGAATCCAAGATGGGGGTGACTTGTGGCTCTGACCAGGTTCTGTTACCCAGAATCCTTTGCAAACCTCAAAATTTGGCTAAAAAAACACGTTTTCCTCACATTTCGGTGACAGAAAGTTCTCGAATCTGAGAGGAGCCACAAATTTCCTTCCACCCAGCGTTCCCTCAAGTCTCCCGATAAAAATGATACCTCACTTGTGTGGGTAGGCCTAGCGCCCGCAACAGGAAATGCCCCAAAACACAACGTGGACACATCCCATTTTTTGACAGAAAACAGAGGTGTTTTTTGCAAAGTGCCTACCTGTAGATTTTGGCCCCTAGCTCAGCCGGCACCTAGGGAAACCTACCAAACCTGTGCATTTTTGAAAACTAGAGACCTAGGGGAATCCAAGATGGGGGTGACTTGTGGGGCTCTGACCAGGTTCTGTTAGCCAGAATCCTTTGCAAACCTCAAAATTTGGCTAAAAAACACCTTTTCCTCACATTTCGGTGACAGAAAGTTCTGGAATCTGAGAGGAGCCACAAATTTCCTTCCACCCAGCGTTCCCCCAAGTCTCTCGATAAAATTGATACCTCACTTGTGTGGGTAGGCCTAGCGCCCGTGACAGGAAATGCCCCAAAACACAACGTGGACACATCCCATTTTTTGACAGAAAACAGAGGTGTTTTTTGCAAAGTGCCTACCTGTAGATTTTGGCCTCTAGCTCAGCCGGCACCTAGGAAAACCCACCAAACCTGTGCATTTTTTAAAACTAGAGACCTAGGGGAATCTAAGATGGGGGTGACTTGTGGGGCTCTGACCAGGTTCTGTTAGCCAGAATCCTTTGCAAACCTCAAAATTTGGCTAAAAAACACCTTTTCCTCACATTTCGGTGACAGAAAGTTCTGGAATCTGAGAAGAGCCACAAATTTC